>NC_079491.1:651014-1302028 GCF_020520425.1 Spinacia oleracea
GCATTCTGCCTCACGAAAGAGAGGAAGACCACCAAGACAACGAGCTTTGCCGTCAGGTTTATTTCTTCTTCATATAAACTCAACATCTTTCCTGATGAAATAGTTGATTGAGCGCAGCTTTCATAATATTTCAGAAGATGTAGATGGAGAGACTATCGACCAAACACCAATTTCAAGTGATGTGATGAAACCATTTGGAACTATAGTTATGGGGCTGACACATGATGGCAAAATGGTTGATTCATTAGGTGAGAGTTCAAGTCAGCATAGGAAGGCTGTAGAGGATGAAGAGAAAAATGCGGATTCTTCAGCAGACCATGAAAGCATAGTAAGCAATGTAATTAGACAGTACTTCCATACCATCTGTTCATTACAAACCATTTAATTCTTCTTTCTACGTTTTTTTGAGTTACCTGATTTCCTTTATTTTTTTCATTATTTTGTTTTTTTTTCCCACTCTTCGGGGTGGGAAGGGGGGTTTATTCTTTCTCTCGTTAGGGGATGCTAATAAAGCAGCATAATTTTCTTTTCTGGTAGGGGAGTGAGCAACAGAAAGAAGGCGAAGTCACCAATCTGAAGAGGAAGAGAGGCCGGCCACCTAAAGTATTGTTCCGACTTGGTAGTCCACAGACCAAAGAAGCAGGTATACTTGTATATAGGTTATAAATAATAATCTGCAGTTTGCTATTTGGTTGCTGTTCTTTCTCATATCTTTCTCTTATTGGTTGTTAATTAACCTGGTTCCAGAGTTCGCAGAAGAGGAGAAGAAAAACGATGCTTCTGATGCCAAAGGTGATGAAAGACACTCTCCAACAAATGAAGTTGAGAAACCTGTTGCTATGGTTGAGCCCTCTGGGATTAACGATTCAACACCTGCTGATTATGATGCTAGTGTGAGGAAATTTACTGAACAAATTAAGCTACTAAGTGACATACGTAGGCTGAACACGAGAAGTACTTCAAAAAAGACAGGGAGAAAACAGAGGAAAGTCCCAACAGAATCTGTTATGGTAGATATAAATGAACCTGTTAAACCTATTATATTGAGGAAAGGAAGGAAACAAAAACCAACGAAACTGGTTGAAACTCAAATTGAAGGTATAAATCATCTTTGCACAAGTTAAATTTGGCACACAAACCTTATTTTTGTGTGTTTCTGTGTGTGTGTCGGGGGGGGGAGGGTTTGTTGTGTTGGTATCTGGTTCAAGTTTTTAGCTGAAACATATGCTAAACACACCACAAAGTCAACTCTAGCCATTATTCAATCCCGTCTTATAACTTTATGAGAAGTGATAAGTTCATCAAACAACGACTATAGCCTACAAGCAATACTTTTTCTGTTACTAAAAGAGATGTGTTAGAGATCTTTGCAGTTAGTTTAGTTGTAGTTATTAGATTTACTTTGTCTTGAAAATGATTTTGCCTTTTTGCCCACAAACCCTTTTCTAGTTTTTTGTTATGCAAGTTGCTTCTTTTTTTCTTTTCTTTTCTTCCCTCCCTTTCTTGGGATGATCTTTTTCAAACTGCGTTGGGATGTGATTGTTGTTGTGGAATTGGCAGATGGTGTAGACAACTCTAGAATGAGAGTCATTGAGGTTTTTAACAATGGCGTAGCCAGAGATGTTGATAGAGACAGAGTTATTGCTGGAACCTCAAGCAATGCTTCTGATGATGATAGGCCATTATCAGCCTGGTTTGAAGGTACACACTCTCCCACAACAGATGCAAACAAGCAAGCTACAGCACTTAAAAGGCAGTGGTTTCATTTTTATTATTGTTAAACAAAGTTTTTTTTCTGTTAAAATTTGCAGGAATTCCTCCAGGTGGAACTGCCGGCCAATCCAGTGAGAGCGGAGAAAGAGGAGAAGAAATCAGGACAGCAGCAGTTGGTCAACTGGAAGAGAAGGAACAAGACAAGTCTACTTCCACTGAAAATGGCAGCCGAGAACAAGACAAAAATGACGAGATTCCAATACAATCACAGTCCACTGCAATTGTTGTCCCCGTGGAAGAACAAGACTTACCCTTTGTAAAGAATTCCCTCATTTGGGAATTGATTGAGAACATGGAAGTTTTGAAGCGAATTCCACAAAAACCACATTTCTGGCCTTTGTATAATTGCAAGGAAGAATGTCGTGAAGGATTAGCCATAGGCAGTATGGTAACTTTCACCAGTTTAGTGGAGAGAATATCAAAGTCCCGGTTTAGTGACCCTATAACCCAATTAGATGGGTATCTTGAAGCTCTAGTTGACTTGGAAGAACTAGGTTTTAGTGTATCACCCGTAAGAGACCAGTTGAAGAGGATGATGTCCATAAAATTCAGGTGTGAAAAAGCTGAAAGTTCATCTAAAGAGATCGAAACCAAGATCTTGGAACGCAGATTGGAGCAGTCAAAGATCAATGAGGAAGTTGCAGAACTAGATAAGAAGATAGCTGAGTTAAAGGAGAAACGGGCCTTAGTAGTGTCAAAGAAAGAGAAAAAGGATGCTGAGGTCACATTGTTGCAGACAAACATCGATGCTGTTAAGTACTCCATTGAACAGGCTGAAAGGGAGTTTGAGAAAGAAACAACCTCACTTTGGTAACTGTATTGTATACATGTTTGTAACTCTTGTTGTGTGTACAGAGCCATTAGCGGGTCTAGCTTGTTGTTCGAATGCAACTAACTGTTATGCTAAAATCTGGGTAGGTTTAGGAAGTAGTAAAAGACCAGGAAACTGAGCCTGTCCTGAAAAAATGAGGTCAATTTAGAATTGGTCTATGCTGCTGCAATATCGCGGTTGCAATTTGCTGTTTGTAGTGCTGTCTACAAGACCAGCTATTGTAATTGTTTGTTTTGAAAAATGTTGTTCTTTTTTTACCGATTTAACCAGATGTCCTAGGTTTTGTTGCATGGATATGGTGTTTGAATGCCATTTTTCCATAGTTGGCTCACACCAGTTCATATTTGTTGGCTTTTGAGTTCTTTTGGTACCTGTCTCTGCAGACTTATATGCCCTTCGAACAGGGTTGATGTTTGATGAGCCCCAGATTTCTATCGTGTACAATGAGTTGTTCTACATCGTTACGGAGTAATACATTTCATTATTGTCTCATGTACCATTTTTGTGCCACCCTGTATATCTTAATGGACAGGATCCCTTACTACTTAATCCATGTACTTTAAAACTGAATTGAATCGAATGTTCATAAACTGAATAGAACTGCGAAATAAATCCTGAAATTACAGTTAAGTAAAAAAGAACAGGGTCTTAGACTCTTAGTCTACTAATTAGATGGTGGGGTTGGTAAGTCACTAAAAATGGCAAGTGTATCTCTTAAATAAATACGATCGGAAAAAGGTAAATGTATCCCTTAAATAAATATAGAGGGAGTAAGAATTAAGAACGAGTCGGCATCTCTCACACGAGTATTCGACACTCCTCTAATAAAGTTTGATCTCGAAAATTGCATATTACATGATTGAGTTAGTATATTCAAGATTTATTAAATACATATTATGTAATAACTTTAGGGGATAAATATTTTACTTAAATATTTTTATAAAATAATGATCAAATAATAAGTATTTCAAAAGCTTTTGTGTAAGACCGCCTAACGGTTATACCACTTTTTTGGTACTAACTAAACTAATGTAAAACATAACTAAAAGTAATAAAATCATAACTAATTGAATAACAAAATAGTTAAGGTATAAAGACAAATAGTTAAATGTATGAGTCGAATTATTTTTGAACAAACTTATTATTAACTAAACTCATAAAATCTTAACTAAATGATCTCATTCTTAACTATTCAGTTTCATTGTTTAACTAATTGGTTCGGTAGCATAACTAATTGGTTTCTTTGCTTAACTAATTGAATTTCAGATTTAACTAATTGGTTTCAGTGGTTAACTAATTAATTAAAATACATAATTAATTGGTTCTAGTGAATAAAAGTGGTCTAGCCGTTAGGCCGTTTTACCTAAAAATTTGTATAAGTATTTTAATATCTGTGAGTGCACGAGATCTTTTGAAAGATTTATAAACTTATACGGAAAATTATGATAAATTTGGTAAAAAATTAAGGGTTCTTTTAGATAGTTGTATGAGGTAATGTCATTATAATTCATATGAAGTAAAATAGAAATTTAAAAATTTCCCCAAATATAGGGTGAAAGAAAAAGACATAAATCAAAATTAAGTCCACTTTCCTTCTCCATAATCCTTTCCAGTTTTCACACCCTGATTAATACAACCCCCCTTTCCTTCTCCCTCTCTCTCCCGAATCGTCACTCGTTTTCTCTCTCCTAAACTCAACAATGGCGGACGATGAATCAGAGTACGAACAAATCTTCAAGAAAGGCACCATTGTTGAAGTCAGTTCTGAAGACGAAGGTCTTCGAGGTTCTTGGTACACTGCCACTGTTCTCCGCACCATTTCTCGTAAATCCCACCAAATCTTCGTCGAATACCACAATCTCATGGAAGACGACGCCGGTTCGAGGCATCTCTGTGAATACGTTGACGCTCTCCTTGTCCGGCCCATTCCTCCTCGTGAACCGAACCGCCTTTACTCTCTAATGGAAGATGTTGATGCTTACCACAACGATGGCTGGTGGGAAGGTGTTGTCACGAAGATTGTAGAACCTTCTAGTTCTTACTCTGTTTTCTTCCGTTGTTCTCGTGAGCAGATCGATTTCTCCCCTTCCGATCTTCGGTTGCATCGTGAGTGGGTTCGGGGAAATCTTTGGGTCCCGCCTTTGGAGCAACATGCATCTCCTCCTCCTAGGTTTGCTACCTGTTTTCACTTGATTTCTCCTCCCTTTTGAATTTATGACCACTTTTAATCAATTTCTCATCAATTTCTGTGTTGTTTTTATGATTCCTATTTATTATTAAACTGCTTCATTAGTAAGATTTGATTAGCTGTGTTTAATTCTGGGATTTTATGTTTCAATGTTGTGTGCTAGCTGCCAATAATTCCCCAGTTCCTGAAAAAGAAAATGTTAATTTTTGAAGTGTACTCCGTATTATATTGGTACATTCACGTTTCGCGTACGGTTTCTTTTGATGGTACATGTTAGCTGACCCCAAATCATTTAGGGATTAGGGCTTTGTTGTTGTGGTTGCACTGTACTTATTACATTAATTTTGGAAATCAAGTAAAACCCCAAACTTTATAAAAGGGAAGGAATGTTTAATTGGAAAGAAAGGCCATAAACGTTTTATGAATTGTCGATGCCCACTAGCTTAGTTGGTTAAACTCTAAGGGGGCGTTTGGTTCGCAGGGTGGTATGGGTTTGGAATTAGGAATGAAACCATGGTGATATGGGGTAACATTGGAACTTGATTTCCAATACCATATGTTTGGTTATATCTGGGAATGGGTATTTTTCTTTTATTTGATACCTAAAGGTTTGTTATGAGTCATACCCACCTCTCCCCTTGGGTTTCTAAACCCCGTACCTTGTGGGTTTGAGGTATGGATTTAGAAAATGATTTTTTCTAAACTAAACACAAGGTATGGGTTTTGCTCATCTCATACCAAAACTCCACGAACCAAATGCCCCCTAAAATCTTGGGGGTGGTACTCGGGATCGAATTCCGTTTACATTATTTCCCCAGTGGCTGTCTCTACACCTGGGGAAAAGAATAAATTTGAAGAACTTTTTTGGGTTTTTGTATTTTTTCTGATAATTAGTGTACTTGTACTGTTGTACATTAATTTTGGTAAGTTATAATAATAATCCCATAAGCTAGTTGTGTGAGAGAAGTAAAGTTTGGTTAGTCATATTCCTGTGTGGCTGTGTCATCATGTTAATTATTGTTGGTGTATGCTATGGATAACAACAATAAGGCGAAAATAAAGAGAACGAAATAATGCTTATTAATTATATGCTGATTGGCAGCCAGAGGAAAAGGAGTGGGGAAGATGGGAGAAATGGTAGGGGTACAAGGGGTGGAGGAGAAAGAGACATAGGAAGGAGAAGTGCTAATACTTCAACTAAACAAGATGGTTTTGTGACGAATGGAAGATGCACGGAAGAAAGAAGGAGAAGCAATCGATCCATTAGTAATGACAGGGAAGCCAGGAAAATAAAGGATGGTAAACTAGGGATTAGTAGCAATGGTGCATGCAAGAAACATGAAAATGGTAAATTAAAAGAACCAAGAAGGAGAGCTAGCAAAAATGCAGGTATAGTTGTTTCCAATTTGAAATTCACTATGGTATATATGATGGCGTTACCGAATACTGAATCTTATGCCTGATATTACACCCTCTATCTCATTTGCATAAAATTAGGGATTAGTAGGATGGAAAACTGGGATTAGTAGTAATGTTTTGTTTATGCATTATGTTCCTGAGTCATTTTTCGTCCAAAACAGGTCGCCAACTAGCACCACTACCAAGATGACGAAGAATTTCCCTCAAAAACATAAAACAACATGACGAAGGATGATCGCCACTCTAGCATTTGATATATCTTTTTTTACAACTTACAAGAGCTTTCTAACTATCCTATAAGTTATGGCCTCACCAATTTTATTTTTTTGGAGCTTTTGAAGGTTCTTCCATGCACTCTTAGGGTAAGCTGCCTTTAGAGTTTGTCTTATTTGACAAGCTTCAAGTTCCTTAATTCTTATTGTCTGCTGTTTTATTTTGCTTTTGACTTGATCCTTTTGTTATGTGATGTAGTTTGTCTTGAGGGCCGAATCTTAGGATATGCCATATGCTGATATGCATGATTGCATCTTGTAGAGAGGCCTCGAGGCTAGAGGACCTAATTTATTTACACATTTTGAAAAGAAAGAGAAGTTAGCCCCCTCTAAATATTTTGAGCAAATGAATGATTAAATATGAATTATCTAAGTGGTTTTTTCCCTTTATAAGAGGGCCTAAATTTTCAATGTGACTGGTGGAACTTTTACATTTTAGGGAGTAAAAAACTGAAGTCAATCATTATTTTGGAAATTTATCAGTTATACATCTATTCGTTTTTTAAGGGTCCTAATCAAACTAATTGAGGCAGCAGGTTTCTGTAGGAATAGACCTTGTACGGAGTATATTTTATCTTATCACTTTTGAGAGTTAGTGCAAATTTAAGAATGTTATATCGAGTTCATTTTCTAGTGTAATGTAGAATACTGAAAGATGTTGATTGTCTCTGTTCATGATATACTTTCGTACTTCCCAGGCAACCTTTTAAAGTCTAGCTAGATAACCTGCATTTTCATGATATAAGATTATAATCTCAATAGTGTTCTAATGTTGAAGATTAGCGTGCTCACTGCAAAAGAGTTGCTTATTACTGCTAATATACCACATGATCTTTTACTACATAGATTATTGAGATCTAATGAAAATGTATTGGTTATGGAGAGAGCATATAATACATTTTAATTTCTGTGCTTCACTTTGGAGGATTTGTCTGTGTGCATCATTTTAGTCTTGAAAACCAATAGAACGGATAGGCTTCCAGCTTCCTTCTGGCAAGAAACGGTTGGTTTTGAATGTAATCTTCCTTTAGTTATATTTGGCTCTGTTCTTTCCTGTGAAGAGGAAGCGAAAGCTAAGGTTGTTTTCATCCCTTGTTTTGGAGAATGCTTTTGAAGAGAAGGTTTTAGTACAGTTATCTTACAAAGGTTACTTGAAGTTGCTTTACCAGAAAAAAAAAACAGGTTAGCCGAGTAGCTGTTGGTGGTGATGAAGAATGTGATTCGGTTTTGAAGGTTGTTTTCAGCTGCCGGGGTCGTGGTTGCAAGTGGTTTTGGAACACTGGTGCTTGTGATCAGGTTTTCTTTTGGATAAATTAAGGTTTCTCTTAGTTATTAAAATGTTGGAGCTTAGAAGAGATTGTATAAACTAATGAAACTTGATCTATACATGTCTTAGGAACTTAATTACTTTTTATGTATGGAAATTATTCTGGCAAAAGGTAGACCTCTTGAAAGTGTGATCACTTTTATGGTGCTTATCAATAAAGATGGTTGTGGGCTGGCCCGACCCGACATATAAAAGCCTGGCCAGGCACGGGCATGAAAAAAAGCAAAGCACGACCCGTCATGAAGCCGTGGGCTGGACTTGGGCCGTATTTTTTGAAAAAGCACAAGATACGTCACGACCTGACATATAAAAGCCTGGCCAGGCACAGGCATGAAAAAGCACGACCCGGTACAAAGCAATGGGCCGGGCTTGGGCAGCATTTTTTTTGGAAAAAGTACCACAAGGCATGACTCGACTCGGCACACTAAATATGTAAAACTAGGCTTAGGCATGATGGCCCGGCCCGGCCCAACCAAAATCCTCTATACAATATTCTGCAGAGGATCTCAAAACGACAATACAGGCTCTCTTATCCAGATTACTACAGTCTACAGGTTACTGTGAACCACAACCGCAGCATGAACATCACCACCTTCAAACCTCCTGTACATCTCACACTCACTTCTACTCCAAATTTCCCAGAAATCTCAAACTGCAAAACCATTAAACAATTTAGGCAAATCCATGGCAAATTAATTAAAACTTCGCAAATCCATGACCCTCTTATGTCTGCTGAACTCGTTAGGTGTTCCGCCTTTTCACTCCGAGACCTCGACTATGCTCGTCTTCTGTTCTACCGCATGAACCAACCAAACCCCTTTTCATACAACACCATTATCAGAGCCATTTCTGAGGATGAAGATGATCCAGTTGAGGTTTTGTCTATTTTTACCCTTATGTTGTGTGATGAGTTTCTCTCTCCTAATAAGTTCACTTACCCTTCTGTTCTCAAAGCCTGTGCTAAATTAAGAGATTTGGTAGTGGGTAAGCAGGTTCATGCCCAGTTGGTGAAACTGGGATTGGAAGATGATGAGTTTGTTGTTAGCAATCTTTTGAGGATGTATGTCTTGTGTGGGATCATGGATGATGCTCAATTATTGTTTTTTCAAAGAACTTTGCATGATAATCGTACTGTAAATCGTGATGGGTTTCTGGGTATGGATGGTGTTAGTAAGAGGAGACAAGAAGGTGATGTAGTTTTATGGAATGTAATGGTTGATGGGTATATCAAACTCGGGGATATGAGAGCTGCACGCCAACTGTTTGATAAAATGCCTAAGAGAAGTGTGGTTTCATGGAATGGAATGATTGCTGGCTATGCTCAACGCGGTTGGTTTAGCGATGCAATTGGGGTTTTTAGAGAGATGCAAATGGTGGATGAGAATGTTAAACCAAATTATGTGACATTGGTTAGTATTCTTCCAGCAATTTCTCATTTAGGTGCACTTGAATTAGGCAAATGGATTCATTTATATGCTGATAGAAATGGTTTTAACATTGATGATGTTCTTGGTTCTGCACTGATTGATATGTATTCCAAGTGTGGTAGTGTTGACAAAGCACTCCAAATCTTTGAAACCCTTCCAAAACAGAGTACCATTACATGGAATGCTGTTATTAATGGGCTCGCTATCCACGGCCGTGCAACCGAGTCTATTCAATACTTCACAGAAATGCTAGAAATGGGGATCAAACCTAGTGATGTCACCTACATTGGTGTTTTAACTGCATGTAGCCATGGTGGAAAGGTGAATGAAGGTAAAAGGTTCTTCAATCATATGATAAAGGTAGCTGGTTTAAACCCTAGGATTGAACACTATGGTTGCATGGTTGATCTTTTAGGCCGTAACGGGCTCTTAAAAGAAGCCGAGAAATTCATACGCGACATGAACATGAAACCCGATGCTGTCATTTGGAAGGCCTTGTTAGGTGCTTGTAAGTTACATAACGACATCGAAATGGGAAGAAGAGTAGCTAAACATCTAATGGAAATGGCTCCTTCTGATAGTGGATCATATATTGCTCTTTCAAATATGTATGCAAGTTTAGGAGAATGGGATGAAGTTGCTCGAATTAGGTTATTGATGAAGGATAGAGACGTGAGAAAAGATCCCGGTTGTAGCTGGATCGAGCTCGATGGAGTTATCCACGAGTTTCTCGTAGAAGATGACTCGCACCCTTGTGCTAAGGAAATCCATTTGATGTTGAAGGAGGTTTCTGACAAATTACAGTCAATAGGTCATCAGCCTAATACTACACAGGTTTTGCTTAATGTGGATGAAGAAGCAAAAGAAAGTGCCTTGTATTATCACAGTGAAAAGATTGCTGTTGCATTTGGGTTAATCAGTACAAAGGCTCAAACACCACTTCAGGTGGTTAAGAATCTTCGAATATGTGAAGATTGTCATTCATCGATGAAACTGATCTCGAAATTGTACAACCGGAGGATTGTTGTCAGAGATCGGAAGAGGTTCCATCATTTTGAGGATGGATTGTGTTCTTGTAATGACTTTTGGTAATTTCTCTATAAATGTGTGATAAAAAGCATACACAGATCATTGAGGTCTGAGATACAGAAAGTTGGTTATACATGGTAGTAATCTTCGTACTGTTTATAGAAGCATTGGTGAAGTAGTCTTTTACAGTGACCTAAACCTCAATTATTTTGGGATGTAAGTACAGTTATATGGATTGGCCGAGGCCCGGCCCAGCTCGAAAAAACCCGGCCTGAAACGAACACGAAACAAGCACGGACCTTTACGTAATCATGGGCTGTGGGCCCGGCTGTGCCGTTTTTTTTTGGGGGGAAAAAACACGACAAGGCTCGACTCGACCCGGCACGACAAATCACGCTAAATTTAGTAAAATTAGGCTTAGACATGACAGCCCAGCCTGGCGCCATTTTCGGCCTGAAGTCCGACTCGGCTCGGACCACAGCTACGCCCATTGAAACCAGTATTTCAGTGTTTCTTGTTTCCGTAGTCCAGTAGAAAGGGCAAGGAACAGCCATGGATCCTTTATGAAGCATATTGCATTGTAAAAATGAGGCCAGACCTGAAGGCCCATTTTGTTCCTTACTCTGCTCATTCCTAGGCACCCTAGCTACTCAGAAGTGCATGAATCATTGGACCTGGCTTGGACACTATGGCTCTGTTTGGCACTAAGCGGTTAGATGTTAGCTTTTAGCTCTTTGTGTTAGGTGGTTTGATCGGCAATAAGCCTGTACATTAACTTATTGAATGATGGGTTCGAATGAGTAAGTTTAACCCCTTGTAATTAAGTTCACTTTTACTCTTAACATCACATTTGTCCTTAATCAGGACCCTTTTTTTCGAGTAAAGTCACGTTTATCCTTTGTTATTAGTGATCTTTGAGTAAGATTACTTTTTCCTTGACCAAGATCACTTCGGGTCACCATTACCCTGAGCGGCTTAGATAAGGTCCCTTTTATCTTTAATCAGTGTCGCTTTACCCTTTTAGGTTTACCTTGAGCGATACGTTATTAAAATTGATGTCATGTGTTAGGCACATGATGGCATCCCAATTGGAGTAAAAATACTCACATGGACAAGCACACAAAACCTTTTGGAAAAGAATTGTGAATTGTGGCCCAACATGAGTGAACTTAAGCAAAGATTGATTGACATTATATGAGAGGCAGGGTATTGAGAATTTGAGAGGGATGACATTAGAGACATATGCCACGTGGTACCTTAAACTCTTAAAGAAGAAGAGAGATAGCTGCAACTGCAATTGTACTACTGCTACTCTGCTAGTGCACTAAATGATTCTAAATAAGATAACTGCAATCCACTTCACTTGTGAACCGAATTAGACCATACTCACCACACCACCATCTCCAATTCAATAGCAGTGGTCCAATAATCATGGTCCAATGACACTTTCTGCCTACACTCTTCTAAATTTGGGTGCACAATACACCACGTACTACCTACTTATTACGACCTCTGTCTCTAAAAGATTGTCCTAAATGTTTGTATTCACTTTATTTGTAAGAATTAGATATACTCAAAAGCAAATTGGTAGATAGATTTGTCTTTTAGTTAGATGAAATAATCGTGTATGAAGAAGATATGTAAGGACCATAAACCAAAAAAAGGTACGAGAAATTATGATATAAGAGCATGAGCATTGAGCATTGAGCAATGGTCAAGCTACAACCTCTCCCAATGCAAAGTTGCAACTTTTTGTAATTTGGTCATGACTCACATGCGAATCATTTCAATCTTTACTCTCACAACAAGATCGAGTAGTTGGTCCCACCTGAAATATTACCAAGTTTGTAGCTCCACAAAGCTACATGGTTTTGCAAAAAGTTGAAACTTATACCCAACTACTGCTACTGTTCTAAGACAATCTTTTAGGGGCAGAAGGAGTATATCCGAGTCTCAGTGGCCATACACATAATATAAATATATTTCTTGTGAGTTGTTGGAGTTATATCAATGTATCCCCACCGAGTTAGGCAAGAATAGTCCCCATTTTGTTATATTGAAGAACACAACTTATTTGACATTTACTTCAATTCAAGAAATTGGAGTGCATTAAGAAATTTCCAATGAGGAAGTCGAAAGCAACATGTAACTACTAAAACAAGTGTTCCGGTGTTGTAAAGATGGAAACAATGGGCTTCGAATGAAGGCCCTTTTGTATGTGTTGAAGATCTTGCTTGTTTGAATGAGTGGAATCCGAATTCACCTGCACAAGAGCAAAGTCACTAGCCTCGGGGGTGTTTCCGAGGAAAGCCCCTCCGATGCCTAAGTAAGAATGATGCTCGGATTCTAGAGAGAAGTTCTCTAGAAGAGTAGTCTTAAGGCGGTAAATTCGACGTACCTTGAGGTGTGAGCCTTGGCGGCCTATTTATAGTGTTTGCATAATAAATGCCCATAGGTCATTTATTGTTATTGGGCCTTGGGCCTTAATGGATGGCTGAATAGCCATTGGTAGGTTTGATGTTGTTGTTTAGAGCCATTGGGCTTTGGACTTAGTGGCCCAATTGAGAATCAATTGGGAGCCCAAACAACATGCCCCCCAGACCCGGTCCATTTAGAATTAAATGGGTGGGTTTCCAGCTGTCAGAAGTCTGAAAGTTCCCTCTCTTTTTTGAAAAGGGATGATTTGCATTGATGACAAGTGTTGGGAGTTGTATTGTGCCGTGGAGATCGTGGGTTGAGGAAGTTGATGCGCCCCTTTTCTTTTCTATAAATACGGGGTGCATTGCTCTTTTCGAACTTTTTACTCCTTCTTTCAGACCCTTTCTCTCTCTAAATTCCGGCGATCGCAGTGCAATTTGCTTCTTCAGATCTACGAAATTCGGCCAACTTTAGACTTCGGGAACTTGTGTTGTTCGTTTTATCGGCGAATTCCGCTTCGGAAAAAGGTAATTTGTTTCTGAATTCTCCTTTTTTCTTCGTTTTTCCTTCTACCCCTCAATCTCAACCCTAGACCGAGAATTCGCGGCCATGGCAAAGAATAGGGGCAAGAGCAAGTTCGTCGTTGGCTCCTCTAGTGAGAGGGAGAACGTGCCCTGGGGAAGGTTACCGAAAACTTCGAGGGGTCGGCCTTCAGAGAGGCCAGTGGAGAGGCGTTCGACTGGTTGGGATGCTTCGAAAGATGATGTTGTTGGCGGGTCTAGCGTGTCTGAACGCGCAACTTCTGGTAAAAAGGCTGGCTCTTCGGGTGTGCGCCGCTCCTACCCTGAGTTTCCAGTTCATTGGACTGAAGCTGATCCGCAGGGCAAGTATGCCCCGATTCTGCATGAGACCACTAAGATCGATGGTCCCTTGGAAAAATCGGTCAGTGGTGACTGGTTGGTGGAGGCGAAGCTGGGGCATTACCATCGGAGGGCCGAAGAGTTATACGGAATCCAGCACGCCTTGGGGTACTGGTGCGAGCTTCCCGACCAGGAGCGTCCTCGGGTGACTCATCCGCCGAGGGGGTTCATCTCTGTGTATACTCATCATTTGGAGAACGGCCTCCGCTTTCCTTTGGATCCCTTCGTATCCGAGCTCCTGGTGTCGTACAACATCAGTTTGGCCCAGCTTACCCCCAAATCTATGAGGCACATCATCGGATTTAGATGGGTGTGCGATTTTATTAACTTTCCATGCTCTGTTGCCGTGTTTCGGGATCTGCACGATCTGTCTTTCAACCACGCTTCCAAGGGGGATGGGTATGGTTGGTGGACCATTATCAACAAAAGATCCCGAAGAAAGGGGGAGCCGAACTATATTACGGCCTACCCTTACCTCAGCTCTGATCATAACTGGAAGACGGAGTGGTTGTTCGTCCGTGTGCCGACAGATCCGAAGCATCCACATTTTTACCGCCCTCCGAAGTGGTTTGTGACTCCTGATCCTGATATGCGAAGCGTGGCTGCTCCGGATCGGAACCATCACCACTACGTGGATCTCCTCCAGTGGTTTTTGGCTCGGGAGGACAACTACAAATTGCCGTCGAACTGGCTCCCGAACCTCAACTATATCTTGCGGGAGGACATTCTTGCTGTTGCCGGTCTCAGCAGGATTTTTGACAGGGGTAGGTGTCTTTCGGCTGGGACCGTGCTTTTAGTAAGTTTGTCCTCCTCCTTTTTGGTCTCGTTTTACTGATTTCGTTTTGTGCTTTGTTTCTGCAGAGTACGGCTTTAGCTGCGTTGATCCTGTGGTCTTGGGTATTTCTTTGGATCTGAAGACCATTCACGACTCGGCCCCTGATTATAAGTTCGGGAAGGAGAATCCTCGTAATCCTCGTTTGAAGGATTACGTGCTGTCTCCGTCGGGTGTTGCTCGGATATCTGAAGTTCGAGCTGATCCGTGGGATTCTGCCTCTTCTCCCGAAGCTGTTCCAGTGAAAGTCGTGCTCCCTGATTTGAGGACAACCTCGGATCCGGTGAGTGTTTCTAATCTCGAAGTCTTTTGTTTGTCTTTCTTTTTGGTTGGCCGTCGGCTAACGTCTTGGTCCTGGACCATCTTTTTAGGGTCCTGGGACTGACGCTGTGCCGCGTGCCGTTCCCTCGGTTTCATCTCCGGCTCGGATAGATATCTCTTTATCTAGGAACCGGGTACTTCGCGATTTTTCTTTATTCCTTCCTTTGTCTTGTTTTACATTTATTGACCCTTGGTTTCTTCTGTTTAGGATCAGCGCAAAAGGAAGAGCAGCACTCTTTTGAGGCCTTCTGCGCATCCGAAGAAGGCGAAAGCTGATCAGTCTTCGGAGAAGGTATTTGTTTTGACTTAGAGCTTTTGTGGTCTGTTCTCTCTTTTTCTGAAACTGACCTTTGAGCGTTTGCCCTGTAGGAAGTGGTTTCGGAAGTCATGCCTCCTCCCAAAAACCTCCTTCACTTCATGCCCTTGCCCGGGCAGAAGTTGAAGAGTGTGGTGGTTGTGGAACCGCCTCCCGTGGACCAACCGCTGGCTGAGGAAGATACCATCCCTTCTCCGCTGAAGCCGTCTGCTGCTTTAGGGATCGAGATCCAGGATATAACCAAGGTGATGGAGGCAATTGAAGCCGACCTTGTTCTTGGCTCGGATGTCCCTATTGTGGCCGAGCAGAAGGAAGAAGCTGCTGACGTTTCTCTCGAAAGGGAGAAAAGTCCGGATAAGGAGATGGTGGATCTCACCGAAGCTCACGTAGAGGTTCCCGAAGCTGAGAAGGAGGAACCCGAGCAGGGTCTGACGAGGAAGAGGCGTCATTCGACCTTGGGCTCCACTTCGACCTCGGCCCTGGATAGACTGATCCACGCTGACCCTTGCTCGGATGTTCCGCTGAAACGGATCCCCGAGGAGGTAAGGGAGGCGATGGCTCGCTATGCCAGAGCTCCGGTTTTGGGGGAGAACCCCATGGCTCACGTGGGATCTTTGGTGGGTCCCGAAGCTGCACGGGAGAATCTTCTTCGGGCCAACCCGCAGTGGAGGGTTCCTGGAGCTGAGGAGAGGAACCCAGCTATGATGGCCCAATATTATCTGAATGAGGTAAGTGTTGGAAATTTTGTTTTGAGTTCCGTTTTTTTTTTGGTTTGTTGTTTTCTTCTTTCCTCATCTTTTCTCGTCCTTTCTTCTTTCCCAGGCTGTTTTCTGGTCCTCGTTCGCTTCCGAGTGTAGCTCGGTTGAGGAAAGGCAGCTGAGGAGGTATCAGGAGGCTTATGCTCGTGATATCCCTGTCTTGGACCAGAAGGCTGGGCAGCTCATGGCCGAGATGGTGGACCTCAAGCAACTGTACCTTCAGTACAGTCGTGAGGCTAGGGAAGCGGCGGAACAGATCGGGGCCGAAGTTGGGAAGCTCACTTTCCAAGTTGAAGAGGATGCTGAAAAGATAGCTTCCTTCGACAGGGAGAGGAGAGAAATGGCTGCCAAGTTTGCGAGCGAACTTGAAGAAAAAGACAGTCTTCTCAAGGAGATGACGTCTAAATTTGAGGCGGCCATTAAGCAGAGCCAGGAAGCGGAGGCGAGGCTTCAGCAGTTTATCAAGCACCGGGAGATTGTTCAGAATCAAGCTGACAAGGTGCCCGTTCTCCAGCTGAAGATCCGAGAGAAAGATGCTGCCATTCGGAAGTTGGAGCAAGAGAGAGTTGACCTCTACACTGCTGATCAGTGTAGAGAGCAATACTGGAATGGCATCCTGGGTGCTCGGCGGATGTTCGCGAAGCATATGCCTCATTTCCCTTGGAATGAGAAGGTTCCGCTCTGGATGAGGGCCCAGGATCACTTGGTGGAGTGCCAGGCCGATCGAGACGAAGCTGAAGCTGAACGCCAAGCTGCTCTTGCAGAGGCTCGGGCCCAGAAGGCGGCTTCCGAAGGTGATACTACTGCTGGGGGTTCTTCGAAGGATGCTCCTCTGGGGGATGCTCCTGAGACTCCCAAGAGCTAGGGATTCGGGCAGTCGTCTTCTTCAGAGTCGGTCGGTTCCAGTTGAGGACTTCCGAACATGTGCTTGCCTTTCCCCCTTTTGCCTCGGCGCTGCGTTGTACTTATTTCTTTTTTGTTTTCTTTAGTACTTCGGTAGGCCGGTATTGTCTGTTGATGGCTGCCGATTTTAACTTGTTTCATTTTGTTTTCAATTTTTGAGGTTTTTCGATGTATTTGTACTTCCCCCAAATATTGAATAAAAAATGAATGTTTGTTACTTGGCTGCTTCTTTTCAACTTGTTCTTTCGCAATTTTTAGGTCTTTAAATCCGTAGATTTCTCGAGCTCCTCTTTCTGTAGACTTGCTAAAAACCTTTTGATCTTGCGAGCTCTTTAAATCCGTAGATCTGTTAAGAGACTTTTTAACTTTTGCGAGTTCTTCAAATCCGTAGATCTGCTAAGAGGCTCTTTGACTTTGTGAGTTCTTCAAATCCGTAGATCTGCTAAGAGACTCTTTAGTTTTGCGAGTTCTTCAAATCCGTAGATCTGCTAAGAGACTCTTTAGTTTTGCGAGTTCTTCAAATCCGTAGATCTGCTAAGAGACTCTTTAGTTTTGCGAGTTCTTCAAATCCGTAGATCTGCTAAGAGACTCTTTAGTTTCCAGACTCTTCAAATCCGTCGATCTGCTCAGAGGTTTGGATTGTTCTTCCGATCTCTTGTGGTTCGGAAACCTGGGCAAGAGATCGCTAGTCTGCCTCTTTAGTTATGCCTTCGGCGATCCGTGGATCTGAGCCGGAGTTTTATAACTTGATTCGAGCGACTGTTTGTTGCGAACAAATTTTATTAGGGTACCGCGAATCCGAGGATTCTGGACGGTTCCCTGAAGTGTATGATTTGGTCATTTCTTGCATTTTATCAAGGAATGGGCAAAGTCAACCTGTTTTTAGTCTCGGATTGATCAGATCCGAGGCTGCAGATATATATAAAGGGACAATAATTATAGAGATAAGTTTAATGAAACACATGGTGCCAATGGCTTTCCTCTTCTCATTAAACAACTTACTTGGTTTACAGACAGAGATCATACAAAATATTTCTTGAGAACATCGGTATTCCAATGGTTCTTCAGGATTGTTCCATCTAACTGTTTCAGCATATACGTGCCTGGCCTTTTTTCGGAATGGATGATGTATGGTCCTTCCCAAGTGGCTGAGAGTTTGCCATGGATTTGTCCTTTCTGAACCGAGGCGGCGTTTCTGAGTACTAGATCACCGACTTTTAGAGGTCTGGCGTTGACTCTTCGGTTGTAATGCTTGTTGACCCTCTGCAAATAGGCTGCGTTGAGTGTCCTTGCATCGTTCCGAGCTTCGTCCAGTAGATCGAGAGCTTCGGATAGAAGTTGATTGTTGCTTTCTCCTTGGAGCCCATCATATCTGTTGTATGCCTGGATCCTCAGGCTTTCTGTTCCGATTTCCACAGGAATTACAGCTTCGGATCCGTATACAAGGTGGAACGGTGTTTGTCCGGTAGCTTCTTTTTCAGTGGTCCGAAGGGACCATAGCGTTCCGGGTAGCTCTTCTAACCATTTGTTTTTGTCATCCTCGACTCTTTTCTTGAGTGCGTTGAGGATGAGTTTGTTAGCAGCTTCGGCTTGCCCGTTGCTTTGTGGGTGACAGACTGCCGAGTACGCTAGGTGTATGCCGAACTGTTTGCACCACTTTTGCAACGGGGTGTTGTCGAACTGTTTCCCGTGGTCGAAGACCATCAGTCTTGGTATGCCGAACCTTGTGATGATGTTCTGCCATATGAACTTGCGGACCTGAGGTTCGGTGATGGAGGAGACAGCTTCGGCTTCGATCCATTTGCTAAAATAGTCGACTCCTACAATCAACCACTTCTTCTGGTTCGTCGCTGAGGGGAAGGGACCAATGATGTCTAACCCCCACTGTGCGAATGGTAAGGGATACAGTGTTGATTGTAGGGTTTGAGCTGGTTGATGGATGGCTGGTGCGAACTTTTGGCATTTCTCGCATTTCCTTGCCATCTGCTTTGCCTCGGAAACCATAGTGGGCCACCAGTACCCAGCCCGAAGGGCTTTATGTGCTAATGTCCTACCTCCAATGTGGTTTCCGCATATCCCGAGGTGGATTTCCCTTAGGATGTAGTCAGCGTCTGTTGGACCCACACATTTTAGCAGCGGAGCAGAGAATGATTTCCTCATGAGCTCTCCTTCGGCGCTGATGATGAACCATCTGTTGAATCTTTTCAGTTTTCTCGCTTGCAGCTTATCTTCGGGAAGTTCTCCCCTTTCTTTGTATGCAACTACTGCGTCCATCCAGCTAGGTTCGGTACGTAAGCTGCATACTGTGGTGGGTAGCAAGTCGATGCTTCTCTTTTGGTGAACTTCCACGTGGACCGACCTGTTTAGGTCGATGAGTGTTGAGCTTGCGAGTTTTGACAGTGCGTCTGCTTGCGTGTTCTGTCCTCGGGGAATGAGGATGACTTCAAAGGATCTTAACTTTGACGTTAAGGATTTAATTTTTGCTAAATAGGCTGTCATGCTGGGCCATTTGGCCTCATACTCCCCTCGGATCTGGTTGGCTACAAGCTGGGAATCAGTTTTGAGGCGAACATGTTCGGCCTCCAGGGATAAACAAAGCTCTATCCCTGCGATTGCGGCCTCGTATTCGGCCTCGTTGTTGGTTGCTTTGAAGCCGAACTTCAATGCATACTCTATGCTTTTCCCCGTCGGGGGGATCAGTACAACTCCTGCCCCTGAGCCGTTTATTGTGGAAGATCCGTCAGTGAAGACCTCCCAAGTGCTTTTCGTATCATCCAACATTTCCTGGTATGAGCATTCGGCCAAGAAGTCTGCCAATGCTTGTGCTTTGATTGCTGTCCTCGGCTGATATTTGATGCCGAACTCTGATAGTTCGAAAGCCCAGGCAGCCAATCTTCCTGACCTCTCTATTTTGTCGAGTACTTTTTCGAGCGGTTGGTCAGTTAGCACCGTGATCTGGTGGGAGTCGAAGTATGGCCTCAGTTTTCGTGCAGCTACCACTACTGCATATGCGACTTTCTCGATGAGTGGGTACCGGGTTTCGGCCCCTGTGAGTGTTCGGCTGGTGAAGTAGATTGGCTGTTGCTTCTTTTCTTCTTCCCGAAGAAGCACTGCGCTGACGGTTCCAGGGCTAACTGCGACATATAGGTACAGGGTTTCCCCCTCTTTTGGTCTGGCCAGTGTCGGCAGTTGAGCTAGGTGGGCTCTGAGTTGCTGAAAAGCTTCTTTTTGCTCCTGTTCCCATATCAGTTCGGGATCCACTTTCCTCGGGACCCCTTTTTTCTTGACTGGTTCTGTTTCTCCTCCGGGGAGGTTCTTTGGTTTCAGTGCTTTGAAGAAGGGGGCTCCCTTATCCGAGGCCTTTGATATGAACCTTGTTAGTGCGGCTAACCTGCCGGTTAGCCTCTGCACATCTCTCTTGGTCTTCGGCTCGGGTAAATCCAATGCCGCTTGGACTTTGTCCGGGTTCGCATCAATTCCTCTTTCGCTCACCATGAATCCGAGGAATTTACCTGACTTCACCCTGAAGACGCATTTTTTTGGGTTCAGCTTCATGTTGTGCTTCCTCAGGTTTCCGAAGGTCTCTGCCAAGTCTTTGACATGGTCTTCCTCCTTGATGCTTTTTACGATGGTTTCATCCACGTAGACCTCCACATTCCTCCCTTTCTGGTCGGCGAAGACGTGGTCAACTAACCTCTGGTAGGTGGCTCCGGCATTTTTCAAGCCGAAAGGCATCATTTTGTAGTTGAACACTCCTGCGCTTGTGATGAACGCTGTCTTTGCCCTGTCATCGGGGTGCATGAATACTTGGTGGTAGCCTGAAAAGGCATCCATGAAGCTGAGCAGTGCATGGCCGCTGGTGGAGTCAACCAGTTGATCTATCCTTGGCAGGGGATAGCAGTCTTTGGGGCAGGCTCGGTTCAGATCTGTGAAATCTACGCACATTCGCCATGAGCCGTTCGCTTTCTTGACCATCACCACGTTGGCCAGCCACTTCGGATACATGCATGGTTCGATGAATCCGGCCTCTTGCAACTTTTTAACCTCCTCGGCGATGGCTTTGTTTTTCTCCGAGGAGTAATTTCTCTTTTTTTGCTTGATTGGCCGAGCTTCAGCGTTGACATCCAGCTTGTGACAAATCAGCTTCGGATTTATCCCTGGCATATCTGCTGCTGACCATGCAAAGATGTCTTTGTGATCCCTGAGTAGTCGGATCAAATCGATTCGGAGCCCCGAGCTTAGGCCCTTGCCTATTCGGACGCTCCTGTCTGAATTATCTTCGAGGAAGATATCCTCCATTTCTTGATCTGGTTCGGGAGATGGGGTTTCGGGGCGGGCATCAACTTCTGCGGGAGACAAGCTGCTCGTGCTTGCTCTTCTCCTTTTTGCCTCGCTTTCCTCTCCCTTAGCTCCCTTTCCTTCCTCGGGGCCGTCCTCCAATTTGGGTTTTCGGACAGCAGTGTGGCAGGTTCTTCTCGCCACTTCTTGATCACCTCTGATTCGTTCGGCGAATCCTGCATCCGAGACGTATATCATCAGCTGGTGGTATGTGGAGGGGACTGCTTGCATCTTGTGAATCATGGTTCTCCCCATGATTACGTTGTATACGGAGTCGCAGTCCATCACCAAAAATTCGTCCCGAAGGGTTTTTGCTGCCTGGCCTTCGCCCACTGTGACTGGCAGGGTGATCTTTCCTCGAGGGATAGCTGCGGATCCGTTGAATCCGATCAGAGGATAACTGACTTTCGTCAGTGCTTCCTCTGGTTCTTCGAGGATCAGCTGCTCGAAGCAGTTTCTGAAGATGATGTTGACGGCACTTCCTCCGTCGACTAACACTCGATGTACGTTGTGGTTGTTGAGGTCCATGGAAATGACCAGAGGATCGTCATGTTTGTACTGGACTCCGAAGCAATCATCAGCAGTGAAGGTCATGTTCGGGGGGTGTGGTTGGTTGTCTCCAACCGCGCTGAAGTTGACCCGATGGGAGAGGGCTCTTAGGTGTTTTTTGCTGGCCTGGCCAGACTTCTGTCCCCCGAACACCACTAGGATGTCATTTTTCTTGTGCCCTGTTGCTTCGTAGACCCTTTTCTGGGGTTGCTCGTGTTGTTTGCCGCTTGCGGCCTTTTCTTTTTCCTCCCTTCGGTCTAACAAGTACTGTTTCAGGTAGCCTCGGCGAACGAGGTCCTCAATGTTGTCTTTCAGCGAGTTGCACTCTTCGGTATGGTGACCGAAGTCATCATGGAACTCGCACCACTTGTTCTTGTTTCTCCGAGCTGGGTTGGACTTGAGCTTCCCCGGTAGTTTCCACTTTTCATCATTTCTGTTGAGGCTAAATATCTCTTTTCGGGGCAGAGCTAGTGGAGTGTAGTTGGTGTATTTGGGTTGAAGTTCACCCCTTCTCCCGTCTTTCTTCGGGCTCATCTCTCTAGCTCCTACTTTCTCTTTCCCTTTCCTTGAGCCGCCCTCGGGCTTGCTCTGGTTATTCTTTGTGTCTCTCGGATCTGACGATCCCTTCAATCTTGCAGCGGCCTTGTTGAACTCTTCGGTTCTGATGAACGCATCGGCCATTTGGAGCACGTCAGCTATTTTGGAGGGGTTCTTCATTGAGAGTTCGTCACGGAACTTCCCTTCCTGGAGCGCGTGCTTCAAGGCGAAGATGGCCACGTCTGGCTGCAAGTTTGGTATGTTTGTTGATTCCTTCATGAATCTGGCCATGAATTCTCTCAGACTTTCGTCTCTTTCTTGTTGGATTGAGGTCAGTTCTGCTGTGGTTCGCTCGGGGCGATTGTTGCTCACGAACTGTGTGCAGAATCTCTTTTTCAGCTTTTTCCAACTCTTGATCGATCCCTTCGGCAGCGATCTAAACCACTCTCCCGCCACTCCGGTTAGCGTGGTTGGGAAATATTTACACCAGCATGCTTCGGAGTAGGGACTCAAGAACATCTGCTGCTCGTAGGAGATGACATGATCCCTCGGATCTGTGATTCCGCTGTAGGTTAGGTGAGCTGGCAGTCTTACCTTCGGTATTTCTTCCATGATCAGCTCGTCCGAGAAAGGGGATGACGTAGGAGTCATGATTCTTTTCCCGAGTCTAGCCCTGATGCCTTCGTTTGCCGAGGCTCTGTGATTAGAACGTTCGGGCGTACGATGGGGGCTAGGGGTTCGATCATGCCTCCCGTCTCTTCTTCTTTCTCGGCTACTGACCTCGGGTCGCTCGCCAGATCTGCTCGACTCACCTACCCCGAGTCTCGTATGGATCGAAGGTCTTAACCTTGAGTGGACCGAGGGCCTCAACCTGCTGAGTACCGAGCTTCGGATCCGAGGATTACGAGTAGTTGATTCGCTTTGGAGAGCTGTTGGAGTAGGCGATGGTCTCGCAAACCAATCTGGTTGCTGTTGTGCCCTTTTTTGGGTGTCCCACGTGCTTTCCATCCACCTCGACGTCAAGTGTGTACCTGTCAAGGGAAGGAGTTCTCGTTCGGGTCTGGACACTTCCACACTGGGTGGCTCGTTCAGCCTTCGCCTGGTCCTCCTCTCTTCTCTGCGGTCATTTGCCAGTCCTTGCTGCTTCTCATTGAAGAGGAAGTTTTGCATGATGGTCATGGCCGCAGTGAGCTCTTCCCTAGTTGGAATCGGAGGTCCTGCATTTGTGGCGGTCGTAGCTCTGCTTGGCTGTGACCTCGCCATCGATTGAGGGTGCCCCTCTTGGTCAGATTCTGAATCTGACCGCACCATCATATCGTCGTCATTGTTGTTAACAACATCGTTCACCATTTTCGCGGAAAGAGGTGATTGATGTCTTTCAAAGGCTTTGAAGTGTTCTTCCCCACAGACGGCGCCAAATTGTTCCGGTGTTGTAAAGATGGAAACAATGGGCTTCGAATGAAGGCCCTTTTGTATGTGTTGAAGATCTTGCTTGTTTGAATGAGTGGAATCCGAATTCACCTGCACAAGAGCAAAGTCACTAGCCTCGGGGGTGTTTCCGAGGAAAGCCCCTCCGATGCCTAAGTAAGAATGATGCTCGGATTCTAGAGAGAAGTTCTCTAGAAGAGTAGTCTTAAGGCGGTAAATTCGACGTACCTTGAGGTGTGAGCCTTGGCGGCCTATTTATAGTGTTTGCATAATAAATGCCCATAGGTCATTTATTGTTATTGGGCCTTGGGCCTTAATGGATGGCTGAATAGCCATTGGTAGGTTTGATGTTGTTGTTTAGAGCCATTGGGCTTTGGACTTAGTGGCCCAATTGAGAATCAATTGGGAGCCCAAACAACAAGTAAAGGAGCTGAATACATAATTGGATCCCTCAAATCATATGGTACGGACTACGGAGTTCACAAATGAGTGGAAGAGAAAGGTTCATATCAATGACCCAGGAGATCACACCATACACCGTTGTCCACGAATTCAGATTCTAATTAATATACCCACTAATTCTTTTGGTGTACAGAGAATTGCAAATAATACTGACAAGATTTGGTCGATCTCAGGTCTTGGATACCAACTCCCTAACAGAATAATAAGCCAATTACACGAACTAAGGACATACTTTGACTCACATTTAAATCCAAATAGATTTCCTCGAAATTAATTTCATGTTCGAAGTGTAAAACTGTAACGTGACAACTAATTCTGGACAGATATATCGGAGATAGTACATTACAAATTAAAGAATCTAAGTCCATTGCTTGAGCCAGCTTTTGTTGTTCTAATAAATTGATGAAAAACTTACAGAACCGACTAAGGAGTCAGCAGATGGTATATGTATTTACATTTAGCAGTATGTAGTTTTAATGCATCCTCAACCAACCTGTCATTTTCTTCTTCAACTATCTTAATTTCATCAACTATAACAAATACCAACATTTATATCTCATTGCCTTTTTAAGTCATTATTATTACTTCATTTCTATTTCATCAATATATATATATGTATATCCCATACTTTTTATATATGTTATTACTTCATATAGTAGTAGTTCATACTTCATACTGTCCACATTCATCCCACTTCTTGTAAACTTTTGATCCTTCTCTTTGTCTTTTGCTTCTTTTAGGATGGTTTTTTTTTAATTTATCTGTATTTTCGCTTGTTTGTTACTCCGTAAATGGTTTCATGCATTGCTATATCAGTATAGTTGGGTTTTTGTTGATTATTATATGTATCCTTGTTGATTAGCTAAAACTGTAAACCAAGAAAAGACGGAGGAAAATAAGGTTAAGCAAAATGTGTATGATAATGGATTAAATATTTTAGCTTTAAATTATGTATTGCTCAAATACCATCAACCTTTCAGACTTTCACCAACTCCATTAAATGTTCATAATTAAAATGTTAGTCTGTATTCTCCACTGCAATTATTTATTATCATAATTATGGCTACATATATAAATTTTGATTCTTTATAGAAGTAGTATGTTTCTTGTGATATAGTAACATAGTTAAGGTTATTGATATACAGATAATATAACAATGAAGAAATTTTCAGCACAAATTGGTAGTGGAAGAGATGGACATGACGGCAATCCGGCCGTGGGCCCCATCTATCGGAATCTTCTCTCCAAGAATGAATTTCCACCTCCTCACCCTGATTTGTCTACTGCTTGGGATTCCTTCAGGTACTTTTTTTCGTTTTGTTCATACTTTAATTCTCTGTTTTTTTTACTCTGAAGTTTCTCAATTATGTTAGTTTTTGAATTTGATGCAACCTTTTGCAGTCATTTTAGTAGTATATCTTGTACTCAGTATAAGATTGTTTTATGGTACGGAGTAAGACATACAAGTATTTGTTGTGTCACGATACATTTAGCTTAGTTTTATGGTACGGAGTAAGACATATTTGTTTGTGTCACGATACACTTAGCTTAGTTTTATGGTACGGAGTAAGACATATTTGTTTGTGTCACGATACACTTAGCTTAGTTTCATGGTACAGGGTAAGACATATTTTGTGTCACGATACATTTAGCTTAGTTTTATGGTACGGAGTAAGACATATTTGTTTCTGTCACGATACACTTAGCTTAGTTTTATGGTACGGAGTAAGAGATATTTGTTTCTGTCACGATACATTTAGCTTGAATCTTATGAGACGACTTTTATTGAGAAATGACGTGACAATAATTCGGCTTTGGTTATGTAGGCTCTCGGCTGAGAAGCATAAAGGAAATAAGATGTTGGGTTGGCGTGAAATGGTTGATGGCAAGGTGTGTAACATTTCATAGAAGTGCATAATTTGATGGATTTATTACTTATTAGTGCCTTGTATACTAATTGTTTTGGGTGAAAATGTTAATTAGTGGGGGCCTTATATCTGGAAAACATACAAGGATGTCCATGATGAAGTTCTTCACATTGGTTCTGCTTTAAGAGCATGTGGAGCTCATCCTGTAAGCTAGCAAATCTATATACTTCATATATTAATTTGACTTAATTTTACATGAAAAGTTCAACATTCTTGATTACAATTGTACTTTTTTGGTATAGGGTGCAAAGATAGGAATATATGGTGCTAATTGTCCTCAATGGATTATGGCTATGGAGGTTTGTTGTATATATAACAAAAAAGAATTTCCTTACAGTTTTCAGTAGTTTGTTTATGAGTATTATATTTGTAACTAAATGATTTCATATGTGTATGTATAGGCTTGTAATGCTCACAGTTTGATATGTGTTCCTCTCTATGATACCTTAGGTAACAACTCTTCTTTTACTCGAATATAGTTTCTTGAAAGATTACACAATTGATCATGCTGAAATTAAAGTATTGTTATGGTCATTAAATCAGGTGCTGGTGCTATTGATTACATAATTGATCATGCTGAAATTGATTATGTTTTTGTCCATCCCCTTAAAGTTAAAGAAGTAAGTACATCTTCCTCCTATACTCATATGTGTTTGTTCTTTGTTTAGAGGTTAAATTTCATATGTTGCCTGTGTTTTCTGTACAGTTACTCAACCCTGATTGTTCCTCCACTAAACGGCTAAAATGTGAGGATGCATTCTTCTAACTCTGGATTAATTTGTCTGTTTAAACGAAATGAAACACGTTAACCAATTAACATGTTGGATTTAATATGACATTGCAGCGATTATTTGTTTTACATCATTCACTGAGGAAGCAATTCAGGAGGCTGGTAATGCAGGGATAGAGGCGTACTCATGGAATCAGTTCCTTCATATGGTCAGATTATATGTACTAGAACCTTGTTTTTCACCTGTGTTCTTAATTTTCAGCTGTTCTGATTATTTTTCTTGTGTTTAAATAGGGCAAGGAAAATCCATCAGAAACAGCTCCTCCACAACCAATCAATATTTGTACAATAATGTACACAAGTGGCACGTGTGGAGATCCGAAAGGTGTTGTTCTAACACATGAAAACATGGCAATGTTTATAAGTGGAATGAACGTTTTCATGGACCAATTTGAAGACAAGGTAACCAACCCAACAATGCTATTACTGGAATATTTGCTACTTTATCATATAAATGGAGTAATTAACTATGTATCTTGAACAGATGACGGTTGATGATGTGTATCTATCATTCCTTCCTTTGGCTCATATATTAGATCGCGTAATAGAAGAGTATTTTTTCCATAAGGGTGCTTCTGTTGGCTTCTTTCATGGGGTATTTTCCTGTTTTTTCATACAATATGAAAAGATTTTCTGCTATAATATTGCACTTTTTCTGATTGTTGTTGATTTGTGCAATGAAGAATGTAAAAGAAATCAGTGAAGATCTAATGGAGTTAAAGCCAACTTTTTTCGCTGGTGTACCTAAAGTTTTTGACCGTGTATATGAAGGCATGTCCTTAATTATACTTTGTCTTCTCTGTAAAGTTACCAATGTATTTCTGCTAATAGTGTGTTTATCAGGCATACAGAAGGCTATTGAAGATCTTATTCCTCGAAGGAGGAAGATTTTTCACCTTCTTTACAAATAGTAAGCTGTTCATATTTTAGCTTCCTGTCAAAAGTTTCAAAAAATAACATGTGATGAGAGAATAAGAAACTCATAAATTACAGTACTAAATCTTTATCTTTGTTGAAATGCAGCAAATTATTCTGGATGAATCGAGGGTACGTCAACAAGCATGCATCCCCTTTAGCCGATTTCCTAGCTTTCAGGAAGGTTATTACCTAACTTTGATCTCTATTTCACATTCTAATCTTATTTGTGTTTCAACTTTGATCTTCAGAAAACTCTCCATCATGTTATTACAGTGCTTCATGTGTTTTAACCTGAAAACAGCTGTATTTATAGTTAATTGTGATACTAAATTACTAATTATAATGCTGCCTTGCTCATAGTGCAATGTTTACACTAAATTTAGGTAAAGAATAAGTTAGGTGGTAGAGTTCGGCTAATGGTATCAGGAGCTGCACCTTGGAGCGAAGAAGTGGAGGAGTTTTTGCGCGTTACTTGCTGTTGCTATGTACTTCAAGGCTATGGTAAAATGAAGTTTTTGTGCAAATTTCATTTTCAGTTTTTGTACCAATCAGATTCCTGGTTTTTTTTTGTGCAGGATTGACAGAAACCTGTGGATTGTCCACAATTTGCTTCCCTGATGAAATGTCGATGGTAGGAGCTGTCGGTGTTCCATCTTTATACACAGAATTGCGCCTTGAAGAGGTTCCAGAGATGGGTTACCACCCATTTTCTGACCCGCCACGCGGGGAGATATGCTTGAGGGGCAAAACACTGTTTTCAGGATACTACAAAAACCCCGAGTTAACAACCGAATCTATCAGAGATGGATGGTTTCATTCAGGTTAAGACTCTGTTCTATTCGACTTATCTGAACTTATATTATCTGAACTTAACTGAGCTTATTTTGTCTAAAATAAGTCAAAATAAGTCGGAACAGAACAAAGTTCAGATATTGGCAAAGTTCATTTCTTATTATAAACTTTGTCTAAAATAAGTCTCTTGTTGGTTCCTGTTTATGTCAAAGTTCATTTCCTATTATACAACGCTTGATTATTTCCTTTGATGTTTGCAGGTGATATTGGAGAGATGCTTCCTAATGGAGCAATAAAGATCATTGATAGAAAAAAGAATCTGATAAAACTCTCACAAGGAGAGTATGTCGCGCTTGAGTATTTAGAGAAAGTATACATTATTACTCCCATTATCGAAGATGTAAAACCTCTGCCTTTGTACTTATTAGTGTGATTTATGTAGTTTCTGTTCATTACAATTAAGAATCTAAGCTAACATTTTGGTTTCCTTTTGAAGATTTGGGTGTATGGAGACAGTTTCAAATCGATGTTGGTTGCTGTTGTGGTGCCAAATGAAGAAAACACCAAGAAATGGGCTGATCAAAATGGATATAAAGGCACATTCACTGACTTATGCTCCCTTAAAGAACTCAGAACTCATATCTTCTCTGAACTTACAATTGCTGGAGAAAGAAACAAGGTGCATACAGCATACTATTACTACCTTGTTGATCTGAGTTCTGTAACATTTTTATATCTGAAATCTGAAATCTGAAATCTCAACTTCTTTATCTTTGTTTATATCAGTTGAGAGGTTTCGAACAAGTAAAGGGAATCGTTTTAGAACCTCAAACCTTTGAATTAATACCAGGTTTGCTAACACCAACCATGAAGAAGAGGAGGGATAAAATGCTAAAACATTATCAGGTTACATTCTTATTTAACACTCTTCTCATTCCACAGTCCACAGTCTGACATTATCAGGTGAATTCGTGCGATATTTGATGTTGAATCCTTTAAACCTTTTGCAGGAAGAAATAGATGATTTGTACTGCAACTTGGCTAAATGGAAGTGATGAACAACAATTGTTACTTGTTGATAAACTTTAATGATTCTGCAGATTGTTACTGTTTGTGTTCCTGTTTGCTGCAATTGATTTATCATGTGTATTTTTACTAAAAATGCAGTGTTTTATTTATTAATTTTTTTTTTATAATCATATGGTGTGGGCTGATATAATAGTGAGGCCATGCTTGAAGCCCATAAAAGGCCCACAAGTAGAGGGATAAGAGATACTTCCTCCATTTTTTTTAATTGCACCATTTGGGATTTCACGCTTGCCAATACACTATTTTAACTACTAATATCTCTCATTATACATTTTAAAAAATTATAAAAATTTGATAATTTGAGAGTATATTTCGAGACGCATCTAACAAGATCCCACATGAGTATATTTTTCCTTACATATAAATCACAAAAAATAACTATATAAGAATAAGCGAATACTGCTAAAACCAAGGTGGTGCAATTATAAAAAAATGTAGGAAGTATAAAAATACGGATTTTTCATGAAATGACCCCGAGGTTTGCGTTAATGTACCAAATACCCCTAATGTTTGCCGAATGCACCAAATACCCCCGACGTATAAAACAATAACACCAAATGCCCATAATGACCATTTTCCGTCCATTCCGTTAAGTCTCCGTTAGCGTGAATTTACTTTTTTGCCCTTACTCGACCATTTTCTCTACTAATCCTAATATTAACACCTAATTATATTAATTAAACCCAAAAAATTAATTACCTACTATTATTTTTAAAAAAAAATAAATTGGGCTCATCTTCTTCCCTTCACGACTTCACACCATCAATCATCATCATCATCATCTTCTTCTTCATCTCATCAAATTGCTTCACAATCCTAACAAAACTCTCAGCAAATCCCCTCATTTGAGCAACCAATTCACCCATCAAATTCACTCATTTTTCTCTCTCCTCCACAATCTCCTCCTCTTCTTCTTCTTCTTCCTCCTCCATTTCGTACCCTTCATCCCCTTCTCAATAAATCTTCGTCTTCTTCACCATTTTAGCCAAAAAATGCGGCAAAAATCCCAAACCCTTGTTTTCTCTTTCATTCCACTCCCACTACAAGCCTGCAAGATGACTCTGACGGCACCAGATCCGCCGACTCCACCGTCTCGCTTTGAGTTCTCTTTGCTCCACTCCCTCTCCTCTTTAGTCTCTCTCCTTCGACACTTCATTCAAATCCCTCAAATTTCTTAAATTCCAACCTTCAAATTCACTTCCTCTTGTATAACCATTTTCAATTTCCCTGATTTGGAAAACCCAACTCTCAAATTGAGCGATGTTCTCGCCTCGCAATTTCCCTAAACTCGCGAATCAGACTCCAACTTGTTCTTCGTAGCTGCACATCATTATTGTTGTTTGTCGTCGATGTCCATTATTATTGGTGTTATTGTTGTTAATGTTGTGGTTGATATTGTAGTTGTTGTTGGTAATTGAAATTGGGGGCAACGGATGGATTGGGTTTTTTGAGAGGGTTGTAAGAGAGGGCTTGGATGATGGGAGGGGGTTGCAGTGGTGGGGGGTTGGGGTTTCTGTGGTGGCGGCGGTAGGGTGGGGGAGAGGGTGGTGTTTGGGGAGGAGAGGATATGGTGGTTTGTTGTGAAGGAATGGGAGAGGAGAGGAGAGAGATTGGGATAAAAGAGAGGTGGCGGTGAATAGTGGTGGGTGAGGTGAGGTTAACAATGGAGATTGAAAAAGGAAAGAGAAAAACAGAGAGAAAGATAAAGGGAAAAAAAATAAAAAATAATGTTAACGGAAAAGTTAACGGAATGGACGGAAAATGGTCATTATGGGCATTTGGTGTTATTGTTTTATACGTCGGGGGTATTTGGTGCATTCTGGAAACATTAGGGGTATTTGGTGCATTAACGCAAACCTCGGGGTCATTTGATGAAAAATCCGATAAAAATATGCACAGTGGCCATTTAGGAAGGGTATTGTTCAAACTGCCAACCAAAAACTAAGTCCACAACATTCTCATTCAAAATTATCAAAATGGCTTGTGCAAATATGATTCTTGTGATTTCTGGTTCTATACGAAACCCATGATACTTCCTCAGTAGTTCCCCATAATTATGGGCATCGGGCTGGATTGGGCCAGCCCGAAGCACAAAACGGCCCAACACGAAAACAAAAAAAAGCATGGCACGGGAATAGCATGCCTTAACGTGGGCACGAAGTGGTCTGCTTTGTGTTGTGCTAGGTCGCATATCAATCAATATCTAGTCTAATATTTAAAAAACATAACCATCTCCATTTCAAGGACACATAAGCAACATCATTTGAAGACATGTGGCTGGAAGGGACCATGTTAAACAAGGGGATGGTGAGAGACTGCTTTAAATTTTTGGAAAATGGTTTCAGTTATGAGAGAATATTTTCTACAATTTTAGACAACAAAATTATTGATCCATCTTAGATAAAACCATTCTTTTGCGGGTTTAAATTGGCATTCTCTTTGTAAATATATGCATTCGTAGGTAGATTGTCGTTATTTTTTATTTTAAGCTTTATTATAGCAGCTTGTGCAATTGTGCTTCATGTAACTTATCATTTGTTTGAAAACTGTAGTTTCTTCCTCAAAAAAATAATTTCAAGTTTTAAGTGAGTAAAAATCCGTGCGAAGAACGGGCCCAACAGCTAGTTTTTTTGAAAAAAGCACGACATGATTCGCCATAACAAAACTCGTTTAATTGAGTAAAATTAGACTTATGTGCGAAAGCACAGCACGAAGGCACGTGAGCTCGGATCGTGTTTGGGCCGGTCTTTTGAAATTTCAGGCACGGTATGACGCAAAATAAAAGGTGGGCTTAGCGTGGGCCGGACTATTCGGTACCAAAACACACGGAGTAGATTAAGCCACGGCCCATGTCCATCTTTACTTTCCCCCTACCCAAATAGATACTACAAAGGCCCATGCTCCTTGATGTTGGACGAAGAGTACCATGCATTTCCTTAAATTTTGCGTACTACACTTTCATTCTTCAAATAACCTACAGTAACTCGTTAATATCCTAATAATAATAAAATGCATGCAATAATAAGTGATTATCGTACCTAATTAGTAAGCATGATTGCATGACATACACTCTCGACATAAGTAAACGTTAGTGTAAATGCACGCGATGCAACTATGCAAGTATGACATTTCAAGATCGGCAATGATTCTTATTATTTATTTGACACTTTTTTTTTTTAAAAAAGAAGCTTATTAATTTGTTTGAAAAAATATCAAGTGCATGAATAGAACAATGATGATATTTTAGTGGACGCTAAATTTTCCAATAGTTCATTTTTCTTGTCATAAAGAAGCTTATGTACCTTTATTTTTATTTCTAACACTCTATATATCCCGTGTTTATGCACGGGCACATTCTTGTAGAAGTAATTTTTTTGTTAAGATTTAGGCCATGTTATTTTGAGCTGAATTGAACTAATTGAATATTACTGAATTGAATGAGTAATAAATATTAAACGGTAAATAATAAACAACAAAAAATAATAATTAATAATAATAATAATAATAATAATAATAATAATTAAAGTATAAATAATAAAAATATAATAATAATAATAATAATAATAAATGAAAATATAATAATAATAATAACAATAAATGAAAATATAGGTTATGTATAAATAATAAAAATATAATAATAATAATAAATTATATTACATTAAATAAAACAGAACTAAACTGAAAATTAAGGCGCCCTCAAAAAAAAAAAAAAAAACTGAAAATTAAGGCAAAAAAAAGGGACCTTAAAAGTGATAATGTTCCAAACCACAAATCAAAAAGAGAAAATAAAGTTGCCAATTTCAAAATATATATGGACCTCCAATCCGTGGGCCAAATTACATAATCCAAGGCCCAAACCAAACTTAGAAAACCCTTCTATAAAAGTTCAAATTCCACAGAACTGCGATTTCCTAACATTTCTAGGGTTTCTCTGCATCTCAGCGGCTCATCTCCAAACTGCAGCCATGGTAAGTAAAATCGATGGTTTCTTTTTCTTTTCAATTTTCTTCCCATCTGAATCTTCGATTACCGTGGTTTAATTAGTAATCAATCACTTGAATCTCGCTGTTAATTTTGTTGTTTTCGATGGCAGCCGTCCCACAAGTCGTTCATGATCAAGAAGAAGCTCGCGAAGAAGATGAGGCAGAATCGCCCCATCCCATACTGGATCCGTATGCGCACCGACAACACTATCAGGTAATTTATTAGTCTTTTTTCTGATTCTTATTAGTTGATCTGTGTAGATATTCACTCATTTGTTGATTTTATTTTTGAAGGTACAATGCGAAGCGCAGGCATTGGCGCCGTACCAAGCTCGGGTTCTGAGGTGTTTTTCCATTTTTCTGGAGTAATTTTACAATTTGTTTTTCTATTTCAGTAGTAGTTTTGAAGGGAATGATGTAGGATTGTTTCTGGAACCCTATGTAATGAGATGCTTTTAAGAGCAATTGAGTAGTTATACTATGATTCACGTTTACTGTGATGTTTTCTATTTTGATAAATGTGCTGAATTAACTTCAATCGGTTTGCAAATTATATCAAATTTGTTGACCATTTGCTATTTACTGTGATAAGATAATAATGTTGAGGTCCATTCATAGATAATCTGGAACTGAATTAACCCTCAAGGTTTTGTATTGCCTTAGGATTCGTGTTTGTTTACATGGTGATAAAAAAGATGAATGCTGAATATAGAACTAGCTAAGGTCATTTATGCCAATAGTTCTATTATCTTGAAAATTTCTGGAAACATTTACTTGGGCTAGTTCTATTGTTGGGTTCTTTATGTTGTATTCATTGTCTCATTGGGGCGAAAGCCTGTGGTTTTAACTCCTCGAGGAATGGTTTTCCATAATGGAAAAGCAATCGAGTCTTGAGGGCTTCACTTGTCCTTGGGCTTTTGGGTAAAAGTGGTTGTTTTGCTGGTGAATGCAAAGTAAGTAGTAACCTACAGATTTGAGTCAGTTTCCCATTCTATAGTATTGTCATTGCACTCGTGTTAGACGAATTGTTTACTAATTACTTGTATGACCTTAAATTGTGTAAATCGTGGTCGAACTAGTGTTCCGTTTGGTAGGTTGTAAAACGTTTTTCATTGATTTTTAAGTTCCCAAGTTTCTTAACGCCCTTGAGCTAACTGTTGTTGTAGTTGTCATGAGCTATTCAGCTGTTTACATGTATAGAGTCATTAGTATCCTTTTTCCCTTTTCTTGTTAAACCTCTCAGCATTCAAAACAATACTCAGCTGATTATCTACTCCCTCCGTCCCGGAATACTCGACCCGGTTTGACCGGCACAGAGTTTAAGGGACTTGAATTGACTTATTTAATTTAATAGGTAGTAGTTGATAGTGGGGTATTATTTTAATGTAGTTAGTGGGAAATGTGTAAAGGGGTGAGGTTGAGAGAGAGTAGGGGTTGAATTTTTAATTATTTTTTGTATGGAGTAGGGGGTAGGTGGGTTAATAGGGGTGGAGTGAGAAATAATATAATATTGTTAGAATATTTCCATTTTTAGAAACAGGTCAAGTATTAAGGGACAGCCCGATAAGAAAAACAGGTCAAGTATTCCGGGATGGAGGGAGTACATCTTTATATGCATACACTAGTATTTGTTTTTGAATGAAAGGGTCTTAAATCTCAATAATTCCGGATGAAGACAGTTTTATTTATGACATGTCTGGTAACCTAAATTGTTAAATAGGATTATTATGTTTTGCTAACATCCTTCGCCGGGGAGGAAGAGTTTTGCACTTGATAGTCACGCACTCTCAGCCTGTCAAATTGAGTTGACCCTTCTGCTGGTTTGAGCTCATGGGTCCTTGTATATCAAAATGTCTTGTTATATAATTTAGGTCATACGAGTAATTAGGGTCCTTCTATATGACGGATGTTTTTACAATCTCATAAACGGGATAGTGACGAATAAATTCACAAGTTGATCCAAAGGTAGAGCGTTTAGAGACTAGATCTCCTTCTCAACGATTGATCATTGCTCATCTACTTTTCATCTCCTTCTCATCGATCATTGCTCAACTATTTTTTTTCACGTTCAAATAATCCACAACGCATTATAATTAATCATTGCACAAACCATTATAGTTAATCATTGCTCAACTATTTTATTTTGTTCCGAAAAAGCCACAAAAACATTGGGATTCGAACATGAGGCTTGTGCCAACGGGTCATGGGTTGAATGCTTTGCCAATATTTGACAAAAGCGAGGGGTGCAGATCGATTGGGGCGCTTGTGTGCGCACAACAAGTACAAGCGGGAACCATGATGAAAATTTATTTGATTGTGAGACTATGAGATTTGGGATGATTTAGAGCGAGTGGCGGCACAATATTTATAAAGACCTACAACAAAGCACAAGCTATAAAGTGATGTGGTTTTTACCTTGAGTGAATACTGCCTCTAGAAAACTACAGATATGTCTATGATTATCATTCTTCTAATCAATTGGCCGTCGTTTGACCTTTTTCCCATTTCCTCTTTCCTTCACCCTTGTCCGCTACCTCTTTTATTCGGATGAATTTTCAAGTGTCAGTTTAATAAACACTAAACTAAAGAGAGAAAAAATTATAAACAAATGGCAACCACATCAAGAGAAAGCCATAATACATTTGAAAGAAGATGCGGGGAACAAGAGATGAAAAGAATTCAAAAGAAAAGTCAAAGAACAGGTAAAAAAAATAGAGCGTGTGAGGAGATAATTTGTTATTTGAATGAGATAAAAATCAGTGTTATTTGTATAGCTGGTAGTAGCTAGCAGTTGGCAGTAACCACTGAAGTCTGAAGTCGTCTAATTATTCTGTTTTACTTTTTAGTTGAGTTTGCGATATTATTATTGTACGGAGTAGTTGAATTGAGATGGGCAGGAAATATTCTGCAAGGAAATCATGTTCACCAGCATCAGGCAAGTATCAATCTCATGGGAATGGAGGCTGAACTATATGAAGCAGCATCATCCGGTTCATTTGAAGAGGTCAGTCGTATATCGAATTGGAGAGAACAAGAAACGGCTACTGGAAACAATATTCTCCATGTTCATGTGGGGAAACCGCTCCACAACAAGGAAGAGTATAAGAGAAAAGGGTTAGTTCTCACTGAGTTTATCGAAAAGTTATTGAAGGACGAAGAAGGGAGTATAGCAGGATACAAATTGATGTGGAAGTTGAACATCAATGGGGATACGCCACTGCATCTGGCTGCAAGGTTCGGGCATGACAAGGCAGTCCAAGCATTCCTTGAACGAGCTAAAGAGGTGAATCAAGAGGAGGTGTCCAGCATGCTGAACAAGAAAAAGGATACCGCTTTGCATGAGGCAGCTCGTGCTGGTCATGCTGCTGCGGTGGAACTGCTACTGAAGGCGAATTCCAATTGCCCGCATGAGCCAAATGAAGACGGTGAGACTCCCCTATATCTGGCTGCCGAGAGGGGATGTACTTCTTCAGTGATTATTATACTAGACATTTGCAATCCCTCAGCTTTGTCTTATCAGCAGAAGGGTCCTTGTGGTCGAACTGCTCTTCACGCAGCTGTACAATGGGGAAAGCCAGGTACTACTTCTCTGCTTCTTATATCATTAACACTTATATATATAATTATATTATGGTTTGTTTTAACGTATAATAACTTCTTGAAACATATTTCACTAAACATATGAGAGTATTTCACCTTATAATTGGAACTTGTGTTGTCTCAAGTCTCCCAACTTATTTAGATCCTTCCATTCTGAAAATTTTGTGGTTCAACTAATTTATTTAACTCAAACTAATTATTGGTTATGCATAAATGAATAAATCAGAAATGGTGATGAGGATATTGGAGAAAGATAGGTCGCTAATCAGAATTCAGACAGATGAAGGACTAACTCCACTCCACTGCGCTGCTGCGGAGATCCACAAATTGGAGCTTATGGAGATACTTCTACAATATGACAACATTGATAAGGGATCATCAGCAGTGTATATTAGAGACAACATGGGCCGAACTGCACTTGACATTGCAATGCTCCGGTGGAATTGGAACGTTATAAAGAAGCTCATAGCGTCCTGTCCAGACAGCATAGAAATGGTGGATAATTCAGGACAGAATGTGGTACACTATGTTGCCAAATGGACTTGTCTTGCTAAGATGGTCCGGGTTCTGAGTATTGGAAATCTTGACAAGCTTATTAACGACAAGGATGTGGATGGTAATACGCCTCTCCATCTTCTTGCTGCCTATAATCTCCATGTTCCTCACAAAGGTTTGCATTTTTGTCTGAGCCACCTACCGCGTTTCATCAAGGATTACCCACACGTGGACCTCAAGGCATATAATAAACAAAACCTTACCGTTGGAGATATCATGGTTACGTATGACAACTTGCTACGTCAGGAACGTGTAAGTTCTAAGTCCTCGGTTTACAGTTGCAACTTATTTTTGTTTTGCCGAGTATCATGTTGCCGGTTGGCCTCACTTTAATTACTAGAGATCACCATTGATAAAAGAAATCAATCTAATTGATACTCCACCAACCGGTACCAGTGTTTGTTTATATATTCACCCGTGCATATGTGCATTGCTTTCTAACACGAAAATGAAAAAAAAAAAGAGTAGTTCATGCCTTGCTCTGTACTAGATACTGTCTGATTTATGTGAATAATTTTACCTTAAATACAGATTTTAGTAGGACGCAGATGTAAGGCAACTCCAAGGGGAAGGCGAATGAACACATATGAAAGCGATATTGATGTTGAGAAAGAAACTTATTGCAACAGTATCTTTCACTGCTGGTTTTACCTTACCTGGTGGTTTCGATCAAAATGCAGGTAAAAGTATGGGAATGGCAGTGCTAAAGAGTAAGAGTTTGTTCAAAGTGTTCTTGGTTTCAGACGCGATAGCCTTTATATCCTCCACAATTGCAATACTCAACTACTTTGTGCTAGTAACTCAGGATGCCATTGCCAATGGGACTACTCAAAATCTCTCATTTTGGGGCCTTATCACGAGCACGATTTCATTGGGTGCATTAATGATAGCATTCCTCGCAGGTGTGTTTGTCGTATTACCTAAATCAATCACCCTCGTCGTTGTGATCTCTGCCTTGTCTGTGATTTTCTTTTTGACATATTGCCGCCTAATTCTTCGAACTATACGAACTGCAAAGCATTACTACCGAAGATTTGATGCTCGGAATCATCGTGTCCTCCAATAATATGAAAACAAACTTCCTCCGAGAACTGAAAGGGGGGCTGCAAGATCCAAGAAAAGCGTGAGTCATGTTGCCTGTTGGGGTTGTATTTTGAAATCAGTAAAGCTAAGCACTAGGCAGTGTTTCAGATGTATTTCCATTAGTCTGTTAGCCTCTCAACTGTGTAAAGGTAACTATTCATTTGTTGGAAGGGAGTGAGAAATGTAGGAACTGTTCTCTTGTAGAAGAAACTATTCCCTCCATCTGAAATTACTAATCTTGTATGCATACATATTCTGCAGAACGTAGTAAGCCAGTAAGGAAAAGTGCAGTGACATTGAACGGAAAGGCATTGTTTGGCAATTATAGTTTAAATGCTTACGGTTTGCATTAGCAGTTAGTTCATTACCTTTTTTTTTTAGCATATTTGACTAGTTGTTGATATATGGAGTAAATGTGTTTGGTAACACTTACGTGATTGTTAAAAGATGATGTCACCCACTCCACACTGCGGTTCAATGGGGTAAACCAGGTAAGCATCTCACCCTCTTCATTGCAATCTCTGCCTCTTTTCGACTTATCAGAGATGGTGAGAAAGATGTTGGAGAAAGAAACCTTGTTACAATGAAGGGCTAACTCCACTCCACTGTGTTGCTAGAGAGATCAACAAGGCTCGTGTTCTGAAGCTCCTATTGCAGTATAAAAAAGAAGAGACTGATGAATCATCGACACTATACATTCAAGACAACAAGAGGCGAACACCCTTTCACCATACTTATTTAACACACTCTTCATTCCACATTCCACATTCCACAGTCTGACATTATCAGGTGAATTCGTGCAATATTTGATGTTGAATCCTTTAAACCTTTTGCAGGCAGAAATAGATGATTTGTACTGCACCTTGGCTAAAGGGAAGTGATGAACATCATTTGTTACTTGTTCATAAACTTTCATGATTCTGCAGATTGTTACTGCTTGTTTTCTGTTTGCTACCATTCATTTATCATGTGTATTTTTTTCTAAAAATGCAGTGTTTTATTTATCTTGTTTCTTGTTTTTTTTTTTTTTTTTTCTAATCATGTGGTGTGGGCTTCCATAATAATGAGGCCATGCTTGAAGCCCATAAAAGGCCCACCAAGTAGAGGAATAAGAGATATGAAAATATACACAATGGCCACTTAGGAAGGGTATTGTTCAAACTGCTAACCAAAAACTAAGTCCACAACATTCAAAATTATCAAATGGCTTATAGTAAAAGTGCGAATATGACTCTGGTAATCTCTGGTTCTCGTTGAAACCCATGATACTTCCTCAGTACGTAGTTCACCATAATGATGGCACCGGGCTGGATTGGGCCGGCCCGAATCAATAAACGGCCCAACGCGAAAACAAAAAAAGAAGCATGGCACGGAAATAGAACGAAGTGGTTTGCTGTGTGTTGTGCCTAGGCCGTATATTTTTTGAAAAAAGCACGACATGATGCGCAATAACAAAATACGTTAAATTGAGTGAAATTAGACTTATGTACGAAAGCACAACACGAAGACCTGTGATCCTGGATCGTATTTGGGCCGCTCTTTTGAAAATTCAGGCACGGTATGACGCAAAATAAAAGGTGGCCTGGCTTAGCGTGGGCCGGACTATTCAGGACCAAAACACAAGGAGTAGGTTAAGCCACGGCGCATAACCATCTTTACTTTCCCCACAACCCAAATGGATACTAGAAAGGCCCATGCTCCTTGATGTTGGACGAAGTACCATGCATTTACTTAAATTTTGCGTACTACACTTTCATTCTTCAAATAACCTACAGTAACTCGTTAATAACCTAATAATAACATGCATGCAATAATAAGTGATTATCGCACCTAATTAAGCACGACATACACTCTCAACATAAACAAATGTTAGTGTCAATGCACGCGGTGCAGTATGACATTTCAAGATAGGCAATGATTCTTATTCTTTATTGGACACTTTTTTTAGAAAGCTTATTTTTTTGTTTAAAATAATATCAAGTGAATGTATAGACCAATTTCCATATTTTACGTGGACGTTGAATGTTCCAATAGTTTATTTTCATAAAGATGTATAAAAGTTCTTTTAAAATACTTGGCCCCATGTATTTATAAATATTTAAACATTAACAGGGTAATATATGTCGTAAATTACATGAAAAAATATCAAAAAAAGTTAACCTCAAGTGTTTCCTTATAGAATAGGCTAGTGAAAGGAGTTTGGGCAGACCAACATATGCAAAATGGACAGCCAGCTAGCTAGAATTGAACTCTTGAAGTCGATGGCAACATAACTTAACCGTTTTAATTAAAGTGGTCCACATTGTACATATGGAGCTAGCTAACCGTCTCGTGGTCGATCTTAAAATAGCAACATGCATGCATCTTGTTTATTTGCTCAATATAATTAGGCCTAACCACATGCAAACTCAACATTTGAGGCATGACAATAAAATATTCCCTCCGTCCCTTAATACTCGCACCATTTTAGCTGGACACGTTTATCAATGCACAACTTTAATCACTAATATATTTAACTACATATTATAAAAACTTATAAAAGTATTAATATTTTGAAAATATATAGTGAGATGAAGCCAATAATATATTATATACTAACATTTGTTTCACATACTAGAAATAAAATAGGGTCAAAGTGAATTATGTGAATTGTGCAAGAAGTCAAAACGGTTCAAGTATTGAGGGACAGAGGGAGTAATACATGTATGATTCGGGTACATGTCCGAATTAAAGAACTCTTAATATCGAATACTCTGTAATTATGAAATAATTAAGATCGAAATACAAATTAAGTCCAATGCAAGTGCCAAGCTAAACCAGTTAATTTCAAACTGCACAAATTAAAAATTAAGATTGAATTATAGCTTTGCTGATCGACTTTATTTGTCATCATCTCATTAATTCATTTATTTTCTCCTAATTAAGGACGAGCAAACTAATTAAGCTTAGAGTACGTATTTTGAGTTAATGTTCAGTGCATGCATGTTACTATGTACTACAGTACTAGTAAGTTAGTAGTAACAGCTAACAATGCAACATGCATGCAAGTGCGACCTACAAATTAAACTCTGCAACCAAATTAAAGTGGAGTACTACGTAAGTACGTAGGATTTATTGAGTTACGTACACCTCGAAATATTCTAAAGAATTCACTTGGAAAAAGAAAAAAAAAAATCTATGTTTCACGAGAAAGGAAACAAAGAAAAAAGAGCTTAAGGTTGTTTACATGCTTAAGCTTCGCATAAGCTACTTCATACCAAAAGCTTCGCTCAAAGAAAAAATTCATGTTTTCGCGTTAACGAGTCACATTCGGTCCTCTGGGTATACCTACCCGACCGATCACAAGAGTAAATTGATCGGGTGCATTACAAGATTTCCAACATCACGTGGATATAGGGCTATAGTAAATTATAAATGTGGGAAAGAACATACAAACAATGCTAGGGACATGAGGAAAGAGGGAGAAAGCAAGTGAGAAATCAGATCAATAGAGATATGGGACAATGTCAAAGAAACACTCCAAATTAACATTCGAATTAAAGCTTTATTATGTTCGACTTATTTTGACTTATTTCAGACAAAATAAGTTCAGATAAATTTAGTTAAGTTCAGATAATATAAGTTCAACAAAAATAAGTTTTTTTCAGACATTTCCACACATAAATAAGCTTTTTTCAGATAAAATAAGTTCAGTTTAGTTCAGATAAGTTCAGATAATATAAATCCAGTCAAAATAAGTCCAATAGAACGGAATCAAGTATATATGATTATTACTGTGAATCAATAAAAAACAAAAAGGGACGAATAGATTATCATTTACCTAGTAGACACGTAAAGCTAGCTATGTAGTGTCTTAAAAACTAAATTGTCCAATGAGAACGTTGAAAGCAACATCCATCCATGTACTAATTATTGAAACTGAAAGAAGCTAAGCAAAAGTGGTAAAATGGGCCAAAGATGATTTTGATGGGAATCAGTCGAGAAGATCGAGGATTAAACGATTGGATCTCTTAATTAAGTCACATGTAATATATGGTACGAGACAAATTTGTGTAGGTTAACCTATTATTATGGAATCAATTGATGTTACATGCATCTAATAACCATACCATAATATTTAAAAGCCAAAGCATTTAACAATTTGGTCGATTGTTTAATTTCATCATAAATGTGTTTATTAGTATAGTTGGGTGAAGTGAACAACATTAATTGATTGATATAGTGTGCCCTAATCACACTTATTATAGAAGTGGTTAACAATTAGCTTAGCACTAGGTAGGTACAATGGAATTTCAATTGTCAATTTGTCATGTCAAAAAGTAATTAATTAAATTAAAACCGCATGATGTTTTACCAAATATATACGTAAAGTCGTAAACTCATATACGCGTGCATAAAAGTTCTGAAAATAAAATAAAAAAATAAAATAAATGTCATGGTGTATCATGTAACATTATTGTAACGTGACAATAAATTTTGAATGGAGCGACCGAAGTTATCAAATTCAAACAATACTTGGTAATTCGTATTAAACATCGAACAACATTTATAACAAATGACTTAATATGTATATATAATTAAGTCCATGGTCCATAATGTACTCTACATACTAGCTTTTCTAGTGACACCATTAAAACCTACTTCCTCCATTCTTTATTAAATGACACAATTTTTTTGTCATGTTTGCCAATGTAATATTTCAACCATTAATACCTTTTATTATCAATGGTTAAAAATTATAAAAGTTTGATATTATAAAACTATAGGATGAGACGATTATAACAAGACCCCACATGACTATATTTTTTGTTAAGTATAAATCACAATTGATGGTCAAAGTATATTATATGAATAATGCCAAAAGTACAATTGTGTCATTTAAAAAAGAATGGAGGAAGTATATTCCTAGTCTAACGTACAACAACTACTCCCTTTGTCCCGGAATACTTGACCTGACCTGTTTTCCTTATCGGGTCGTCCCTTAATACTTGACCTGTTTCTAAAAATGGAAATATTCTAACAATATTATATTATTTCTCACTCCACCCCTATTAACCCACCTACCCCTACTCCATACAAAAAATAATTAAAAATCCAATCCCTACTCTCCCCCAACCCCACCTCTTAAGTCTTAACCCACATCCCACTAACTACATTAAAATAATACCCCACTATCAACAACTACCTATTAAATTAAATAAGTCAATTTAAGTCCCTTAAATTCTGTGCCGGTCAAACCGGGTCGAGTATTTCGGGACGGAGGGAGTATACAAGCCTAGTACATGTACATCACTTACTAAAACCGGGAAACAATTTACATCTTACAGTAAAACATAGCTAGCTTTCCAACAAAAATGGATCAATGTCACATTGATGACAAGTAATTGAGAAGACTTAGGAATCAGCCGATTATATACGTCGTCCTGTTTTTAACGTAAGCCTTTAAATGCCTCCTCAACCAACCCCCATGACGATTGTATCTACTTTTTTAAAACTCTAATTTAATCCCTTGCTTTGCATTAAAAAAAAAAAAAAAAAACTGTCCTTTTCTTCTTCAACTCCCTTCATTTACTCATTCTACTCCTCCGGGCTCAGTATGGATGTGGCCCGGCTCGACATGGAAATAGCCCGGCACGACATGTTTGAGCACGAAATCGATCGCACGCTGCATTTTTTGGTTAAGCCGACAAGGCACGAACCAGTCTGACAAGACAAAACATGCTAAATTAGGTTGAGGTACGCCGGCCCGGCACATGGATCTAGGCCGGTCTTGGGTCCCATTTTTTAAATTTTCAGCCCGGTCTGGCCCGTTACAAGCGGGCTTAGTGTGGGTCGGACCCATTCTAGCCACGGCCTGTGGGCTCGACGCACATCCATCTCTACTCCAGCCTTCGTCCCTAAAAGATTGTCCCATAGTACAAACTTTATATTATTAATATTGGGTGTACGTAAAATGTGTACATGAGTTAGTAAAGACGGCCATGAGAAGAGAAATAGAGATAACAAGTGGGGAAAGTCACGTAGTAATCGTATTAAATAAGTTACTACGTATGAGAAAATATAGATGACATCTAAAAAACAAATATTGGACAATCTTTTATTATATGGACGGAAGAAGTATCTAATTATTTTCTTTTTAACTCATTGATTATATTCAGGGCTTTTGCAACTTCCAACCTCGAACTCCTTACTTCATACTCCCTCATTCTTCCCACTTCTTGTACACTTTTGTTTCTCACCTTGAACCTTTAATTTCTTAATTTGTTTCTTGGTGGGGGATTTAATTTTCTTCTTATTTATTTTCCTTTTATGTCTTTTTGATTGTTACTACGTAAATAGTTTTTGTTAATTTGTTAGTTCGTAAATAGTTCATGCAATATAATTGCTGTACGTCTTTTTTTTATTTTTTTTTATTTTTATGGTATCCTGAATAAGAAAAAACTGTAAAGCAAGAAAAAACGGAGGAAAATAAGGTTAAAGCAAAATGTGTGTGATATATCAAACTTGTTATAAATTTGTATTGCTAAAAAAAACCATCAAACTTTCACCCAACTCCATTAAATGATCAGAAACTGTCAGTCTGAACTCTGAACTCTGAACTCACCACTTATATTTATTATAGTCATCTCATCTCATCAACTTTCGACTCTTTATAGGAATAATATGCTTTTTCTGGTTTGAGCTACATAAATCAAAGTAATAACACAATTATATTGAGGTTGTACGTAAAAATACGTACAGATAAGAACACAATGAAGAGTTTCTCAGTACAAGTTGGTAATGGAAGGGATGGACACGACGGCCGCCCGGCCGTGGGCCCCATATATCGGAATCTCCTCGCCAAGAATAAATTCCCACCACCGCATCCTGATTTATCTACTGCTTGGGATTCCTTCAGGTATATTTTTGTTTTCTTCACTCTTTTTTACTATTTTTTTCACTATTTTTCTAGTATTTTTCTTAGTAAATCTTGTATAGTTGTATTATATGGTAATTAATATCATTTTTGGTCACGGTACACTTTACACTTAGCTTGCATAATTGTATGAGACGACTTTTATTGAGAAAAAATGACGTGACAAATGACAATAATTGGGCTTTGGTTATATATGTAGGCTATCGGCTGAGAAGCATCAAGGAAATAATATGTTGGGTTGGCGTGAAATGGTTAATGGCAAGGTACGTAACAATTTCATTTTTGTTCATAAATTGATGGATTAATGGATTTAGTGCCTCCTAATATAATTAATTGTTTTTTATGCATAAATTGATGAATTAGTAAAGTCCTAATTGTTTTGGGTTGAAATGTTAATTAGTGGGGGCCTTATATATGGAAAACATACAAGGATGTCCATGATGAAGTTCTTCACATTGGTTCTGCATTAAGGGCATGTGGAGCTCATCCTGTAAGCAAATCCATTTAATTTTCACTCTTATTATTTTATTATATTACTTATTGACTTAATATTCTTGATTACAATTAATTAATTGTAATTTTTGGTTTAGGGTGCAAAGATTGGAATATATGGTGCTAATTGTCCTCAATGGATTATGGCTATGGAGGTTTGCTGCATAGTACACTTTTTACATGTTTTTTTCCTTTAAATTTTTGGTAATTGTGTTTATATAGAGATACTAATTAATCATACTAAAAGATTATATATATGTTTTGTATGTGTATAGGCTTGTAATGCTCACAGTTTGATATGTGTTCCTCTCTATGATACCTTAGGTAATAACTCAATCTTCTTTTACTCGAAAATAGTTTCTTAAAAGAGGATATATAAGATTCATTGATTATTATGATAAAGTATTGTTATTGTTTAATTAATCAGGTCCTAATGCTATAAATTACATAATCAATCATGCTGAGATTGATTTTGTTTTCGTTCATCCCTTCAAGGTTAATGAAGTAAGTTCATCTTCCTCCTATACTCATACATGTTTGTTCTTCGTATGAAGGTTTAATTTCATATGTTACCTGTGTTTTTTTTTTTTACAGTTACTCAACCCGGATTGCTCCTCCACTACACGCCTAAAATGTGAGAAAGAATCATCCTTCTAACTATGAATTTGTTTGTTTAAACTTACTTCATCACATTATCAAACATGCTGATTTAAATTTTTGTATAACATTACAGCAACAGTTTGTTTTACATCATTCACTGAGGAAGAAAACCAGAAAGCTAGTAATGCAGGGATAGAGGCATACTCATGGAAACAGTTCCTTCAAATGGTCAGACATACAAATATACAATTGAATCTTTTTTTTCAACTGTATTCTTAAATTTTCAGTTGTTTTGATTAATTTTCATGTGTTTAATTTCCCCTGTTCTTGTTCAAATAGGGCAAGGAAAATCCATCAGAAACTGTACCTCCACAACCGATAAACATCTGTACAATAATGTACACGAGTGGTACCAGTGGAGACCCGAAAGGTGTGGTTCTAACCCATCAAAACATGGCCATGTTTATAAGTGGGTTGGATCTTTTCATGGACCAATTTGAAGACAAGGTAATTAACCTACCTAACTTCTTCTTAATCATGCTATTTAGTTATATTATTGGCTATTTTATCATATAATTAATGGAGTGATTAATTATGTATCTTGAACAGATGACAGTGGATGATGTGTATCTATCATTCCTTCCCTTGGCTCATATATTAGATCGTGTTATAGAAGAGTATTTTTTTCATAAGGGTGCTTCTGTTGGCTTCTTTCATGGGGTATTCTTCTGTTTTTTCATACAATCTGACAAGATTTTCTGCACTTTTTCTGATTGTTGTTGATTTTTGTGATGAAGAATGTAAAAGAAATCAGTGAAGATCTAATGGAGTTAAAGCCAACTTTTTTTGCTGGTGTACCTAAAGTTTTTGACCGTGTATATGAAGGCATGTACTTAATTATACTTTGTCTTCTCTGTAAAGTTACCAATGTACTTCTGCTAATAGTGTGTTTATCAGGCATACAGAAGGCTATTGAAGATCTTATTCCTAGGAGAAGGAAGATTTTTCACCTTCTTTACAAATAGTAAGATTTTTCATGTTCTGATCACATTTTTAGTAAGTGAATTATGAAAATGTATTAATAACTGTAATAATTCTCATTTTTTTGTTGAAAATGCAGCAAATTATTCTGGATGAATAGAGGATACCTGCACAAGCATGCATCCCCTTTAGCCGATTTCTTAGCTTTCAGGAAGGTTATTACCTCCAATCCCTATTTTCACAGTCTGATCTTATTTGAGTTCAACTTTGATCTTCAGAAAACTCTCCATCATGTTATTACAGTACTTCATGTGTTACGGCTTAAAGATGGCCGTGGGTCGGGCTTCGGGTCAATGTTTGAAGGGTCAGGCCCACGACAGGCCTACCCTCCATCTTACCGGGCTGGGTCGGGCTGCCATGTCTAAGACTAATTTTTATAAAATTTAGCGTGCTTTTTCCAAAAGAATGTGGCCCAATCACGGTTCACTACATTGTGCTCGTGTCGGACAGGGGTTTTTATGTGCCGGGACCCGGCCCGGCTCGACCCACGTCCATCTTATATCTACCTTCAATCACTATGAATTCTTGCTGATAGTGCAATGCTTACACTAAATTTAGGTAAAGAATAAGTTAGGTGGTAGAGTTCGACTTATGGTATCTGGAGCTGCACCTTGGAGCGAAGAAGTTGAGGAGTTTTTACGTGTCACTTGCTGTTGCTTTGTTCTTCAAGGCTATGGTAAATTAAACAAACTTTTGTCCTACTTCTTCATTCCTCTGTTAATTGAATTGTACAAACTTACAGTGTCAGATTTCTGGTTTTTCATGTGCAGGATTGACAGAAACCTGTGGTTTATCCACAATTTGCTACCCTGATGAAATGTCTATGGTAGGAGCTGTTGGTGTTCCATCTGTATACACAGAATTACGCCTTGAAGAAGTTCCAGAAATGGGTTACCACCCACTTTCTGACCCGCCACGTGGTGAAATATGTTTAAGGGGAAAAACACTGTTTTCAGGATACTACAAAAACCCAGAATTAACCACAGAATCTATCAAAGATGGATGGTTTCATTCAGGTTCATTAAGCCCTCTTTCTAGTTAATGCTTATGTCAAAGTTCATATCTTTGGCAAAAAAAATTACATTATTCCTTTATTCTTGAAGGTGACATAGGAGAGATTCTTCCTAATGGAGCAATAAAGATCATTGATAGAAAGAAGAATCTGATAAAACTGTCACAAGGAGAGTATGTCGCGCTTGAGTATATAGAGAAAGTATACAGCATTACTCCCATTGTTGAAGATGTAAAGCTTCTTCCATGAATACTTACTAGTTTGGTTTATGTAGTTTCAGTTCAGTAAAAGTAGAAAAAAAAATCTGATATTTTTGGTGTCATTTTGAAGATTTGGGTGTATGGAAACAGTTTCAAATCGATATTGGTTGCTGTTGTGGTACCAAATGAAGAAAACACCAAGAAATGGGCTGATCAAAATGGATATAAAGGCATGTTTACTGAATTGTGCTCATTTAAAGAACTCAGAACTCATATCCTATCTGAACTTACAGTTGCTGGAGAAAGAAACAAGGTACATACTTATACAACATATGTTCTGTAACAGTTTTATATCTGAAATCTGAAATCTGAAATCTGAAATCTTTTATGTTTGTTTATCTCAGCTGAGAGGTTTTGAACAAGTAAAGGGAATCGTTTTAGAACCTCAAACCTTTGAAGTAATACCAGAATTGCTGACACCAACCATGAAGAAGAGAAGGGATAAAATGCTAAAACATTATCAGGTTACATTCTTATTTAACACTCTTCTCATTCCACAGTCTGACACTATCAGGTGAATTTTTCTGATTTTCTATCTTTAAACACATTTTGCAGGCAGAAATAGATGATTTGTACTGCACCTTGGCTAAAGGGAAATGCTGAACAACAATTGTGAATATGTTCTACTGTTTTTATTTGATATTAGTAGTATGTTAAGACTTAAGAGAAGTGTGCAATCATATATCTGAATGTCTGTATGAGAATTGAACTGCGAAAAAGGCCGGGTATTTTGTCCAGCTTCCTTTAATTGAGGCCATTGTTTGAAGAAAAGGGAAAGTTTCAGAGTTTATTGTCAATAAGTCTCATTTCCAATTTGCTTGCATCTTTTTTGTTAGCAAAGTAGTAGTTAATCTCATAACCATCAAAATTCTCTTAGATGTGGTTAGATTATGGCTTTGTTCGGCAGTATTGTTTGAGGTAGCAGGAATTCTGACCAAGTCAAAAAGCTATTTAGAAAAAATAGTAGTGTTTTGATATGAACCAAACTATCATGAGTACATTTACTTTGTATTCCTGCAAATTTTGCGTGTCACAAAATATTACATAGTACATTTAAAGTTAAGTTATTATAATCCAAAGGTGATTAACTATTAGTCTATGGTACTTACCTCGGAAGTTATGTCTCTTGTTGCCTTGTAAGGGTGCAAATGGATATAGTGGAACATCCTTAATTGAGTTTAATGATTTACTTGCAATTTATAGATTTTAAACTTTAACAACTTAATTTTATAAAAACATTTACATCCACGAAACCTGCCCTACTAGTAAAAAAAGTCAAAACCCGTAATTTTTAGACTCAAATTTTCAATAACATAGTGTTTAAATTTAAACCGCTTGACAAATAGACTCGATTTTCTAGTATCTTTAGCTCATTTGCCCCCCTAACTTGAGCCACAACTCACAAAAGGAGTCACAAGAGAACCACAAGTTTGAAACTTTATAACGTTTCATCCCACCAAAAACCAAAAAATAAACTTGTACAGTAAATTATAATGTTTTTGAAAATAGCAAACGGAAAAACTTCACTCAAATTTTACCGCCAATTCACGACCCTTCAACCAGCTGCTTTAAACCAGATGATGAAGATTTCTCTTCAAAACGGAAAACTTCAAGTTGCTCGGCAGCTCTTTGATGAAAACCCCACATCCCGCGATGTTGTTTCGTGGAATATGATGATTTCTGGGTATATTAAAAGGAATCACATTGATGTTGCCCGCCAAATGTTCGATGAAATGCCTGAAAGAGACATTGTCTCTTGGAATACCTGGATATCTGGTCTACAAAGGAAACAAGATCAGAACAGTACTTGCCTCTGTTACCTCGAGCTACAAAGAGCTGGTTTGCGACCAACTCCATACACCTTTTCAATAGTAATCAGTTCACTTTTGGGTACTGTTTTCAATGCTTTAATCCCTCAACTTCATGCCCAAATTGTTTCTTTAGGTCATTGTTCCAGTGTTTATGTTGGGTCAGCATTAATGAGAGGGTATACAGATTTGCAGGATCATTCTTCTTTATGTGGGGTGTTTGATGATGTATTAGATAAAGATATCAGTGTTTGGAACGCGTTGATTTTGGGTTATATGGACTTGGGTTTTACTGATGAAGCTCAAATAGCTTTCAACAAGATGCCTGAGAAAGATGTGGTTTCTTGGACTACAATGGTTGATGGGTATTTCAAGAACAGTGAGATTGAAAAAGCTAGGTATATTTTCGATGAGATGGATGTAAAGAACGTCGTTTCATATACAGCAATGATCTCTGGTTATGTAGGAGTAGACCAGTATTTGGATGCTTTGGAGTTGTTTATTCTGATGATGAAATCAGGCCCTAAACCAAATCAGCATACATTTGCAAGCATTTTAACTGCCTGTGCTAAACATTCTGAACTTCTTACAGGACAGCAAGTTCATGCAACCATACTTAAGCATGGTATAATCATTGATGTTGTTTTGATGACTGCTTTTATCAGTATGTATGCCAAATGTGGTGACATTGAAGCAGCATACTGTATATTTGAGCAAATGCCTGGAAAAAATCTGGTATCATGGAACACAATATTAGGTTGTCATGCAAGGCATGGGAGAGCAAGAACAGCTTTGGATGAGTTTCAGAAAATGATCAACAATGGAGTAATCCCTAATCATATAACTTTTATCAACCTATTATCTGCTTGTGCTCATGTAGGTCTGGTTGAAGAAGGTGAAAAGATCTTTTCTTGCATGGAAAAAACTTATGGTTTACACCCTGAAAAGGAGCATTATGCTTGCATGGTTGACCTGTATGGAAGAGCAGGTTATCTAGACAAGGCAAAGAGCTTAATTGATCGCATGCCATTTGAGCCAGACACTGTAGTGTGGGCTGCATTGCTTGCAGCATGTGGTTTGCATTCAGATTTTGAGTTTGGAAATAATGCTGCAGATTCACTGCAAAACTTGGAAAAGAATCACCCTGCTGCATGTATGGTGCTTTCAAAGATTCTTGGTGAAAGAGGAGTATGGAGTTCTCTGACAAATATAAAACAGATGAATTATAAACACATGAAAAAACAGAAGGCTGGTAGTTGGATTGGTTAATATAAGTGTATCTACTATCTAGTATGAAAATAGACATCATTATCTGTGGAAGTAGTTTTTTCCACATTGAAACCAGGAAAAAGCTTGAAGCTTTGCCGCGGTCAAGCAGAGTTGAGAGTGATGACACCATTCGGCTTGGCTGAGATTTGCCATCAACCCCCAAAATGTTTGAAGTAAATTCAGGTTTGGTGTCATGATACTACCCATAAGGACCATAACCATTGATATATACCTTTCAAAGGCCGCAAGAGGTGGGTAAAGAAACCTGATGTTCAACAGGTTCATGATCAGGAGTTTTGCTGAGACTGCTCGAAAGGAGAATGAACGGAGTAATTGGGAAGCTTGAATCTAGAAATTAGAATGGCTTCCAAGATGTTATTCTTAATTGAAGTTGCCAACTCTCAAGACTAAATGGGCAATGAGGAAAAAACTAGAGGAATACCTTGTCTTCTGATTACAAAAATTATGAAGGGTGGTACTTATTTGTATAGCAGATACTATAGGTTTTTCAGATGTGTTCGTTTGCCTTTTCCTTCCACATCTTGTTTGTGATTTGTTTCTACATCAAAATTTGATCCCCAAAAGTACAAAGCATTGAACTAGAGATACCAATTGTCACGGTCTGAATGTTATGACACTGGATCCGTACGGCGCACTCTTGCATATTGGCGACAAGAGCGAGGGTCGATCGGGGTGCTTGTTGATAGGGGTGCTTGTGTACGCACAGCAGGCACAAACGGGACCGATGACAAGAATGTATCTGTTTTGGGAGACTTTGTTGAGTTTTGAAAAGTTTTATACATGACGCAAGTAACTAAACAAAGGCAACTTGTGATGAGAGATATTAGTCCAATTCATAACTTCTATGAACAAAAGGCCTGCATTCTTTAACATTTAGTTCTTTTTGAGGAAGATAAGAAAAAAAAACAGGTTCAAAGGATATTCAAGAGGTGTTTTATTTTTATTCAAATGAAGGCAAGCCAAAAGAAAGGAAAAACCATACAAAAAACAAACAGAAAACAAAGTCCTACTGAGGAATTAGGCGAGAGATACCCACACCCATAGAATCCTCCGCTAAAATCCTATCAAGTTCTAATGGTGCAGAATCAAAGATTTCTAGGCGAATGTGTTGGGCTACGCCTTGATTTGCTAGCCAGTCAGCCACTCTATTACCTTCACGATAAACATGTTTAATCTTCACCGTCCAATTAGGACTGTCGATCAACTTCATAATGTGTTCAAACATATCTGAGTACTCACTTCGACCCCATTTTTGGCTTCTTAGAATCTCAACACAAGCCTGATTGTCCATTTGTAACTCAAGTTTCTCAATATACAACTCTTTTGCTAGCTTTAAACCTTCAACTAAAGCTGAAACCTCAGCTTCAAAGGAAGAACAATGTCCAAAGTTGGCCGATAGAGCTGAGATAAATTGGCCATCATGATCTCGAATTATAGCTCCACCACCTGCCGCCCCCGAACCCTTAGCTGCTCCATCTACATTTAAGGCATACCACTCCATTGGAGGGTGAGACCATTTGATGAAGCGTTCGACTTTAGTTGCAGCAATCATCATTTTGTCAAAAATATCTTCAATGGCTCGTCGATTTTTCTTTCGTATCTGATCTTGAGAAAGGCCCCTGCATCCACTGTAAGTTCAAGAGATGCAACGACAACAAATAATTTTATGAATAAAAAATGGTATTAAAAACAATAGAAAGATGATGACAGAAAAAGTATCAATTTATAAAGTCACTCGCCAAAAAAAAAAAAGCAACTGTAACTGTATTACACAAGCCAAACACTACTAGTTTACTAAATGAAATTGGAGAACTGAACATATGATATTTTCTGCAGCGTTCAAGAGTTGTCACAAATCCCACCACCATGAAATTATGAAATAGTAAAGCTTGCATTTTCAAAGCTCCTCAATATCCTCCCAGCAGTAGTACAAGAAAGGCTAATGAGGTAAAACTAACAACACTGTGTCCTACTTCCTGTTCTTACTTTCTTCCCTATCCTTATCACGGTTCTTGTAGAGCTTCTCTAGAACCCGCTTTGCTTCACAATTCGGGAAATTATCAAGGTCGTAGTAGTGATTTGCAATATCAACAAGCCTGTTCAGAAAAACATTAAAAATACACAGAATAGAGTTATTGACACAGTACACAGATAATTTATATAGATAATCAAGGTGTTGTTTCACAGGGAGGAGTATCTAACCATTCTCCACGAACATCAGTCACGGTACGGATGAAATTCCGACTAGTCAACACGTATTCGTTGTATATAACCCACTCTGGTTTATGATCCAGGCAATTTGAAGGATGCAAGTGAACCACCTGCGGAAGACAGCATAACACATTATATTAGTTAAAAAGTAGTAACAGCACCAGCCATATCAGTGTCTAAATCATGAAATATGAACTATTGGACATGATTTTCTATATCATCCTATTCTTCTGGGTGGGAACAACTGGGAAGGGATCCAAATGTCCATTTATTGAATGAACGGTTGGAAGCTCAACATGAGAAATTCCTTGGGTAAACAGTTCAGAAATTTCGTGGATGAAAAATTGGGGAACATAAATGTCATAGGCAGGATGATATAGGCAGGAAATTTCAGGATTGTATATTTGTCATAGGCATAGAAATTTCAGGATGGTATATTGAGGAACATAAATGCAATAGGCAGAGAAAAATTGGGGAACATAAATGTCATATGCATAGAAATTTCAGGATTGTATATTTTGCTAGTTAGGCATGATGATATGGAAAGGATCAGACTCGGGTGCCTAACAAAAACAAAAAAAAATGTACAAGTGTAACTCACTTGGTTATCTTTCACTGTCAAATAGTGTCCTGTCTTTTCCAGATGTGCCACTTGCATGAAATATCCTGCCAGCATCGCCTTCCGTATGTTGATATAGTAATCCCTGCTGTTGAAATCAGTGCTGCATAGCTTAAGGTTGAACCTTGCCATAATGCGCACAAGTTGCTGCCTCACATTATCTGCAGCTTTCAGCGTCCTTTGATTGATAAAATTCTCGTAACACCAGTTCGGGTCCTCTTCTGTTATATATGCAGGAAAAAAAAAGTTAAGAAGGAGCATCCCCACGAAAAAATTTAGATAAAAGGAGGAATGTATGGGGAAATAGGACTCACGATTCTGCTTGTAGGCATGATAAACGTTCAGCAGCGTCAGGTGATCTCCATCGATGTGTCCAAACCTAGCTTTTGCTTCATCTGCAGCTTTCTGGGCCTCCCTAGGCCTCACAAAGCAATTGGGTACTAGATAAAGTAATTGTTATCACAGACGAGGTCCACGGAGGTCAGCAGATGCATAGAGGCGAGACCAGACCATTTGCTTGATGAGAAAATACTGAGAAATGGATCTATATGCATCAGCACTTAGAAAATCTATGGTGCATGCCAACCAGGGGCATGGAACCCAGACTAGATAGTTGCTGATGGGGGGACCTATTCAGACTCATGGACATGGACATGCACATGCACAAAACCATACTCCATACATGCATTGACAACCTATGCTTGTATAGAGTTGAAAAAAATACAAGCAAGCTGTCAGGGACAATTCTTGCCCCACACAGCTAGCCTGATACGAGTTTTTGAAATGACATGAGACTCTACAAACTAGACAAAATGTGCAAGTAAATGTGAGAGAAAGTTTACCTGAAAGCATTGCTGATATTGAAAGGATTTCATTTGAACAGTTGAACTCGGAACTCACAACAAGCATCTTTCCCATCTGAGGATCCAGTGGAAATTCACTCATAATCTCTCCAAGCCTTGTCAAATTACCCTCATCGTCCAAAGCACCAAGATAGTTCAGAACCTCTAATGCTCGCATCAGAGTCTCTGGAGCTGGTGGGTCCATAAAGTCGAAATGTACCAGATCATCAATACCCAGTTTCTTCAGCGTGAGTACAGTATTTGCCAGATTTGACCGCAGTATTTCTGGATAAGTCTGTGGCTGAAGATCATTATTGAAACTCTTCTCTGTGTATAACCTAAAGCATTTACCAGGCTGTGTTCTTCCAGCACGACCAGCCCTCTGGTGTGCGCTTGCCTTTGAAATAGGAGAAACCAACAATGATTCGACACGTACTCGAGGATTATAGACTTTCTGTTTAGCAAATCCCGGATCAATCACATAAACTATACCATCAATGGTCAAAGATGTTTCAGCAATGTTAGTAGACACCACAATTTTCCTCCCAAGAGGACCCCCCTCTTTTGATGGAGGTGGAGCAGATTCAAATATTTTCTGCTGCATAGCAGGAGGAAGAGTAGAATACAACGGAACAACTTTCACAGGGCCAACTTGGTCACCTAGATTTCCCACTTCTTTATTAATTTTACGGCAGGCATCTTCAATCTCCTCCTCTCCTGTGAGGAAAACAAGTATATCACCAGGGGGTTCGCACAAGTGTATTTGTACAACAGTTCGGATAGCTGCTTCAAGGTAGTCTCTTTCAGGATCTTGGGTGTAGAAAATTTCAACAGGATGCAGCCTTCCAGGAACTTTCATAAGAGGTGCGCCATTAAAGTAATCCTGAAATTTCTCAGCCTCTAGAGTAGCACTCATAACAACCAACTTCAAGTCTGGTCTGTTTCTCAACACTTCTTTCAAAAGCCCAAATAGCACATCTGTTGCCAATGTTCTTTCGTGAGCCTCATCAAGAATTATAACTTTATACCTCTCCAGGAGCGGATCTGTCATTGCTTCTCTCAACAGCATACCATCTGTTAGATACCTGCAATACAGAACACACGGAACTTAGAACCCGCATGAACAACGTCATCATTCTTTCAGTGAAGGCACAAAATATATATTATAAGAGGACAAACATACTTCAAAACCGTTCTAGAATTACTACAGTCCTCAAAACGAATGCTGTAACCAACTTCTTCTCCCAGAGTTACATCCATTTCCTCTGCAACTCTACGTGAGACAGACATTGCCGCCACCCTACGTGGCTGGGTACAGGCAACCATCATCTTCTTCCGTTTATCAGGCGACTCCAATTCCACAGCTTCCAAGACAAATTGAGGAATCTGAAAATGACATACACAGCAAGTCAGAAAAACTATGATGTCTAATGCCCAATTAAAAGAAACATGTCAACATTTTCTATACAACTTTTGTGAAAAATAAAAACGATGATAAAAATACACCCTTTACAAACAACATCCTAGACAACCGCACCTAGAGCAAGCATGCAGGCAAAAGCACAACAGCCTGAACTGGAGAACCCAATAAATGGCCACTAGCAGACTGATGCACAGAAGTTTCACATTCAATTTCTCCGATTTTTAATTTTCCAAATAAGAGCCGCATTATAACATTATTATCTCCACAATGTTAACAAACCTATACTAATTTGCCAATATACATCTCTCTTTTATTTGCTCAAAAGTAGGGTTTTTTCTTTGGCAAATAAACAACTAAATGCCCAAATATCTAAATTTCTCGAACATCTTTATAAATATAATGCGAATAGGTCCATATATCCAATATAAGGAGCATATGTGGGAATTTTGGTTGGGCCTGGGAAAAGGCGTATATTAGAACTAGAGTTTCAATGTACTCTCTTTTCTTTATTTAGGTTTTCTCAGGAGTATCCTGTGGGATGATTTAGGTTAGTGTTTCTTGTGTAAACATTACTTGAGTTTTCTTTCCTTATTAAAAAGGAGAGCACAGATACAACTAGGTGACAACTACTCGTAACACTTAACAACCAATTGCAAAACAAAGTCTGTAACGAAAAGAATTGGATCACTCAAATTGCCCATCTTCACATAATCACATCCTGTAAATATGGGGATGTGCCCCCCACAACTCAGACTTGCTAATAACTCTAAATTGCTTGTTATCAGCCTGAAACAATTGGAATTGAAACAATGATGCGTTGTTACTTTCAAAATAACTGCCTTTTCGTCCAGTTTTATTTGTCACGTTACAAGTTTAAATTATACTTCACAAGTATTTCAAACAAGGAAGTACTTGAAGTTGCCAATTTCGAGTCCAACCCAATCAACTCAGTCGGAAATTAATCTTTTACTGGTTTTGCTAATCTACATAAACTGCTAATCTTCATTTATTTGCCAATAGTTAATCTGCTCTACTGAAAGAGTCAAATCCTGATTGATTACACCAGCTTGCTTATAAGTTCTAACTAACAAATGGTCAAAAACTGAGTTGTGTTGTTGAAATTATAACATTGTTTTATATCAGCCAGAATTCAGAAACAATTGGAACTGAAACCATTTTGTCTGGATTTATTTGTCACGTTACTAATTTAACATTGTTGTATGTCCGGGGGGGGGGTGCAAATTAACCTCCCACAGATGGATGGAATGACAAAAAAATTCCACCTTTCAAATAAACAATCAGGTATTGAAACTAAAAAGCTGAAACAGAGAAACTTAAAGGCAAAACAGTTAAACAGGTAAGAAAATTCACAGATTGAACCAAATACCTAATAGATTCTTACATTACCAGCATCTACAGCATAGTATATTGGTAGTTTACCATTTAAGCAAGCAACATTAAATCAAAGCAAACTGAACCCTCCAGCTACGATTGCTAAAATTATTACACCCGAGTACCAAATCAAGACAAAAAATTTATACAATAAGCTGTGATAGCCAGCAATGAAATTCCTCCAACCTCAAAATCCATTTTCCATAACCCCACACCCCTTTCCGATACTATCACATGTCAATTTGAAATTTCTATCAATTATAGAACAAAGCAAAAATTAAACTCTCTAGGGTTTACGAAATAGGCCAAATTTCAGCAACCATAAATAACTAAAAGAAAAGTAAAATAAATTGAGAAAAAAGGGGCGACAACTAACCTGGGTAGTTTTACCACTACCAGTTTCACCGACCAAGACGATGGTCTGGCTAGTATGAAGAACCTTCAAGAACTCCTCCTTCTGCTGCCAAACAGGAAGAGACCTCCGCTTCTCCAAAATATCAAAATATCGCTGAGAATATGCCCGTCCATTCCAGCGATTGATATTAGCAATTCCGTTGTTCATCATCATCGGAATACCACCGCCGTTGGATTTGAGTAGCTTGACTGCGCTGTCGTCTACTACGTCAAACAAGCTCACCTTCCTCTTTCTCTCTGTCCCCATGAAAATTACTTCAATTGGTAAACCCTAATTTCACTGACAATTGGCCCAGATTTTCGGATCCGAAAACCTCCCAAATTTTTGATATTGCGGGAGGGAGCTTGTTATGGGAGGGGAAACCCTAGGAGAGAGAGAGGGGGAAGAGAAGGAAAACCTGATTACCCGCTGCCGTCGATATATATATGGGTTCAACTTCATATGGTATCGCTTGGTTCGGTTCACCTTGGTTATTTTTGCAAAAATCAAGGCATGTTCGGTATCATTTTTTGTTTTCAGTTTTTTGTTTTTTGCAAAACTAAAAATCAAAATATAAGGGCCCGTTCGGTATCATTCTCAGTTTCCAGTTTTTGGTTTTTTGGCTTTATAAGTCATGATTTAGATTGAATTATCAACTAAAAAATAGTCATACCTATAGTAATCATGTTAATTTTGAAAACTGACAAAAAAAAAAAAACTGGAAACTACTTTTTGTGGTTTTCATATTTTGGTTTTTAGTTTTGTAAAAAACAAAAAACTGGAAACAAAAACCGATACCGGACGAGCCCTAAAATTACAAAAAATAATTTTCAGTTTTTTGTTGTCAGTTTTTTAAATCAACGTGATTACTATAAGTATGACTAATTTTAGTTCATGATTCATATGACTTTTAAAACTAAAAAAATCCAAAAACTAGAAACTACAATGATACCGAACGAGCCCTACCGTTTTTTATATTACTAGTCGTTGGCTCGGCCTCTAGCTCTATATCGCATGGACCACCAAGATATAAAAAATCTATTATGTACATAGGTTTGCGTAAAAGATCGGTGCTAACAACTTTAAAAAAAATGAATACGTATAGTCAATATTAAACCATCATTCATATCAATCTGGTTTTGTAAAGTCGGCGTGTAATTATTGATTCCAACTTAAGCTTTATAGCAAGTACATACATATTGTAAATACGAAATCTCTTCCTCTTGTAGTTATTGATTCTAATTTTTCGGCTTGGTTACCAGAGCCTAAAGATGCTTCTAAAATCAGCATGTAGTTGGCAACAACTCTACATCCTCATGAATCTTTCTGAATTTAACTGTCCAAAGTCGCCACCATAAGTACGGGAAATTGATGCTCCTAAAGATGGTTGTGGGCCAGGCCGGGTCGGGCTTCGAGCCCACGTGCAAGGGCCTAACCAGGCCGGCCTACACAAGACCCACGTTGTTTCGTGTCCGGCCGGCCAAAAAGTTTAAAATATGGCTCAAGTCCGGCCCAAACCCATGGGCTTTCGTGCCAGGCCGTCGTGCCTAAGGCTAATTTTTACTAAATTTAGCGTGCTTTGTCGTATAGGGTCGAGTGGGAGTCGTGCGTGCCTTGTCATGCTTTTTCCAACAAATTAAGGCTTAGGCCCGACCCACGACTTCGTGCTCGTATCAGGCCGGGCTTTTTTCGCGTCGGATCGGGCTTCGGGCCAACCCGGCCCACGTCCATCTTCAGACGCTCCTACATACAAATAGGCCAAATCATCATGTAGTTAATCAGCTACAACTACACCCTTTTAATATATATTAAATGATTTACAAGTCAAAAATTGTTCTTGCATTAGAAGGAATATAATGTCTGACGTTCTAAACATTCTGAGTAATCGACCACCCATATAAATATCAATTTGTTCCAACGAATATGTATGTAAATATGTAATGGATGAAAAATGTAGTAATAAGAACAATTGTACATGACAATTTAAACTAAAGTCTCGGGAAGATGCTAAAAATCTTTGCTAAAAACATAAAGGATTGTGAATTTTCGTGTTGCTTTAAAAAGCAACTTATACATTACTCGTCACTACATTTACATAAGATTCTAGTCTACGCATTATTACCAAATGTTTGCGTATTCAGGTTTCAGCACTTGTTGCAGAGAACTGGATCAAACATGCATCAAAATGCTTAATAATAAGAGTAATTTGAATCTGCCTTTTTAGTTCTAGAGTAGTAGGAATATGACTGCAAATACTTCAGCTCTCTCAGCAATTACAACACCAATCCTGCCATTTTAGTTCTAGAGTAGTAGGAATCATGAGGGCATGTGTTGGCTTCGGCTAGTCTGCCGTCAGCTCTGAGTGAACTTCCATAAGCAAACCCAACATTATAAGCAGTCTGCCGCGACCTTCAGGTGTCTGCTTCAGACTCGGTTGACTGGAATTTGATGCTCCAACGTCTGCTCCCACGTCTGCTCCCACGTCAGCTGACGTAAGATTTACCCGTTAGAATCTTTATTTGACATGAATAGATGTCTGCATGAGGTAAGATCTACACGAGAGAATACTATGGACTCAAATTTCTTCATTCCCATTAAAATGACATGAAAGTAACATGAACTGTCAAACCAAATATTATGGCGATGCTTTTCATCAAATGCCGAACACAGGCTCATGATATAAAAAAACAATGAATTGGTCAGATAGAGAACAAGAAAGGAGAGGAACCCACCTTTCCAAGTCTAGCTATGCAATAGATACGTCTTGAACTTATAAACACCTCATCCGCTTGATGTTGGGTCCATCTTGTGATCCTTCTCAAATGCATGAAAAAGACCTGTTTAATCAACAACACCAGTTGAGGAAAAAAAAAAAGCATCAAGAATATGAATATTGACAGACATTATTTCCTATGTTAGTCAACAAGAATATAACTTCTGAGTCTGGAACTGAAGATAAAAACAGCTAAAATTCATAATTCCTATTCCAAATTCTGAATTGAATAAAAATCAAGAGATTGGTGATTCAAAATCGACTTAAAACCCTAAAATAAGCAATAAACAAACAAAAAGGATCAAACATATCAGCCAAGAAAGATTTCTCAAGGAAGATCCTATATCTAGACTCTAGAGGAGGCAAAGAGGTTGTTTGGTCAGGTCACTCTTTAATATGGGTCATCTTTAGGTGATTGAGTCATTTGCAGCAACTTCAGGTTAGGTCTAGTCTGGTCTAATTGAATCTACCCATGTTTGGCTGTATTGTAAATTAAATGAACTATAATATTGAAAATTAGAAAGGAAATTCCGTGTAAATGCTTCAACAGAAGTAAGAAACATCACAACAAAGTCAAAATGAAGTAACTATTGCAGACAAGAAATAATATGGTTATACACATGTGCAACAGCAAAGAGTAGGCTAACTCTAATTTAATAAAAAGGACAATGTTAGCAATTGTCATAGTCACCTCGAAAAGAACTCAATTCAATATTGTTATAACAATCACCATCATCATCCGTACGTGTTTCATTTGCGAGTGATTTGAAGATGAATATTGTTAAGAGCTGGTTGCATGGGTTTGCACCACTTTGTCTGCATCACTTGGGCCTGCACCACATGAATTTTCACGAAGGTATAAAATACCTCGTGCAATTCCCAATGTGATCTTGTAACGGGTTTCCCACTTCAAGTCTTCAACACTGCTCCGTGTTTTGCATCTGCAATAAAATACGGATAGGCAGAGAAAATTTAAGCAACTTGCCTTCATACTTGTTCTTTGTAGGTGAAAATATCTACAATATGGAGTAATAAATCAGGTAAAACAAACCAAATAGAAACCGGTCAAGGATCTTGTTACGCTCAAACTCGTAGATATAGCAACATCTCATCTCTTTCCAAGAAGAATCCAAAAAGTTATACAAGATATTGTTGAAGCTTGGCAGCTAAGTAGACCTTGTTCTCAAACTCCTGAATTCCTTGTCCTGATACATTCAAAAGCCTCTTAACGGCCACTGCTTGTCCATCAGCCAACATCCCCTGAAATCATATCCTGAACATTACATAGCTACCCGTGTCTAACAAGCTAGAATATCAATGTATTCAATTTGTAAATCCATCAACAATATATTCGGACTTCAGTCATACCAAGTAAACAAGATTATAATAATACTTAGGAGCTCCAGATTTTAACATGTAATACACGCTTCATTCTTTCCTTTCAGAACCACTTTTGTTTCTAGACTTTGTTGCAGCCACATTTGTTATCTGACTTATCTCTAGGGCCCTGTTCGGCAATATTAGCGGTAGCGGGTAGCGGTTAGCGGTTGAGTAGCGGGTAGCGGTTAAAGTAGCGAGGAGCGGTGAATAGTAGCGGGTAGCGGTTAGCTGTCAAAGTAGCGGTAACTAATATGAGTGTTCGGTAAAAGTAGCGGTGGATATTATAAAAATAAAAATAAAAGCAAGAATATTATTTAAAACTTTATTATAAATTTGTCAAACGCTACCCGCTACCTTAAACGCTACTAATTTTAACGTTTGACAAAAGCTACCCAACCGCTACCTCAACCGCTAACCGCTACCTAAATCGCTACTTTACCAAACACTTACAAATTTTACAAGTAGCGTCTTGACTAGGTCAAAACGCTACCCGCTACCTCAAACGCTACCGCCGAACACGCCCTAGGTCTTAAATGAACATTATTGTCTATTAAGTCACATTGTATCCAACATTATACTATGTATGTAATAGGAGTTACAGTGATGATTACAACCAGGAAAAGAAAATCAACGGAGATGGATCATTTAACTGTTTAACCTAAATATGAAATATGTCAACCATCTGTTCACCCACTGGGCCTATGAGAGGTCTAGCCACCAGGCCAATCACACATCCTTCTAAATTCTGTTAGTAAATTATATCCCCCGAAAATTCCAGACTGCAATATTGAAATTCCAAGAAGACAATCCTAGATCTAGACTCCACTTTCGAAATCTTAATCCAGGTAGAAAAAGGCATGGTGTAACTCTTCCAGTTGCAAAGCATTGTATTAGCATTGAAGCAGAAGTCTTTTAACACTGTCCTGCAGTATGCGGGAAGCACAACCAAGACCTGAATCAAGATTTTCTGAGTGGCACTAAAATATAGGTGGATCAATTTAGGATTTTTTCCATAACAATGGAACAAACAAGATTAACTCTACAAGTTATTTAGGATTTTCATTTCATTCTAAATTTTCTAAGTTACTCCTCTACTTGATAAATATGCCCCTTCTTAACAACTTGTATTCTTTCACTATGGAAAGTCTATCCTGACCTAATTTCTAGGATTGGTAAGGTTTGGTATTAGCTCTAATCACAAATGTCCTGTTTGCCATTCTCTACTGAATCCAACCAGCATCTCCTCTTCGAATGTTGCTACAGCAGAGCATGTTTACTCCAATTGGCAGCTTGGAGTGGATAAACACTCAAGCAACTTCTTTTCTGGTGTTCTGAGATGGGTCTGAGATAGATGCAAAGCAAGCAAGTTCAGAAAGGGCGTGTTCTACTCAGAGCTGCTAGCTACTGTGTGTAACATTTGAGAATTACCAGAGTAAGAAAATAAAAGAGAGATACTCAACTTTTAGATTTTCATCAAGTTGTCTTTGTTCGAGGTCTCTTCCTTCTTGTCATGAACCCTAGCAGCAGTACTGTTGGAAGGCCTTGCTAATCACAGAAGAGTAATGAGAGAGAAGAGAAGAACCAATTTCGAAGAGAAGAGAATAACCAATTTCGAAGAGAAGAGAAGAGAATAACCAATTTCGAACCAACGAGAGAGAAGATCGAAGAAACGAAACTCCATAATTTCGAAGAAGAGTAAGTCAGAGAAAAGAAGAGGAGGAGAAGCAGAGTGGCTGCCATGAAAGAGAAGAAAAGAGGAGTTATCAAAGAAACCAGCAGAATCGAACAAAGAAAATGAATTTCTGTACATCAAGAGCCTAGTTTTACTAATCTTTCTTTCCAATATCAACCAAACAAGTGAGGCTTCAATTCCTATCTAATGACCTGACTATCATATGTTATATAACCTACTCTGTCGAATGAAATTAACTGGTTAAATTCATGTATAGTTCACATAGGTTGCAGATCAAATATCTTGCAGCTTAACACAATAACACCTAAAATGCAGAGATCTCAGTATAAATTTCCACTGATGTATGCAGGAAAACAAACACAGACTCTGGGGAGCCCTCAATGTTCAGTGCAATGCGTTAAAAAGACAAATGACCCAAAACTGCCTAGAAAGAGACTCACCATCAGTTTTCCCTCTGAAGTTTTCTCCTCGAATGACCCGCCTCCACCACCAGCAGCCATGAAGAGATGCATCCATTCCTCCGGATAAACATGCACAACTAAGCTGAGTGTCTCGCCTTATTCAAGCTCCAAGAAAAAGGAAGAGAGAATCCCTGATTGTTATCATCCTAACCACCAATTCCTCCTCTTGAAGGCAACATATGATATGATCTGACAAGCAACCTGTCATTCAAACCAATGAACCTCAATCACCAAATCGCTTATTGTTCAAGTCTCATAGAAGAAGAAAAAAATTATAATCCTGAAATAGTTTTAAGAGTTGATTATCCTGCAACAGAAGCACCATAAGGATATTTACTATTACCTTTAAACAAACCAACAACTTCAAAGACACCTTCCCTTCAGTGTTGAACGATCTCACAATCATCTTTCGCCAACACCCTAGTCTGAAACAGTAACTTGTTATCTTTAATCTGATTTTCATCTACTCTTCATGCCTGACACTGCGCATTTTTAAGTGTAACTCCTTTCAGTACAGTGATCTCCCTGATCTTTATCACATTGGCTATACAAACACAGATACTCCGCGATAGCTAAAAATCCAAAAAGTCATCCTGAAAACAGTGGATTGGTGGTCTTAAAATCCAACTGGCATAGAAGTTCATGTATAATAGTAAGATGAAGGCATGAAGTGAGGAAAACCCAGTGTACGGCCAATCAAAGCCAAGGACAAATCTACAAGCAGCAGGGTCCATAAGAAAAAGATTTCCATCAAAGAAGTACTTGGAGAAACAGTCATGGGTTCCATGAGGGGAGAAGTTCCATAATTATCACATAAATTCAACACTTAACAGTAATGGTAATAATAAAGGGAAGTAATTATATATCATACTCGACTTTGCTCCTTTACTTTTAGTTCCGCTCAAAACCATAGTATGTTGGAGACTTGGAGTCACTACAACACTTGTTTGAATACAGCTCAGCTGCTGCCGATTAAGATAAGATGTCAAAAGACTGCATAGTGCTAAACAGATGACTCTACGAGACAAACACATTGTTATACAAGCTTAGAGATAGATTTCTTGACCAAAATTTGGTTATCAATTGCCCACATCTACTTTAGTATCTGATAAGTAAAATAGTGTAAGTCGATATGCTTCATGTCAAGCAAACCAAAAAATTGTTTACACATAAGTAAGCCTACAGATTACAGAATGAGAGTTTAATCACACAATGTAGCCACTAATATTTTCAATCTTATTATCCAACAAATTAGCTACATCGCCTGACAAAGTTAATTTAAGCCAACATCTTTCAACAAACTTTAAAGTTTATATTTCATATATTTATCTGAAAGTGGCAGATAAAAAGAGGCCACTTACATTCCTGAGATTAGAACATCAGACCCATAATATCCATCAGCATTTAAACTCATAACTAAAATATTAAACAGTGGCTAATTTGATGTAGAACAATGATTTGAGAGAAAGCTAATGAATTTGTGTGTATTTTGGTGTGAAAGGTCCCACATAGATATCCACAAAGTGAGAGTGTGAGACCCCACTTGCACTATGGTTTTCTCCATTAACTTCTGTAACCTTACATTTGTTTATCTCTTATCAACTTTTATTACGGAGTACCACTTACTAGCGCAATACCACCTCTTCAGGTGCCGACGAGTAGTTATGAAAATTAATAAAAAATATAATAGCAATTTATGAACTTATGATGCATTTACGAATGGACAATTACAAGTGACATTTCATTAGAAGTTACACCTAGGTTCCATAACAAACCCTATACAAAATTGACCTCAAAATACAAGACAAAAAGGAGAACATTGGAAAGAAAGACGTTTTGACCACTTTATAACATGCTTTCTCACCTGAGTCAATGTGGATGCATCTGCAATTACAAAGGGTACATTCACCAGCCTTGCCATTGTTTTTGCAAGTAATGTCTTCCCTGTCCTTGAGAAAGCATTACAAGCATGTGAATGAGACGGGAAATGAAATTGGATGAGAGAGAGAGAGAGAGAGAGAGAGAGAGAGAGAGAGAGAGAGAGAGAGAGAGAGAGAGAGAGAAATCCCGAACTTCTTAATATGAAACCTTAAGCAAATGTACTATCAGGAAAACAAACAAGAAAATCAGTTGCATCTTATTTCTCCAATTTTACCTTCCCTTATTTCAATTTACAATTTTAGAAAATCAGTTGAAATCCCTAACTTATTTCCGTTTATTGCTAAAAACTACTTCTATCACATGTAACATCATAAACTGGAGAACAAAAACTGAAATAAAATCATCACTAATACCGAAGATAGCCGATTTTAACTACACAAGCAATTCTAATTAAGCATGAAAAATCATTAGAAACTCCAAAATTGAAAAGACAGCTCAAAACTTGGCTATTACTAAAATTCACCTTCACTACGCTCCACTTTTCAAAAACGTTTTCCTGTGATACTTGTCTTTCTTTATTCTTGATTACTTAGTAGTAAGATCATGTGTTGTTGGGAAATGAAGGAATTTGACAATCACTCATAAAATTACACAAGCAACAGCCATCAGGTGCAATTTTACTTGATTGATCTCATCTAAGTTGAATGTAAGTAAACATTTGTTTCTATCCTTAATCCCCCAAACTTTCCAATATCTAAACAACTTTCTAATGCCTCCAATCTCCAGCAAAGAAATAAGTTTCAAGATACCGATGCTAAGAAAATCTGCTCTTGAAGACAATAACCATTATTAATTTAATCAAAGGTATGCTCGTACAATCCACAGACACACACACACACACACACACATGTCTGTAGGTCAAGTCTCACAGAGAGGCTGTTTCCAGAAATTACAGAAGCATACGGTTCACATAAAATCTGTTCCCTTAGAAAATTAAAAGTGAACTCATAACATAGACAGACATAGATAATTATCATACTTCATTTTACATTTGAGAGGTAAAAGAAAATATGGTAGAAAGTTCCTGCCTGGGGGAGGGGAATAAAATTCAAGAAGCCATAATAAATCAATTTATGAGTAGCCGACGTTAAGAAACTGGTTACCTGAGGAGCACTACCAAAGAGGTCCTCTGGTGTAGAAGAGCACATCGAGATAAGGTCAACATCATCAGGGTCAATGTTGGCCATCTGAAGAGCTTTCCTTGCTGCTTCGGCAGCTAAGCCTACCAAGCTCTCCTCACCTGTAATAGAGCAACAAAACCTGAAAGTCAGATTGACATCCATGTAAGACACAGGAATGCAGACAAACTTAAGGAATAAATCATAGACAGTAAACCGGAATCCATGATTCTATGTAGCCAATCTCGTTTGTTGGCTGATTCTCAGTTGATTTGGTTTGATTTATAGGTTAAAACATATTAACATTTTAAACTACAATAGAAGTCAATAAAACCTACTGAAGATCAGGTTAGAAGTCATGACAGTCCACATATGCCAGACTTATGAAGGTCCCTATGAGTTCTTGAAGTACAGGGATCAACAAGAGAGCAGAGCAACCCTTTCTAAAGTTTCCATATGCAAGAACAACACACTGACCTGAAAGGACACGCCGATTGTGAATCCCAGTTCGAGTAGATATCCATTCATCCGAAGTTTCAACAATTTCAGAAAGGTCATCATTGGAGATCTGCAGCTTGGGTACAGCAGAACCACAACCAACTAGCTTGCAACCTCTATTTACTATCCTGCATAAAGAACCGTCAAAAACAGCAAATTCAATTAGAGGTTTGAAAATAACCAGTCTAGTTTATTTTATAAGGATAAAAAAAAGTTGAATAAGAAGCCTAAGCTATGAGTTTGGAGTTTTCTGGATGCTGCTGAATGCTGATATACACTGATTTTGTAATATGGGGCAGATTTGTCTTGTTTTGCTGCAGAAATAAAACTTACCATGCAAATAACACACACAAATTTACCCCTTGATTGATAAAATGTAGTAATTTTCGACAAAACGAGATCGAGATGAAAGCATACTAAAAAAAACGAGGAAGCAAAAAAGCAAAATTTCAAAAGAACATCAGAAGAAAAAAGAAGGGGCATGTTCAATTCCATTCAACAGTTTATGACATTACTTTTATCAATCTACTGAACCACGGTTCAATATATGATCAGAAGTAATTCTACGAGGATGAAACCAAACTGTACAAAAAACTATTTACCCCGAGTTTGGGTAACAGCATTCAATCCCCGAGGATTAACTTTCCAAATGATACTGCATTTATAGTCATTTGGAATCCTAATCAACACTAATCAAAATAAAATGTTTCTACTTAAAGCAAGACAATCTATAGAAGCCTCTCAAGCACACAATTAAGTAATGCACCCGAGAACACGTGCTGCAGCTCTACTTACACACATAAACGAACCACTAGAAACAAAAAAAAAACATAAAAAGAGGTTCAATTGATGCAGCAGGCGTACTCTTCACAATCATCTGATAACTGGAATCCAACACTGACAATAACAGTGATATACTGCTAATGCTATTGCTTGTTCGAAATACTGAATGAAGTCACTTTCATAGGGGTTGCCACCACCAGAGGAGCTTCAGGAGAGTCACTAACTGCAAACTTCTCATGCATGAAGCGACTGTCAACGATAGACTCGTCTTTCAGTACGATCTTATAGCAGTAACAGCTCTTCAAGCCTTGTTGATTCCGGTAGCATTCGTGTGCACTGTTCTTCACTTGCTCAAAGTTCCAAATGACACTGAATTTTCCAGCTGTAACGACTATGTGGCGTTCTTGTTTCCCTTCCTCAGTGACCTGCGGACATACAAAAATACAAGTCAATATTCTGTGACCACGTCACTCCCGTACCTTTAATAGACAGGAAACATCTGAACTAAGAATATTACTGTAGTTAGCAAAATAAATAAATCGTTAAACAGTAACTCAGACCAGCTAAAAAATTTCAATCATAAGCTTTCATCGATTACCTAGCTTGTTGAAACTCCAAAAAAACCCATACATATTCACATTTGCATCAAATTCAATAAAACAAGCAAGACTGGTTATATTAGTTTTCTTGATAAATCCTTATATCCACATCTTTTATCTATTTAATACTTGTAACAATATGATGCTTTAAAAACAACTTCACTGACAGAACAAGAGCCAAAGGTGTGTCTAACAGATATCTACCAAATCATGTACATAGAAGTGCTCTGCACAAAACCAACTTTGTTTAACTCGTCAAGGCAGTGTGTTTGGTTGGGTGCGCTTTATCCAGCTTGTATTTGTGATTCTTTAAGGTGTGTCTAGTGAGTTTTGATTCTTCCATCCTATTGGTCAATAAGAACCCATTCTCCAAACTAATCCATGTCCTTGGGTAGGGGTCAAGAAATGCCGTCAATGCTCTAATCCATCCCCCTCTACCTCCTTGCCAAAGTTCATAGATACTTCATGTTTTTTTAAGACATGTAGAAAACTAGACAGGGGCTCAGAAAACAAGCCAAATTTCATCAGGAATCTTATTTGCGTTTCTATGAAGATGACTGACTGCCCATGACAGAGGTAATTTGAAATGTCAAAGTCAGACTTAAAATTTATCGCTACAAGATACTTCTATTTATTAGTAGCAGGAGTATTAAGCAACACAATAACAGGCTTTACCATGTTTCATCGTAAACATACGTCACAAAAAACATAAATCAAAAGGACCAGTATGTCAAAAGTGACCTGGTTACGTTGTTTGAAAGCTTCAAACACAAGCAAACAAACTATCCAAAGACAAGCACAAGGGACAAGGTTTCTGTGCATTTAACAGCTCAACCCCAGCCTAGGAATGTTAGATAGTTTGATTCATATCATAAAACTAACAGAGAAATTGGAAACAAGGTGAGAAACCTATTTCAGCATCATTCATCCTTTTTAATGCATCTACACAACCCCAGCCAGAAGGGGGGTGGGAGATAAGTGGCACTAGATCGGTGCCTTCCCTTCGCAAGGTTCGTGCACACAGAGGCTGCATAAGCATTTAGTATAGACAAATTCATTGAGAGCAACATCAACATAGACATAAACTAAACAAAATGCACATAAGAAGAGCATGAAAATACTGCTATAAATCAACAACACAACCTAATCATAAGCACCAAGCAAGAGCTAACAGAGCTATAAATCAGCAAATATCTTTTCCTATCCAAAAATAACATTGAACTCTAAACAAAAAGCGTGAAGAAGAGCATGACAAGTGTATTGCAACAAACAAACAATGCAACCTATTCATATAAACAGCACGCAATAGCTAACAGAGATATAAATCAGTCTCACCCATGAAAATTGAGCGCCATGGAATTTGTTGTTTGCCCCAGCCATATGAGCATCTACAGGAGTTAACTTGAGCAGCCTAGGAGCCGAGACTCTGTTACCCATACGACCACTGAATCCCGTCTTTGTCCTCCCATCTTTATCAGAAAACAAAGTGCAAATGAGAATCAAATATGTATCTGTGGTACCCAACACCCATTTGCCATCATAGGTAACATCCACATGAGTAATTGACGAACCAAGACCAGGGAACGCGGTCTTAGCTTGTCTCATAGAGGTCTTGGAATACAGTCTTATCTTCCCATCAAGCGAACCAACAACAATTGAACCATCCCCTGTTGAAGCAAAGCACTGAAAGTTGGTACCCCTTGAGAACTGATGTCCCTGATTCCAGTGCAACACAGGAGAGTTTGCAGAGGCGATGTCCTGCACCATACCCCGGCGATCACGCATATCCCATTGACACAGCCTATTATCATCCAAACCCAAGAATGTAGACCCTGATGGATCCAGCTGAGCCCCCTTGTTGTCATTAGTAATGTCCCTCATGGATATATCAGCACCATCCTTCTCGAATTTCCATTCAGTGACGATCTTCCCAGTCTCAATATCCAGCTGATGGAGCCCCCCGGCATGGGGTTTGTTCTCCAACACCGGACTCATTAACATCATATTGGTTTCTCCCCTCATCAAAATGGCCTTCTTGGGTGTCGAATTACTTGAAGAATTCACATTTCTAGACCCAGTTCCTCTATCAAACTTAACACAAACCCCCTTCCCATGAATCCCATGCCTAAAATTCTTAACAACCTGAATCCCATCATTCCCAACAAGGAAACTATTATCAAGAGCACCCAATGCCAAGCTCTGAATCCCTGTGTTCGCAACCTCCTCGAATTCCTCAAGCAAATCCTGTTTAATCCTCGACGGAGTCGAACTAGGGGTTTTGCTTCCAATCAATTCATCATCAACCGCATCCCACATCGTATCGTCAGCAGCATCAGGATTATGCCACCCCATGAAATCCTTCCCATACACTTTCAGCTTGTTCTGATCAGTAGGTTCAACCCCATGAACATTCTCAAACAAACAATCATTAAACTCAGACACAAACATATTATAATAATTGTTCTTCTCAAAGAATTTCATAGCCCACACACCATTCCAAACGAAATCAACCCGCAATTGTTCCGGAAACATCTTCAATTGCAAATCCGTGGAAACCCTAGCCCTAATTTTCGACCCCACCCGCAATTCCCAAAACTTACCCCCCTCCTCTTCCTCCCCATCCTCGTCCCCTTCCCCCTCCCCATCCTCGTCACCATTGCCAGACTTAACAAAACAATACGTCGTCGCACCCTCAGCAGTCTTCCATTTAGAATCGGTAGTACCGCCGCCCACATGACGGTAAAGCTTAACAGCATTTTTCTTTTGCGAAGCAGAAGCAGAAACAGAAGCAGGAGTGGAGTATTTGAGCTTCAAAGCCTTCAACCTAGATTCAACATCGTCCAAAGCCGACGAAGGAGTAGTCTCACGGCCGCCATGGCTGCGTTGTTCTTCATCTTGCTGTTCTTCAGAGGTGTCGTAATCTTCATCCTCTTCACCTTCAGATTGACGCTCGTCATAATCGTCGGAATCTGAGAGCTCCAAACCTTCGCGACTGTTGGCTGCCCCCATTGATGAGCTTGAAGCGCAGATCGAAGAGAGAGAAAATGAAGGATTTCTTGATTTTGTATTTTTGAAATATGAAAGATGAAAAAGGTTAGAGGTAAAACCGCCACACCCTTGAAAAAAGAATGCAACTGGTGAGGTGAAGAAAGAGAAAATGAAATGCGGATTAGAACAAGTTTTTTAAATGGTCGAAATTACTTAATTGGGCAACCATACCCGATATAAATAGAACTAGTAATCCAAGCCCAATACGAGTAGCTTATTTTTAACGCAACTAAAAAAAATGTTAATGCTAAGTATAGGAATGCTTAGCCATTAAGGTATTTAATAAATAAAAGTTGATGATCAAATGGAGTAGTATTCTTTACTTAGATATGAAGATATTTCTATACTACGTAATATTTAGTAAATCCGATTCAATCCTCATCAGGATGATACATGTGTCTGTGTTATAGATTTGATGTACATACATGCCTCTAGTTATATATAATAATACATCTAATTAATGTTTGATTGCTCTTCCTAGCGAAAATGTGCTTATTAGGAAAATTGAAGCAAATGTGCATAAGATACTTTGCAAAGATGCATGTGTTTACCATGAAAAGTATAATGTTGAGTGTTTTGGCGTCGTATGTGTATTCTTGGAGACTTAACTTGGCACACATTGTCTAATTCTACGTCATTTTGCAAGAGCATTCACATCAAATTGTTTATCATGTCCAAAACAAATTATATTTTCATGTTTGATAAGCATAAGTATGCTAAAAGTCGAGCTTAAAATTGGGTAGCTTCGTCTCATACTTTTTTGCATAATCTTGTTTGTCTTGCCATTTATCTAATAATGATAAAGCACATTAGCCAAGCATACTTGCATTATTATATTCAATTGATTTGCCAACAAAACGAGTAAAGCTCATCGTTGGTTAACAATCGAGTAATGACTAACTTGGTGCATTTTTAAGATAATATTCCATCAAATGGTCATCTTATCACAACTACATTATACTTACCTTATCCAATATTTCTCATAAGTCGACCGAAACTCAACTCAACTCATAAGTGGGGGGCATACTAAGAATATGTATTGGAGAGTAAGAAATTAGTATTCTTTTAAATAAGAAATCAAGTTTCATTTGAACGAAATAATCCTACAACAAAAAACTTAACTTGTAGCTTAAGCTTGAAAGTTACAATTACTAATACTACACTACTACATGCTCCCACTGTCCCTTTTTGTTTGCCTCATTTACTGTTTTAACCCGTCCCTAAACAATCATTGAAAGAGGGAGTATATTGATACATGGGGTAAACAACTAAGGACAGAAAGAGTACATATATGCTAATTACACAACTCCGTTGTTTCCCGCCAAAATCATGTACTTATCTTTCCTAGTAAGTTTAGTACATTGAAAATTAAGAGACTCTCCAATCTCTCTCTGCACATGATTAGCCACATCGAACCCTGATTGGCTACGATCTTGACACGTGGACAACCCGGAAACGGCCCCAAGCAATCGAACTGTGTAGCTAGGTCGAGGGTTCATGAGAAAGAAAATAGGGTCCAAACACTTGAGACCACTAGCCGTAGTTCCATAAAACATGGACACGTGGCAGTCCATTGCCACAGGGGTAATTTGGTCATTCATCTCAGCAAACAAAGAGCTAAATCTTAAGAGAAATGGTTCTCTACATGTAGTCCCTTCAGGGCAAACTACTAGATCCCCTTGATTTAGTAGCTTCTCCATCATGATCCCATCTTGATCACGATCACGTGTTAATCGGACGGTCTTGATTGGTGCTAAGATTTCTGATACCCTACTTAGGCTGTATGTAACCGCGGTTAGTGGCTTGTTTAGTGCATAAGAGAGGTAAAGTGGGTCTAATAATGTTTTATGGTTGCAAACATAGAGCTGACCCGGACCCGAGCCCAAGCCCGTGGGTTCGGAAGAACTTTTCGCGTTCGGGCTTGTTGGGTTAGGGTGTGATGCATGACCCTGATCATGACCCTGACCCGAGCCCGTGGGTTCGGAAGAACTTTTCGGGTTCGGGCTTGTTGGGTTAGGGTGTGATGCACAGGTTAGGAGTCTTAGGCCAGTGAAAGTTAGGATTGGGTTTGCTATATTTTTAGGAAGGGATAAAGCAATAACTCCTCTAAAAATAGCAAGGAAAATTCCAAAAGGTAGCCACAAAAATAGGGTTAAAGTGGATGTTGGTGTTGGCCTTAGAGCTAATCTTCCATCATGGAATATCAATGGTTTTGGGTAGTTTTCACTTTGAAGAGATTTCCATTTGCTCTTCATTTCTTCATTTGTTAGATAAATTTCCTGCATTTACATTTGAAAGAAAAATGTTAAACATCTAAATTTATATGTCCGAGTAAAATAATAAATAAAAATGTAATTTAAGCCTAATAAAAGGGATCGTTTAAGGCTGCGTTCTATTCACCTGATTTCCACTTATTTTTCCTGAACTTATCTTATCTGAACTTAACTGAACTTATATGAACTTAAGCTACTTGTACTATGTTTAACGGTTTGAGTCGGCTACTTAAAATAATTGGTTACTCCGTAGTTCATTGAGGTGGTCTCTTTGCATGTGACAAAGATTGAAGGGGAAATTGGCTCTTCGAGTCTCACTACAAATGGAATTTTAAAATCAGTTATTTACGTGCATGCCGTTCAAATAATGGCGGCTAATTAAAAAATCAACTACGTCATAGATTCGTAAAAAGGAACTATATTACTATATAATACCAAAATTTACATCCTAAAGTTTCTTTACCCTTATGTCATACTAGGAACACTTGGAAATGATGATACTTAAAAGAGGAAGAGAAAAATCGAGATTATACAAAGAGCATTTATTAAGATAATGGCCAATAATAACTAGAGTGTAATATTGTCAAATTCATTTAATGTTCATATACATCGTTGTTACTACTAATTAGTACTAGTATATATTCACACGTTGATAACTAAGAGTACGTGACCAAATCTACACAGTTTCTTGTGTTAATCACGTATCAATATATCATATGCATAAACACTGGTTATACACTCAACTATGATACAAAAATATAACAAAAAAACATGCATATATGTTGAAAAGCTTACCTTGCAAAAGGAGAAAAATGGATGACTTAACGATGCTTTGGTGCCACTAATTCCAAAAATATTATTACAACCCAATTTGTCACCTTCTCCCAACATGTGCTTATTAAGATCATTACCTATTTTATTATTATTATCTTCCATTAAACCAATAAAATATCCATTAAAAACCTTAAGCTCTTTTCCAACAACAAAGTCAACCTCTAAATACTCTCTCACAAAACTTTCAACCATCACATGAGGCAACTCACTTACACCCATTTTCCTCTTACACTTTCTCACCACTTCAAACCCTTCTAACCCAACATCTTCAAGGAAAAACTTTGGCAAAACTGCCCTTCCAACAATAAAACCATCTTTCTTAATCCCAAAGAAGCTAACCATAACCATTATCTTTAACCCCATTTCTTTGTTAAACAAACAAATTAAAGGGTACAAGATAAGTAGCAACAATGCCCTTAAAATACTACCACCTTCGAACGCCACGAGCATGAAGTAAGGGAACAAAGAAGATGATTTCAACAATGTATCTTCCACATTAAAGATCAATGTTTTATCATCATCATCCTCACTAGAGAATAGCTCATATGATCCAATAAAAGAAGGGTATTTTTGTAGTTTAAGTTGAGTAGGATTAAGGGCATTAATGACTTTTCTATGAAGATACCTTGGAGTTTTGAAGTGTTCATGAAGAATTCTAGAGAAGAAGAAAATAATAGCTCTAAACAAGGAGGTATATGTTGCCATGTTCTTGTTTTTCTTTTTGTTGTTATATTCTAAGATTATGGCCAAGTATTTATAGGGTTGAGAACAAAAGAAATTAATGTCCTTATTTGCCCTTAATTTTAAGGGTTATTTACAAAAATGGGAATATCTATATAGTGAGAAATTAAGTGTCAAAAAATGAGGTAAGGTCCAGCTGGTGGGGGCGGTGAGGGAATACGAGTGATAGTTTGGCTTAAATTGAATTTTCAAAGGGAATACATTTGATTTGGTCAGACACTCTTTTTAATTAATTAACTAGTTTTTAAGCCTGGGTAATACCCCGGGTTACTACATTATTAACTTCACATTTAGTTAGATTTCTTTTGCAATAATAATATGAAACACTTTATGTCCTAGTGGTAAAAGTTTTATTATTTAAACTCAAAGATGGGGTTCAAACCATGTTTAACATTTTTTTAATGTATATGAAAATTACATGGAGTGAAAGAATCGTAAACAGAACGCTACATGCATGTCACGCATACTTTCTTACAAACGCTTTTTAATATATAGTATAAATTAATTAATTAATTTTCTCGGTTAATTAATAACTTCTTGAAATTAAATCCCCTGGTTTGAAGTGTACCACTAGACAACTAGTTGTTCATAATTAGATCTAGTACTCACTTAATTAATTAGATTTGGTCAATGGTTTAATTGGTTTCCTTAAGAGCTCCGACTATCTCGCTATGTCGTGCTTGTCTGAGATCCCCCGGCAATACCACCACAAGATCATAGATAAAATTCATAGGTGATCACGGATTCTCGGGTACAATTATATCGATCTTTATAGTCGTACTAATAAGTAACAAAAGATCGTAAAGAGTATACTTAACTCCAGACGTACTTACATAAGAATGGATATTCTGTGCCAACCTTTTTTAATTTTTTTTAAGTTCTCCATAGCGCGTAATGCCATAATGTTATTTATGTCCTATGTTTTTTCCGTTCAATTTACTTGTAATGTTTAGACTTTTACGCTATTTAAATATTTAATCTCCTTTTTCTCGTTAAACACAAATGAGACAGGGGATTCGAATCTGAGATCTATCGTACACAAACTTATCATTCACTCGGTATATGACATGGGATTACGGGGTGTATAATTGGTGAAATGGTGTGTATGTCACATAAGTAAGGCGTTAGTCTAATAATAGTGTTACCTTTCCTAGAAGAATCATATATAACCGGCACATGAGATCTTATGGAGGAATCCACATACATCAGTTCGCATCACGGCCATCACCCATCAATTCCCAAGGTGAGTAACGTTGTCAGTTACTTACTTTTCTAGTTTAGTGTTCAATCAACTACTACGTAGTTTAATCACTTTGGATGACCGATTCATGGATATATATATTATTGGACAATACATCATATGGATTATGGTCACTTCATATCCAGACAATCTAGTCCTACTATATTGAAATTATTATTCTAGTTTAGTGTTCAATCAACTTGCTCACTAGCTTCTATCTTACTTTTTCAAGGTAGAGAGTTAATTAATGGGTTATTATAACATTTTTTATGTCTTGATTGGTACATGCTTAGCTTCATCTGTCCTAAAATAGTTTTTATACGAAATATTTGATTTATATGTAATGAATTGAGATTCTTTTGGACTGGTTTTGGTTGAAGTGAACTGAACGTAGGAGTATAAACTTATGGTATGTTCTCTTCACAATGCATAAATTTATTGGATGTGGATTAAACCTGATTATAACTTATTGGACTTGATTTCAAAAGATCAAATCCGAGTAAGTAAACTTATAGGCCGGGCATGATATATTGAAACTTATGGACATGATAGGCACTGATTGCAACTTATCAAAACCTATCAAAATCTAAAACTTATTTTTAAGGTGCAGATAAGTATCTTTACTGAAATTAACTGAACTAAACAACCGAAAAGAAAGTTCAAAAGAACATGGACTAATAAATAGATTTGAAAGAGGTGGGATAACCCAAAATATGTGTAAGAGTAGAATAATTTAACCACTTGTGTCTTGTATATCCATGTGCTACTAGCTATCTTAGCCCATGGGATTCGAGCATTTTAATGCCTTGTCTCTCGTAATGCATGTTCATGAGAGACAATCATGAGGGCTAATAACTTAAATTAAATTAATAATGTATCTTAAGATGAACATAGTGTAATGAGTGTTCATCATTCATCAAGATAAGAGCTTACTTCTTAAAGCAATGTATCTTATGAAAATGCATTAATTCTTTCCCATATTCTTCCCATATCCATATGGGGTTTTCTTCTTTAATCCTTTAATCTTTTTTCCTCCATAGAATGATGCTCACTCCAGGGCCCACTCATTGTAGTTCAATTTTCGGAATATCCAATCAAAATTAAGTTTACAGAGTACTCATTTAGCGTTTACATATACATTATTCTACATAAATATTTATCGAGAAGATCGAGTGGATATATATTTCCTTGTTACTTTTGGTGGGACAAAGATACTTTATGTGAGCATGGGAGAATCTCATGTAAAAACATAGGAAGTACTCCATAGCAATATAGCATAAATACTTGTATTTATGAATCTTTATTACTTAGCCTATTTCCATAGATTTCAGTTTTCAAGAGTTTGCTTGGTTGAATCGATCAGGTTATAGGTGGTCCACATTCCCTGCTTCCATGAGTTCCATCCTATAATACCCACTAACCAAATTCTTTTGCATAATAATCTAATGTACTTAGACTAATTGGTCTTAATTAGTTTACAATACTCTCTTTAATTCATGACTCTACCCTTAGTTGAAACTAATCCACGATTATTGATCTCATTGAGTACGTCTTTGGCATTTAATCTTGATAAAATAAACTAACAATTTACCAGAGTATTTATGGAACAAAGAAAAACGTGTTATTGTTAGAATATGCCTTGAATCTGTTATCCGTTAGTCCCCTTTTGAACAAACTTACGTGTTATAACAAAACGCGTGTCACGAACTATTGAGAACAACCTAGGAAATTAGATTTCCTCCCCTCAAATATTATCGTATTATTAAGTTTACGTTCCTGCAAAATAATTCAATAACCCCTCAATTGACGGTTCCTCTCACCAATGTATTTTCCCTCCAGGCCTAAACCCGCTTTTATAGGCTAAACTAGAAACCCACGTCTAATAGAATTATACTTGCCCCCAAGTCTAAATAAATTCTAGAGATTGTTACATACCAAAAATATATCTAGTTTCCTAATTATAATTTTAATTAAACTAGGAAACAAGATATTAAACAAGTCTTTTTCGTATTCTTCTCGACTTAACTAAGTTGTGTTTAATTCCTAACATTACATTATACGTATTTTAGGATAGGGTTATTTGTTTGGGTCTATAATTCTTTCTACCCCACATCTGTCTAGAAAGTATTATGTACTATAAATACTCTCTACGTCTTAACCTAAATGTAATTTGTAATCGGTTCCTTTTTCCTTTGCTATAAATGTTTCCTCGACTATAAATATAGTAACATGTTGTTAGTGAACCCCATTAAATTCTACTACGTATGTTATTTATTTATTTACTTTACCTTTTTTTTAGGGAAATTTACTTACTTTCTTAATTCTTTATATAACTTATGAATCTGTAAAGGCCCCAGCTTGATATAATTGCACACGGCACACTATGATTCTGGAGAAATGGGCCGGTGGCCCGGTGGGGGATGGTCATCATCGATCATGAATTGGACATACAAAGTACTCCATCATTCTACCAAGTACAGATTACAGTACTTAATTAGTTTTACTCGTATAAAACATGCATGCATGCATGCATGCATACAATAAAGTCAACGCGTAGCCTTAATTTGATACGTAATAGGTCCCGCTTATACATTCGACATCACTTATCTGACATTGCTTATGGAGTTATGGTCTTCACGTTCTTATACTAGGACCCAAAAGCTCCTAACGCGATTTCTTCTACGAGTATTTGAAATTAGTTGTCTATTTATCAGAATATAATTAAAGATATTAACGATCAAATTTGTATATTGATGAATAGAAGGAGCTACAAGAAGTACAAAAAGTTACGAGTATTCTAAATTAGATGAAATAATGTTTATAAAGGTTACTTTTCTTTGTAGGAAGAATTTACAACAGTTTTTCGATGATTTTATGAAGTTGTGGATCTCAACAACAATGATGATAATTCTCGCAGGAAGTGTATTTAAAGAGATTTATGTTCGTTGTAAAAATACGTACTCGAGTTTGTTTAATTTGCCAGAAAAGGTGGAAGGAAAGCAAGAGAAAAGCAAGAGAAAAGAAAATATGATTTCCCATATTTGATTACAATATTATATGGGATTTGAAGAGAAATGGAAGGCTAAACAAAGCCATCTGCATAAGAAACGCTACAAAAAGAAATTTAGAAGTCGAACTTTGGACTAGTCATGATCATGAGAGCATACCACCTTCAAAACATGTAAATCACTATTAGCTAGGTATAATAAAAAGTTTGTCTAGAATTAGAAGTGTTATTTCCATAGTTTCATCCCTAGGGTTTCAGTTTAGTCTTAACATTCTAAGAAATTAGATTATTTCTTGGCCTTTTCCATTGTTTTCTTTTTGATTTTTATTTTCACCCGGGCCTAAATTGACCCAGCTCAGCCAATGCTTTTTTTTACTTTCCCTGGTTCCCTCTCTTGGCCCAAAAAGCCCAACCCGATTTTACAGCCCGACCCTAAAGATGGCCGTGGGCCAGGCCGGCTCTAGACCAGACCTGACCCGGCACGAGAAAAGCACGGCTCGACATGAACACGAAATCGTGGGCCATGGCCCGGGATTGGGCTGCATTTTTTAGTAAAAGCACGACATGACACAACACAACACGACTCGACCCTGCACGACAAAGCACGTACCCGTGGGCTTGGGCCCTATTTTGAACTTTTTGGTCCGGCACGACACGATGAAGAGTGGGCTTGGCATGGTTCTAGCTCGAAGCCCCGCCTACGACCATCTTTACCCGACCCCAGCCAAAAAGTTTTTCTTGATACAGACAGTGGTTGACTAATTACATTGCCCTTGGTATGTTAGTACTAGTTACTGCTCAAATTAAGGAACTGACTTCACTGCTAAGCATTGCAATAACCCTTACTCGTATATGTGAAGGTATCATTTGTGACTTGTGATGCAAGCACACAGACAACAACAGCACACACAAACAAGTTTAGGCAACGCCATCGTGTACTCCATCAAAGGTAAGGTTGCGTATATTTCATTCCTCCCACTCCCACACTCAATTCACGACATTGGTACTTGTTTGCGATGTTGTTAACAAGTTCACGTTCTGTGCGGACTCAAACGACATCTGTTAGGAAATCTAATGCGACTAGAAGTATATTATACATAAAATATCATAAGAGATTCTATCTCTATCAGCATCATCGTATGAATGAAGCAACGCGTGAATTTTTTTGGGTCAACAAAACAATTGTGTACCAACTTGACTTGCAAACAATGCATTGTGTCACATTAGCATAAAAAATAAGGTCACCCCCGGGCCAACAAGAGCATAGCCACAGTAGGTGACAAGTACAAATTGAAAACAATGACAATCCTAGGATGTCAATTAGCTAGTAGAGTCTTAAACTAATCAAATTCAGATCTAAACTAGATGGAAAACACAACTAGAAAAATATGAATCAATGAATCAAAGAACCAAAATTTCGCTTCCTCGATCTGGATATCAAAGTCTGGACAAGATCCCGGTTTGAAAGATGAAAACATCTATACAATCTCCCGTAGATGAAGCTCTATACCTATTTACAAACGAGCAGCCTTTTTTGGAAATCGGATTTCTTTTTTTGAAAAAAATGATTTAGAAGTTGAACATTCCATTTCAGTAAGTTATCCTGATGATTCTAACAAAGAATTTTTTTACCGAGCATCCCTGCCTTCTTGCTCCCGAGGACTTGAACTCGAAGCCACCTCCAAAGAACTACACAAAAGAACAGAGTTGAAAACCCTTATATCAGCATTTATCTAATGTATGGACTGTGGAGTATATCGTGAAAATAACGGAATTAACTGCTCAAAATAACAGAATTAACTACTCACTTTGGAGAAAGAGAAATGGGTTGATTCATTTCATACGTAGGAGCATTGTTGAATAATTGGATCGAAATCAAACCTTCCTTCGCTGTTGCTGGTGCAGGTGATCCCTGAAATTTCTTAGTAAAGCTACTTCCAGAGTAAATTCCTGCAAGATCAAATCCTAACAATGTTTAACAACTGTTAACTTAGCAATAACTTTATTCTTTGAAGAATTCTTCTGATGACAACAATGTTTAGTAAGTTAGGGTAAAAAGTAACAGGGGCCAAAAGTGCCCAGGTTGGGGATAAACAAGACCTTAATTAACAGATAACAAATGGAATAAAATAATTTTTATAATTTCAATAGCTAATATACAGCTTAATTGTTCATAATTGGGAGGTTAGTGGCAGAACCAATACATGATACATCAGCCATATAATGAATGGAATTAGGAAAATTTGGTAATATTAATCCAACCTTTGACCGATTTTCTTTTATTAAGCCCACCTACGACATATTTTTTAATAATCCCACCTTTATTACCCAACAACTTTTATTGGGCCCAACAGGTCATAAAACTGTTGTAAGCGGCATTATTTCTCTACATGGCAGTACTCTCTCTCGATATATTCAGTCATCGTCATCAATTCATCACCATCTCGTTGAATTTTTCACCGATTACCGGCCACTTAAGCCCAATAAAAGTCGTCGGGTAGTAAAGGTGGGATTATTAAAAAATATGTCGTAGGTGGGATTAATAAAAGAAAATCGGCCAAAGGTTGGATTAATATTACCAAATTTTCCATGGAATTATGGAAACTCTCAAATACAGGAATAAGGATGGACTTATGGACATAGAAGTAGAAGAATCTGGAAATTAGAGTTGGTGAGGATACACAGGATCATCTGTCACATAGACGTGCCTGTGGCATCATATATGAGAAGTCATATAACCTGAAAATTAGAAAGAAATTACACCTGTTTTAAACCTAAAACGTGCGTTTTGTTGCAACACATTTAAACTAACTAACATGCAAAGGACTGAAAAGCATAAAGGCATAAGAGAAACACTTTTTTTGAACGATTACAGCGTGACATGCAAGGAATATTGAGTGTTTTGACAACAACACTACATCCTTTCTTTGTCCTAATAAAAGTTTCTTAAATCCAAGTTTTTCAACTGCAATTAAAAGGATGCACCATGATACATCCTCTAAACAATTACCAATATGCACAAATAATGTTATCACTACTCAGACGAATGACAAAGTTTACATTTCCTATACATACTGGTATATCATTGAAGCTTCAACATATACACAACTAAGACAGAGAAACTTGGGGCCGAGAATACATGTCAGAAAGTTGCTCAGCTAAACATACAACAACAGATATATGCGTCTCTACATAAGGTCCGAAGACTATGGGTGTTGGTGACTTGGTTCACGAAAGAAAGAGTGGCATTTGGTTTTTCCATATTGGGTTTCTGATGCAACACACAGAAAACAGGCATGAATGTTCATCCATCCAATATCTCTCTTTACTTTAAAGTTCTTCACAATCAACCCACAAATGCAGGAAAATTTTGGGAGACAAGGCTTCCGTGGATCTTAGGGAAAACCTCTGCTTACTCCCTAGGATTTCCTGGCATATCAATATGAGATCATCTATCTTTGGCCCAATCTCTCATAAGATATATACAGACAGTAAATTGTAATTATTTACTGATCACAAACAAGAAAGTATTTTAAAAACAAGTTATCAGGAGCAAGTTTCATCTTCTGAAAGCAAAAGTTTATGTATGATTAAGCCAACAAAACTAATGCCTTTAAGAGAACATGCTGCAAAAATGAGGCAATATAGAAGTGCAAACTCTGAAAGTTCCAATCACCATACCTTGAAACACTATAATAAGGAAGAACACAACCGTTATCACCATTGCAGTTACGCTGCTGCCTGAAGAAGACCGCTTAGCATCTTTCATCTTCCTAAATGCTTTAATCCGTTCAACTCTTGCCCGCTTTCTAGCAGCTAATTCAGACAGTTCCTTCACCAATTTCAGGTCCGATGCAGTCAACAATGGACCATTTGGAGGTCGGGGTGGTTTCGATGCCTTCTTCGACCCCACCTTCTTTCGTTGTTCCTTTGGATTCCTCTTCTCTAAAACAGCAACGAAATCTCTACAATCTTCACCTTCTGAACTTTTGTCAATAAGTAAATCAACTCCTTGACCACCAATGTTGGAGTCAACAACCACGGCACCACCATTTGTCAACCCACTATAACATAAAACCCCATTACGGCCCCGACTTACCGCCACTCTCCCTCTTCCATTATCGGAAACAGCATCCCCACTCAACTCCTCCTCAGAGGTAGTACCACCACATTCAAGATCAACCAAAAACTCTCCTTCTCGAGAAGCCATTAGACAATGTAGTAAACTAGTAATCCGTATTATATATAACAATAATGTTGTTTAACACCTATAATCCTCCTCTTATATAGTACTATCATAAATCTAAATGTACTAAAAACTTTAAAGTAAACTTATTGTTCCAAAATCTTGAACTTGTCAATTAAATTTACAGCCAAATAACTTCATCGAGTGGTATTCCTCTCACTTTATGTCCAAGCCTACCTACCTTTTGATGATTTATTTATTTTTTGTTTATTTTTCGACAATCAACTAATTAAAAAATTAATAAAGGAATTTTGAGAGATCCACCTCAAACTTTGGCTGATGATTGGGAAAGAGAACCCTGCACCTCTAACCACCCAGATTACCTGCAACATTATTCACAATATTGTCAAATAAACAATGAATTCAACACAAAAAGTTTAATTTATTACGAATTTCAGCAAAATGACACAAATTTTATACAAACAGTAATATAAAATCAAACAAATTGGCACCCAGAAATTATAATTTCAAGAGCATATAATTAAAAAAAACAAAAAAAATAATTCAGGAAAACGGGGACAATGGTAATAAACAGGAAGAATTAAATAAATAAAAATAAAAACTGTACTAACCTGATAGAGAGCAGGGAATAAAAACCCTAGATCACAGGCGAAAGGAGGAGAGAGAAAGAGAAAATGGAAGATGAATTTAAAAAAGGATTCGCCGAAAATGAAGGGTGAAATTATTGGACATCAAAATTAGGTTCTCCCAGAAATTTAGCTCCTACCCACTTTCTATGAATAAAATCTCAGCTACCAAAATTCAAGGAATTAATCAAATTTGTATGGAAATTTAAGAAGAAAAAAAGGGGGAATTGTTAATTTGTTGCGGATAAAATGTGACATAAAAGGACAAAAAATGAAAAAATTGAATAGTATTTTGTTTAACAAAATGGAGTTTGGATAATATTAAGAGGACGACGACAACAACCACACACAAAATAAAAATAAATAAAAAAAGGGAAAAAGAAAAGAAAAAGACTAAAAGTGGTGGTCTTTTGGTGTGAATGTCTTATTGGTTTTTGAGGAAAACGTGTAAGGGTCCGCATATTTTTGCTGACGGCTATTGCTCTATATAATTAAATACAGTTCGTTGTACTATTTGGTTGACGTGTCAACGGCTACCCATAAATTTATTTTACTTTATTTTATTTTGAGTAAATTTTGTGTAGTAAAATAAATTCATGGGTAGGCGTTGACATCACTTAACTATTAACCTAAAACTATATAATTGTACAAAAGATCTTGCGCGCACAAAGTGTACAATAAATTTATTGTACACCAAGATAAAATTTACCCAATTTTTTATAACTTTAATCTAGTTTTAATTAACTTGGATATGAAATTCATAAACTCCGACATAATCCAAACCATTGCCATCATCATCAAGATAGAGAAATCCACTTAACAAGACAAAACTCAAAAGAAGGTTACACCACTATCTCTTGTTTTTATCGATGTGAGACAATCACAATGTAACGTGGGAAAGATCTTAACATATGCTTAAAGAGAAGATTACCCTTGTCCTATTGCTTAAGGACTGATGATTTGGTTATGGGTGGGGCTTCCTCGGGAACTACAAAAACGCCTTTACAAGCCGACACTTTGACCTGCCTCTAAGGTATGAGATGGGCTTGTCAAGCTAATATGGAAAATATCACAATTCTAACTACTCTCAGTAGTTGGTTCAAATACTTGTGAAGGAAGATTCTCAGGATATGTAGATTCGTTGGACCTTGACATAAATTAGGACTCTAAGTAAGACTTTCTCCTGGTGCAACGTTCTCAAAGTGGAAAGGATACTGGTGAATCGAGCTCACGGTCTGGCAGCTAGAGCCGCACGAGATTTAATTTGATTTTCTAATTTCCCGTAGTACATTTTGTATATTTAGCACTTGTCAAAAAAAAAAAAAAAGTTAATATCGTTTAAATGGTGCTTCATCCTACTACGGAGTATCGTTAAAATGAAAACAAAAATCCTTGTTCGAAAAGATAAATATACTTAGGTAGACGAGTAGTAAGTAGTTGGTCTCGATCTGTATACAAAAATACACGAGAAACGTTTATAGTTTACTTCTTTTGATAAGCAACGCATTATAAAAGAAACAAACAAACATAATTGATTAATACAAAGTATAGTTTAGTTGGTTATAATCGATGATTAAACGGTAATTAATCAAAGAAAGAACAAGACAACCTTGGAAGAATATATTTATACGCTTAAACGTGGTCGACTGCCGACTCAGTACTTGACTTTACTCGCCGGCCAACGACCCTTCAACTGTTTTATTATCAAAATATAAAGTATACTTTTCCTTGATAACCAATATGCAGCTTAGTTCATATATATATATGATGCATCTAGGCCTAATCTAAATGCATGTCCGTATAAAATCATACTTGTCTATATGACATGAACAACATACTAATGGCATCATTAACCTTTAAACTATCGAATCATTTCTATTTTATTTCTATAATAAGTTACGGAAAAAAAAATACGCGAAGACGGCTTCATTGTAACTACTGCTAATATCTCTGTATCAGATGACATTAAACAAAGGACAGCAAAATGTTTAATGTTACTAAACAGGTCACTAATCTAGACATTACAACAAGATATTACTACATATATACCCTTCCTTTAAACCTATATTACATGTACGTTGCTCACACTTAACTTGGTGATTACAATTTACAGACCATATTTCCCCCCTCTAAAGTAAAAGTTATCATTACTCAGTGCTTCAAACAAGGTTTAGTCGGAATTTTCATTTTACCTCAAATACCCGTGTCGGACACTTGGACACGTACCCGTATCCGATATGGGTATCCGGATCCGGGTAACAGAGGTTAATGCTAAAGGCAGGGTATGGTTCAGATGTATTTTATGCATGCTTAACCCAGTGAAAGCAGGGAGTTTACTTACTAAACCATCCACTGGGAGTGCAATCGACATGACTTACTACTTCACAGTTCATATCAAATAAAAGGCAGCAAACAGGCGAAGCAGAAACAGAACGACTTTAACAGATGATGGAAAACAATCCAAAGCTGGAATTTGCTTAGGAAATTTCTGAAGGACAATATATGACAAGAGTTCTATTTTATCTTTAAAATTCTGCTAATTCTGACATAATAGCATAAGATTATTGAACAGAAACCATTACTTCAAAATTATTTACTTGAACAAACTGTTATCTACTTACCTTGAGTGAACTTGCAGCATTTTTCAGTTTCCGATCAGAAAATCCTGCCTGAACTGCTGCCAATCTGTCATAAATGTTGCGCAAATGTAGCTTTCTGGATCCATGGTTGTGTTGCACGCAATCCAAAACAAGTGTGATTTCCAAAAACAAACGGAACAAAAGATCTTTTGGAGAATAAACAAAGCATTTTCAAGCATTTAAAATCAACTTCAGAAAAAAAATCATGTAGCTAGTAGTCAAAGGCTCTAAGCAATAACACCCTCATTGTCAGAACAATACACCACCTTCGACAAATTAGTGAAAGTGCTTCTAAGGATAAATACAACACCACCATTTTCACAAAGCAGACAAATATGTACTTCAACAAATTAAATCAAAGTCTAACAAAGAAGCCAAATGAGGCCTATTATTTAGAACCAAACCAAAGTTCTTGATGAATATTAGTATGTTCTTTGATATACAAAAAGAAGGATAGTGTTAATATGAGGCAGAGTTTTCAGTAAAAAAAGAGTTTTCTCCCTTTCTAAAATTCTAAGTATTCATAACATTTTGCCATGTATCTGTAAAATCGGCAATGGCAATAACTTGTTCTGTGTTTCAATGAAGATGAAACTACTTATCAAATCTAACATAGACGGTCTAAGTGATGGGACGAGCAACCTAGAGAAACCTGTTTGAATCACTCACCTGAAAAAAAATCCTAGCTCTGCAGAATAAATTCACCTGATTTGAATTAAATAAATCATGTCGCAAATTCTTTTCTTTGTTTATCCCCATCTAATAATGGAAGAACCCCATGTTAAACCAGCACCAAATCCAGATGTTGCAATGATATGTCCTGGCTTAACTTTTCCACTCTGAATAGCTTCATCCAATGCCAAGGGGATGGATGCGGCACTGGTGTTACCATAATTTGCTAAATTAGACAAGACACGTTCTGAAGGAATTTCCAAACGTGTTGCAACGGCATCAATGATCCTCTGGTTTGCCTGCAGTCATCATTTTAGAGCTTCAACGTATAGTCATACACTATGTTACTTGGACTTGGGTACTAGTGTCGGACACAGGTACGTGTCCAAGTGTCCGACTCGGCTAAATTGTGAAAATTTTCAAGCATTTAAGTCGAAAATGAAGTGTCGGATTGTCCGTACCTATGTCGGAGTGTCGAGGATCCGACACGGGTACTTGAAGTAAAATGAAGAGTTGGAGTAACATAGGTCATTCAAAACAACAAGTTTTACTTAAAACTAAATTAGGTCCCGTGCATGCACATATATTATAAATTATAATTTGACCATTTTTTTATACGAAGTAAAATATTTGAGTAACAAAGCATTGTTCGAAAATAAAGTAGTATCCAGTACAAAGATAGATTCTCAAAAGATTAATAAAGTTTTAGTCAAATATACTGAATCTTTTCCATAAAAAGTTATTGAAACAAATAAATGAATTAAAAAAAAAAAAGAAAAAAAAGTTTTGGCGGAATTTTTTTTCACCTGGAAGTGACACGTGTCATTTCTGGTGTCTGTTTTAGTATAATGTAATAGATTAGGAACCGGAAAAGAGGGCAGAATATTCTTCCAACTTCATACTTCCAAATACACAACCTAATAGCTAATTTTAGAAACTAAATCATTCAGAGACCGGAAAAGAGGGCAGAATATTCTTCCAACTTCATACTTTCAAATACACAACCTAATAGCTAATTTTAGAAACTAAATCATTCACAGATGTTGATTATGTATGATACCTGATGCAATAGTAACCAATCGATGTTCGAACCATTTAGACCAGCCTTTTTAAGTGCAGCCTCAATTGACTGAGGAACAGATCTAACAGCAAAGCGAAAGACCTCTTTCCCATTCATATTAATATGTGCATAAGATGGGCGCCTTGGGGGAAAACCTGTCACAGCATCATTGCTACCTATTGCTGCATCGGTTTCATCATGTCTTAGGGATGCACTTAAATGTCTGCATGTAAGAGAAGTACCTAAGAATCATGACTTGCAAACACATCACATATAGTCTAAACACCTAGGTAGTAATTAAAGTATGATTAACGGTTAATTATGATATGATTAGAGATTAAACACCTAGGTAGTAATTTGCAAATTTCTGTACATAGCCTTATTTCTGTCCAGAATAGACTAATATAGAGGCCGTTTACCCGTCCTTCAAAGACTCAAAGATATATCAGTTCTACTATAATGAAACTCAAATGCAATACCTTGCGCCCTCGCCATCACTATGCAGGTCAAAAGAAAACACGCCATCTTCTTCACTGTCACAAGCCTGGTCCAATTGAAATACCAAATGAATTTGTGCATGTACATAACCTCTTAATAAAAGAATAACCAGTAAATGCCAGTTATGCCATTCAAGAGTCAGGTAATACACAGAAACATATTTGACCGAGAGGAGAATGTACATAGGACATATAGCTCGAAGCGAATATAATATACTGAAAAACCAAAGACGAAGAGAACGAGATAGCTTGTACAGTCGTACGTGAATAAGGGCAGTTGATTCTTTAAAAGTACAGTGGTGTAACATTTTTGGGTGTCATGGGCCTCATGGATATACAGTTTCAAATAAGGTACATATATCTGCGAAAGCGTAAATCATTACTCCGTGCACAATTTGATGTATTTCTGACTAAAACCTTCATCTAGCGTTCGGAAAACGGCGTAAATTAACGTAACCATAGAAGAAGAGTTTTATTAACAGCCCATTTGTACACAACCATATTAAAACAAGGGGGAACAAGAGAAGACCCAAAAACATATAGAGACCTCACCTGGACAACTACAGCAGCAGCAGCATCACCAAAGAGTATGCAGGTCCCTCTATCAGTCCAGTCAACAAAACGAGAAAGAGCATCTGCCCCTATAACTAGCACATTCTGAAATCCACCACCTGAAAATTTTAGAGTAAAAGGTTAAAATTTTGAAGGTTTGAGGGATGCGGAAATATTACAAGAGAAGAGAAATAAAAATCACTACCCCTTACGTGACAAGCAGCTGACACCAAACCCAGCATAAATCCACTGCAAGCTGCAGTAATATCATAAGACAAAGGACTTCGGCTGCACCCCAATGCTCTTTGTACCTGATTAATAATAACTTATAATAAATTATTCCGGAGCCTACATAAAATCATTAAAGAACAAAGGAAAATTCTGAAGTCTATGTGCAAAATATGAATCCGCACGTAGGAATCAACATTACCTATTGGCTATTACTAAAATTCACCTTCACTACGTTCCAATTTTAAAAACCGTTTCCTGTGATATTTGTCTTTCTTTAATCTTGATTACTTAGTAGTAGAAAACTAATGTGTTATTGGGATATGAAGGAATTTGACAATATCACTCATAACATTACACAAGCAACAAGCATCAAGTGCAATTTTACTTGATTGATCTCATCTAAGTTGAATATAAGTAACATTTGTTTCTATCCTTAATCCCCAAACTTTCCAATATCTAAACAACTTTCTAATGCCTTAAATCTCCAGCAAAGAAAACAAGTTTCAAGATACCAATGCTAAGGAAATCTGCTCCTGAATACAATAACCATTATTGATTTCATCGAAGGTATGCTCGTACAATCAACAGACAAACACACATGTCCGTAAGTCAAGTCTCACAGAGAGGCTGTTTCCAGAAATTCACAGAAGCACATGGTTCACATAAAACCCGTTCCCTTAAAAAATTAAAAGTGAACTCGTAACATAGACAGACATATAGATAATTATCATACTCCATTTTACATTTGAGAGGAAAAAAGTTGCAGAAACTGGTTACCTGAGGAGCACTGCCAAAGAGGTCTTCTGGTGTAGAAGTGCACATCAAGATAAGGTCAACATCATCAGGGTCAACGTTGGCCATCTGAAGAGCTTTCCTTGCTGCTTCGGCAGCTAAGCCTACCAAGCTCTCCTCACCTGTAATAGAGCAACAAAACCTGAAAGTCAGATTGACATCCATGTAAGACACAGGAATGCAGACAAACTTAAGGAATAATCATTGACAGAAAACCAGAATCCATGATTCTATGTAGCCAATCTCGTTTATTGGCTGATTCTCAGTTGGTTTGGTTTGGTTTGATTTATAGGTTATAACATATTAACATTTTAAACTACGATAAAAGTTAATAAAACCTATTGAAGATCAGGCTAGAAGTCATGACAGTCCACATATGCCAGACTTATGAAGGTCACTAGGAGTTTTATGAAGTACAGGGATCATTAAGAGAGCAGAGCAACCCTAGCTTTCTAAAGTTCCATATACAAGATGAACACACTGACCTGAAAGGATACGCCGATTGCGAATCCCAGTTCGAGTAGATATCCATTCATCCGAAGTTTCAACAATTTTAGAAAGGTCATCATTGGAGATTTGCAGCTTGGGTACAGCAGAACCACAACCAACTAGCTTGCAACCTCTATTTACTATCCTGCATAAAGAACCGTCAAAAACAGCAAATTCAATTAGAGGTTTGAAGATAACCAGTCCAGTTTATTTATAAGAATAAAAAAAATTGAATAAGAAGCCCAAGCTTAAGATTCAGAGGAAAAGATGCAAAGAAGGAACGGTGTTGACATCTAGACATGAAAAGCTCATAGAAAAATTACCCTCACACCGTACTCCAAAAGGATTATGTCCCATCTTGATATTAAATTCATTTTTATAAAAGAAACATGAAATGTTTACATGTATCTGGCTTATGGAGCAAAACCATACATAGGACATAGAAAAAAGGGAAGAAAAGCTTCATATTCAACTATCTGATGAATCAAAAATGATATCCCCGATATGGTATTTTCAGAACTGTTGCAACAATAAAGATCTAAATGTGATTTACCTCCATCCAGATTTAGGCTTAGTTTTCCTTACCTTATTTTTGTGAGGAAAAATAAATTTTAATTACAGGCTGATAAGTAAAGATACACCAAGTTCAAGGCCAATAAGGGCTACCCAAGTTCTATTCAAAACTACAATAAGCTTTAACAAGTTCAGATAAGTTAAGTTCATATTAGTTAACTTCAGAGCTGTAAAATTGAGATAAGTTGAGATAGATTTAACATTTCAGATAAGAGAAACTAAAGAGAAGAGAACCCGATCTTAGTTAGTTTTTAGTCCTGATATTGGTAGTTCAAATCACACATCAGAGACACTTATTTCCAATCAGAGATAATACTACAGATTTTCTGCCAAGCAAATAAATTAAACAGCCACAGCAAACTCAAAAACCCTGCTAAAAAACCAAGAATACGATTACTTTGCTTCAATATTGTTTTCTTAGCTACATTTTGGCCCAACAATGAGCGCCATTGTTTAATTTTTTGTCTCAAACAATGTTCTGGCTCCAACTAAGGACTTGAAGGCAGTTGGAAGCATTAACTGTGAGTCGCAATCCCACTAATACATTCCAAAACATACGCATGATACAGTTAAAAGGTTTAAATGATCCCTCAGAGGGATTGAAAACGCCAGCCAAAGCAACAAGCAGTTCATTTCAACGAATCCAGTAGAAGGTCTCCAAAAGTTAAGTTTAGAAGCATTGTGCCTTTAGCCCAATGCATAACACTTATGCTACTTGATCCCAAAAGTAAGCCTTTTAAGAAGCAGATCGTGGCATGCCACTTATTCAGATGTTACCAAAGACACAACTACATAGCTTCAGAAGGACTTTAACCTGGCACGTTCTATAGCCTTATAAGTCAAAATACTGGTAGCTACATCAGTTCTCCACTGAAATAACAATGGTAAAGCAACTAAGCTAATAAATCGAAATGATTAATGGACAACCTCAAGTAGTTATAACTTATAAGGGGGAAAGTGGGATCAGCTTTGAACGACTAGTGTTTGGACATATCATATTTCTTCATCTTGTAGTTCAAGCTGCTTGAAAGTTCGATAGCCTACTATGAACTTGAAAGAAGTTGAGCTGTATATTAATTCTAAGATGGAGGTTACACAGAATGACATACATTTCTTTATCTTGTAGTTTAGTCATCTCATTTAGAGCCATCAATCCTCTTAAAAGAAATTTAGCTCACAATTTCCACATGAATTATGGATTTTGCAACTAAAGCATGCAGAACCTAGTCATTATATCTACTTCATAAGATAGAACATCAGATTCTTTTGCATGCCTCGCACATTTTAACTACACCTGATTGAGCATAAGCTAATACAAGTAACACTTTGGCGGAATTTCCAACAATCAAAACTAACATTCAATTCAATCAAGGGATCAACTAATAACCCAAAGTTCTTATCTTGTCTCCCCCCAAGTTGACACAGTATTAAACAGATGTCCTTCAATTCTCAATACTAAACTCGAATAAAGGAGATTAATCAATGCTCAAAACACCTAAATTTGCTAAGACCAAATGGGAAACCCCATCAGATTGACTAATAAAATGTAAAAATTGAATGAATTAACAATCAAAATGATCACAAATCAGGATTAATAAACAAAGACAAACCAATCAAATAAGAAGAATACCCAGAAACTCTTGATACACGAGGAGAAACATCAGCAGCATCAGCTTCAATGGAAGAGCAAGAAGCCCTTTTGGTGACACTCAAATAGGAACAAAACCCAGACTCGCTTAACCCTAAAAATGGAGAAATTCTGTTGTTGAGAGTAAAAGGCACAGAAGGCGAGAAGAACCCATATGAAATCGCCATTGTTCCAAAGAAGAGGAATTTCAAGAACAGGTTGAACAGGAGAGATCTTTAGCTGAGAAGAAGAATGTGAAAGATGATCATTTGGGAGTATTTTGAGCCCATTGACGCACAAGGCAGAAGGGATTCAGTAGGTGAACTACACTCCGGGAATTCAATTCTTAGGAGACTCCGAAAAAAGTCAAAAAGGGAAGAGTTTTGGTGGAGTGATGCAAAATTGGTAAGTACTCTTTTTTTTTTCTCCAACACATTTTTGAAAGTTTTATATTTATTTATTTCATAAAATTTCTAGAAATAAATTAGTTGAAGAGGGTTGAGAAAAAAGAAAGTTTGATATTCATGTGTTGTATACCTTGTCGGTGGGGTGTAAATGAATTAATACGTTTGTAAATAACATGTGAATAATTTGGCCAAAATTTGGTCAAAACTCGTCCACTAATAAATTAATGAGTCTGCAAATTTCAAAATCGTTCGAGGCTAACTTGAACAGCTTGATGTTGGACTCGTTTTAGGCTCGTGAATATCTCGATCATCTTTATTTACAAGCTCGTTTTGTTAAAGCGAAAGCGAACACAAAACCTCGTAAGGTCGCACAATAAATTAAACTCGCATTCAACTGGAAGGATAGGTCTACATTCACCGAGTGGACTAATTTTTCCATCAAGTACACTTTTTAATTTTCTACTGAGGCTAAGTAATGGTTACATGTTCCATTAAGATGCAAAATTACACATACAAAATATACAAAATCATACACCTCAGTTAAATTTTGTGTATTACCACGACTTGTCGACATGATTGTAATTTAATCTTAATACGACTGTGTGTTAAATCAGATACGTCAATCTTTATGGATTGTATACTTAATAAGAAAACCTTATCATTATTATCATATCATTGTGGAGTATTACCAAATTTGTTAACTTAATGCTCAATACTACGATAAGAAATTCCTTCTTTTAAATTACGCGTAATAATTTTAAATTTACTGATGTTCTTAACTCTCAAGTCCGGAGTATCATTATACGGAGTATGTTTCTGATTTCATTTCACGAGGCTTTAACCAACTAAATTAGTGTCCATTCGCAAAATAAAAACCCGTTACCACATTAGTGACTTAAAGCCCACAACTCCACAAGGGACTTCCATTTGCCAATTTGCGCCAGCAAAGTAGCAAAACCCCTTAAACCCCTTTTCTCCCCCTCTCTTACCGCCGTCCGCCACCGAGAAGTCTATCTGATAATCGCCGCCGCTGCCGCCGCCATGACTGTCCTTGAGCAAATTCTGAAAGCTTCAACCAATCCCCAACCCATCATTAACGAGCCTCTCAAATACCCTTTTAACCTCAGCGCCGAAACCATCATCCCTAATCTCAAACCCCATTCCCAAGACCTTCTATCTCCACTGCAGCCTCTTACTGGGTTCGAAATATCTCAATCCGATGTCCAACTCATTGAAATCACTTCCAAGTTCTTCAACACACTCAAGCGTAAGCTCAAATCTCCTCAATCTTTCTCATCGTCTTCCTTCATTAAAATTTTCAACTCTTTTCTTCAAGAATTTGGGGAGAAAAAATTTGGGGCTTTAGATGGTTTGGTTTCGAAAAAGGGTGTTGATGTTAATGGTGAAGAGTATTCTTGTAAATTGGTTGAAAAGCTTGGGTCGTTTATTGGGAGGGATGTAATGGGGTTGGTGATTCAGGGTTGTCTTGTTTTGGGTAATTGGATGATTTTGGAAACCCTAATTGTCAACAAGCTTGTTATTGATCATGGGATTCGTTCGGATTTGTTGTATAATCTGGTTACTAAAGGGCGGTGTGATATAGTGTGCTTGTGTTTGAGGAATTTTACTGATTTTGATTCATCTGATTTGGGTAGGGTTTTCAAGTGTTTGCTTTCACCTTCGAAAGAGGGGTGTTTGAACATGGTTACTGTGATGAATGAGTGGGAGAGTGAGGCTAATGCTGCTATTGAGAAAGTGGAAGATAAGAAGCTGAGTGGTAAGAAGCTTGGGTTAGCCAAGGAGGCTGCTTTATTGCTTATGATTGGGTATGATCAGTTTTCACCTATGGAGTTGTGTTTGCACTTTTTGTTGTCATCCTCAAATGTGGATGAAGTGGTGTTTTCGAGTGCGTTGAGTAAGCTCAATGCTGAAGAAATGTTGAGTTTTGTTAGGTATTTGGGGAAGTGGTTGAACAAGTACGAGAGGTTTCCTCAGGTCGGTCCGTGTCCTAAGGCTGCAACTACGCTGGGATTGAACTTGTGCCAATGGGTGCCGAAGCTTGAAGATGTAGTGAAAGCCCTTGGTTTGGTTGTTGATGAGCACTTTTCGTCATTGGCTTTGCATTCAGAGTTTCATGAAGTGTTGAAAGTGGTTGAAGGGGTAGTGAGCTCTTTGGTTTCTGAAGGGAGACTGTGTTGCTCTGTGGCCAATTTGATTGAGATTCTCAAACCAGAAGGTGGAGGTGCGTAACGTGGATGACTTCCTTGTGTTTTAATAGACTATGTTCTGAAAAGAATGTCAATTTTGATGTTATAAACCAATGAAATTTCAAGATAACTGAGTGTTAGCTATTAGTTTTGAATTCTGTGAGGCGTTGTTGATACAGAATTTGCTAGTATTATTCGAAATATTTAATGAATACTTTGATAACTCGAGTGTTGAAATTTAATGCAATTTTTAGTTCACTTGTCCTTTGCAATGTGTGATATTTGTAATTTGCTTAATTTCTGATTTTGTTAACATCAACAAGCTCTGGTCTATGGTTCCTTGAAAGCAATCAAAGAAGGTAAGGCTCCAGTCATTGATGTCACTCAGTTCTGTTTCTTTAAGGTTCATTACTTCATGGTAAGGCTGTTATGCCTAATTCTCAGGCGGAATCTCAACCTGTTGTTGTTAAGGCTAAATTGATTTCTGAGATTGCTGAAAAGAAGATCAAGGAGAATGGCAGCGCTGTGCTTCAGTTTGAATAATTAGCTTTATGAATCAATACTTCATCTTCGTCTGTTGAAGATTCTATTACTATTTTGGTTTCTGGGAATGTTGGATCCTACAATTTTGAATCATGTTATACAGAGATTAATTGCCCCGTTTGTTTTGATTGTCATTATTATGTTGCTCTTAATTGTTGCGGGTTTTAATTGTTTGTCGAATGTTAAAATGTCATGTCTTTATGCTTTAGTTCTTTGCTGAACAATCCAGTTTGATATTGGAATCAACAGTATTCTAGGGTTTAATTAGCCGATTTCTCCAGCAGATTGATATGATTTCGTGAACCGTAATTTTATGCATCTTTTAGGTACAGTTTAAGGTTTTTGAGCCTTAGAAAGTGATTAAAAGGATTTGGTTAGGATCACAAGGGTTTGATGCTCTTAGAATCACAGATTATCCTTTCATGTTATGGCTGGAATGTCGTGGCTTGAGCTAAGTGCAAAAGGCGAACACTTGTCTGAATATATGGAGGAGGCATTTCATTTTCTTTTCATGATTTCGAGTAACTTCAATTTGTTGATGTTGGTTTATACATACTGGTTTTGTTTTTGAAGCAAACTGGTTTGGAAGAATCGGAACAGTCATGTAAACTTAATTGTTTTTTCTAACATTTCTAGAGTGAGTTCCCTGTACAAAACTTTTTTCATTTTCTATTGCGGGTGTATCCCGAGATATTATTTGAAGCAATGGGGTTATAACCAACTTCTTACCAACACATTTAGAGTTTGTGGTTAAATTTGCTGTCACTGATGTGAGTTATAGTCTTATAGATATCAGTTTCTTTCGTTTGTTATAAGCCAAATGGCTTGGTTGTGTGATGGGCATTTGGGCACTACGCAATTTGTTTGTTTGACTGAATGGTTTTCTTGATTGTTTATGTGCTTGCATTATGCTTTGAAGTTTGAAGTTTAGATGGCCAATTAGTGTTGTGGAAAGTATATATTCTTGATTTGTTATTGATCTTGCTTTTGCTTATTTGGTACGAGAGTTCACACCCCATGGTTCTGAGTTACCTCAACCTTGATACTTTTTGGAACTTAATGTTTCTTAGACTTCTTTTATCAAAGAATTTTGAAGGGTTGCCCTTATCAAATCTAGGACAAGTAGCGTATCTGCTGTGTGGTCTTTATAAGCAAACTCAAATCCTAGCTCCCTTTTTAAACATAAAATTCTGTTTGTTGTAGTACTCTGAAAATGAATTTTCTTTCTGTGAGGCTGTCACAATGTTGGGGAAATCTAATCCTAGCTCCCGTTTCTTTTATTCATTAGCGAATGGAGTAGCGTGTTTCTCCTCTGCCTTTTGAATCAGGTGTTCTGTAGAGCAATTTTATCAGTTAAAAATATTTCTATGCACAGTACCACTGGTTTCTGTCTTTGGATCCTCTCCGTCCTGTGTTTCCTTTTATTTTTTATTTCCATCCACTCGTAAAGTGTTGTTTTGGGATGAAAAAGAGTAGATAGTGCATGTTCACCATATTATGGAGATGAAAATTTGTACATATTTGTGTGGGGATATAGGATTGTAGGGTGTAAGGATATGTTAGAATCATACATATTGATTAACAATTTTTCTGCTTAGAGTTTTTGCCTTCCCTTTTCCCTGCCAAACAGTTCATCATCAGTCTGAGGAAGCAATTGATAATTGATGGATAGGACTCTGAAAACCAATTTTTATCATTCTATGCATGTAGACCCTGTTTCTCTTAGATTTTATTGTGCACACTTGCATTTAGAAGAATATCAAGCCCTAGTTCCTAAGGAGCCTTTGCTAGGTGTTTGGTGAATCTGCAGATAGTCTTCTTACAGTTTCTTTCTGATTTAAGCTGTTTAGGTATTTCATTGTAGGTATTTTATTTAGTCCCTGGTTTATTATGCGATTTGGGTGACTTTGAAGTTGTTTGCAGGTTCTGTAATAATATGAATTGGAAACTAACTGTGTTGATGGGTTCATATCAACTGTTAGAGGATATGTAAATGCCATATGGCTTTTATAATTTTAATAATCATCCTCCTGTTAGAGATGCCGGAGTATAGTAGCAAAGTTTGTGTATCGCTTAATATGAATGATAATGGTTGGTGTAATATAAGTCTTGAAACTTTGGGTAGTAGACAGATAGTATCTGCTACTTGGGGTGCTTTCTTATGCTTCTGTGTTGGTAACCAATTGTTTGGCGGGTCTTTGCCCGACCCGGAAGACAGCGCCCGTGACCTCAAATAGTTCGTATTCCATTTATGGGGTTGAAGATTGGAGTGGTGGTTTGCTTGATCTATGTATTATCATGCAATTTAAGATTAGTAGTTGTGATAATGTCATGTGTTTGTGCAACTTATTATGAGTAATTTGGATGTAGCTCTGAGTAACCGGGGTGTTTGTTCCCATATTATCTGAAAAACAGGTTGAAGCTGCCACTTCAGATGCTTTCATATACTTATATTTAGGCAATGACTTGTTTGGAAGGTATTAGTTTTATGCTTTCGTATTGGCAAGTACGTAGTATTAGAGAGGCAGTGTCATTTTTCTGTATGATTATTGGGTTTCATTTTTCTGTTTCTGGGGAAGTACTGAATGTAGAAAATGGGTCAGATTTTGATGTAATCTACCATAGTTGATGCTGATCTATTGCTTCCAAATTGGTAATAAATTTTTGTGCTTTACGCTTAGTTGCTTAGAAACAACTCAGCAGTAGTCGGTTTTATCTGAGCTATTTTTCTGAGGTGATTTTTTTTTTTGGTACTGACTGCAAAACTATCCATCAGAGGCTCTTCTTCACATCAGTTCTTTAGCCTTAGTGCCTTACCCTACCAACTAGACGGTAAGTTTTTCTTTTTTTTCAACGGGAATGTTGAAGTGGGTGGTAAATCATAATAATATCAAGAAATAAAAATCCGGTACAAATACTACAGAGAGCGCGTCCCATTCAAATAAAAGCACGAAAGCATCAACTACTAATCTTAAAGTACCTGCTAAAACTTAGAACAAGGGGCCTAAATACAACTAATCTCATTATTACTATAAATACAACTATTTTTAATCGGTCGGGTCAAATGAGTTTGACCCATTACTTTTCGGGTTGTTTGGGTTGGGATAAAATCGGGTTACAGGTCAAGTGTAGGAATGCGTTAGATTTGGGTCAGTTGTCAGTTGTCAGTTGTCACGGATATTAAGTAAAAATAAGCAGTGTTTAGAGGGCTATGGAGTAGTGGATTTAGCTAACAAGGTCAAGCATTTCATTTTCTGCACATAAGTGAAGCCAGAAGTATATGCAACGCTGCTGCATTTAGTGAATGGGGTTGCTACATTGTTTTCTCAACAACAGATTGAAGCTGCAACTTTGCGTGCTTACCTATGTTTCTATGCAGGTAACTGCTTATATGATAGCTACTGCAATCAAATTGCGATTTCTTAGAGGGTAAAAATTTACTTCATGTCTGATAAATTTGATGATTAGTGCTATCCTTGTTTCAGAACTGCTATCTATTGTACTCAACATTAATTATCAGAAGAATGCAATTAAGTTCTAATCTCTAATTTGTTTTTGTAGTTTTTAGTAAAAAATATATTGGAGTCTGGTGAAAGGAAGCCTATAAAAGAAGTCTGGTGAAAAAAAAGTCCCACATTGTCAGAATAAGCAAAGATATGATTGTTTATAAGTGAAAGCAAAGTGATAAGATGATACGACCTTACTTGAACAGGATCTGTTCTATAGTATTCGTACCTCTGTATCTTTGAGTTCTAAAGAGACAGAAAACCAAGTCTGGTGGATGAATCATGACCGTGTGTTCTGAGCGTGATTAACGGCTGCTGTTGATCCTTGGATCACTGTTTGCTGTAGATGATCGTTCCCCTGTTCCTTTGTGAGCTAGGGATGTTCACACGGTTGTCTGACAGACTTAAACCTTTTTTTATTTTTTTATTTTTTTATTTTTTATGATCGAATTGTTACTGCAAATCTGTAATATGGAATTGAAAAACGATATAAAAGATGTGGGCGTTTATTTTTGTTGAGAAATTTTGTAGCAAGTTATAAAATGAACGGAAAGTTTGGAGAGGGGAAACCGTTAACTAGTATTTTATAAATATATCTTACAGGTAGACCTGTCAAAAAACGAACCGACCCAAAAATACTGGGTTTTGAACGTGGTGCGTAACCCGATTTTATCCGAACCTGAGCAACCCGAAAAGTAATGGATCGGTTCCCGGCCGATTGAAAATCATTGTATTTATAGTAATAAATGAGATTATGAGAAAATTTAAGCATAATAGATACGTTATTTTACTAACTAGACTTTAGCCCGTGCGATGCACGGTTTCTATTAAATTGTTACGTTAAAATAAAACTCCCACATATATCAACTGCTATATTTTATATATTAGATTAAATTGATTTTTTTTTATTTTGGATTGAATTTCATTTTAGATTTATTTTTTAATTATTATAGTGTTTGATTTTGGATGAAATTGTATACAAGAAATATTAATAATTATTTAATAAAAATATTTACTTGGCACCTAATTATTTATCTACGTGGAATTCGACTTTTTAATTCAAAAATAATTTTGAAGTCTTATTTTCATTGGCTGAAACCATTAGATTTCCTACGTGGCGCTCTAATATTGGATTAATGTTTGATTTTGGATTGAATTTTATTTTAGATTAGTGTTTGATTTTATATGAATTTTATTTTAGATTTATTTTTTCAATTATTAGAGCGTTTGATTTTGGATGGAATTGTATATATTAGTAATTAATTAATTAATTTAAATATTTACATGGCACCTAATTAATTATCTATGTGGCACTCCATTTTTTTAATTCAAAAATAAATTAGAAATCTTATTTTTCATTGGCCGAAACCATTAGTAATCCTAGGTGGCGCTCTAATAGTTCAGCAAATATGACTCCTTTATATATGTATATTAGATTAGTTTTTGATTTTGCATTGAATTTCATTTTAGATTTTTTTTTTAAAAATTATGAGAGTGTTTGTTTTTGGATGAAATTGTATATGTGTGACATTAATAATTAATTATAAAAATATCTATGTGGCACTTAATTCTTTATCTATGTGGCACTCGAATTTGTTAATTCAAAATTAATTTTGAAATTTTATTTTTCATTGGCCGAAACCATTAGATTTCCTACGTGGCGCTCTAATACTGGATTGATGTTTGATTTTAAATTGAAATTTATTTATTTAATTTTACATTAGTGTTTGATTTTAGAAGAATTTTATTTTAGATTTATTTTTTAATTATGAGAGTTTTTGATTTTAGATGGAGTTGTATATAGTATTAGTAAGTAATTAATTAAAATATCTATGTTGCACCAATTAATTATCTACATAGAAATCAATTTTTTTAATTCAAAAATAAATTAGAAATCTTATTTTTCATTGGCCGAAACCATTAGTAATTCTACGTGGCGCTCTAATAATTCAGCAAAAATGCCTATTGGATTAATGTTTGATTTTAAATGGAATTTTATTTATTTTATTTTAGATTAGTGTTTGATTTTGGATGAATTTTATTTTTTGATTTATTTTATAATTATTATAGTGTTTGATTTTAGATGGAGTAGTATATATTAGTAATTAATTAATTAAAATGTCTACGTGGCACCTAATTAATTATATACGTGGCACTTGATTTTTTTATTCAAGAATAAATTAGAAATCTTATTTTTTCATTGGTCGAAACCATTAGTAATTCTATGTGGCGCTCTAATAATTCAGCAAATATATATTAGATAAGATTAATTTTTGGTTTTGCATTGAATTTTATTTTAGATTTATTTATTTATTATGAGAGTGTTTGTTTTTGGATAAAATTGTATATGTGTAATATTAATAATTAATTAATAAAAAATATCTATGTGACACTTAATCATTTCTTTACGTGGCACTCGATTTTTTTAATTCAAAATTAAATTTGAAATCTTATTTTTCATTGACCGAAACCATTAGATTTTTCTACGTGGCGCTCTAATATTGGATTAATGTTTCATTTTAAATTGAATTTTATTTATTTTATTTTAGATTATTGTTTGATTTTGGATGAATTTTATTTTAGATTTATTTTTTTAATTATTAGAGTGTTTGATTTTAGATGGAGTTGTATGTATTAGTAATTAATTAATTAATTAATTAAATATCTACGTGGTAATCAATTATTTTTTAATTATTAGAGTGTTTGATTTTCGATGGAGTTTCATATTAATAATTAATTAATTAAAATATCTATGTGGCACCTAATTAATTATCTATGTGGCACTTGATTTTTTTAATTCAAAAAGAAATTAGAAATCTTATTTTTCATTAGCCGAAACCATTAGTAATCCTAGGTGGCGCTCTAATCTTTCAGCAAATATGCCTCCTTTATATATGTATATTAGATTACTATTATGGTGTGTAATATGATTTAAATTTGAATTATACATCATTTTGTGGTTGAATTTGACTAAATACAAACTTGTGTAGACCCATATTTTTTATATTTATCACATAAATTAATGAAAATATAATGGGCGTTTTAAAATCTCTCAACTCGTTGGGTTGACCCGGATCCGTAAATTCTTGGTCTTGAACAAGCATTTGTACGTAAATCGAACCCGAAAATGACCGACCCGATTCAACTCGAAACCGAAAATAATTTTTTACATTCCGACCCGCCCGTTTGACAAATCTACTTACAGGATAAAATATATCTTAAGAAGGAGGAGAAAAATCTATCTTAAAAGGAGTTTTTATGAAGTAATTTAAATGTTTTTGCATACAAACTTTTTGTAAATAATAACGTGCGTTAACTAGTTTTGCTATTTTTGCAATTCTTAAAAATAATCACGTACCATTAACTAGTATTTTATAAATATATCTTACATTCTTAGGGGATAAAATCTATCTTAAAAAGAAGAAGAAAAATCTATCTTAAAAAAAGAGTTTTAATATAAGTCAACAAAAGGAGTGAATAATTCTACTACTACTACTTCTCAAGTACTTTAATTTGCTTTTTCTTTCTTTTACGTAGGTTTTTCTAAAACCATGGAACAACAACAACTTGATCCCTCTATGAATTTAGCCCTTCAAAAATCTGAATTATTCTATAAAGACTATTCAACCGGTTTCAGGTTCTATCCTCACGATGAAGAACTCATTAGTGTCTATCTCGAACCAAAAATCAAATGTGAAATCTTGCCCAAAAATCTCATGCATGAAGTCAATATCTACAAGTATCATCCTAGCTTCCTTGCTGGTATGTACGATTTTTTAATTTTTCGCTATTTAACGTGATTAAATTATTGATTATGGGTCGAGTTTTTTTAAATTATGATTAACGTGATTACATAATTTTTAGTGTAATTAATGTTGTTTTTTTGGTTTTTTAGGTCACTATTTTTTTTTTTTTATTGATGTTCGATCTTTATGATGTCATATATATATATATTAACTTTGAATTTATGTATCTATTTTCTGAGGTTCAGTTCACACAGGAACTTCTTCTTCTGCTTCATGAATTTGCTATCTTGTTCATGTTGTGTAAGGTCATGTCTTTTTTCTTTTGTGTTATCTCCATACTTCAGCCGAATAATCAATAAAAATCCTCTCGAATTATAAAAAAAAGGTCATGTCTTTTTTATAAGCAATAGTAATATTAATGTTCGATCTTAATTTATGAATATTATGTAACAAAATATGAGGGGGTGCACACTCGACTACAACTTATATGTGTTGCATAATAAAAATATGATGCTTTGTTTAAGGTCAAAAAAGTTATATTGTTATTTACATAGTATGTTATGTAGGTTTTTTCGTGTATATATTTGCATAGTATTGTACTCCATCCGTTCAATCAAATTCATCCATAAAATTTCTCACTTTTTCATTTTCATTATATATACTCGGTCTCCATATGTTTACATTTGTTTTATTTATTATGATAAAATTCGGTTAGGAATCTTATAAAACAGAATGTTGTTATAGTGTTATACGTAGTACGTTATTTGTTTAATTAGTTAATCAAATTATATATCTTTTATATAATTGGTATTTGTACGTAATTGGAAAATGCCTGTTTGATATTGCATGCATGCAGAGCATCTGCTACCACAGCTCCACAAGGAGAGCGAGATTGGTATTTCTATTACTATTGCTACCACAAGGAGATCTAACATTAATATTACTATTGCTTATAAAAATTAATGTTCGATCTTAATTTATGAATATTATGTAAAAAAGTGAACATCTGCTACCACAAGGAGATCAAACATTAATATTACTATTGCTTATAAAGATTGTTTATTGTTTTTTCATGTATATATTTGCATAGTATTGTACTCCATCTGTTCCATAAAATCATATATTGTTTCTTTTTCATTATGCTCGGTTTCATATGTTTACATTTTTTTATTTGTTACATTAAAATATCGGTTAGGAATCTTATAAAACAGAATGTTTTTATACGTTATTTGTTTAATTTACATAATCAAAATATAGATCTTTTATATAATTTGTATTTTTACGTAATTGGAAAATGCATGTTTGATATTGCATGCAGAACATCTGCCACCACAAGGAGAGCGAGATTGGTATTTCTTTACATCAAGGGACAAAAAATACAAGAATGGATTGCGCCCGGATCGGAAGGCCGGAAACGGGTACTGGAAAGCCACCGGAGCTGATAAAGAAATACGTGATAAGTCTAATAAAATAATTGGATATCGAAGGTCTCTAGTTTACTACGAAGGAAAACCTAAAGTAGGTGACAAGACTGATTGGATCATGCATGAGTTTCGAGTCGAGGGTCCTTCCAAAGTACACAGAAATTTTCCTACTGAGGATATTGGTATGAGGGTATGTATATATGTATTTACGTTATATATTATTAACGACAACTTTTGTATAAGACCGCCTTACTGAAAGACTAGACCTGATCAAGACGAGCCCGGTCCGTCGGCCTGACCCGACTGAATTTTTGCGGGTTGGGGCAGAATTTTCCGGCCCGGTTTCCAGGCCCAGTCCGAAATTTTAATTTTTTGGGGCGGTTTTGGGAAACACAAAAATACATTTTTAGTTATAAATTTGCCCTGATCCGAAAATGGCCCGAAAGTCCAGTATTTTAGATCCGAAAATAGTGGGTTTGGGCATAAATTTCTGGGCCGAATCTTTGCCCGACCCGACATAGCGCGCCGGTCTACGAAAGACCAATTTGATTGCTTAACTAATTGGTTTCATTGGTAGTACGTAAATAATTGATTCCATTGCTTAGCTTAAATTACACCAACCTGGTATTTTGTGTAAGATTGTCTTATATAAAAGTTTGTATATATTACTAAACATTAATATATATCTATAATTATATTTTTGGAGTTTTGATTTATTAATATGTATATTCCAAATGAATTAATGAGTTGAATTGTTTTGTAGCTGGATGACTGGGTGTTATGCAGAATCTACAAAAAGGAAAAGAAAAAGGCGTCGCGACCTAAAAAAGCAAGCGTCGGGAAAAAGAAAAAGAGAGAAGAAAGCAGCTTATCTGCAGTGCCTGTGATAATCAAGAAAAATACCCAGAAAAATAAGAAAAACCCTCGTTCTTCTTCTTCTGCGTCTGTTTCTGGAAACAGTAATAATGTTGATGTTGCTGTCAACATTAATGTTCAAAACAACACCATTAGCAACAACGTTGTCAACTTCAATAATGCAGTCAACAACAACAACCTTATTCCTGCTAACCTTTCCTATAACAACAACAGCAACACCGTCAACTTCAATGGAGTCAACAACAACCTTATTCCTGCTAACCTTTCCTATAACAACGACGACGACAACAACAACAACAATTATGAGTATGGTACTAGTTCCGTCTGGAATAACTATGGCAACAGTGAAGATATGTATTATTTGGTGATGCAGGAAGCCAATGGTTTGCTTACACCTTCACTACCTCCTAATCTAAACCAGATTATGGAATTACCTGCACAATAATATCTCATGGGAGCAGATAATTAAGCTGCATGTTTCAAGCTTAAAATCTCGATACTATATTAATTAAGGATAGTTTGGTACTTTCATATAAGGATAGTTTAGTGAGATTGATGGATAGCTCAGTTGGTTAGAACTTCCATCCCGGTTCCAGGTGATCCTGTGATCGATTCTCATCCCCGCCTTTATAGCTCATTCGCACCAAAAAAATATATAAGGATAGTTTAGTACTTTCATATACTAGCTTGTTTAATACTAGCTTGTTTAAGCATATAAGATATAAGGATAGTTTAATACTAGATTGTTTAAGAATATAAGGATAGTTTATTACTTTCATATACTCAATACGTTTCTGTTATTATACATTTATACCTATATAATAATACTCTATATCCATAACTTGTTTTGTTTTTGTTTGAGATCTTACATTGTATTTTTAATCCTTTCTGCTGAAATAATTTTATGAGTACTTGATTTTAGCATCTGCTGGAAGCATAATGCATAATGCATAATGCATAATGCATAATGCATAATGATAAACTTAATGATTTGGCTAGCAGAACTGTTTAAACAACAAGTCAGTGCATTTTTTATCAGCTTGTTGTTTTGTGCACTCTTGCTTCTGTTTTAGAGAAAAGATAATCACAACTTCCATAAAGTTTTCTGTTTTCTATTTGTATGAATTGCATTAAAACAATGAAATATCACATTAAAACGAAGTATTTCAAGCAACAAAAGGGGTCAAACAATTGATCCCCTGGTATGAATTGCATATAAATAAATGAATCATCTATCAATTCTGTAGTTATAAAATAGTTGAATACAAGTATCACAAATAACATTATCTGGGGGAAGCTTCAGTCCCATCTTTAACAATGGAACACAGAACTTGCTTTGATATATAACCCTCCAACTCCCTTGAAACCCCTGTTAATTTCAAGTCAAAATTACTTCTGTATATCTGATTTTGCAGTGCAGTTGTATTAGACATAGTAGCTGAAGACCCAGAAAACCGTCTTCTTGGGCTCGAGAATCTCCCTGGTGAACCTGATTTTGAAACAACAAGTGGGGTTATTTTGTTCTGATCTAATTCTGGTTTCACCAGTAAGCCACTTTTCATCTCGAATGGAAGTGGATTTAGTTCATGTTCAACCACTTGTCTTTCTTTGGCCTTTTCAGCAGCTTTTAGGGCTTTTTCTTTACTCATCTGTATCAGCTTCCATGGATCAATGCTAGCATGAAAGTTTTGGTGTTGGTTCAAGATGGAAGTGCCAGAATTTGGGTCAATTTTCACAGATAACTGTTCTGGACTCTGAAAGTATCATCAGTAAGTGATTAGGTAGTAAAATATAGCAGATATTCAAATAGTAAATGATGTATATACGAAGGTAAGGCTGCAAATGCTTGCAAATACTAAATACAAAGATAGGCTGCAATTGCTTTACCAAATTTGTTCTTTGTCCAATGAATTGAGACAGGACCATAGGTCTTTTTGGTGAATCAGGTTGACTGCTATCATCTGATGAAAAATCTGAATCATTGAAAGACTCCAATCCACTAAATCGGTGCTCCTCTCTCATGGCCAATATGTAATCGTATGTTCTCATTCCCTGAAATTATTGAATTAACACATACTCAGGTGTTGTTTGGTTGACATGAAATACATGGGAAGTGTAGCTTCCTAGGAAGTTAAAGGTTGTGGTGTTTGGTTTGCAAAAATGTGGGAAGTCACACTTCCTAGGAACTTCCACTTCCCACAAAATGGAGGAAGTTGCTTAGCTAGATCACCTGGTAAGTGGAACTTCACATGAGAAGTTACGTCCCATATTCAACCAAACAATATTTCTTACTTCCTAGGAAATGTGAATACATGGGAAAATCTTATTGCTAGGACCTTTTACTTCCTACTGTCAACCAAATGTTACCCTAGACTTCAAAGTTCAAATAGATGTTTAGAGTGCTTCTCGGTACATTTTTACCAGGCTGCAGACTGAACAAGAAATGTTCGACATAGTACTCCAAAACTCATGACGCAAAACAGCTAGAATAATGAATATGCAACTCCTAATGATTTGTTCTCAAAGAAGAAATTTTTAGCCATTTGTGTTACTTAACTCGTAGCATTTGACATTACCAAAACTCTATTCAGAGAACGTTACTGATGGCTCCTTGTAGGAAGGTTAATCACAGCTCATATGTGACAACAATGGAGAGTAATAAGGCCATAATCAATTAGCACTACTAAGTACTAACAGTTTAAACTTTTACTTTCGAGAAAAGTACTAGTTAATTGGAGGCATAAACAATAAGCAATTAGCAATTCCTGAAAATACAGTATCAGTTAAGGCAAAGTAGCCATCAGAAGTACCTTGCGAATGAGGACTACATGAAAGAAAAAGAGTTGGCCAAGTGCTGCTGAGCCATAGGCTGTCATCAAAACCAACACCGCCTACAAGGTTACATCAACAACAACAACAACCAATAAGCAAAATGGAATACTTTGTAGTACAATATAGTGTCAGGTATGCAAACAGAAATTATAAGAAGCTTACAGATATTGCAGCAAGAATCCCCCTAGGAAACTTGGTGGTTTGATATACCCTTGCTAATTCCTGATCTACGTCTTTCTTATAAGCAAAGCACCGAATAAATATGGCAATGGCTATTCCCCCTTCAATGGCAAGCTGCAATCATCAGAAAAAAGTTTAGCAAAACATAACATTTGATGAAAACAAACCTGTGTTGTAATAAAATAGCTCACCATCAACAGGACACATATCATAAGAAGGATGAATGTTGTATAATTCCTTTTTCCCACACAATTGTTGAGCCACTACAAGGGAGCAAAAGATAAGAGTTAGAGAGCATATGATACAAACATACTTACTTACATACAGATCCAACAGTATGTACATTCCTTACCCTGCAATGATGATCAAACCCTTCAACACAACGATTACAAGTCCTACAATGTTTGCTATGTTTTTTAACATGGAAATTGCACAAGGAGCAAAAGGAGAAATCATCTTCCTTATCATTGTTAGGATCAATCTCAGGTGAAACTGAGTCATCATCTTCTTTGGTAACAAGGGGTGGTAGAGGAAAAGGAAGCAAGGGATCCAAGTGAACATTGCCATTAGCTATTCGCGGATCCAACAAGTACTTCCTCCTAATATAAGTCTTAAGAATCTTGCGCTCCATCCTCCTAAAACACCTCATAACCATCTGTCTGAAAATGAAACCATAATTCAGCTTTGTAAATGAAACTGTTTTAGTTTTACTAATGCTAGAACTCCTCTTCACTTTCTTTCTCTTATGATTGTTGTGTCTATTTTTTGCAGATGGATCAGTTGCTGTGCACCTAATGAATAGCACCATAACCGCAAATGCCTGAAATGAGATCATTTTATTTGAATGAATTATACACACACCTTTGATTGATTACTGAAAAATTACAAGCAAATACTCAAATTACAAGTTGTGTAGGGTTTTACCACAGAGGAAAAGACCGTAATGACTACAATTTCAGCAATTCGATTGCCAAGAAAAGGCCATAGAAAGCAATAGAAAAAAGCCACCAGGAAACTATATAGTGCCATTCCCACCACCTATAAGTAACAATCAAATCAGGCAAAGATTTCAAGTAATTAAATATAGAAGTACTCAAAATTCCAACTTTTTCCATTTTTGCAGAAGGAATGAAATTTAGTAACCTGTAAAGGATGGAGAGGACGCTGCCAACCATGGCGCCTGGCGTACATTCGTAGCTAGATGCCGCTTCCTTCCTACGCCGCCGCCGCCGCTGCCGGATTAGTATAGCAAACCCCTCTCAATCGAGCTATAAAATTTAACCCCAGAAATCTCAATCCTAACAGTTCCGTAAGAAATAGGAAAAATCAGTAATTAAGCTCACTATAACATGAATTTAGGACCCCAAAAAATGTAACCTCCTAAAATTTTCACATGAACTGCATTTCTGGGGAATAAGCAATGAATTAAAATTAAGTGAATAAATATGCACAATTATAAGTGAAAAGCTGACCTTCAAAGGTTCAAAAAGATACAGAGAAACCCAGAAGTTGTTGATAATCTTCCACCTTGAACTTGACGGTTTTCTGGGTTTGAGCTTGAATTTGAAATTGGCCGAATTCAGTAACCTCTTTATAGCTGAATCTTTGCAAATGAAACGATGATTTTAAGACATGATTCTACAAATATAGCAACAATAATCTAAAATATCCATGAAAAATTCGAAACCGTATCTTAAATTAGAAAACAATAAAGGATTGAAAATGGGAGATTAAGAGAAAAAAAATGTAGTTTTACCTTGTGAAATGAGAGTCTGATGCTTTGGGCGGGGTTCCCGTTATTTTCAACAATTCGAAATTGAAGAGAGAGAAAATGAGAGGATAGAGAAAGACCAAAACACAGACATATTTTGCTTATTGGGTCTACCACTAATCCACTATGGCCTTGTTTTCACTTTTTTTATTTTTTATTTTTCATTTTAAAATGACCTTGTTTGATTTGATCCTATAAAGACCCTGTTAAGCAAATCATTTTGACTTTGTCCAATAATAATAAAGAAGACTCCAAGCCCAATACCTTGTAATTTAAAGAGCCTGGCTATGCATAAAGATAGTGGTGGGCCGGCCTGGGCCGACTTGAGGTATGGCACGAGCAGAAAGTCGTGGGCACTACTCGGCCGCATTTTTTTTTGGAAAAGCGCATCAAGGCACGACAAGGAACAACATGATTGAACACAAAAATTTGAATAGAATTAGGCACAAGCCGCACAACACGACAAGTGAAAATTTAGGCCTGGCAGGGCTCGACATGAAATAAGTAGACTTGATATGGACCAAGCCTGTTCAGGACCAAAGTACACCGGCTCAGCACGAAGCACAAATACGACCATCTTTAGCAGTGCAGTGCTCGTAAACTAAATTTCACTCACAAACAAGGACGGAATTAGGGGATGGCCGGCGGGGTCATGGCAACAAACTGCACATGTCTACTATAGCTCAAGTGGTAATTTTGCCTAGAAAGTTAGACGTTGTTCGGAGATACATGGTCCAAATCCTGTTAAGCATGGTTTCAAAAGGGAGAGTTTTGTAACGTTTGTTTTGTTTATTCTCAGTAACACCGAAGTACTATGTAAAACCAAAGTTTTGTCTAATAATTACCAGAGAACTTTGCCTTAATTCATTCATTTTATTTCAGAGGATATATATGATCACTAATCATAATCAATATTCATATAAACTGGGCGCTTTGCTTTTAGCAAATTGTGGCCTAAATTAAAGCATACAAAAGCATGCACAGCAGCAGCTTCCAACTGTTGTTCAGATAATGTAGCAGCACACCAGTTACTAAGAGCTGCACCACTTGAACTGCTCATCAGCTTCTTTGTCACGCTGACATCTTTCGGAAAGTACATCTTCGCCAAATCAACCAACCCATACCATCTATATCGGTCTTGACCAAAAACAACAGCTGCCAATTGGCCTAAATCAACAGCATTCCTGCACTTAATCCCGTAATTCATGTCCAATGCCTCGAGACAGTGCCTAATCCCAACACCTGCAAAAGATATCCAATTGAGTTGCAGGAAAGCAGACAGTGAAGAAGGTGCCTCTTTAAAGTGAAGTAGATGGATAATCAGACACCTCCCGCCATAACACAGCTTCAGTACTGCAACTTTCTCAGTAACTTGGTTGTTGCCACCATAAACATCGGCACCAAGGCAGGGTCTACAATCTTTCTCTATGTCCAGCCCTACAACACATCTATGATCTGTGCCCCGCCTTTCATCTTGGCTACCTTTGGTAATGCTGGCAAGCAAGTCCCTCAGACTTTGATCAAGCTGAGGGACGGTATTGATTAACTTGGCTTTGATCACCAAAGGTAGCCAAGATGCGCATTCTTTTCTAACTTCATATGTCATCTCCATGTTTACTGTTTGATACAGATACAGATACAGAGAGAGTATGTTAAATGGAATGGGACACTTTCCTGAATGTGAACTGAATACTGATGGATGGTTATTTATAGTTGAAAACTCTGTTGTGTAGACAGGTGAAAAGGCAGGAACAAGACTGTATTCATTCATAAATTCAGAGGAGAGAACGAAGGGGCAGTGTTTACAAATTTTATTTCATTAATTCATGCATTGAAATGGTTGTAGAAGTTGAGAAGACACAATTTGTTAATTTCCCACCAAAGAAACACTTTCCTATTCAATTAGGTCATCATACTGCAAGTATGCAGGCCCTTAATATATCATACAGCTGTAGAACTAAAACTTAATAACAGAATTAAGCAGAAATCTCCGGCCGCTCAGTGCTGCTAACTCAGGCTACCAAGCTAAACTGATACTAATTTGAAAGGACTATATTTGCAGCACATAGCTAGCAGTAATACAGAGTACAAGCTTGTCTACTGGCCGTATACTCCTGATAAGCATTGAAAATGTACTATTGGCCTTTCATTAGTCTACATCTAAGTTCTCGGGAACTAGCTGAAGAATAATATGAGTTGCCATACAATTGCAAATTATGTAATTACTACTTAGTTGTACAATCAATTTGCATGAATATTATTCGTATATGCTGTATTGAATCCGTTTAACTTTTCAGTTTTCTGGCCTGATTTTATGACTAACATGAGTCATGACCATCCACCTCATTTTCTCAACCAGAATTTTGAGCATATACAGCAGTTCACACCAGAACAATCAACCAAGCCATCATAATGGGAAGGAACTAACCATAAGGAACAGAAAGCAACGTTCACATACAAATTTACCCGAGTACTACAGAGTAGTCAATTAGTCAGTCATACTTTGAAACATGCTGGACATTGAATCTTTGCATCAAGGTTCATTACTCATGATAAACGTAATGTAATGAACCTTTTTCAAGGATTCATACATTTTGCTCTAAAATTAAAGTCTTGGATGTCATTATTCATTGCTCAAGTTAAACTTACAAAAAGAGGACGAACTGCAAGATAAATGCATGCAATCACTGCTTCTCTTTTTGCTTCTCCGCGTTCACTTCTTCCAGAGGTGGCAAGGTCTGTACACAAAGAAAAATTCGCTGTGATACAAGCAAACAATTCTCACTAAAGAGTTGGTAAATTCCAACAAGCATAACATAGACATTGAAATTTTGTTACTTTGAGCATAGATAACCTGTGTTTACTTACACTAGCTAACACGAGATTAATTTGTATCAGATACCCATGTCTGAATGTTAAGTTTATGACACGAGCACCCGAGCTAAAATAAAAATCCACACTCCATATTCAAGCACAACAACACAGTCTAACATAGTTCATTTCAAGATGTCTTTCAGGCGTTTCAACAAGAAGGTGATTTAACAAAATGACATGGTTATTGGTTAATTTTGTTTTCCACAGATAAACACTGAAGTCATGTAACCCAAAAATCAATCCTAAAGTTACATAGCGATGTATTTCTGATCAAACATGTATAAAATACTAAACATATAAGACATTCATTTGAGCATTTTATCAAACAAGTGGTGTGCAGTAAACAAAACACTAAAGAAAAGAAGAAAAAGTCAATTACAAGGTCAGGTTTGTAGATGTTGTGGACAATGGAAGCTCCACCGAGGAGAGAGAAAACAACCACCATACACGACTAGCTCAACGACGGAGTTCCTACTGGAAGTTTCCCCCCTCCAAACTTCCCCTTCATTTTATAATTTGCTACTAAATTTCTCAACAAAAATAAAAGCTCACAACTTTTAGATCGTTTTTCATTTCAATATTGCAGATTTGCAGTAACAATTCGATCAAAATAACAAAAAATTAAAAAAAGTTGAAAGTCTGTCAGACAACCGTATGAACATCCCAGCTCACAAAGGAACCGGGGAACGATCATCTACAGCACACAGTGATCCGAAGATCAACAGCAGCCGTTAATCACGCTCAGAACACACGGTCATGATTCATCCACCAGACTTGGTTTTCTGTCTCTTTAGAACTCAAAGATACAGAGGTACGAATACTATAGAACAGATCCTGTTCAAGTAAGGTCGTATTATGTTATCTCTTTGCTTTCTATTATAAACAATCATATCTTTGCTTATTTAGACAATGTGGGACTTTTTTTTCACCAGACTTCTTTTATAGGCTTCCTTTCACCAGACTTCAGACTTACTTCCTCTATTGAATGGTCAGTTTGCCAATAACATGGTTTTAACTACTACTACTACTACTACGGAGTACTCCGTACATTATTTCTACAACGAATTGAAGCCGTTACATACTTACATAGGCTGCTCTCCCGTGTTGCGGACATTTTTTATATTTGTATTTGATTCAGATTTCTAGTCTATGCTGCATATTGAAAACATCTGAAGCCTTTGCATATTGAAATGATATCAAATAACTGAATAAGTAACACTCATAATTCTTAAATCATAATACTACAGTTCATGAGTAAAGCCACCTTTTCAGGGACATACATTAGAGATTAAAACTTATTTGCATTCAACTGACATTGTTGAGTACAAATGTACAATAGATAGCAGTTCTGAAACAAGGATAGCACTAATCATCAAATTTATCAGACATAAAAACAAAGGTAAGCACGCAAAGTTGCAGCTTCAATCTGTTGCTGAGAAAACAATGTAGCACCCCAGTCACTAAAAGCAGCATCATTGCATATACTTCTGGGCTTCACTTGGGTGCAGAAAATGAAATTGCTTGACCTTGTAAGCTAAATCCACTACTCCATAGCCCTCTAAACACTGCTTATTTTTACTTATTATTCTTGGCAACTGACCCAAATCTAACGCATTCCTACACTTGATCCCATAATCCCTATCCAATGCTTTGAGGCAATGCTGAATCTGAACACCAACAAAAGTTAACCCTTCAAGTTGGAGGAATTTGGAGAGATAGCAAGATGCATTTGAATCCATGTGGAGTAGTTGGATGATTAAGCAATAGTTGCCACAACATAACATTACAGCAGAAACCTTTTCAATGCTAGAGGTAGAAGAAATAGATGAACTGTAATGTTTCTCTACATCCAAGCCTACTAGACGCTTTAAGTCATCGTGCTGAGTGTACCATAGCAAATCCTCCAGGCTTTGATTAAGCTGATCTGAAGTGGTGATTACTTGGGTGATGATCACTATGGTTTTGCCAATGGGAACCTTGTGTGTGCTGTCAGACATGGTTATCAGAAAGATTTTTTGTCAAGATTAAGGAGGTTTTGCTACAAGTTGTGTTGGATGCTTCTTCTTTATATAGTCAGAAACTGCTGGTGTTGAGAAGTTAGAAAACTCTTGGAAATTGACAGTAATTTATGAATTGCTATTAATAGACTGCAGGTTCCCAAGAGTTGACAGGGGATACCAATGGCTTGGGAAATGTTTTGGTTTACCCAATACAAAGTTAATGAAAATCAATGACTGTTTGACTGTTAAGAATCATCTGAATGGTCACAAAACCTAGGCTAATGTTTGAGTATTGAGAGAAGAATCAACATAGTAAAAATGATGCACAAAGTTAGTGTGCAAAATAGAGAGGTGACTACAACTGTAGTCAATACAATACCTCAGCTTGATAAAAGCTTGAGGAAATTACCTATAACTAGCAAACCCCCTGGCTTAAAATATGTAGTAGGAATTGACATAGAAAAGCACTATACTAGAGGTATTGGTGATAATCAAGTTGCTGAAAAAGTTGCTATTGTGAAGCTCTGTTTTGGCAACAGTTGCCTGATTATCCAATTACTGCACATGAAAGAACCTCCTTGTTCTCTCGCTAAGTTCCTCCAACTCCAAGAGTTATCCTTTGTCAGTGTTGGGATAAAACGATGCGTTGAAGCTTTAAACAGAGATTATGGGATCAATATGTATTGAGTAACAGTGATGATGATGTTTAAGTAACAGCACGGAAAGGCCCGGTCTGGCCCGGGCACAAAGCCGTGGGTCGGGGCCGGGACTGGGCCTTAATTTTTTGGAAACAGCACGACAAGACACGACAGACACAACCTGGCACGACAAAGCACGCTAAATTTAGTAAAATTAGCCTTAGGCACGATGGCCCGATTCGGCATGGCACAATAGCCCGTGGGCGCGGGCTGGGCCTGAGCCCTGATTTGAACTTTTTGGCCCCGCCCGGCACGATACAATGTGGCCTACCATGGAAATGGCCCGGTTAGGCCCACACCCCGTGGATTCGGCCCGAAGCCCGGCCCGGCCCACAACCATCTTTAGGTGCTATGGCACTATCTATAAAACAAATTGAAGTTGCTACTTGTGGTGCTTTCCAATGCTTTTGTCTAGGAAATCAATTGTTTGGTGGGTCTTTTAACTTCTTCTAGTATAACTGTAATGGTTACTACTCCCTCCGTTCCAAAATGTTTGTTACGTATTCCTTTTAGGGTGTTTCACAATGTTTGTTACATGAGAGAATCTTTCCTTTTATAAACTTATTATACTATTATTTTTTGTGCCAACTTTTAATTTTAATTGGTCCAATTTTTTCAACTCATTAAATTTCTTTACAATTTCCCAAGTATGTTAAGTTAGCAATCTTTGTGCTTTTCCATTATTGGTTCATTTTGATAAATAAAACAATCTTATTGGTTGTTGTAATTATTAGTGGATTGGGGTTTTACTCATTTTATTTTTTTAATAAAAAACCAAAAGAATCTTTATTATACGTTAATAAACGTGCAAAAGTCCAAACGTAACAAACATTTTGGAACGGAGGGAGTACTTATTTATGTGTAGTGCTTGGAAGGATGACTTTCATCTATAAGCTTTGTTTGGTGTTATGTTGCAAGATCAGATTGATGGTTTGCTTAATCTAAGTTTTATCAGGTAGTTTAAGATTAGTAGTTGATGTTTTTGTGTTTTTACTTAGATGGGATGCATTCTATGTGTTTGTACTGGAATTTATTTCTTGATCTTATTATGATTTACCACCCTCTTCCCATTCCCATTGAAAAAAAGAAATTGGGTAAGGCACTAAAAGGTTAAATAACTGAGTTTTTCCGATGTGAAGAAGTAGCCTCTGATGGAAAGTTTTGCAGTCACTGCAAAAAAAAATTACCTCAGAAAATATCTCAATAAAACCGCAATTAGATTTAGTACTCGTTTGGAAGCAATAGATCAGCATCAACTATGGTAGATTACATCAAAATCTGACCCATTTTCTACATTGACTACTTCCCCAGAAACAGAAAATTCAAACACAATAATCTCTGATCTTAACAAATACTATGTTCTTGCCAATACAAAAGCATCAAACTCAGTAATCAGAGCTACATCCAAATTACTCATAATAAGTTACACAAACACATCACATTATCACAACTACTAATCTTAAATTGCATAATAATACATAGATTAAGCAAACCATCAGTTCGATCTTCAACCCCATTAATGGAGTAGGAACTATTTGAGGTCACGGGCGCTGTCTTCCGGGTCGGGCAAAGACCCACCAAACAATTGGTTACCAACACAGAAGCATAAAAAAGCACCCCAAGTAGCAGAAACTATCTGTCTTTTACTCAGTATTTCACCACCCCAACTACCCAAAGTTTCAGCACTTTTATTACACCAAGAATTATCATTCAAATCAAACGATACACAAACTTTGCTACACAAATCCAGCAACCCAAACCATCTATAACTCGGCATCTCCTTAACATCTGCAGCAAGCTCACCCAAATCAACAACATTCCTACAATTAATCCCATAATCCCTGTTCAAAGCTTCAACGCATCGTTTTATCCCAACACCAACAAAGGATAACTCTTGGAGTTGGAAGAACTCGGATAAAGAACAAGGTGGTTCTTTTATATGGAGTAATTGGATGATGAGACAACTTGTGCCGAAACAGAGCTTCACAATGGCAACCTTTTCAGCAACTTGATTACTACCATCACTAGTGAAGTGTTTTTCTATGTCTAATCCTATAACATGTTTTGAGTTGTTGGGGTTTTGGTTGATGGTTGATAGGAAGTTTCTCAGGGTTTCATCGAGTTGAGTTATGGTGTTGATTACAGTTGAAGTTATCACTCTGTTTTCTATTCTGACCCTGAGTGTTGTTGACATGGTGATTTTCTGATGTCAAATCAAAAACTTGTGTATGGTCAATTGGGGAATAACCCAGAACCAGGGATATTGCTGAAATACTGAGGCTAGTGGGCCACAAAATTCAAATTTCAAAAATCAAAATTTAAAAAGAGTTTTAATCAAAGTTTTCCTTTTCTTTTTGTGAGGGATTAATCAAAGAAAATTCATACTCAGCATTGAACATTTTAACAAAAAGCTCTGTTCCCAAAGCAAAAAAGTAGAAAAAATAAAATAAAATATCTTTTGAAGTTGGAAAAACACAGGCTGGTGAATACAAATTTTAGACGAAATAGACAACACATAAAACTTAGCTTTACATTAAGATGTCTGTGTGTTATTAAAATGCTCTTTTCTTAAATTTCTGAACTTGTTAGCTAGGCTGAACTGAACTTATTGAATCGGAAGTGATCTGAACTTATTAGACTTGAACTGAACTTTATTGACACTGAACTGAAATTCTGAAGAACAAAAGTCCAGAAGACCCGGACTTAATTGGTTAAGCTTTCTGTATCCTTTGAGCTAGTTGAAAAGTTCATCCATTTCTTTGTTAAATCCATGCTCTAAAGTTCTTTCATTTTTTACACTTACTTTCTGATTAACTTTCAAACTTGTCATCTTATTTGTGTATTGACAATTTCTTTTCTGAATTATCACAAAAAAATTACTTTTTATCTAAACAGAAAGCATTTCGAGTATTATTCATTAATCGCGCTCTGTCACAAACATCGGAAATCAAATCACATTCAAGAATATTTCCCTGGAGATTAAGCTTTAATTCATCAGAAATTACAATATAAATAATCAAAGATCTGCTCAAAAAGAAGCAATAGTGTACACAAAGAGGATGATTAAAATTATAAAAGCCATATGGCATTTACATATCCTCTAACAGTTGATATGAACCATCAACACAGTTAGTTTCCAATCCATATTATTACAGAACCTGCAAACAACTTCAAAGCCACCCAAATCGCATAATAAACCAGGGACTAAACAAAATACCTACACAGCTTAACTCAGAAAGAAACTGTAAGAAGACTATCTGCAGATTCACCAAGCACCTAGTTTAGACTGCACATTGCAACCAAAGTCACCCATATTTCCCAAGGAGACATTGTCAATAAACTCCCTGGAGTTTGAACACTTCAGATAACTGCCAAACTTACAGGTTTTTGTGATATCTGGGGTCACATTTGGATCACAACTACGTCTATAGTGTTGTTTGGTAGACATGAAAAACCATGAGAAATGTAACTTCCTAGGAAGTAGAAGGTTGTAGTGTTGTTTGGTTTACAAAAACACGGGAAATCACAGTTACTAGGAATTTCTACTTCCCACAAAAAGACGGAAGTTGCTTAGAAATGGAACTTCCCTCAACCAAACAACATTTACTACTTCCTAGGAAATGTTAATACATTGAAAAAATAATCTTCCTAGAAACTTTTATTTCCTATGGTCAACCAAACGTTACCTATATTTCATGCTCTACAATGCCTACGCCTAGAGGATAAGAATAGCCATATTATCATACAGGAAACAGTCATCAGAAGTATCTAGATTCTTCTTAACCAAAAGGCAGCATGTGGGTTGTAGTTGTCTACTAAAGTTTGTACTCTAAAGCCTAAAAAAAAGTCCTACAACATTAGAGTTTTCAGGTTCACCTTGTCACCTACAAAAACTACCAGTATATGGAATCGGAAAACCGCCAACAGTAATAATAAGGGCGGACACAAAGCAAGGGAAGGATGTAAATAGTGCTAATTAAGAAATCTGAGAAACCACCAGTCCACCACCACCACCACATAACAACTTGGGTCTAGAAAGTGAAGAAAATCTGCTTTTCTTATCAGATTTCTGTTCAATATCCTTCTTGGCTTCTTGTGTTGTCCACTCTTTAAGGCTCCGTTTGTTCCTATAGAAAACATTTTCAAAGGAAGGAAAACATTTTCAAAGGAAAATGATTTTCCATTAAAAACATCAAGGGGAAATAGTTTTCCTTTGTTTGCTTCCTTACAAGGAAAATTATAAAGAAAAAACATAGAAGAGGGAATTTGAGGAATGAGAGGAAAGAAAAGGAAATGTAAGAGATTAGAGTGGAAAATGTTGGCATTCCTTCTTTTCAAAGGTAAAGTGGTTTTCCCCTGGAGCAAATTGTTTTTCACCTTTGAATTTCCACCCTTTAACAAAAACAAACAAAGGAAAATGAGAAAATATTTTCCGGGAAAGTGCTTTCCATCAAAACAAACGGAGCCTAAGTAGCTAAGAAGCCTAAGAGGCCTTGTACCAAAATACCAAAGCGATAACATGAAGATAAAGATTTCTAAGGTTCACCTGCCAATAAAACACCATAATTTTCCAGAAAACAAATAGTCTACTAGAAAAGGAACAATAGATATATACAAAGAAAGAGAACTAAACTACAAAAGGCTCCTTAGCAACTAGTGCTTGATATTCTTCTAAACGCAAGTGTACACAATAAAATCTAAGAGGAAGAGGATCTACATGAATAGAATGATAAATTGGTTTTCGGAGTCCTATCCATCAATTATCATTTCATTCCTCAGACTAATCAACTGTTTGGCAGGGAAAAGAAAAGGTAAAATCTCTAAGCAGACGTATGATTCTAACATATCCTTAAATCCTATATCCCCACACGAATATGTACAAAATTTCATCCCAATATATCAATTCTTTTTCATCCCAAAACAACACTTTACGAGTGGATGGAAATAAAAAATGAAACAGAGGACAGAGAGGAATCCAAAGACAGAAACCACTGGTACTGTACATAGAAGTAACTAGACTATTTTCAACTGATAAAATTGCTCTACGGAACTCCTGATCCAAAAGGCAGAGGAGAAACGAGCTATTCCAAAGGAATTGCTAATGAATAAAAGAAACAGTTTGATGAGTGATATTTTACAGAGTACAATAGACGATACTACTTCTCAAAAACGGGAGCTAGGATTAGATTTCCCCAACATTGTGACAGCCTTATAGAAAGAAAATTCATTTTGAGAGTACCAAATCAAACAGAATTTTATGTTTTTAAAAAGGGAGCTAGGATTGAGTTTGCTGCTAAAGACCACACAGCAGATACGCTTCTTGTCCTAGATTTGTACCATCAAAGCTGATACAAGAAGTTCTCTGAATCAATAATTTCAGATTTAAGGTAGATATAAAAACTTTCAGATTTCTGAATATAACTTCAAAGGCAGGCAGATAAAAAACAGTGAATTCCAGAAACGATAGAAAGGCCGAAATATAGGCATTGTATCTAACATGGACACTTCTGGAAAAGAGATGCTTTCAAGACAACACATCTGAAATCAAGCATTATGTTATGACATGGATAGGGCCTGCAAGAGAAAAGGGTATGTGAAACAATCCCCATGAATTCACAAGCTTAAACATTTCGAGAGCTATATCTCAGCTCTTAAGCTGATGTTGACTGGCATGAAAGAACATAAGAGGGCATCAAAAGTAGATTCAGTAACAAAAATAGAACTGAGAAGCTATAAGTAGGAGGAACAGAGGAAAAGCATATGAACACCAGAAAAATTCAACACAGATTTGATTATAATGTTCAGTAGAAGAAAATCCTTTCAGGGTGAAACATCATGTTGTTCATGGAAACTGCAGGAACATAGACGGATAGCACAAAGTCAAGAAAGGAATGAAGGATCCTAGCTGGACAAAAGATGAATAGATAAAGTAGCCATGAAATCTAAGCTCCATCTAGACAGATCTTGTGCAAATCTTCTGGTACGACCTTGATAGGCATTTTTGATGGAGGGCATACGATCTGATGGAATATTTCTAAAAAGGAGCTTTTCTGGTGGAATAACCTAGAGAAAGTATTTAGAGAATAACAGTGAAGAGAAAGCCCTTTTACTCCAGTTCCAACTTTCCTACCAAGAAAACAACCTGAGAAGTTAAGTTGCCATAATGAATGCGTGAATCAAGTTTTCAGCTGAACGCTTCTGGTCAGATGTGCCAGATATATGTGCCACACGATCTCCACGCGAAGACTTTGGCTCAGAAATTTCTATAACAGCTCCAGATATCTGAAAGACCAAATACAAACAGAGTTCCAAAGAATGTTAGATACTCAAAATTAAAACCCTCAGCATTTAAATCAACACAAAGGAAAAGACCGGCATAAAAGGAAAGGAGCAAAAGAGAAGCAAACATGAAGAACTAAAAAAAAATCACACTTCAGCAGGAATACTTGCTTCCACACATATAGCTCACAAGTTTAAAGGTCAGTTTCCTACTGAGAATTAGAGATGTATAGGTATAGTCTTTTGATAGAAGCTCACTCAAGCTTCAGTAATCCAGGTTAGTGGAGACAAAGCGCCTTAATACTTCTATTCAGTAAAGAAATGAGAAAAGCTGAATTGTATGGATTAGAAGATGCAATACTTGGATCTTATACTCTACCAATAAGAAAATAAAGAAACAGCACTACTCATATTTTCAAAAGCTTGTCTTGCACTAAACTAATAACATGATTGAGTTAGGGGGTTCATGATGGCTTTAGCCGAAGTCATCATAGCATACATAGCTTCAATAGTACATCTAATGAATCTTAAGAAGCAATCAGTAGTACTGAAGCTCGACTAGGTCTATTATCATTAATGACATATTTTGAATGCTACAAATATATAATAAACAGCTATTTGATATTGACAATAGGAACGCGGACTCTCAAGCACACCACCACCCCGAAAATGTTAGCCAATGTTTTAGCCAAGTATCATACTCAAAATAATAGCACGTGAACATAATCAAAATGAAAAATCTCACATCAAATCGACAAAACAGAATGTACCTGACGAATATTGGAAAGATTAGCCCCGCTTTTTCCTATAACTTTATTTACTGCACTAGCAGGGATCAATATCTCCAGAGTAGAGGATGGCATCATTCTGTTCAGTGCCATAAGCAGAATAGAAAACAATTATCAGACAATGAGGCAAAAAGTCTAGCTACAGAAAGAAATTATGGATTTAAAGAAGATGAATCGCTAGTATAATACCCTCCATAAAGATTGGATGAATATGAAGATCCGTAGCCATCATCTCCCATCTGAAAAATACAAACCAAGAATTTGTATTGATATAAACAGAGGAGACCAGAATTTGCTAATATAGAATAATAACAGCAATTAAATCAGAGACCTGAATCCAGCCAACATTTTAACGTTATGACTAAAGATATCCAACCACAGCCCAGAAACAAAATCAGGCAAAGGAAGAAAAGGAGACCATGGTAAAGAAAGGGAGGAGCAGCACTGAGAAAATTAATTATTCTTTTACAACAACAATATCAGAGCCTTAATCCCAATCACTGATGGAGTTGGCTACATGAACCAAGAATTTTATCTCCTATGGTCTTCGACAAATATCCTCTCTCTCTCTCTCTCTCTCTCTCTCTCTCTCTCTCTCTCTCTCTCTCTCTCCATGCCCTCCTATTAAGTGCTATATGCCTCATGTAAACCCAATTTCATAATACGTATCATTCTTAACTCCCTCCTTTCAAGTCATCTTCGGCCTCCTCATCTTCTCCTAAAATCTCTACTATCCCAAATTCCCAACCCTCTACTTATTGGTGTATCTTCTGATCACCGTCTCACATGGCCAAAACCAGTGTAATCTATTCTCCCCTTGTCTTATTTTCAATATCTGCAACTCCAGCTTTCCTCCAAACATTTTCATTCCTAATCATCTCCCTTAAGGTATACCCACACATCTCTCTCAATTCCCAATACAAGCATCTCTACTACCCATCTTTCTAAAATGTTTCTTCCTAAATGCCCAACATTCTGACCCATATAACAATGCTGGATATAGCACTTTCAAATGTGAGGTGAATATTAATAAATTTTTCATTCAAATATTCAGTTTCTACAACCAAACACCAGAAATTTACAAGAGCAGAAATAACAGAGAAGGGACAAAACAACACAAACAACAACAATATTAAAAGGTTGTCAGAAAAAGAGGAAGCAGCTACTATGCATCGTGAGAACAACACCTTAGAGTGTTCTGACCAATATTTTTTTACCTAAATCTCAAATGGGAAGCACGTAGTTCAATATTAAGGTGGGTTTTTCCTACACTAAAAAACCTAGAATATTGCAGCTAAGTGGAAGGCAAAGCACCATCTACAATATGAGTTTCGACATACCGACAATGATCCATATTTGTAATGGCCACTAGACGAAAACATGTCAACCCCACTTCCAGCTTCGGTTCTTGGCTGATAACCCATATGGTTGACTGGAGGAACAGTTTGTAAAACAGGAGGCAGTGAAAGGCCACTGCTTCCAGCATATAAAGGTTCAGGAACAGCAGAAGGATTCCTGGCACCATCCTTATCTTTCAGAGCATCATCACGGAGTCTTAGAACGATTTGTATAAGTGCATCTCTGACATTATTTACTTCTCCAGAGACCTGACATGATATAAGAAGTAACAAGAAATTAACTCAGCTACAAAGAATAGTACCAAAATTTTAAAGGAATAGAGGACTCGTACCTCAACATATTCATCACCTTCATCAGCACACTTTGGCTTCTCTCCTTTCGAGATCCGGATATCAGCTCTAGTCCTTTTCCTAATCTCGTTGATAATTGAGCCACTTTTCCCTATAATGCACCCAATATTCCTAGATGGAATTAGAAGGCGCATGGTAATGTTTTCAGCTTTTTCAGCATCTTCATTGATCTTTTCTTGAAGCAATAAGACAGCTTCAATTGCCTTTGATTGCATATCATCCAGTGACTGACAGGAAACAGCAGTTAGATCAATAGCAAAAAAATCACAAAGCCAAATAACAGACAACAAAACTAGTAAAAAGTCCTAGAGTAATTCCCCAAATACACAAAGAACAAACGCATGAAAATTGTCATATATGAGAAAGACAAGAGCAATAAGATCAAAATACTAACAAAGACCACAAAAGAAACACTTAAACAGTACTTAGTTAAGAGCAGAAAACTATCAACTTCACAAATATTCATGTCCACCTTAAGGAGTTTAATTCTGGAAGTGTAGTGGAAAAGTGCAATACAAAAAAAAGTAAAAATATGAGGATTTCATATCAACTCCATATTAATGCCGATAGAACTTTGAAAACGCATGAAAATATGACGATAGAACTTCTGTGCACCCAAAATTAAGGCCTTTGAACTCTATATTAATGATGATGTACTCATATACCCCCCTAAAAGCAGATGACAAATATAATTAACTAAGCAAGGAACCAACAAGACATTAATGTTGAATTACCACATTATAACAACAAGCTTTTAGTTTTTCGAAAAAGAAAATACCACCTCTGTCCCATAAAGACTGTCATAGTGAGAAACCGCATTTCCGGAAGGAAAATAATATCATTGAACACATATAAAAGATATACTCCGTATACCAAAACTGCCACTTTCATGCATTCATTGCTACAAAGCCACTTATCAAACTAACTGATAGTTAATAGTTCTTATGTGGCACGGATGTCTAACAACGTGTGATGAGTACATCAAGCTTATAACCTCTGAGGGATAAACAAAATCAAATGGAAAATTGACAATCATAGTGAGACTGAGGTAGTTACGGAGAGAAGCGCTATACGTCAGTTGTAGTAACAAAATAGAAGAAGTAATACCTCAGTTGAAGTTATGGTAATCACACATTCTTTGTACTTATCTTTGGTAATCTTAGCATCATCAACCTCAATGTGTGTACCACTGGCCTGTCTTACACTTTTGATAGTACACCCTCCCCTCCCAATGACACGCCCAATCTTATCAGAAGGACATAAAACCCGAACTGTCAACTCTTCAGACCGAGAGGTCCCACCATAGCCAGGGACAACAACAGACCACATGCTTCCTGTGTCAGTAAAGCCTGAAACGGGAAGTTCTTGTGCACGAGCATCCATTAGAGGAGGAGCAGACCTAGAAGGAACTATGGAATCAGAATAAAACCCACTGCTAGGATATATGGGCATGTCAGCAGGAATAATGATACGTGGTGCAACCTCTGGCACAGTAGTGTCCAGGGGTATTTCTTCTTTAGGAGCAAACTTGTACATGATTGCAGAAACAGCAAATAATGCTTTCTTGATAGCTTCAGAATCTCCAGAAATCTGTGTAAAGACGAAGAACAGTAAGGATAACGAGCATTCTGTGCGAGCTATTTAAACTTTTAAGAGTTCTAAGACCATTTGGCATGAAACTTTCAACTATTACATCTACATGCCAATATAGCTACTAATTACCACTTTCTAAGAGTCTAAGACAGCTCACCAAAATTTGATCAACTTCCCTAAAGAAGTTGTGTTGCAAAAAGATTGCAACATCAATGGATAACAACCACCACCAAAAAAATTTGGACCCCAATGTTCACAAGGATTCTATATTATATTCCTTTATTTTACTATCAAAGAAACTCGCACTAATAAATGCAGTAAACTACAAATCTACTCAAGGAAAAATTGATTTAACACGTTGAGAATAATTCACAAGTATACATGCTGCCACACAGCGATATGATTAATGGCTATGCGCCTATTCCAGATATACAATAACTTGTAAGCCAAGAAAAACATATTGCATAGCCTTATTCAGAGGAACCACTAACCTGGACAAAATTATCAAAATCCATAGCACATGAATGACTTGGATCCGAATCATCCTTACGAGTAACCCTAATATTAGCCCTTGTGTTGCTTCTCAATCTCTTTATAGTGCTCCCGGCCTTGCCAATTACATTGGCAGACTGACTAGCTGGGACAAGAAGGTTGCATTCTTCTTTATCTTTTTGCCTCTTGTCAGAATCATTCAAGCTACCCAATGCATTTGCAATGGCAGCATGCACTCTAAGAAGAGCATCTTGAGCGGGGCAAAGTGGCGCATTGTTGTTATACTCCCCGTCAACTTCAATGTCTATTTTATCCTTCACATAACAGTAGATAGTAATGACCCTTTCCTTAGAACCAGGAAATGGATCCACCACTTTCACCTTCGCTTTAGTTTCCTGTCTTATCAAGTTTATCACTTTTCCAGCTTTACCAATCACGCTACCAATAACGGTATCAGGGCACAGTATTCTGTATGCAACTAATTCATCACCACCCTTCTCCTCCTTATCAGTTCGTCTTCTCTGATTCTTGTTATCCTCATAGTTGTCTCTCTGACCTCGGTATCGCTTACCCGTTTCACCCATATAAAAACAATTTTCTACAAACACAGGAGAAATTTTGTTCAAATTTTTGTACAGTTCCCTTAACAAACAAACCATGAGAAAGTTATACAAATATCACGTCTTGGATCGTGCTGTTGTTAGTAGCCAATTCGCTTTATCAAGAGCAACATATTATGACCAATTTCATTCACTAACACCCAATTGCAATAAAGTTTGAGAAATTTGGTTTACATTTTTATACAGTCCCTTTAACAAACCATGAAAAAATTATACAAATATCACGTCTAGGATTGTGCCGTTGTTAGTTGCCAATTCACTTTATCAAGAGCAACATAGAATGACCAATTTCATTCACTAACAACCCAATTGCAATAAAGTTTAGCCCTTTAATCTACAAATTTAATCTTCTGCCTCAAAAATCGATGATCCTTTCAACCAAATCATGATTCCAGCTCTAATTTATCAAATCCAACATTGTTGAAATACGAAACTATTAAATCAGTATCCATTTCAGCTATTGTTATGGGGAATTTTAACAGGAAAATAAGAACACAAATAAATCGAATAAGCAAAACTAATTCTCACAACAACCCAACACTGAAAATTAAAATTGGGAGTTACCTCAAAATACCCGAAAATCAAACTGAATAAAAATGTACAAATTTCTTTCAATTTTACCTGAAGAATCGAAAAGGGAAAGACAATTATCAGAATTCAAGAAACCCGACATAGAAGAAAAGCACCAAGAAACAAAAATTCTGCAAATAGGAGAGAGAAAGGAGACACTAACCAGAAAGATGGAGACTCTGGAGAAGAGGGAACACGATGACGACGGCTCCAACTTCAAGGATCCTATGAATCTATGAATGCACAACCAAATTTGTGACCAATTTTTGACGATCCTTTCATATATTTGCTACTATTGTCGAACTTCTTTTGGTAATGCTTAGGCCCATATCTGGATTAAAGGTGGGTCGGGCCGTGTTGGTGTTGGGCCGTGTTTCGTGTTGGGCCGTGATTCGTGCCGAGTTCGCGCTTCGTGTCGAGTCCGCGTGCATTGTGTCTGAACAGATCCGTCCTATGTCAAACCAACTTGTTTCGTGCGGCTACAAAATTCAAAAGGGTGGTTCATGCACGGCTCAAGCTCACAGCTCATAGTATATTGCATTTATCTGGATTATTATATTATGAGTATGATTTTTCAAACTTAATTTTAACAGATGGAAAGGAGATAGACTAGCACTCTTATGTTCAGGATACCAAAGGGATGTTAAATGATGGCACTGCAAATAAGTGCGGGAGTTTCGAATAGCGCTGTTAAAAACTGACCTGATCCGATTGACATTCGACAAAGATCAAAGTGATCCGGAAAAGAAAAAATTGCATTCATTCAATCCGCATGAGCACCCCTTATCAAGCACACAGACATCATCAGAATTATACCCAAACCGATTGTACTTGATTCCTAACCCAGCGATGACCCGATTTGACAACCCTAGTTACTAAAGAAGTTTCAAGCTCATATTGGTCATGGGGTGAGAACAAGAGTTAGAATCTATGACGTATGAGTCTCCCATTTTTCCTTGGTAACTCAGTTGTAGAGCAGTCGTTTGTTAACTGATTGGTAGTTTCTTGCTATTTGAAATATCCGTCAATACATATAACACATATTAATACGAGTATAAAATAATTCTATCGAGCACAAACCGTAGTGCTATCATGTATGACTTGACCTAGTAGTATGGTTTGCATCTCACAACCTTGATGTTAAATGGAATCAAACCCTAGTCAATGACACTTTAATAAGGAATCCATAATTTTCCCTCAATCCTCAAAAGATCCTATATGCTAAGGCATCTAACCATATTGGATTGACTAGTGTGCACTTTTGTCTCACTAAAAAAGGCGCATAAATCATACTCGCAGTGTCATTTCTTTGTCTGTCTTATATGTCATTTTAGTCAGTCCCTAAAAGATTGTCTCGTTAGTCGTTTCTAAAATTGATCATGAAGCATAGAACTTTACTATCACATAAAATGTATTTGATACCACTATTTTTATCTTTTCACAACTCCCTTATCCAATTCTTAATCAATCACATTCGATACATGAAGCACGCTATAAAAAACAGAGGAAGTACTTTGTACTCCATAGTGTTGTAGAGACTCGTACTTCAGCTTATGCACATAGTAGTATATGTACTTGCATGCTAAGGCAATTGTACTAGCAACATTAGCAATAAAAAATAGCAATCAAATAGTACTATAACTTAATCATGTCTTAATATTCCTCATTTTGAGTCATGGAAGCCAAAAACCCTTCCAACTTTCTCTCTCCTCTTCCTCTAAATAATCATTTTAACTCCTAAAATCCAGCTTGATCTTATCTTTTCCCTTTTTTATAAAGTTTTTTGCTTTATTTATTCTTCTTTTATTTTTTATATTCACTTCTAAGTTGTACTACTCAAATTACTCGTACTTCCTCCTTTCAAATGCACGTACATCCACATTATTTACCATATCCTTCATTTTTGGCTCTCTAATCAACTCGGCAATGAAGGTGATTTTCTTGAGATTTAGCTCCTAATACAAGATTAATTGGTAAGTCCCTCCTTAATTACTAGTCTTTAACATATTATTTCTTTTATGTATTTTCTTAATTCAATCATGTGATTTAGGTCTAATATATGCTCAATCAATCTATTATAATTTATACTTCTACCAATAAAGGGTGATTAGTTAGTTAGTTAGCCTTATTTGCCCTATTTGTTCTTCCTCTCATTAGATTCTCCCTTTGTTGACAACAATGGCATATTTCCAAATAAATGGAATTTGCAACTTGTTTTTATACATCTTTTTGTTAGATATGGTACTAGGTAGTAGTACAAGTAATTATTTAATAATAATTTGTACTTCTTTTCACCCATGTTAACCGCCCAAGTTGATAACTTTTTTTTTAATTTTAGAATTCAAGGTATAAATAGGTAGCCGTGTTATAGTTGACATTGTGCACATAAACAAAAAAAAACCCACCACAAAAGTCAAAACTATGTTTCTGATTGTCCATCCTATAAACTCTATATTCGCATACATTACAACCTGTCTCTCTTTTAAAAAAGAATATTCATAAAACGGTCATATTTTATGTTAATTTTGTTAAGTTTTTTTTAAAACTGTATATAATAACACGTCTTGAATGATTCAGTCCCTTTTTTCACCGGTCATCCATAGCCACAATCATATAAAAACATTGACTTATATGTATTCTTTGCTTTTATGTCTAACCCTCCATTTGGAAGTCCCCTCTACAACGAGGAAGATGACTTCTCTTTCCCATATCAACCAACAACAACAAGAACAAATGATGATCCAATTAATTTCCCAATTACACTTATTGAAGATCAAAATACTTTGCCAAGTACATCATCATTATTACCCATATCAGAGTACCAAGATTTAAGCATATTTCTTGATGATGATGATCATGCTATAGACTATACACTATTAGAGAAATATGATCCCAACAACATAATACAAGACACCATTAATTGGGCAACTCCAATTGAACACCAGGTTGGTCTTGAACAGGTACATCATGAGATGCAATACTACTGTCCCACCACCACCAACACCACCACCATCACCACCGCCGCCACCACTGCTGGTGTTGCAGCTGTTTCTGGTGTTGGGGAAGGATCATCAAGCAAGAAACTTGATCATAATGCTAAGGAGAAAGTAAGGAGGATGAAGCTTAATGAAATATTTTTAACACTTCGAACTTTGCTCCCTGATTCTAGAAGAGCTAAGGTACTAATTTACATTATTTATGTCACATTGTTTTTGTTGCTTAATTACATAAATATATAACTTCAAATTAAAGTGGTCGATCCATGTTGATGTGTTATAATCAATTAATCATGTGTGTTTATAATCATGTGCATTTGTACATTACAAGTAATGCATCATCATACATTCATTCTACTTGAAGATGAAAGGAGTCGAGCTAATTAAACCTAAGACACTAATGTAAATTACACCTTAAACCACCAACACTATGGTCTATGGAATATAATTAGAGCCAACGAGCCATAACCTAGTGTGGGTGAGGAATTTGAGGGAACTCAGCTTGTGACTTGAAAGACTTAGAGATCTATCACAAGGTCGAACCCCATCAGCTGCGAAATGCTAAATGCTTAGGAGTGGCTCAAACATAGATTCACGTTGTTGAAACTCAGTTTGGAACCTCCGTTGAGCTTATAGGTGAATTGCATTCTCCTTCCCTTATTGGGTTGCGTAGGCCCATTTCATATTTCTCTGAAATTTATCATGGTATCAGAGCCCAGGTTTATTGGGACTTTCATAACTGGCTATTTCTAAGGACACTCACATATGAGTGCGAGTATTGAAACCCATTTTTACCCACATGTGAGATGTCCACACCCATTTCATATTTCTCTGAAATTTAACACACATAACTGGACTGACTAACTTGAGATAGATATTCGATTCAATACAGTACATTACTACAATACTCTTCCTCAATCAAGAACGAGATCTTGATCTTCTATATGCAAATGCCAAGTGCCAACACCATTTCAAGTAATGGACACTTACTTTGTTTTGCAGAAGAGGTGGAGTGCACCATATGTTATTGACAGAGCCCTCGATTATGTACCTCAACTTCAAGCTGAAGTAGAGAAGCTAACACTCGAGAAAAACAACATGATTTCAGTACTAGGAAAGAAGCAGAAACTGCAAGTTGTTGTAGATAACAACAATGTTGCTAACAAAGATAACAAGACACTAACAGTTTCGATGAATGAAGTGAAAAATGGTGAAGTGATAGTCCAAATATGTGAACAGAACAACAACAATGTTGGTATGTTGTCAACTTTGATTGAGAAATTAGAAGGTCAGGGCATGATTGTTCTAGGAGCTTCTTCGCAACATGTTTGTGAAGACAGATCCTGCTTCCATCTTCATGTCCAAGTATGTTAATTTTCTTTTCTAATTAATCACTAATTACACATATAATCATATGCAAAATGTATGAGCATCTAATTACTTAATTACTGTGTTTTTTTTTTGTGCAGATGGGTGAAAACCCAGTTGAAGCTGATTATGTTGCAGTCTTACACAAGAAGATAATTTCTTGGTTGTCTTAGTGTTAGTTTAGTATACAGAGATATGTTTTTTCATATCAGGACTAATTTGACTACTATTTGAGATCCACAACTCATGAAGTTGATCCTGTTTCCACAAAGAAGCCGAATCATGCAGTTCTTTCAGAAAAGAAGATGAACTGGAGAACGTACAGATCAAAAACTCAAGAAGAATATATATGTAGTATATATATAACATCCTCATATATACGCGATTATGTGATATTGCTATAGTTATAATGTAATAACAAAATGGTTATGTGATAAATAGAAAGTTGAGCCTCAAACCTTCAACAATGGTGCATTTTCATGAATATTAGGATTTTCATTCATCTTATACTCCATATGTATATAAGATAGGAGTATATATATGCTGAATACCACTAAACATACAAGACAACGTCTAAATCTAAAAGAAAACAGATTAGAAAAATTTCAAGTGCTCATTTCCCATCCATGGATGAGAAACCTATAATCTACTTGTTTTGTTGAAGTGCCTCGATCATGTCTGCCGCTTCTTGAATAGTTGTAATGGTTTGAGCATTCTCTTCCTCAACGGTAACCCCAAATTCCTCCTCGAGCTTCATCACAATCTCAACCTGTCAAATAAATTATTAATTATTAATTATCATGACTTATAATGCGATGCCAGTAAAATTGATCAAGACCAAACTAATTGAACTTAATTTTTTACATGGAAGTGTGAAGGAAAAGCATTTTCAGAATGACCATCTATTGATCACTTCCCTAGCACATTGAACTAAGGAGGGAAGACAACTAAGCGGGTGTTTGATATGAAGGTTGGAAAGGGAGTGGAATGGAAACAAATAAGAAGGGAAAAGGGTAATGTTAACTATTTCCCAATAAAATAATGAAATTTCACTTAAAATTCAACAATACATGAACAAAAACACCAATAATAACCAGTTAACATTAACAAAAACACCAATAATAACCAAAGACCAGAAAAATATCGATGAAATAAGAACATAGTTGAAGCACAAGGGCCAAATTAAAAATTACGGTTTATTAAATTCGAAAATTAGATTGAAAGAACAAAATTCATAAATTATGAGAAAAATATAAGTAGAAATTTACAGAAACGTTGAAATCTTGGGAGATTCAATTGAATTTGGGAGTAAGCTCAATTGCTCAAAGAAGAGAGGGGGGAAGGGAGAAAGAAGAAGGAAAGGGAGAGAGAAAGGAGGCAGTGCAATCGCTGTTTGAGGGGAAACTGTAATTGTTACCGTGGACTTTAAGAGCAGTAACAGAGTAGGGGAATAAATTACCCCAACAGTAACAGTTACCGCATACTCCAAACCAAACAACTTACTGTATAAAGTGAACGGTTATCTGAATCCGTTTCCCACTCTAAAAATTTACATACCAAACATCCCCTAAGTGTCTATCACCGTCAGGTTCACAGATGCTACCACGACTTATGTGACTCGGGTTCTTCAGAACTCAGAAGCATGTATGAACTAAAGAGCCAATAGTGCACAGATCAAGCATGCAGTGTTGAGTATTGATGCAATAACAGTAAAAGCTGTAACTGAGGCAACTTACTGTGTCAAGAGAATCGGCTCCAATTTCTGAAAATTTTGTTTCACCGGTAACTTTAGCATCCTCTGCCAAAGCAAGCTGACTTTTCACTATATCACTGACCTTTGTTACCATCTCGGGCTTGGCCTGCTCAACAACGCCAAATGCAGAATATTAGCTTAAAATAAAAGATAACATACAAGAATTTTTGGCCATTGAAGCATAATAATGATGAAATGATCCAGGTAGCAACACATCTCATCTTCATATGGTTTATGACAGCCAAACAAAACTGTCAATACTTTAATTTTCGTACAGTATCCTTCATATATTATGCGAGTAATACATTTAACAAAAAAAACCGGGAAAACCACACTTCAAAAGCACAAAGAAGAAAAGGAAACCAGGATTAAACTGAGGAAGAATAGGTACTTACAGCGCAAGAGACACTTAGGCCACGTGGCATCACTGGAGTTCTCCTCCATGACACTGACAACTTCAGCGCATAGTTCTTGGAGTGAAACTGTCAAAGAAATAAAATACAAGAGCATGAGTTCATAGACAACTTTAAAGATCATTTAAGTACCAGAAATGCAACAACAGAACAATTTGCTCTGAAAAAATAAAACTTGAGAAGTGACATGCAAACGTGCAAAGGAACCAATCTAGTAACAACTGGCTCCGAAGATTAAACCCGTGTAGTAATTCCAATAAGAAACAGTAAAAGTAAAACTTGGGAAGTGACATGCAAAGGAAACAATCTAGCAAAAACAACGGACTAATTTGCTCCGAAGATCGAACCCGTATAGTAATTCCAATAAAAAGCAGCAAAAGTAGAACTTGGAAGTGACATGCAAAGAGGATTTCTAAACCTATAATGGCTTGTGTCCATATGGACACAAGTGAGTACCAATACATAATATGTCGGTACCAAAAACGCAAAATTGCTAAGAAGTACCAATACAAGTCATTTTGTGTTATTAGTACTAATATATTCTGTATTGGTACTCAATATTTTGTATTGGTACTCCCTTGTTTTCGCGTGGACACAAGCCACTTGAGGCTAAGACTTCCTCGACATGCAAAGGAACCGATCAAGCACTCACAAAGCAACTACAGATAAATTCGTTTATGTACATTTTCAAGGGGTTAAAATCCATGGAAAAAAGGCAGGACAAAACTCACAAGGCAATGAAACTGCATAGCGCGACAAAGAGATGATTGTGCTATGTGAAAGTAGCTACACTCAACAATACCAAGTACTAAGTCATCCATACATCACAGACCTCGAAAAGAAGAAGTATCACATAATCAACTAACAAAATTAAAACGACATTAAGATCATAGTTACTATCCTTGAATCATCATGACCTTATCGAAATTTAAACGAATCTACTCATCTGCATTAGATTGATTTATTAAGGGCAGATCTTCCCTAAAACTTTCTATTTTGCCCTTAAAAGACAAGACTGTCAAACTTAAAGTCCAAAACGTCCACAAAAACAATGCCGCAAACTGAAAATTCAACAATGTTGATCAATTTCATCCGATTAAAACTCCAATTTTAAAACCCATATAAAACCCTTTATCAAATAAAATTCAAATTCAAAACAAAACGACAAATAGTCACACTCATGCATCCAAGTAAGTAATTCAACAAAGCAAGTACAGTATAGATTGAAACTTGATAATCAACATTATTACTATAATTAAGCTGATCAAACCAAATCACAAAACCCCAGTTGACTTTTCCAAGGTCAAAATTAATAATAAAATATTATCAAAGTGTGATCTTGTTAGATTGATCTCGCCTGAAACACCATAAATTTATATCAAATCGAACACGAAATCAACCATCACCACCACCCACAAAAAACCCTTTATCAAATAAAATTCAAATTCATAACATAACATAACGAAACAACAAATAGTCACAGGCATGCATCAAATAATTAATTCAACAAAGCAAGTACAATATAGATTGAAACTTGATAATCAACATTATTCACTATAATGCGTAGAAATCAACCATCACCACCACCCACAAACCCCTCCCAGAAAAAGAGATGAACAAAAAACAATCTCAATGCGTAGAAATCACAGCAATAGATCAACAAAAGGGCATATCCAAATTGCAGATCAAGCAATAAAAATAAATTTGAAAAAAAAGGAAGAAAGTATTATACCGAGGACTGAAGAGGGGCGCACTTGAAGGAGACGGATGATCCAGTGATGGAAGCCATTGAAGAAGCGGAGAGAGAAAGTGAGTGAGAATGAATGTGGCAGAGAGGGATGGGGTAGAGGAGGAGAAGGGAAAGGGGGTTAAAATAGCAGGGAAGGGACGGAGAATACGAAGAGCGTGAGAGTACTGATACACCAAACAAACCAACCCTTATTGAGCTGACTGCTGACCTCATTATCATCGAATCCAAATATTCAACCACATATGATTCAGCACATGTCACTATTTTTGTTTTGGGTGTTACCAAATGATTCATCCTTGAGGCTAATTCGAATTTGGGATGATTTTGGTTGGATAGATTTCAGTCCCCTCCCAATTATTGATGCAGGGATCGAGCATGCGATTCTCCCTACTAAGTTCAGTCTCAATAACACTGAACCTACGAATAATTGGTAGCACATGTCACAAAATAGTTACGTGTAACTACCGTCACAAATAACTGAAACAAAGTAGAGTATGTATACGTTTACTATATACCTATACATACGGAGTAAGAATTTAGAAAACATAATTAGTTATTGAATTATTATATTATTATTATTTTTACTGATAATAAGAAATTTTATGGGTTGTTCTCTCACAAGGCCCCACCCAGAGCCCATTACAACCCCGAAATCCCCAACCCCCTCCCCCTTAAATCCCAAGCAAGTAGTTATTGAATTAAATATCACATACGAAACTATTAGTCAACCCGTGTAGACTCATGCCAACTAGGGATGCAAACGAGCCGAGTCAATCCGAGTTTTACCCTGATAAGGATTTTGACCGTTCGAACTTATCTCGAACTTAACCGAGCTTTGCAATTTGTTGTTCGAGCTTTGTTCGCTAAGTATTATGATGTCTCGAGCTCGGCTCGAGCTCGCTCGTTTATTCGAGCTCGAGCTAAACGAGATTTATTAGAGCTTAATAAACGAGGTTTGAGAAATCGTCAAATTGATTTAAATTATATAATTTTGGAGAAATTTCACAATCATATGTATGATTGAAATATATTTTATGGGACATTATACCACTATAGATCGCTTCTGTTTTATACAGTTCTTGACGTTCAAGGGTCATTTTTTTAAAAAATATACTATATTTTATTCCATGAAATTTTATTTTTGAGCTTGAGCGAGTTATAAACGAGCTTGTAAATGAGTGCTCGTTAACGAGCCGAACATGATGTTGTTCGAGCTTGGCTCGTTTACTTATCGAGCCTATATTAAAAGGCGTTTACAAGAAAGTATACCACTAAGCACGAACATGATTTGGGTAAGGTATGAACCCTTGGCCTTGTGTTTAAAGGATAAAGCTTCTACCACTAAGTTATTACATATTTCATGTTGTCATTGCAAAAAAAAAAATAGAAATATTATTAATGTAGTAAACCGGAATTATCATTAATAAACATATTTTGATCGAGCTTGTTCACAGGTTATTAGCGAACGCATCGACTTATTTACAACCCTAACGCGCCCTGTGAGCCTTCATACTTACCGAAAATGTTTAGGTTCATCCGGGTGCACCAAACTCCTCATATAATATTTTAACAACTCCGTACTTTAATGCAGTGATCCTTGCTACTTCGTAGTACGGAGTATGAACGTTCTCCCTCCACTTCTCTGGTTCTCCTCACCTTACTTCTGAAGCAGCTTTTCCCAATTCGAAAATGGAGTCACATGGCAATCCTCCTCCACCTTTCCTCCCCAATCCCTGGGACCCACCACCTCCGCCACTGCCTCCCAACTTCCAGTGGGGAAACCCTGGCTTTTCCGGCGAAGGCTTCCCTCAATTTTCACCCTTTCACCCTCCCTCCGATCACCCCTTCCCGCCGGCCTCCGGAGGTTTCTGTCAGTCGAAGCCTCATTTCATGAGGAAGCGGAAGTTCGGTAATTTCTTTCTCATTCTTTCTCTTTTTAAGCTTGATTTTGCTGTTTTATTATCTAGTATATTTCCTGTTTGTTTTGAGAAATTTGGTATACTTAACTTTTTATTGGAACAATTTGGAATGATTGCGTCTAATAGAGGTGATATGATTGAAGTTTTTGTGTTTAATTTAAGTATTTGTTCCCTTGTATTTTTCTTCGAATTAGGTTGTAATTTGGAAAGATGACTAGTAGCAGAACTTCTTCAGCTTTTTGTCAAAATTACCTAATAAACTAAAGAAAATGTGGTGTTTTTAGGGTGATTAGCTGAACACTTGATTCTGGAGTGTTTATCCAATTTTAATGTAATTTGAAGTGATGGATAATAGACATAAAGCCTTAAGTTTACTGGAATTAGGGTTTTGATAATTTTGTTATGACATTCGAAAATCTCACTACTGTCCACTAATTTGGACTGTAAGATGTTCAGATTTTATTAGGAAAAGCTAATTTCTTCATCCGGTAAAGCGGAGAAAATCTCGCCACTGTCCACTAACTTGGACTGTAAGGTGTTCAGATTTTATTAGGAAAAGCTAATTTCTTGATCCGGAAAAGCCATTACGAGTTTGGAGTACTTTCATTGAAGATGTGAATTTATTTGCTAATTGTTATGTGAGAAATGAATTGATAGTTCATGGTATTGCCTTCTTTTTGATAGATAGAGCTGATGAGGGCAATTTTGTTAAGCTCTATGTGGCCGGGATTCCCAGAACTGCGACCCAAGATGAGGTACGGCTATTGATTCATGAGCCATTTTCTTCACCTGATTTGATATATCAAGATCCAGCAATGTGTTTCATTTCATTATAAAGATGATGATGGTGGTGTTTGTCACCTTATAAGTTCTTACAATACATTGTAACATGAATTACATCAATACCCTGCAATCCCGTCTTAAGCGAGCATACCTCTATCATACAGAGGATATGATCATTTGACTAACAGATAGTTTTAAAATATTTTCTCCATGCATCTCAATTAAATGTCACCCTCGTCTTCTCGAGAATTGTCAACAATATCACCCTTTTACCCCCTCAACCTCTTGGTTCCGATTAGCAATAATGTCTACTCCCTAGTCCATCCTTCCCTTAATTGTTTACTCTTCCTTTTTGGTTTGTCCCTTTGAGTTTGCTCCATACTATAAATGGCCGCTGGGGACAACAACTTTACGGTCACATACTCACATCCACTACATCCCACCACTTCTCTTTCCCATAAGTCATAAGTTTTTCATAAGTAAAAAGTAAAAAAGTGTTTCACACCAATGGAGCAAACAAAAAGAGATGGAGGGAGTATGAAGGGGAAATGCAAACTTTGTGCACAACACCACAAGTCTAGATGCAGTATATCAAGCAAGTTGTCCCTCTAATGAGCTGAAACTTTTGTTTCTTTCCTGCACGGCTGCACCAATATCTAATTCATAATGTGCATACGATGAATAGAAATGGCATGGACATTTTAGCTTGCTGACCTGCTTGGAAGTAAATAAAATAACTCATCATTGTTCATCCCTTCTACCTTGTTTACATGATCGTTTATTGCTGCAGATTACTTTGAAGTCTTGCCTTTTACAAAGATACTTGTTCTATTTGATGTTTCACATAGTGTTTTGGTTTTTGTTCTTGGAATTGTAGATATATTGCTTGTTTGAAGAGTATGGAAATGTTGTGGAGGTTGTTCTTCTCCCTGATAAATGGACTGGTCAAAAGCAAGGTATTTATACTTATATGTAACCAAATTCTTATATGCTTTAGCATATTTTATGACTATGGTTCTCCCTTTTTCCGCCTTTCAACTTTTGTATATCCCAAAATGTTGTCCACTTACAATGGTGAATATTAAATTCTTAATAAGCTCTACAGATTTCCCTTGAATCCTTGATTGATAAACGAGTTTGCACTATATATTCATCAGCGGTAACATGGAGCATCAGAAATATTTATTACAAAGTTACAATAGCAACTCATTTGTTGATGTCTCTTTTGATAAGTTGAGGAGCAAAAATTGTAAGTTTAGAGGGGGTAGTTTATACTTTATGGTGCGTATGTAAATCGCCATTGTCGGGTACCATACTGGTTTTGGGTTTTTGTGTGAAAGTTTTATCTTGTGTTTGGTCACTCTAGTTTTGGATTGTTTAGAGGTAAGGATGTGTATATTTGGTTCTCCCAGACACTGTCTGGGATCAGACTGGCTTGTTATTGTGGTCTGTGTGGTCACTCTTTATTTATTACCCTTTCTTAATGATCTAGCAAGTGATTTGGTTTCCTTACGAGTGTGCTCCTACACTTTTTGATGTTCTACTTAATGGATCATCATCATCATAAATATTTGTGTAAGCTTCAAATTGTGCAATAAATGATTCTCCCTACTTTTGGAATAGTAACCGTGCTTGACATTCTATGGTCAACTTAGGAACTCTTTTTCCCTGATAGCTAGAAAGTTAATAAATATAAGCAAAAACAGTGGGCAAAGATATGTCTTGAAGATGATTTTAAGTCTACTGAGACTGTTAATATGGACACAAGGAATAGTCCTTTCTCTGTTTGCTATACACAATACAGCTGAGTTTACTTTATCTTTGCCTCTTTGAGCAGGAGAGGGTGGGGGGAGGAACTTTGGGAAAAGCTAAGGCATAATACTGTATCAGTTTCCACCTTACAATAATTGTGATGCTAATATTGCTACATTTGCAGAGTATTGTTTTGTGAAGTATTCGTTGATTGAAGAGGCTGACAGAGCAATAGCAGCTTTACACAATCAGTTCACTTTTCCAGAAGTAGGTTGATAGAACTATAGAAGTGATAGAACTTGTTATTGATGTTCTCTTTATGCCCTTGTTGAATAAACAATGGCGTGATCACTTTTAAATTACATCTTATTTTCAGGCAATGATTCCCATTATAGTAAGATATGCTGATGGATCCAAGCCACGTCAAGGTATTGCCTTCATTTGTATTTCGTAGTGTGTTTATGAATTTATTTTTGCCCTGGAACCTTGTTTCTGTAATCAAGTATGATGCCTGCATCCTTGGTGTTATTATCCAAAGATGTCCAACAAATTTTGACTATTGAACGGAAAAGATGTTATTATATGACATGGCTGGAAATCGAAGACGTGATTGTTCAAAACCATAAAGTTGATAAAGGTTATTTCGTAACAAAATGTATACTAAATTACAATCACTACCTAGTAGAAATTAGCAAACAATAGAAGAACAAGTGAAAAAGTATGACAAAATAAAGCACTCGTATGATGCAACTTAGATATATTTTGGTGGACTAAGAAATCATAGCTAATGGATAGCAAAGATGGTAATACTTCTAGTACAGTTCTTTTTGGTCCGATGTTTGAATCTTACTAAAAGTACCTTTTATTTTCATTGGTAATACATGTTCCTGGCTGAATGGATGATGTGACATGTTCCTTGTGCGTGAGGGGGGCGGGGGGGCGGCTTGCTATATATACTTGCTTAGTTACTTGAGGACGCTTTTTAATATATTAGTATAGGTATAGATGGTTTTTAGAGGAAGGAACTTTGGAATGAAATTGGTACGTTGATCATCTGGGTTTTTTTCCATGTGCTTTAGAGTTGTTTTTAATCATTTCAGTATTATAATGTATAGTGGAAACGATATGAGTCACTGATCTATGACGGCTTTCTTTTGTTTTCTTCCCCAACCTGTTCGTGGGGGGCACTTTCTCAAGGTCTGGAGCGTCCAGTGCAACATGACTCATGCCTTTCTAAATCAGGTACTATCATTAAGAGGAGATGATTTATTTGACTTAACTAGTGGTTGGATGCTCATTCTCTTTCTTTCTGTTATCTTTCTGTAGGGGTACATTCTCTAGGCTTGATGCAAAATGATTCGACCTTTCCTGGACCAGGTATCTTCGTCTCAAAAGCAGGATATATGTTTTGTATGACTGTGCTAACTGCTTCTCCCAAAAAATGGAAGATAAATTATCCATGTTCTATTGGTGAGCCATTTATCTTTTTTGTTTATATGTTACAGCAGTCGTTGGACAGACTCTGCACAAGCTGTATGTAAATGGGCTGAATAGAGAAGCATCAAAACAGGAAGTCGAGGAAGTATGTTAACTTCTTAATATGCTTGGCCAATTGCCTCAAAATTAGTTGATTTCTTTAACCTCATGAGTTAAATTCTTACTTCGTTTGTGGTAAAAGCCTTTTCCAAATTAATTTTGATGTCTGTTCTTTGGATAAAATAGCTTTCTAATAATTCCTCCCCTTGTCAGATATTTTCATCATATGGTGTTGTTGCTGATATTTACCTGTTGCGTGATGATTCGAAGCAAAACCGTGGTTTGTTTTTGTATCCTTACTTCACTACTCTGACCCTTTGCATTTCTTTTGAATAAGAGTGTGTGGGCTAGGTAATGTCTTATGTTAGCTATTGTTCTCCTGCCTTTTTCGATAATTCTCAACTTTTACCCTTAAAGATTCACCTTGGCCTTGATTATTTCCAAATGACGTGACTGTGATACTCATACTTTTACAAGTGTATTGATGTTATTACATCGTCATAGCAAGTAGTAAGTACCTTGTGTTTTTGTAGTTTTATTGAACTTCTTTTTGTACACTGATCAGAATTCATCCACCATGAAAATGAACTGTACATGCTTCCACTTTCTAAAATTTTGTAACATTTAGTCTTCTGTGCCAAGCCATCTTCAGCTGGATCCTCTTTGGATGGTGGTGGTTTTCCAATTTTCTTGTTAATGCTTCCTTTGGTTATTGTAGAATAGTTGTATTTTTCTTTCCTTATTAATACTCATTTTCCATGTTCAAACCATGTAGGATGTGGTTTTGTGGGCTTTACTCAAAGACATATGGCAATGGCAGCAATCAACGGGTTAAATGGAAGCTATGTGATGAAAGTAAATCTGATTGCTTAACTTTTCTTTTGTTCTTTCTGAGTCACCTTTGCTGATTGAATTCACTCGCTACTCATATTTTCCCCAGGGGTGTGACAGGGTATTAGCTGTTCGTTTTGCTGAACCTAAGAAGCAAAAGAACGGAGAACTCAGGTGGTTTCCCTTTCTTCACTTTGTTTTCCTCCTGGTATTAAAATGCTGTCACAATCTGAAAACTTTATGGCTGCAATCTTACTGTACAATCTGTGGATGCTTCTAGTTCTTGTGGCAGTGAAGCTAGCTTTAAGTGAATCTTCACTTTTCAGTTGTGGCGCACATCCAAACAGTTAATATACAGTATAAATGGCTTTCCTGGCTTCTGTTTATGAGGCAACTCATATTATTTCCATGACAAAGTTCTCCGAGTTTATCATTATTATTTATAATATTGTTACTGTTATTAAATATAAAATCTGTTTTAATTGATGATGATGATGATGTTTATTACGGAGTATTACTTTATTTCTCGTGTGCTTGTATTATGTATACACTATCTGGTTCTGCTCTCTTGTTGATGTGTTATTTACTTTGAATTAGGCTTCTATATATGATAAGCTTGTATCAGTGACACATCTCTCTCCTTTTCTTTTTAGCGGATTTCTTAATGGTGTATGTTTTTGTCCAATGAAGTGGGTCATTTTTTGTCTACCGTTATGATGGTCTGACGCATATAAACACACCGGGGACAAGAAAATTATATTTCATTATGCGTTTCATATATGCTTTACATTTGCAACCACTCAGAAAATACTTTCTGCAGGTCAAATCCAAATCCTGTGGATATGCGGGGTAGCAATATGCCTAATTCTCTACATCTGGTTAGTACATGATGATTAGCTATTGTACGTTCCCTTTATTAATGCTGTACGTAACCACATGACTAAATTATTGACAAGAATGTTCTTTTGTTAGAACTTACTCTCTAAATTAAAAAGATCTTAATGTGTCAATGTTCCCCTGGTGAACGTTTTTTGCTTAAAGTAGATTTTCTTGTTCGATTGAATCTCAGTCAGCAGATTTACTTTTCAGATATTGTTAGTAAATGAGAACGTGTTCTTCAAAAAAAATAATCCAAAAACACCCTTAGAGCGTCACCAACGCTAAATAAGAGTTACCTATCAAAAAAACCAAGAAATACCACTATCTCTTATTTACTGCCTCTTATACACTACTACTATTACATATTAAATATATTTTGTTTGTCGCATTATGATTTTACCATTTGGGAAACATAAAGGAATTTGTTTATGCGTCCTGCAGGGAAACACAACAACTTCCATGCAAGTAAACTCTACAGGTATTCAAGGTGGAAATTTTCCTACAGTAAGAAACAATTTGGAGTGTCCTGTGGCTTGTGAAACACAGAAACCACTTCAACAGCCAATTTCTCCTTCGCGGTTTTCTCAGATGTCGTTGCAACCCTCACAACCTTCGAAGGGGAGCCCTCAGCCCGCCAAACAAACTGATTCTCAGTTACAGACACCATTGCATTCAGATTCAGACCGAAGATCAAAAAGCAGCACGGACCAGCAACATGATCATCAGGTTTGCTTGAACTCGTGTTTTTCACGTTTATCGATGTCTCTGTTAGGCTTCAGGTTGTTGTATATTGGGGCTGCAGAAATGGAATAGTGGCAATGACAAAAAAAAGTGGGTAGGTTGGCCGATTATGTTTCTATAGAAGTTATAGGCTAGAAAACGGAAAGGATAGAAATTGAGAGGAGTATTCATATGCCAATTACAGGACATTCACGCTTGAGCTATGACATCCCTTTCTCTTTTAACTTTCTGAATTATGGAATGCCAATGATTACTACCCCTCCCCCTCCAGGAAATACAGTATAAAAGCTAAATGTACATGGTTTCAGGAAATACAGTAAACTATTTACTCTGTTGAAAAATGTCAAAAAAAAAAAGTTTCTTCTGCCCTTATGTGACTGATTGAGTCGATTGACTTAGATAGGTCTAGCATGTATATGTGATTTTTCAAACAGGATGAAGAAAAACCTCTTTTATCACTTTATTTGGTTGATGGATATTAGAGATGAAGAAAAACCTCACTCTTCCCCAAGGATATGATTAAATCTTAAAAATTTGATCATCAAAACTCTAAAACATAGTTAAAGTTTTTCAAATATACTCCCTCGGTCCCTTTTTAGTAGCAATACTCTAAAAGCCGCCCCCCCCCCCCCCCCCCCAAACACACCCTCCAACTTCTCTCTCGTGTAAATGTGAACGTGTCTACTAAGAGGGGAGGAGGGAATAGTTGTAATCGCATTGGAATTGTACGTATCAAAGTATATGGGAGGGAAAAACAATTCCATATGTCTGCATGTGTGTGTGTGTTCGCGTGTTTGTGTGCTTTTCTCTTTCCAACTCTTTTGACTACTTCTTTTCAGTCACCCCAACCTTGCAGAGATACTGGATCGAACTCAGTTATATTGAGCTCCGAACCTGCTTCATGTGGTTTATCTAGAACTGATTTGTCCGAAAGTCCTATAGACTGTGATTGGAGTGAACACATATGCCCAGATGGATGCAAGTACTACTTCAATTGTGTGACTTTTGAAAGCAGGGTAATGTTTTAATATCTTGGCTTTACTTACCTTGTTTCCTCAATTCTGGAGCTTACTTTTTGGCTCAACTTTTATGAAACTTTTGTAGTGGGAAAAGCCAGAGGAGTTTTCCCTTTATGAACAACTGTTGAAAAGTCAAGAGCCCCATCCTTCAACTTTGGAGGATTCATCTGTTGAAGAGGACTGTCAAACTCGAGTGATAAAAGACCAGAAGGAACCTTGCGGTTTTGGAAACCCTAAATTGGCAATGTCGTGCTCTGTGGTTAGTATTCTCCATGTGCCATCTATCTTATAATATTTTAAAACAGGAGGATTTGCATGTCACTTGTCACCGCCTCAAAATCTCCTTTATTTTTATATATTTTAATCAGTTAATCAATGCTTGATTACTTGGTTCATTGCCCCTTCAACTTTTATATCAACATAATTATTTAATTTGATTGAAAAATATATATACCGTGCATAGCACGGGCCAAAAAAACTAGTTACTTTTAAATTGCTTTCTCTGCCTGTACATATTTGTCACATGTAACGGATTATATTTTGTATTCCTGGAAAAAGTTATTGATTTGTGGTCATGTTTTATGATAAATTAAGGAACGTTCCTTTTGTAAAATCATGTCATATCCTTTGAAAACTAGTTCCAAAGTTATTTTTATCGATGGGTCAATTATATGGTAGCTTAGAATGAGTGATTTTGACATACTGTGGAACAACTCCAGTGTCCGGCTGAGATTCTGAGTTGGAATTAAATGTCATTTGCGATGCATTATATTGTTCTCCCAAGGATTGCTTTAATCCAATTATATTTTCCAAGAACAATTTGGATATCTAAATGTTAATTTAGGTTATACTTTATATTTAGGTTTGCAGTATAACCTTTATATTTATGAGTTATGAGGCTTTTGCACGGCTTATTTTTACTATGAAAGTCGGTGTTGAATCAATGCTGTTTATGTTGTACTCCAGGAACACAGTCATGAGCAAATACAAGCAGAAACCAGTGCACTCGGCGAGCCAGCTTTTGTTCAATAGGTAGCATCTCAATTTTTCCTTTTTTTTTCAGAAAAAAAACAAAAACAATTACTCCCTTCCTATTGCTTGTAACATAGTGTTAGATTTGTACATTTATATTTAGAACACACAGAAACTGTATCAAAAGGAACTTTTATTTATTTATTTCTCGGTTTTTTCTTCCTGCTAGATCCGCGTAAAGGCATAAGTTTGTATATTTATGATCTTATTCCACATTTCTGAGGAAGCATTTTTGTGTCTACAAAGGAATTTCCCTCACCCCCCTTCGAAAATGATTCTTTGTAAGAAGAAATGGTATGTTTTTTCAGTAATGTGCGAAATAACCAATCGAGATTTTTCAAGGGCGAAATCTGAAATCTTGCATGATATGGTCTCATTTTCACAAAGTGGGATTTGGATGACATTCTCAGTTTTGTTGGAGGTAAGTTTTAAGCTATAAAACTCGCATAATATGGTTTCAGTTTGAATTCATGTGAGACCGTCTTACTAGTACTATTATGAGTTAATTTCATTCCTTATTTTTCCGCTCATTTTATTGCTGTACTAATATTCTTATTCCGGGTTTATCTCAACAATGTTCGGTGAATAATACGCATTAAAAATTCAGTAACACGAGGAATATTTCGAGAACATTTACATAAACATGTGTAGTACAAACAGCTGAAACAAAACCAGCAACCAAGATGCACAGTTTGTAGTAATGTTTATATTCTGTATTTTTAACACACATTTAATGCAAGAAAAGCGCAATAAGATGGGTCGACTGGAGACAGGGACGAGGGGTAGGCCGGGTGGGTTGTGCTTTGGGTTGAGCCCACGGGCCTGGGCCATGAAACCCATTCTGCATCGGGTTGGGTTGAGTGGGCAGGGTTGACATTTTCAAGGTCCATGCCCATGGGCCTCAGGGCCGGACCGTCCTTCATATATACATAAGCCTAATTTTACTGAATTTAGTGTGATGTGTTGTGTCGTGCTTTTTCCAAAAACAAACAGCACAGGCCCGACCCATTACTTTGTGTTTGGCCTGGCTTTTGTGTCAGATCGGGTCGGGCTGCCACAGCGATCTTTAGGTAGGCAGCATTCAGCAATAGGAATAGCAATTAGCAAAGCATGCACGAAAGTAGCAAAAAGAATGGTAAAAGAAACAGATGTGAGAGTTGCTGCATTGTTGTGTGTTTTTGAAATGTGTTTTCAGTGGCGATCTCACCCGCTACTTGGTAAAAGAAATTTTGTACGGGATTGTTTTTTCTTTTTTTTGACGTAAGTTTAATTTGCATAAAACAAAAAGCATTACAAACTATAAGTACAAACTAAAACTAAACTAGGGCTGCGAAAGTCCCTTACATAGCTTACAAACCAAATGAAATAAAACCACTTAAACTTGTGGGAGCGGAATTTCGGCATGCTGTGATGTACATCACATGCCATTTTGTGTACCATTCATTAAAAAGAAAGTACCATTTCGTTAAACGGAGTACCATTACGATAAAAACATGTGTCATTACGATAAAAATATGTACCATTACGATTAAAACATGTAACATTGAAATTCAATTTATTTACAGAAATGCCTTTGTGATGTATTTTGAAACACATCACAGCATGCCGAAATGACTTCCTCTTAAACTTGTACCCTTCTTCTGCCAGCTCATGATTGTTGTGATAATCTCGGTTACAACGGCTTGAAGTGTAAGTCTACCAAATCATAAACCACCTATTCTTTTCTGTTTTCATCAATGACAGTGATTTCCTTAACACGAGTAGAGGTGAAATAGGGGTGAAAGACTATTAGAGACGCCCTTAAGAACCTATGACACTTGGGGATCGAAAAATATAATTGGATCTTTCAATTGTTTGACGAGTGATTATGAAAATCCACTCCTTTGACGTACGATTTATTAAACGTACCTTTTTTGAATTTGAGCACTATTATTTTACTCCTACCGAATTTGAAATGAAAAATAGCACTATCTTATTATTTATATGAAGTACTAGTACAAGTAAAACTAGTTTTGACCAATTGGTTGAAAGGAAAAGATCGAGATTATTGGTCCTCTTTTTACCTTAAATTGAAGTACTTTAGAAATAGGTTAGTCAATATTAGTATATTACTGGTAGTAAACGCTTTAGGCCTTGTTCTCTTTACCTGATGGTTCAAGTTTTCAAGTTTCTAGTTTGGTTTAGTCTAATTAATATTTTATGTGAGAGTTTTCTGAGTTTTTTTTAATCCGGTCTGATCTGATCTACTCTGTAATAAGCAATAATTAGAATAAGATAAGATAACAAAGCCTTAGTATTACTCATAGTAATTACTTATAGTACTCCCTCTGTCCCATAATACTCGAAACGGTTTGACTTTTTGCACTATTCACATGCTTCACTTTGACCCTATTTTATTTTAAGTATATGAAAACAAATGTTAGTATATAATATATTGTTGGTTTTATCTTAATATATATTTTCAAAATATTAATTTTTTATAAGTTTTTATAATATGTAGTTAAAGATATTGGTGGTCAAAGTTATGCATTGGCAAGCGTGTCCAGTCAAAACGTTGCGAGTATTCCGGGACGGAGGGAGTATCTTATTAAAGTTAATTTGATTAATTTTGAAAATGAGAAAAGAAAAGTATATATGTTGTGCATGGCCCTTTGCTTTGCTCCATAGAAAAAGCTCAATTCCCCAAATGAACAATGCAAAACCGAAAGTTAGTCTGTCCTTACGTACTTTTTTATTACATCACTTTGGTACGTGATGAAGATGAACCCTAACTTAACTTCACAATTCAATGCATTGTTCCTCCATTTAAACCCAACAAAGATACTTAGCCCACCCTTTTCTTTCTTTTTTACCATTTTTAGCCCTTCTGCAACTCTCCTTACTTTTTTCCCCTAAAATTAAATTTACCCCATATAAATAAAAATTACGGACGTCAGTGAAAATAAGTACAGACAATGAGGAATGCTTCATTAAATTCATGGATTCAAGTACATCAGAGGTTTTCATCATTTTGATCCAATTCAGCAACCTAGCTAAATCAACCCATTATGTAGCCTGTCCTTTTTTTTTTACCACATGAATATATAGGCTAGCTACTTAATGCAATCGTACCCTTGCCTTTTTAACACAGGTTGGGAAAATCTTTACGTGTCTTGTACGGAGTACGTATTTATAAAGAATAAGTTTCAGGTAAGACTGTCTTACACTAGTTTATTGTAATACAACTATAACAATATTGAAGACTTGATCTTAATTATAGAGTCGGGTTGTTCCAGTGGTGGATCTTGACTAAAAGATTACGATGGGCCAAGATTTGAAACTTCAACACTTAATTATTAAATACATGTGCATTTGATCAATAAGTCCCTAACATTTTATATCTAGTTTGTAGAATTAATAATTTCTAAAAAACTTATCATGGGTCTGGGCCTGAATGGCCCCGGTGGAAGACCCTCCTCTGGAGTCAGTTACATGAATTGAACCAACAAGGACATCGCGTGCTTATAGAGCTGGTCTCCTATGTTCGCAACCATGATTCCCTTGATCCCTTATTACTCCCTAGACCTGGTTATTGGACAGGGTAGTCCAATGGATATAGGGTTAGGGTCAAGTTAATAGGGCTTTTATTGGGCAGGGCTCCTATTGGACAGGGCCTTTATTGGATAGGGTCATTATAGGGTCAAACTTATACTACAATTATTTTGAAAATTAAAATAGTAATGATACAAAAAATTACGTGTATAGTTTCGTATTTACTTGTACTTGCACATGGCTCTTTTGTTTTTCATTTTTCATTGCTCGTTTATTGACCCGCCCACTAATGACCCGCTATTGACCCGCGACCCGTTTTGACCCGCCCATTATCGACCCGCTAAAAATGACCCTTTCAATACCCGACCCTCTTTTGACCCGCACCGACCCTGACCCGCCCCGCCCGATAACCAGGTCTATTACTCCCTCCACTCCCTTCTATCAAGTGTATGTGTAAACCCAACTTCTTGTTTCACAACAATTTACTATGATCCCTAAATATATATTAAACCATACTACGTAAGAGTGTATATAACATACATTGATCAAGTGATCAGTTATTGTAAGAAGCCCTATTCAGTTCACCTTATGTTTACTTATTTCAGAAGAAAAAAAAAGTTCACTTAAGTTTAAATAAGATAAATTCAGAAAAAATAAGTACAAATAAAACGCACCCACGTCGTCTCATATAAGAAAGATATCGTCATGTATATGTGTGTGCAAAGGTTGCGTGTAAAATGAGAATTTCAACTAAAAGAAAGAGAAAAATAAAGGGAACTAATTAATTAAGTACGGAGTAGTTTTTTCCATAAATCATACCCCAATAAGGCAATAACCAAAGTTGATACAATGACAAATTCCTGATCATAAGTGAATAGGATCTTCAACACCAAATTACACTAACTAGCTAGGATTAATTAGTGAGATCGAATGATACTACTAAAATTACAGACCTAGTCAGCAGAAATAAAAATTAAAGAAATAAAGCAAAATACTAATTAATACTAATTGTATTTATATTTTATATTTATATATGATCTAATCATCTTACTCTTCTTTCTTCATAATAGAAGGAACAATGTCTTGCAAAAGCCCATGGTCTCTAAGCAAAGCTCCACCAACCGGGGCGGCCGCTGCGGCTGCACCACCACAAAACCGCCGCTCTTGTGAAGCTAGTACTGAACAACTATTACTAACATTGGTAGTAGTTGTTGTAGTAGGATTAGGATTTGGTAATGTAATATTATTATTATTATTATTATTATTATTACCAAAATGGTTAAGTTGATGAGGAATTAAGCTACTAACATAATTCATTTGGAGTTGATGATGATTATTATTAACCATTTGCATTGGCAGGTTACCAAAGGAGGAGGTTGCACCAACACCGAAACCGAACCCGGATCCGTAACCCGGACCCGGCATCACCCCACGGGGAAGGATAGTACAAGGGTGTGTGTGTTGACCTTCATAAGTTGTAACAACAATGGAAGGATCATTGAATGATCTCTCTACTCTCTTCTTTACATTACATGATACACTGGTGCAACGATAGTAACTCCTACAAAAAAACCAAAAAAATAACCAAAAAAATAAATTAAAAAATATTCAATTTTTCAGCTCCGTCTCGTTTTACTTGTCTCGTTTTGAACAAAAAACTCTCATAAAAATTGATCTAGAACAAGTAAAATGAGACGGAGGAAGTGATTGAACACTAAAATTGATCAATTTTAATTGGATAATAAGTAAGAGATTCGGGTTTTTTTTCAGCTGTTTCTCATTTTACTTGACTCGTTTTGACTAAAAAACTCTCAAAAAAATTGTTCAATGGAACAAGGAAAATGAGACGGAGGGAGTGATTAAACACTGCAAATGATCAATTTTAATTGGATAATAAGTAAGAGATTATATTTTTCAGCTGCGTCTCATTTTATTTATTCCATTTTGACTAAAAAGTTCTCATACAGATTAATCAAATGGAACAAGTAAAATGAGAAGGAGGGAGTGATTGAACGCTGAAATTGATGAGTTTTAATTGGATAATAAGAAATAAAATGATACCTTGGGAAAGGGCTGTTCTTGACAGCTTTTTGGCCGTACTTTCTCCATCTATAACCATCTTCTAGATGATCAACTTCACTCTTTGTCATGAATGCAAATCTTGGCTCTCTCTGCCGTTTCTGATTTGTCTTTTTAGCCTTTGTCGATCTTTTTTTTAAAGACACCCCCAAAAAATTATAAATTAATTTCATTAATCAATAAATTAATCAAACTATGTTTATCATATGGTTTAGATTAATAAACTATATGCACATTAAAGCAAAGAGCAATATGCACTGAATCATTACAGATTTAGTACCAACAAATCAAATAAGATCGAAATCAGAGTATTAAAATAAACTAAAGAACTTTTTTAGAAAAAGAACCCTTTTTTCTATGAATTTTTATCACAAATCATAAAAATAAAAACTACCCATTTCCCCTTTCACACTCTTCTCAAATGGGTTTGTCTCAAAACTCCAAAAAAAAAAAACTTACATTTTCAAATAAATTGAAATCAGAGTATAAAGAATAAAATAAAAAACTTTAAAAAGACTCTTTTTTTCTATGAATTTTCATCACAAATCATAAAAATAAAAACTACCCATTTCCCCTTTCACACTCTTTTCAAATGGGTTTGTCTCAAAACTCCAAAAAGAAAAAAAAAACTTACATTTTCTTAGCCTTTTGTTCTTCATCATCATCTTCATCAACTTCTTGTTGGTGTTCGTCATTGGATGCAGAGGAAATAGAGGAAGAGTTTGGAGTTGTCGGGATATTAATATTATTACTATTAGTAGTAGTATTAAGAATTTCAGATAATTCAGGGTTAACAATAATGGAAGAAGAAGTTGGAGGAGGTGGGGTGGGATCAGGTGCAAGAGGGTCCATGGTAGTAGGGAAGTCTTCAGTAAATGTGCTCCCACCATAACTATTCATCATAATCATATCAAATAAAGAAGGGTTGATATGATGAATCATATCTTGCATACCTAACAACTCCATAAATCCTGTTGTAGCAGATGATGATGTTGTTGTTGTTGAGGATGATGAACAACTGATTTTCTGATCAAAAACTTGGGAATCAAAACAATTTGAATTTGCTAATGATTTTGTTGTTGATGATATTGATTTTGGTTTTGATGATGGATGATTACTATTACTATTAATCAAAGTTTCCATCTTCACTGGATTTTTCATCTCCATTTTTTGTTTTTTTGTTTTTTTTACCTAAAAGGATTCTCTCTCTAGCTTAGAGATGAAAATGAAAGAGAATGGAGGAGAGAGAAGCTAGGGAGTGAGAGTTTTTGGAGTGAAAAAAAGGAAGTGAGAATGAGTACAAAAATAAATCCAATTTTTATTAATATAGTACTACTCTAGTAGGAATTGTAGTAGGTTTTTTTATTTATTAGTATTGGCTATAATTGGTGCTAGGTTTGAAGGACTACTACTCTACTAGCTAGCTATTAATTTAATGATATTTTTAAAATGTATGGTTTGAAAAGATCAAGTTTGAAATACTCCCTTCGTTTCACAATAATTGTTACGGAATATATTTAAAAAAATTTAACTATTTATATTGGCGGTAGCTTTTACAAACATACGGAGTAAATAAAAATAAAAGTTATCATGCAAAATGTTTTAACTATTAATTTAATGATATTTTTAAAAGTGTATGGTTTGAAAAGATCAAGTTTGAAATACTCCCTTCGTTTCACAATAACTGATACGGAATATATTTAAACTTTTTAACTATTTATATTAACTGTAGCTTTTACAAACATACGGAGTAAATAAAAATAAAAGTTATCATGCGAAATGTTTTATATACGGAGTATGTGGGTATTAAGGTTACTCTCATAATGTAAATTCTTTTATGATATTTACCACGGAGTAATATTATTTTTTATATATTAATGGTCCAATTAGTGTATTGACATATGCGCAAAGGTTAATTAACTATATCATTGAATTGGTCGGAGGAAGTATGTACTACTTAAGGACTTGGATCATTTACAACTATTCTCTAATTCTCTTGGTGCAAATGAGTCAAAAGGAAGATATAAATTACAAATAGAGGAGGGTGGTGCAAATGAGTCAAAAGGAAGATATAAATTACAAATAGAGGAGGGAGATTCAAGCGCGTAACCTACCGTGCATAAGATATCAGTCTTACCCACTAGATCAAAACCTCATTATTCTCATTTCGCCATATTATAGTAACCGATGTGGTTTGTTTATAATAAGTTGAAAACCTTTACTTTTTGTATCCATATACTCCGACTCCATATAAAACTGCGCTGATGGAAGTTGATTAATTCAAATAATAATTTTCCTTCTTCTAAAAAAAAAAAATAAATAAATAAAAGAGAGAGAGAGAGAATCTAACATTTTTTAAAGTTAATCTGTTGGAAAGAAGTGAAATTCTTGTTTGAATTATTCATTTGTCGTTACCATTCAAACAAATTATAGAAATTCTTTAATTACATTTTAGTACTCTGTATACATTATTCTTAAATTTGGAATACTTTCACTATTTCATACTGTCCTGGTTGGTAATGTAAAAAGAGTTTGGTCGAAAAATGATGCTGCCAAGGTCGCCGTTTTTATACTGTTTAAGCTTTGACCACTCCACAAAAAACAAAAAAAAAAAAAACAAAACATTTATCTTTTTATTATATAGGATAATTATCGTACGTGTGATTGTGTGAATGGGAAATTGCATTTATTTGGCAATTGGCATGGCATGAATAATGAAGAAGCTTCGTTCGTGTGCATGTCAATGTAAATCCTCCAAATAATTGTGTAATATTTGCTTTTCAAATTTCAAAATTTTAGAAAGCGAGAGCAACAATAAGGGGAGACTCTTATTTAGGGGCTCTTTTACTCTCTTTCTTATGCCACCTAAGCATCAACTCCAAATAAGAGCCCCCTTCCAAAAATTATAGAAATCGGCTAACTCTTAACACTACCTCTTATTCTCTCTTACCCTATTATTTTATTTTATTTCCATGCAAAAATGTTGACATGGCACTAGCTCTTATTTATTGGAGCTAGCTCTTATTTCAGAATTTTTACTTACAAACTCTAATTAAGAGTCTCCCATTTCTCACCTAAGAGCTAGCTCTTAATTTTTCTCTCTCCTTAAGAGACACCTAAGAGTAGGAATGGCAATGGGTAGGGTCTGGGTAGGGTCTAGCAATACCCAGACCCGGACCCTAATTTTTTGACCTATACCCATACCCTACCCTTACCCTATAGGGTCTAGAATTACAAGACCCTTACCCGGACCCTATGGGTCCAGTAGGGTATGGGTAGGGTCTAGGGTCTGGAGCGGGTTCGTATTGCCTAATTTTTCTTTAACTTTTTTCAATTTTTTTTATATCCAGCCATATGTAATGCACAAAAAAAAATACAAGACAAACGATTAATTTGACATTTTAAAACAAATAAATCCTAGTGCCCCAAATCATCCTTGTATTTCCTTAAACATATTACAATTTAATGTACCAAGGTCACGAATTAAAAAAAACTCAGGTTCTCAAGTACACAATGTCAATGTTAGAGGTTTTTTTTGACTAGTGAGTGGTAGTGTTGGATGGTTGTTAGAGGAGTAAATGTGATTTTGTGGATTGCCTTAAGATTTTGTGTTATTTTTATAATTCTTTAATGAAATTTGAGCGGATTTAGTTTAGGGTCCGGGTAGGGTATGGATCTTAAGGGTCTATGGGTAGGGTAAGGGTCTGAAAAAGTTGGACCCTTACCCTACCCTATTCGATACATCATATACTCATACCCTACCCTTACCCTATAGGGTCTAGAAAATTTAGACCCATACCCTAATTTTAGGGTAGGGTCTGACAGGGTCAGGGTAGGGTCCTGGACCCGTTGCCATCTCTACCTAAGAGCCTCCCCTTATTCATGCTCTGATTGTGCTCTTAGTTTTGATTTTTTTTTCCCCTTTTGCTACTTATAACTAGTAATTAACTATATTCTTTGGTTATGATATATGTAATAATTTGGTTAATTACATAACACTACGCTAATTACATACTCTGTAATATGTTTGTTTTTTAAAGTCTAAGATCGGCGCTTTTACATGTATCATAAGAAGGAATTTAGGATAGATTCTAGTATCACTACAAAAAAAGGGTACATATTTAGACGGAATAGTTGCGACAGTGTGACAAAGGGTCGCAACGAGTTTTGGGGGCGCGGATATAAATTTTCAAATTGCGACGGTTTAAACAGTCGAAACATATTTCGACGGTCTATAGCGTCGCTATTAGCCAAAAAAAGACACGTGATACCCCACGTGTTTGTAAGCCCGCAAAACCAATTACACATTCAGGCTAAAAAGGATCCCGCCTATTCTCCTAAATTTTTTGCTGAATCGCGCTTTACACTCACCTCATCTCCCACGTTTCCCTCAACCTCCTCACTGACCTAGCTCCAAACCCTAACCTCCTCCCGATGAATCCGTCTTCACGCCTCTTCACCTTCAGCACCATTAACGAATTCCTTGGATTTCTTTTTCAACCTGTACGTTAGAACAATCAAATCCCTCAATTCTCTCAGTTCAGCCCACTTTCTCTCACTCTCATTCTATATATTCATGGAAAATCCCAATTGAATTCAAAATTTTCCCAACAAACTCAAGTTAAATTCGCTGCTTTCTCTGGAGTTTTTATTGGAGAGCATCCTCTGGTTTATGATTTGCTGCTTCCTTGGTGTATCGGATAAATTCGCTCTAGTAACTCGATCTTCCAGGTTAGGTTTTTGTCTTTTTTTTTTTACTTCTGTTGCCGAAAATGTATGATTTATTGTTAATTTGAGAGCTTCTTGATTGTCTAAATTATACTAGCTCCATGATCAGATGAACTTTATATTTCCCCATTTGCTTGTTCTTTGGGTGACTCCCGGGGAAAGGAGGCTTTGCATAGTAAATTTTGAGATTTTTTCTTGATTGCAGGATGATTTAACTTAATCTTGGGGTGGGGAATTGCTTTGATTCCATCTCATATGATAAACCTGCCTTGTTCAAAAAATTTTAGACTCGTATTTTTCAATACTTAGCAGCTTTCTTTCACACCTTTGCTCCTTTTTTCTTTAACGTTTTTTGCAAGTGTGACTTCTGGGATGCTCTTGTGTTATTTAAATGTCTAAACTCAATAACTTCATAAGCTTCTAAGATTTCCTTAATGAAAACTCATCTGTAATTAGGGAAAATTTGGAAATAATGAGTTTCTCTTGTGATATAAACTCGTTTACTGATTTCTTGCTAAAAGAGTTGGGTTTAAATTAGGACGGAAGTATATCAAGTGAAGAGACTGCTTACCTCCAGTGTTGTTGTGCCGTTGATAGCTTCTCCTTTGATGTAAAACAATCCTGCGAATAATTTATCTGGAGCAAGTTGCTTAACTTAGTGGCAGCATCCTTGTGAACATATATTTCTTTTATTGATGATAAAGGTTATTTATTTATGCATAGGTTCGGCCCACATATATGGCTTCAATGATTTCCTTATAATGATGAGCTAACAAAAGTCCTTAGTTTGAAATTCATCATTTCAGAATGATAGACCACATTTTATTTTGGTAATCAAAGCCTGGTAACTTTGTCCATTAATTTGTCAAAAAATGTATTGAGTTATAATGTGAAGAACCTGCTGGTAGATCAGTTTCTTATGATTATCATTTGGTTAGTTTTACTATGGTTTGGTAGTAATTAATGGTCAAAATCTGAGAGATTTAACCACGAATTTGGAGTATTTTGAAAAGGAGGTGTATTTCAGTTCATTCCTTGAACTAAGTAATCCTGCCTTACGTGGTAATCTTTGTCGTTTTGGAATTATTCATATTCTTTTTTTCGTACTCATAGATGGTGAATGGAAATTCTCGAAGGATTTAACTTGCAAATTAAACTTCTTATTTGATTATACGGGTTAGGATAAAAGTCAATTAATTATAATAATATCCACTTGTGCAAAATATCAAATTAGCGTTTGAGTTGCACTGTTCCTGATCTAACTTGCCAATTTCCATTTTAACAAATACACAAATATGGTTAATTACGTTTAAACTATTTCATTATCATTACATCAGAACTATTCGTGAAGCTCTTGCCTAGGCTGCAGTAAAGGTTGATTCAACCTTAATCTTGTAATTGCTAAAATATTATTCTCAAAATTCTTTACCTAAAAGATAATGGACTGGCCACTACCAAAAGAATAAATTCTTTTACGTTATTTGAGAAGACTCTGAACTGTATTAAAAATGGTCGCGCTCAGTTGTAGTAATAAAAGTAAAGGTTGTTTTTCTCTGTGGTGTTTTCCTCAAAGTTAGTTTAGGTTTGAACTAGATAGAAGCCTTATTTTCAAGACCTACATCCTGGTGATCATCTCATAATCCTTAACTTGGCACAACCACATCTCTCCGACTGGGTGATCTACTTAAATTTAACATTTGACTTGGGAGATGGAATTATAGCATATATCTAGAACAAAATTTTCTTGCAGAAGTCATAACTTGAAGTTTTCTCATTGGATTAAATGGTTGCTTGGATTAACTTTGGACTTAAGCGTTTAGGATTATTTACATATCATATCAGATGTGGTAGTATTTTACTACCAATTTCTTTGTATAGCTGAGTGTAGTACTACCACATCTGATATGATATGTAAATAATCCACATATATTTCAGGTAGTTTTCTTATGTCTTATACTGTAATAATGTAATACCTATGTGCACTTGTATAAATATTTACTCAATGCAATACAATTTTGACCAAGTGACACTTTCCTACAACATCCATCAGACAACCACTTGATTAGAGATGAAAGGCATCACCAGGAGTTCAGAAATGTATTTAATTCCAAGTTTTGCAAAGTATCCCATCTTTGACTTAGGTGGACTGTAGTTTTTTTTGTTGCATTTTGTTTTTGGTGGTTAGGTTGTTTGTGTTTAGGGCATAGAATGTTAGTGAGGAAGTGATGTCCTTTTTTAGCTTCAGGTTTTGTGAGATAAAGTTGTTGTGCTGCCCGTGTTTTCTTGCCATGAGCTGAGCTTCTGAAATTTGTCCGGCTCTGCAGTTTGGGAAGGAGAACGCCTATTTTTGTTGTTAATTTGTTGAAACGGTTGGGTTGTTTGATGTCTGTTATGCTGGTGGTATTGAATTGCTAATGATTGCTGCTGTGAATATTGTTCTTCTGATCTGCTTCTTCTTTGATCTGATTTTCTGTTTGGTTCTGTTCTGCTTAATCTTCTGCCAGTATGCCGTTCTGCGTGTTTTATGTTGTTTTTGTCTTTGATGACTTAGCTTGACTGTAGTTTTTTTTTTGTTGCATTTTGTTTTTGGTGGTTAGGTTGTTTGTTCTTGTTGGGTCGTTGGTGTACTTGTTAGTTTTGTAATCTGATTCTTGTACAGGAAGGGATGTCTTTCTTATAATTGTTCTTTGATTGATTATAGGCTTATAGCTCCTCCTTGCTATGGGAAGGTAAATACAAGAGCGCCTAGTCATTTAGTGATGATAAACTTAAAATGGGGCATACTTTTCAACCTTATTTGGTTTGTTGCATTTCAGTTGCTATAGGTGATAAGTAGATAAGAACTTAAAAACACGAATATTGTGGCACATGTGATATGTGCCACGAGATCACTAAGTAATATCGTTGAATTGCATTACTTTTTACAATATTGTGGCACATTTGATATGTGCCACGAGATCACTAAGTAATATCGTTGATTTGCATTACTTTTTACAATATGTGCCACGAGGTCACTAAGTAATATCATTATTCAAGCACTTTCTAATCAATTGGCAAAAGATTGAAGTTAAATGCAGATTTTTGCAAGGGTGCCCAAGTAACAAAATGTATACCATCGTTCATACCTTCCATAGTGCAAAACATAGCCTCTTACGAGAAAGTTTTGATCCGTTCTTATTATTTCTGATCAAATTAGTTCTGATCAGTTCTGTTCAGATCAGTTTTGTTCTGATCAGTTCTTCCTAGGTTTGGGTTTTGTACGGTTTTTCTTATCTTCGTCTCGAATAACCATCATTTGCAATGCTGGAATTATTGTTTGGTTCCGCTCTTTCTATGCTTCTTTTGACAGGATCAAAACCGTCGATTATTTCTTATCAGTTCTGATTATTTCTGGTCATATGATGATCTGTTCTGTTATGATCAGTTCTGCCTAGATTTGGGTTTTGTCCAGTTTTATTGTTTGGTTCTTCTCTTTCGATGCTTCTTTTGACAAGATCATTGGGTGGTTGTGAGGAAACTCCATTGTTTTTCGAGTTGATTGTAGTTATGCCCTTCTGTTCACATGCTTCAATTTGAGTGTGCTCTTGAGGTCCTTCTTTACTGTCAGTACTTGCCTGTCTTTTATTACCAATACCCTCCTCTTTTAAGACATTACTACACGAACCTTGAACTGGGATGAAGGTGGAAGCTTATTGTGATTGTCTTGGAGTTCCTGTTCTTGTTCTTGAATGTGAGACATGTCAAGTTCTCTTGTATTATGGATTTGGCTGAATTCCTTGGAGTCCTGCCACCAGTATTTAATCATATTTTCTGCATTTTTTTATTCTTTAGAATGGAAGATATAAACAACATGAAAATTATAATACCTTGTGCTCAGGGCCTCAGGTGATCTTTCTCTAGTAGCCTTGGCATTTGTGGATGGTGAGCCGCAAAGGGTGACGATGGCAATGGTGATGAGGGAATCAACAACAACTAGAATGAAAATTTTGTTGCCTTAATATATATACCTCTAACTCTTTAAAAGCAAGGACTCGCTTGTTACTATTCACGAGCAATAGTACTTTGTCTGTTTCGCCCTTTTTTTCCTTCTTTCGTTTTTCTTAGTAGCAGTGTTGGTACGTTTTTGCCCTTATATTTCTATTGCCTTGCCCAGAGGAGAGAGAAACCTCAACATTTTCCTATGATTTCCTCCCTTTTTCTTCTCCCTTTCTCTTTCTCTATGAATGTCGGTGCTCTCACTCTTCATTTTCTTCGATCTCTCCTCTTCATTTTCTCTATGATGTTTTGGATGTTTTTCCTTTTATTTGTTTAATTCTTACTTCATGTCTTCATGTACCTAGAAAGTTGTTGTGCTTGACAGAATATTGTGTATTTGAATTGATGTGAAAGGGTCGATTTCACTTCATAGGTTCTCTTTTTCTCTTTTTCTAAGCGAGTAGATTGCTACTGCTGCTATTGCTATTGCTCCCTTGGTCTGATTTTTCCTTATTATGAAGTCCGAACCCTCTTAAATTGTGATTGTGTGTGCATGGCTAGCTGGTTCAAATATCTTGTATGCTGCATGTTTCCTGTGCTTTGGGATGTAGTTTAAGTTTCTGGACTCACGGTTTTCTGGGAGGAGTTTGTGTTGTACTGCTGAGTATGCTGGGCTGGTTTCATTTCGCGAATAATGTTATTTCCAATTGAGGTAGGTCATTGTATTTTCATTTGCGAATATTGATGTGACTCATGTTTAGAAACAATTTCACATACTGCATTAGAGATACTAATAGCATACTGCAGTTTTTCTTAAGAGAACGATACATAACTACAGCTAGTCTGCTAGTATTTTTTACGGTGATTCATCATTCTAAGGTGATATAGCTCGATAGTCTTTTTTTTGGCAACCATCTCAGCTAGTGTGCCATGAAACTCAGCTAGTCTGCCATGACTGTGGTAGGCCAAGAATTCTGCTGTCTTGTGGTAGGCCAAGCTTGCAGATGTCTTCTAGTCCACTGTTGTGACATGTAGGCCAAGCTTTGTAGATGTCTTCTAGTCCATTGATGTCTTACATTTGTAGTTGGATGCATAACTTGATAAGAGCTCCTGAACATGTGTAAGTAAATTATCAATCATTAGCCACAAGCTCACATGCCACAGCTTTCCAAGACTGATCAATAATTAGTCACATTATCTAATTGTATTTTAGAATTAAGAAGCAGAGGAAAAAAATGTGGCCAGTTGCAGCAAGCAAGAATCTGTTGCAATATATCAGCACCCAACCAGTAGACTACTGATTATTAGATTATGATTAGTACTTTAGTAGTGACTGAATTGAGTAGTAATTGAATTGTTATTGAGGTGTTGTTTAGGGATTCATGAGATTGGTAGTCCGTAGTTGCTTACTTCTATATGCTTGTAGCTTAGAGTGGTTACTTGTTTGAGCTGCTGATTTTATTATCAGGATTTCTTCCAAATCCAGAACTTGAGACTTCTGTTCTATCTGTGTGGTATTGTTATCGTTCTGTGTTCTCTATCAACTGATTAAAATGTGATTCTTTGTTACCTTTCTTTATGGAATTATTACTAAGGTAAACAACTAATCATGATTCTTTAACATTGTTCTTGACCTTGTTGTTAATTTTCCCTTGATTTTATGGAATGTTCATCATACTCAATTCATATATATTTGACATAAATTTTCTTTGCAGATTATTGATGATTCAAGTGGTAATAGTAAATGTAGATCAAGAGATGAACAAGTTATCTTGAAGCTAAGCTAGCATAAGGATAGGTTTACTTGTTCGTAACCTTGTTTTTATTTAGTTTTGGACTATCTTGTAGAAAAAATGATAATGCTAGTTAAAAAGTTATTTTTGTTTTAAAACTATCGCTTTTATTCCAGTTTGACTAGACTCTGCGAATTAATTTAATGTATAGATGATTTTTATCACTTTTTCTAAATTAACTACTTAAGTATATATATGAATCATAGCATGATGTTATATATATATATATATATATATATATATATATATATATATATGTTGCTTTAAGATAGTACGTGTACGTACGTAGTACGTTAATATTTGTATTTGATTATGATTTATTATCTATGGTCGATATATTTTTTTTATAGATAATTCATGAAAAATAATATATATATATATATATATATATATATACATATGTATATATATATATATATATATATATATATATATATATATATGAAAAAAAATATGATGCAAATTGTGACGCTCCAAAGTCTCTAAATTATTACGTATATATGAAAAATAATATGATGCAAATTGTGACGCTTCAAAGGGTCTAAATTATTTTGGAGGGAATGGAGAGACCTCGCACGAAAGTAAACATATAGTGACTCTAATAAGAGTCTATATATTTCGGGTGTCTAAAGCGTCTCTATATGGTTTATAGTGGCGGAAAAATGTGTCTATACGCGTGCAAATAGTGACGCTTTATATAGTCTAAATATTGCGACTCCCTATATAGTCACTATATCCCAATTAGCGACGGAGAAATACATCGCTGTTTTGCAAATTGTGACGCTCTAAAGCGTCGGTAAATAGCGGCAATGAAAATAGCGACCCTCTCCCAAAGCGTCGCTATGTGAAATAGCGACACTTTAGAGCGTCGCAATTTGTCCCAAAAAGCGTCACAATGTGCCGCGTTTTTTTGTAGTGTATAAAACCGATATAACGGCCAGATTGATTATATATACATCCTAATAAGGTCATATCATCTTTATTCAATCTCCTTCTTTATTGTAAATATTAATTTGACTATAATATCTCATATCGGCCTAGTACTAGATTATAGTAAAATTGTATCTAGTGTAATCCTTACTATATACTCCCTCCGTCCCGGAATACTTGACCTGTTTTCCTTATAGGGCCGTCCCTTAATACTTGACCTGTTTCTAAAAATGGAAATATTCTAACAATATTATATTATTTCTCACTCCACTCCTATTAACCCACCTACCCCATACTCCATACAAAAAATAATTAAAAATTCAACCCCTACTCTCCCCAACCCCACCCCTTTACACATTTCCCACTAACTACATTAAAATAATACCCCACTATCAACTACTACCTATTAAATTAAATAAGTCAATTCAAGTCCCTTAAACTCTGTGCCGGTCAAACCGGGTCGAGTATTCCGGGACGGAGGGAGTATATCCATGAAATGCAGTGGCGGATCAAAAAATTGTACTAAGTGGGGTCACTATTACAAAATTACTGAAAAATTAACTAAATTAGGTACTTTTTAATACAAATTAGTCTAAAATTAACTAAAATTATGTAATTTTTTTGGCCAAGTGGGGTCAAGTGACCCCACTCCTTACACACTAGATCCGCCAGTGATGAAATGGCATATGAGTAAATTATAAGTGAAAGTTTAGAGTGAGAACAAGTTCTAGCTTTATTGAAGCAAGAGGTACACTTTGATGCACCACCGATCGAGCACAAACATGCATCAAAGCACTTTAGTTTGAGAAAGTGATCGATTTCATATAAACACAAAAGGCTTTATTAGGACAAATAGACAATATATATGCATGAGATGCATGATCCTCTCAATTCTCATATCCTTTTATTTGCTTTTCTAGAAGCTCATATTCTTTTCTCACCGATCCCTATAAAGACATTACCCATAGAATAAAATATATAGTGGGGGTGTGGATTTTTATGATTTTTATTGGGAATTTCGGCCAATTAAATTGCATAAAATTATCACACCTTTTAAAAGTATGATTAAAGTATCCATTTTTAAATCAATGATCTTATTTAAAATTACTTAAAATCGTAAGTAATTACAAGAATTTGTACGACAGGTCAAAAATCTCGTCGTAAAAGCCTTTTGTGACGGGGATAACAACCAAACAAAGATGGGAACAATCGTCGTAAATGTCTTTTATGACGGGTTGACGACGGAATTTTCCACTAACGACGACCCCCTTTTATGACGGGTTCGCCACAGAAAACCCCGTCGTTAATCAACGATTATTGGCCTTAGCGACGGGATTTCCTGCCGCTAATGGTACAATTCCTTGTAGTGTAATAGGTTAGATCGATATAGTACATAGTCTTATATCACATACCCCGTATAAAAGTATAACTTGTAAACTGACTTAATATATTTAGATTGATCGTCATTACTCAAACAACTTATATTTTGAATTGGAATTGTTTATTTAGAATTTTATTGGTTGTATTGTACTCACTGAGATTTACATAATTGGTACTAATTAATAACGTCTAAACTGATTTAAGTTTTTAATAATATTATCTTACTCTTTCTAGCTAGGAACCAAGAAAAAGAAGGGGATCAAAATTAATAGATTCCAAGTGTTGTTAAATCATGGAAACCAAAAATATAATTAATATATTTATAAAAAATAAAGGACAAAGATTAAATTCAGAAAATGCTAAAAAGAAGATGACAATAATGGAGAATAGCTGGGTTTCTTTTGTGGACAACCATCTTTATTTTACTCAAAAAAAAAAACAGAAATAATAATAATAACTTTTGCACGTGTGAGTGACATGATTACGTGCTGAGGTAATTTACGTGCCTCTCATATAAAGATCTTTCTCCATTCTAACTTCCTTCCTCTCCGCCTATAATTTTGCCTTTTTTCCAATTTTATATTTTTGTTTTATCTTTCGCATGCTTTCATTTTTATCAATTTTGCTATAGTTCTACTTTTTACATTTCTAGTTCCGGCAATAAGTGGTAATTTACCTAATATACAATGAATTTCTTGTAAAAATTAATGTATGAAAATGATGGAGTATCTTCTTTATGAACTAGGATTGTCTTTTCTCAAGGCAGAATCTACACTATATCAAGATAAATCTAAATTTCCTTAAAAAAAATCTAAATCATTATGATTTATACAAGTATGTAATGAATCTTTCAAAAGAGTTTTTATATCAACAAAAGAACTACGAAAACAAAACAATGCAAGAGATGGACAAGACAATATTTGTGTGTGTAAATGTACAATAGACCTGATCAAAAGGTGGGGCGGGACGGGTTTGGGGTCGGGTCGAGGGCATAAAAAGCTGTCCGTTGTGTCGGGTTGGATCGGGCCAAACTTCGGGCCGGTTTTTTGTGCCCAAAACCCGTCATTTCGAGCAAAAAATAGCGGGCTTTTCGGGCCGAGACAAATTTATAACTAAAGTTGTTGTTTTATGTTGCTCAAAGCCCGTAAAATTTTTAAAAAGTTCGGGTAGGCCGGGCCCGAAAAACCTGGCCAAAACTGCCAAAGCCCAATAAATTTTGGTCTGGGCCATCGTTGATCAGCTCTAGTGTATAATAATTTAATCAAGGTGTCTACTGCTAATAACAATGACTAACTATCTTGTCCCGACCCGTATGCTCAATAAAAGTAAAAGATAGCCAATGATCTTTTTCGTTTTCAAATGTAAGGATTTGATCAATCCGGATTAATTCATTAAGAGACAAAGTGTACAACCACTACGTCAAGACTAACTTGATTATATTCATTACTATTCCGTATATATACTCCACAACTACGCCATTTAGCGCTAAGATAACATTAATTAGTGTGTATAAATTATAAATGAAGTATTTATGTGTATAGGGAATTGATTTAAAGACATACAAATTGATTCTCTAAAAATAAATTAACATTATCTGCTTAATTATTGTTTCTATTATTCTATATCATGTGTTTATAAATGATGTGGCAATTATCAAGCAATATGAATATGTGATCGACGTGCATAACCCACCGACGGATGCGCGCACGGCATTGGCATGGGGGCCAGCCGTGGATCGAAGGATCACTTCTCTAGGATTGGGATTAGCATCAAATATATGATAATCTTTTTATTTATTTTATCTTTAATTTTGGATAGGATCAGGAATATATATATATATATATACTCGAAAACTCTCACAAAAAATAATCAAATAGAACAAGTAAAACTAGACGGAGGTAGTAATTATTAATATTTTTGTCAATTAAAAAGAACATGGCGCATTACTTTTCTGATCCTAAAAGTTATTTCCATTTTATTATAACACATTTACACATGTTAATGCTTATTGTGTGTTGTTTATATCACTATTACATGTAAGTAATTAAAGATTATGATCAAAATTAAAAAAACATGTAAGTAAACATTATAAAAGTTATAAACAAATTAGTAGATTTTCTTCGATTATGGATAAAGACAAGATTTTCAAAGATTGGAGGGAATACTACTTATTATTAATAATACTAAAGTAAAGGACAAATTATTTTTTACTACCTACAAAATTCGAAAAATTATTTTTTACCACCTAAAAAATTAAAACTTGTATTTTATCACCTAAAAAAAACTTAGAACTTATTTTTTACCACCTGAAAGCGAAAAATAGATGAAACCTTTTATATATACCTAATTCAATTTTACTTCAATTTTTTACACTCCTTGTGTGATTTTCTTTAACTCTTTCACTCTTCTCTTTTTACTTCCATTAAATTTGTCAATTTTGTGAATTAATGTTGGTGAAAAAATATGTAAATTCATGGAACATAGGGAAGTTGAGGAATAGAATAGAGTTAAATATATAAAATCGTGAAAGAATAGAACATAAGAAGTATTACCGTTATTGTGGCCCCTACATAAGATTTTTATATATTTTTCCATTTTCCAGGTGGTAAAATACAAGTTTTAATTTTTTTTTAGGTGATAAAATACAAATTTTAGTTTTTTAGGTGGTAAAAAATCATTTTTTTAATTTTTTTTAGGTGGTAAAATATAATTTATGCTAAAGTAAAACCATTTAACCAGTAATTTTGTGAATGCTAAAGTGAAACTCATGATGGTTTGTATTCATCAAAGCAAATAACACCTTGAGTAGCTTTCTTGGTGGACTATCCAATGAGGGCATCACATTATACATCATGTACGTCTTAGAGGGACCAAAAGAATAAAGGCCATTGATTAATGAGGTTTTATTTAGAGAGTGTCCTATTCGCTTAACTTAAATTAAAATTTTGTTATGCAACCTTTATAAATTATTGTATTCGTTAGGGTTGTTATATATCCATGACTTGAATCAAATTTCGACTATACAGTTTGTTATAATAAATCCTTTATTTTTAAAAGACAAAATTAAAATGATCAATGAAACGCGTATATTCTGACTTGTGAAATAAAAGGGGTCACCCCACCTTCAGTATATGTCACAATTGTCCTCATCATATCGTCGATCCATTAACCAACATAAGTTGGTGGAGTTGGTGGGGAACTCACCTTGTAATTTGGAGGTCACAAGTTCGAGCCCCATCCACTACGAAATGCTTGGGAGTGGCTCAAACGATGACCTGCGGAGCTGGGCTGGTTAACCTGTGTTAGGTGCTGGTTCAGTTAGGGTCCCTTCTTCTTACCTATAAAAAAAAAAAAAAATATCGTCGATCCATCTAATTGCTACTGCCTCTGTATTTTTTTATTTGTCACATTTTTCATTTTAATCCGTTCCTAACAGTCATATATATCAAAATTCTTACTGTCACATAAATATTTGGTTAAATCTTTTCAATTTCACACAAACGAGTCTTACTAAAACACTTTGATGTGTTGACAAACAATAATGAACGTCCCACGTGCGATATATATCTCGAGCCCCACAAAACATCTACCATGCACGTGTTTCATCCGGACGACTGAAATTCCTCTTCATGGTGTAAGTATTGGTACGTGCATTGTTTCATGGTATCTCTTTTATCACCTAGTTTAATTAGATGTTTAATTATGACATTAGTTAATATGGAATAAATGAGATATAATTCATTTTTTTATTAATACTCCATTACTCCGTACCTCTAACACACCTTAGTAACAACTAACAAGCTATTTGAAAAAGTAATTTTGATCTATACAAACAATTTAATTAAGAAATAGATATAGTAATAACCTAGAGCTAAATCTATCTTTATGCTCTTCAGCAATAAATTTATTTCAATTAATTTACCAGCTACTCATATAATTAATCACTTTATCCAATTATGTGTTAAGATGGCTTGTTGCTTAATAAGTTCAGCGGTTCAGATAAATTGCAATCAGGTTTATTAGGTAAAAAAAGTTTCAATCAGCTCAAACAATCACGTCCAATCAGTTTGATTAGATTTCTTATTAAACTAATCAGTTTCATTAAATTTAAATAAGTCTAAATTTCATCCGATGAATAAAATGCCCTAATTTGATGTAAAATTCAAGTCGTATTATTTGCATTTGAATTCATATGCTCCGTACCATATTATAGGAAGGCCCCCCACAACAAATTTATTTTGGTTTAGATTATCCTAGACAAAATGCTAGACGTATTGCTAGTGGATTGATTTGCTTTTGCTTCTAGTTTACGTTTGGGAGCGCAATTTGGGACACAAATTTGCACTGTTCAATTTTTAAACAATCTACTCCTATTGTTTTTTTTGTTTTTTTGTGAGAAAGAAATCGCCTTCTCTCAATAGTCGTCAATACAATTACCAATTCAAATTACTGAATATTATGCTCTCTCCACCTTATTTAAGAAATAATTACTTTTGCACTGTTTAATTTTTAAACAATCTACTCGTATTGTTTTTTTTTGTTTTTTGTGAGAAAGAAATCGCCTTCTCTCAATAGTAGTCAATACAATTATAAGTTCAAATTATTGTATATTACGCTCTCTTCACCTTACTTAAGAAATAATTACTGATAAAAATCTTAGTGGAAATTGGTAACAAGTCTAACGATTGAGAAAGTTGTACAATAGATTACATTTTATGTACCATTTATGACTCATTTCTACCCAAAAAAAATGGGGTTTATCGAATTTTGTCATAATTTTCAGAATTAATTAATACAAGTATCCATTTAGTAATTTTAAGGGATGTATATATAATTATTCTAAAAACAATAGTGTTGATCTACCCTTTTGTCTATAATCATTGGTTGTCTTTACTGTTTGAGACACGACAAAGTAGGTTACTTGTAGCAATCGTCATTTAATGAACTTGCCTTGCCTTGCCTTAGCCCCCGATTATTCATTGTTTTTGGTAGCATATTGTTATTGAATAGAAACAAATGAAGATTATTTATTAATTTCAAAATATTCGATTATTTGGACGATAATAGAATTCTATATAGCTCCATTGGTAATTTCAATTCTTTAAAACAGAAGTTAGAATAATGGTGATAAAGGTCGCAAGTTGCGACAACATTTAGTTGTCGCAATCTTACGTGTCGGAGTTTAATTGGTACATATATGTGCCACGTAGGCTATGAGTCATCATAATATATTTACTATCAATGCAAAATTTTTACTATGAAAATATGTAAATAAGGTAATTGATATAAAAAAAGAAACAAATTAGAATATTAAGATTTTCCTACTTTTATTTTAAACAGGTATAATAGGATATATACGTTAAATATTTTAGATTCCAATTTAAATCATGACACATAAGCATGCCATGTCATCATTGTGACACGGCTTAAAGGTCGCATGTTGCGACCTTTATCATTTTCGGTTAGAATAATTCTAAATGACATAATATTTATATAAAAAAAATGGCTCACCTTGCTACTTCAGCAGCTAGCATGCATGGTGCATCGGGAGGAAGTCATGGACAATATTGACACGCTTTTAAAATAGACGCAAACGACCCTTATTGATATTGATTAGTTTATTGGATTTGTCAGTGCCAATAAAGAGTTTGTCAAGCTGTAAATTGCACTTATGTTTCTTTGCTTCCTAAACTAATGCTAGTTCTATGATAGATTACTTGAATGGAGAGTGGTGAATCATAATATTTGCTGCCTGTGCGGTAACTGAATCAGTTGACCAATTCGTTTTCTCGTGTTCCTTTTCTGTTGGTATCTGGAACAAGGTTCTTATCCTTCTAGAATATCTCTAGAAAAGCTGATAGCTGTACCGTTGAGCTGGATTTACCAATAAAACAGAAAGCCATTGGGATGATTGATTAGTAGCTAGTGTACGCATTTGTAGAGCGGTAACATGTTAAATTTGTACGATAGATGTTACATACGTCCCAAATGAACGCAAGTCAGCTATTGATTTAGCCAACCCCGGTGCATGAGATTGAGAAGCTCTTGGACTCCAACACTTAGGTAAACCTTATACGATCGAATTTATCAATCCTTAGTTATACACTGCATTCTCCATATATAAACTTATTAGCCTTAAAATAAGTAAAACAATTAAGATGACTAATATTGAGTCTTAAATCACTAGTAATTTTAAAGGAATAGAGAAAATAAATAATTATTAAGGGATGAAAGGAGTATAAAACAAATGGACGGTGATAAAGGTCGCAAGTTGCGACAACATTTAATTGTCGCAATCTTACGTGTCGCAGTTTAATTGGTACATATAAGCGCCACGTAGGCTACGCGTCATCATAATATTTTTACTATTAATTCAATATTTCTACTACAAAAATATGTAAATAAGGTAGCCGATATAAAAAAGGGAAAAAATTAGAATATTAAGATTTTCCTACCTTTTTTTATAACATGTATAATAAAAAATATAAGTTAAATATTTTAATTTCCAATTTAAATCATGACACATAAGCCTGCCACGTCATCATTGTGACACGGCTTAAAGGTCGCATGTTGCGACCTTTATCATTTTCGAAAACAAATAATTGGTACAATTATTTTCAAGGAACTAAGTTATATTTAGCATAATTGATTATTCCATGTTGTTGTTTCATGAAAATCATAAAAAAGACTTCGAAAATGAGAGGGCGCTATCAGTTAGGTTTTGTGTGGGCCATCCCCTTAAATTGCAGTCTACACCTGTCCTATCTAAGTTGATGTAGGATTGTAGGCTGATAGTCCTCCACCATTAGCGGCCCCGTCGATACTTTTGATTGCCATTCGCCACTTGCTATTTTATTCTACGTTTTCTATTGGACATTTGAACGTAACGCCGTCTACCATGAAATAAATTGCGAAAATGATAAAGGTCGCAACATGCGACCTTTAAGCCGTGTCACAATGATGACATGACATGCTTATGTGTCATTATTTAAATTGGAAAATAAAATATATAATTTATATATCCTACTTTAAATGTTTCAAAAAAAACTAGGAAAATATTAATATTCTAATTTATTTCCTTATTTATATCGACTACCTTATTTACATATTTTTATAGTAAAAATATTGCATTGATAGTAAAAATATCGGATTTTTCATGAAATGACCTCGGGGTTTGCGTTAATGCACCAAATACCCCTAATGTTTCCCAATACCCCTGACGTTTTAAAAAATAACACAAAATGCCCTTAAGGCTAACGGACGTTAAGTCTCCGTTAGCGTATGTTTACTCTTTTACCCCTAATCAACCATTTTATCTATTAATTATAATATTAACCCTTAATTTAAGTAATTAAACCCAAAAAATAACCATTAACCCAAGAAAATTGATTAACCCCAAAACTTTTACTGGGGAATTCTTCTTCACTTTTGATCTTCAATTCACATCAATTCACCATCATCATTCATCATCATCTTCATCTTATTCTTTCTCATCTCTCACCACAATCATCCTTGGATCTATTTTTCACTCATGGATTGGCTCGAGCGCGACCCTCTTCCCATCTCCGCCATCGCGCCACCAAACAACAACACCAACAACAACTACAATATCAACCACAACATTAACAACAATAATGATCTGATGGACAGCGACGATGAACAAGTTAGAGTCCGATTCGTGAGTTTAGGGAAATCGCGACGTGAGAACAGAAATTTGAGAGATGGGTTTTCCAAATCAGGGAAATTTCTTTAAAAAAAACCCCTTGTATCATCTTCTTCAAAAACCCAGAAATTCAACATTCAATTTTTTCATCTTTGCTATAAATTAATCATCATCTCAATTTTTCTTTCGATTTTGTCATCTGGGTATTCTTTATTTTTGCTGCAAACTTACTCTTTTGATTGGTTAATGAGATAGAGAAGAGGAAAGGAGGAGAGAGATAATGGGTTGTGCTTCCAGTAAAAATGCGGATTCTAAAGCTAAGAGAGTTTCTCGTTGGCGTTCCACTGGCATTGTTGCTCTTCGTGACTGCAAATTAAAGGTCTAATCTTTTAAATTAATTTTAGGAAATGCAATTTGTGTTTGGGTTTTTTCAATTTTTCTATTTAGAATGTTTGTTTTTCTGGAAAAATTTTGCTTGATTATGTTTTTGTTACACTTATTTGATTGAGATAAATCTAAATGGTTTTTGTTTCAGTGTAAACCCATTTGTATAATGATATATTTGAATTTTATTTCCAATTTGGGAACTATGATTCATGTTGTTTGTTTGTTGGTTTTGGTTACTTGGTTAGTAACATTGGTGGGAGAGATTAGAAGCTGAAATTAGGGAATTATGAGGAAGTTTTCAATTTTTTGTGACGAGTTTGTGGGATGAAGATGAACAATATGAAGAACAAGAAGTTGGGTACGGAATGGAGGAGGAGGAAGAAGAAGAAGAAGAAGAAGAAGAGGAAGAGGAGGAGAGAAAAAAAAAAGGAATAAATAAATAAATAAATAATGTTAACGGAAAAGTTAACGGAATGGACGGAAAATGGTCATTAAGGGCATTTGTGTTATTTTTTAAAACGTCAGGGGTATTTGGTACATTCGGGAAACATTAGGGGTATTTGGTGCATTAACGCAAACCTCGGGGTCATTTCATGAAAAATCCGTAAAAATATTATTATGACTCATAGCCTACGTGTCGCCTATATGTACCAATTAAACTGCGGCATGTAAGATTGCGACAACTAAATGTTGTCGCAACTTGCGACCTTTATCATCACCCAATAAATTGATCCGACGTGACAAGAGCTCGTTGTAAGCTTATCGTGATATGAGAGACACAGATGCATGGCTCGTGGTCGTGTATTGATATCATTTTAGAAATTTTATTGATTATTTTAAGTCATCAGTGTTATGTTTCTTATCTGCTGCAAAGTACCTCAAGATGGTTGTGGTTCGAGCTGGCATGAGACCCAACCCGACCTGACACGGGCTGGGAAAAAATACGGCCCGACACGAGCATAAAGCCGTGGGCCTTGGGTCGCCCTTTTTTTTTTGAAAAAAGCACGACGAGACATGGCATAATTCGACCTTACTTGACAAAACGTAAAATTTAGTCAAATTAGGCTTAAGGCACGACAGTTGATCCGACCCGACACAACACGATGGCATGTGAGCTGAGCCCTATTTTGAAAATTTTGGCACGTCACGACCCGACTTGATCGATGCAAAGTAAGCTTGGCGTGGGCCGAGCCTTTTCATCCACGACCAGCACGTGGGGCTCAGTCGGAAGCCTTATCCGGCCCATAACCATCTTTAAAAGTACCTAACTTACACTAATCTAGGGTTAAATTTAGTACTCGTATGTTTTAACCATGCACTTGTTAAATTGATATGTTAATCATAATGTCTCGTGAGTATTTTATTTGAAATATTCCCGATCATATTACCGTTAAAGTAAATGTCAACTAATTTAGTTGGTAAAATTTTGAGTGGGTGTTACTCAAGACATGAGATCCAACCCCGTTTATATCATTTGTCAACTTGTCATTTGTGACTCTCTTTACACCAAAACGATCGACATGCTCTACAATATCTAAATAGATCAGAGTAATTAATACTTAATTAATTAGTTTGTTTGGAAGAGGGTGTTTAATCATAATAAAGTGGATGAGCCTTAAATTAGAGAACGGAGAAGAAGGAAGACACGAGTAGAAGCTAGACAACGTAACTTTGGGCATCTAGAAGATTGACTTCACTAATTGACTTAATCTAATATTTGACTAGAAAAATTAAATGTAATTGTTACTCAACAACGTACAACATGATCTTGGTTAATCCTTTTAATTCCTTTCTATACTATTAGTCTAATTTCGACGACAATGAGTCACCAATCTTTAATTTGTTATACCAATTGATATATAGGTAGCCACATGTACTAGATATTTCTTTAATTGCCAAGTCGGAAGTTATGGGGACAATTTTAAAAAAAATATTAAAAAAAAAACAAAAAAAAAAGTTATGCTTTTGTCTTTTAGGATGGGATCAAGGTTATAAGAGTTTATAATATTGTCACAAATAAAGGTGGGTATGATTGTGGGAATAGACAAATTAATAATCTACTGTATGTATTATTTGCTTAATTAACGCAATGCCCATCACATTAATTGTCACAAATTTTAATTTGGGATTCAATGAATAGAATCCATTGTTCCATTATTAATTAATTAATTGTCACATACCCTACGATTTCTCGTGACATAAGATATTGATTTGGCTAGAAAGTAGGAACCATTCTAATGTTAAGCCAAACTAACTTACTAAAGATATGTTTGTATTTGGGCTTTAAATTGTGATCTTAGATAGAGATAATGGACTAATAAGACTAGCTAGGTTAAAAAGTAACAGAGAGAGGAACAAAGGACAAATGGTGTGGACGAGATTCAATTCCCGATTTTTGTACCATCCCCTCAATACTTTACCAACTAAGTTAGTTGACATCAGTAAATATAGTACGGAGTACGACGTATTTGAGTAAAAAAGATTGTGTTCAAGGTGGAATATACCAATAATGAGTAATTGAGTAGTAATGTAGTATGACATGGGCGTAATGATGGTAGATCTAGGATTTTAAAGTCAGGGTATCTGTCGATTAGCAAAATTATAATGTATAGCGAGAAAAATAACAACTAGATTATATATTTTTTTTTTTTTTTTTTCTGTTTTTTTACTCCGTATTTATTTGGAGCGTCGGCTCGGCACCATCCATGATCTAGTGTGGCTTCAAGTTCAACTGCATGAACATCTATAATAATGAATTAGATTTGTGAAACGATGATAGTATTAAGACAAGTTTACAATGATACGAGTATTGTGTATTATTGGCAAAGAAAGAAAAAACAAAAAAGATAGCGTAAAAAATTCGACAATTTTAGAATTCATACAACAAATCAGGCTAAAGAATCCAACCATACTGCGGTCCAACGCCTAAGTGAAATAGGTAGGGACGTAATTGTTTCATATAATCATCAATCATTTTCTTTGGAATTTGGATTACGACTTTTATGGATTATATATGCCAAATCTTGTTTAGATCCATGATGCATCAGCCATCACGGCCTAATTTTGTAATTCGTCGGATTAAGTATAAGTTAAACAAAAATCAAACAAGAGGAATTTTGAGTCTAACCAAATTCTCAACTTGGTCTTCCCATAATTCTAAGCAATTAAAGGTAGGAGTAACTAAAAAAAAATATTTGTACTATAAATGAAGTACTTGACTCAATTGGTAAAACTATTACTAGTATTTTAGATTCTAGAGGTCTGGGGTCCGAATCTTATCAAGTGATGGTATTAACTCGAATGCCTAGACAATTTCTTTGTCTGTCTTATTCTATTTTGAACATGTTCATGTTCCTCTTGCATGGTCAGAACTTTACCATTTTCCGCCCCCACTATCTCCAAATTAAACCTAATCATATTGAACGCGATGCGAAGAATTGTAGAGTTCGGACATATTTTTAGTCTCATCCTCTGATCCAACCAAATTATGATGTTTTTGGTTGTGTTTTGAGAAACTCAAAACTACAATTTAGTTATAAACTTGACTTGGGCCGCCTTTTGATTAGATCCACTCAAAATAATTGGATTTTGACATGCTCGGCAAGTGGCAAGTCTTCCTCCCAAAGGGGAAACAACATAGGGTTGGGGATCCCGTTGAGCTATGATTAGGGTTTTTCTTCTTACCTTCTTTTAGAAATGTAATTGGGGGCTTGTGCATTATCGTTTTAATTCCATTTTTCTATTTTATAGAAAACTAATAACAAAATTTTGAAAGCCACAAAAAGTAGTACTATGTAATACGATTTTTATAGATTTATAGACAAGAAAGATTTTAAGTTCATACTAATACACACAGTTTTTGGGTTTTATCAATAGTGGGTTACACAAGGTCAAGCCACAATTTATGTTTTCGGCCCATCCTGAAAAGCTCAATTGTGCTATATTGGGCCGATTTTTATTAGATTACAGGAAGAAATTTAGGACCTTAGCTAGTCCCGTTATTTGATCATCTCTATTCTCTAAACGGGGAACTGGAGACAAACATTGACATACGATGATACGACTATACTTGACTACTCCCTCCGTCCCTTAATACTCGCACCGGTTTGACCGATACGGAGTTTAAGATATTTGAATTGACTTATTAATTTAATGGGTGTTAGTTGTTAGTGGGGGTATTTTTTAATATAGTTAGTGGGGAATGTGTAAAAGGTGGGGAGTGGTGAGTGAGAGTGTGAATTTTTAAATGATTTTTTGTAGGGAATAGGGGTGTAGGTGAGGTTAGTAAGTAAGTGTGAGAAACAATATAATATTGGTATAAATTTCCATTTATAGAAGCGATGCAAGTATTAAGGGACGGCCCGAAAAGAAAAGCGGTGCGAGTATTAAGGGACGGAGGGAGTACTTGAGTGAGTTGAGTTCCATGGGAGAATTTTCTACCGAGGCCATTCGGGATCCGATAAAATTTTAAATTATTAGTTTTATTAGATAATATATATATAAAATGTTAAAACATAGACTTGCATCTAACAACAAGTCGAAGTTATAAACATTAGTCCTCGATCTTACTTTTTTGTGCCAAGATCCACCACTGCTAGTTGAGTCCTGATCGAGGGATGTTTAATTTAAGATATCCTCTTCTTGTGACCGATTGCCCTAGATGAACCTATACGTGTATGCATTACTTCATTTTATTCCGTAATCTCAATTGTGCAACTTCCAATCTTCCATGCATGCATACCTATATTATATCATATCGATATCAAAAGGTCTTGTATGCATAAGGTGTACAATAAATTTATTGTACACCAATATAACTTTTACCCAGTTTTCTCTAATTTTTACCCAATTTTCTCTAACTTTTATATTATTAACAAAAAGTTGATAGATAAATATTTTAAAGGGCTAAATGATAAATTTGATACATTATTGGTGTTTTTGAAGAAATAATTTTTATTAAAATGAATTTTTTTTTTATTACTAAAAAATAGATAAATTTTACATATACAAGGGTGACTTTTAAGCATTTTACGTTAACTTTAACTTCGGTGTACAATATTTATCGTACACCCCATGTAAATAAGAATTTGTGATCTCGCAAACTCTTCTTGGTATTGGTACGTTATGCATTAGTATTTAATATTTATGTATAGCTAGATTCATGGTCGATCTCCTATGTACAACATCTTGCAAACTCTTCTTGGTATGATACACATTAGTATTTGTATATAGCTAAATTCATGGTCAATTTCTTATGTACAACATGTTGTACCTTGCACAAGGTACCAGTACGAGGGATTCATGTCGATCTCATGAATTTTAACTAAGTGCTAGCTTAGCTAGTACTAGTAGTATGGTAGAAGAGTTGGTTGTGAATTGTGATAGTAAGTAGCTAGTCAATACTCTATAATCTATCTAGTTGAGAATCGGTTGTCGACTTATTGATCATGGTTGTTGAGAAGTGGTTGCCGAATATGGCTAAGTTAGAGGTCTAAGTTATGTAAACTTGTTTTCTTTTATCTCAACATCCTATATATTTTTGTAGGACTATTCATTATTGCTAGCTAGCCGCCTGTTACGTGTACCATGTTATTATTGTTGTGTAATATTACGGAGTATTTTGTAGTTTGAAAATTTGAAACCCTTTTTTCTAAACAACATTTATTTGTGATTGTGACCTTGTCTCCTTGACATGATTAAGTACATGCATCTAATTTAGAGGCTAATACATACATCTCATAATCTCATTGATCTCAAATTAGTTAAAATAATTAAAACAATATATTCCAATCAATAATAAATAATATGAATCATAATCTCATACATGAAGTATCCCTAATGTCACATTTCACACAAGATATATATATATAAAAAAAAAAAAATCAAAAATCGAAAAATTCCGAAATAGATCATTACCTATAACCTCCTAACAAATGTACCTAATTAAGACCTCCTGTTCATCAACACATAATATAATGAACATATACTAGGCTCCTACGCCAGATTCTATATCATATTGTTCATAAGGATCTGGTTTTTACGCGAATGCGTGAATTTTACCGAGTAATTATAGACGACCTTTAGGATAATTAAGAAACAAGAGAAATTAAAAGGAAGAAAAAAGAAGAAATAAAACAGATTGTAAAGAATAATGTATCACTTTACAAGCAAAAAAAAAGAATGATATTTTTTTTTACTCAAGATTTTGAGAATTTTCCATAACATCAACCATAATTTGCATGACCCTAACCCTCATTTGCAAGGAAATAATGTAGGAAGCTGTATCAGTGAATAACCCATCCAACCCTTGATTATTATCCGACCCGACCCTGGTCGGAACCAGCCTTTGTAGGGTTTGAACCTTTTTCTCGATCCCATTTTCATCCCGTCGTCGAAAGATTGATCTCCTCCTCTTCATCAACACCTTTCTTGTTTTCCTTCTTCTTTGCCTTTGTACAACTTCTTCTATCCTTTCATTATCATTTGATGGATTGCTTCTTCTAGTGGGAGTAGTAAACTTTTCCTTGTTATCTACAACCATGGTTTTCAAGTTAAGAGAATCAAAGAAAACCATGCTAGCTTGAAATATATGTAGGTTTAATTAAAGAAAATCTTGTGTAATAAAAAGAATAAGAATTGAGAAGAAAAAAATAATGTATAGATTTTTTTTTTGAGAGCAAGCTAGCTAATTACAATGAGAGCAACAAAGACCCCTTTTTATAAGTCATGAATTTGAGGAGAGATGAGTTGTTTGGCATTTGGCAATTAAGGATAAACATGGGATTATATAATTTAATTAACTTAATTAAGGGAAAAAAAAGAAGAAAGAAGCTAGGACCCACCAAAATGAATTTTTTCATGGGTAATTCTCCAAAACTACAGGATAAATCAATCAAAATATGCCATGTGTATATATTTGTAATGTTTTAACTCAATTACAAGCTTTACAATAAAACATTTATGGTTAATATAATGCGATTTTATTAGAAACAACCGGTTGTATTATGCATAAGCTGGTGTTTATGTGTTTTGAATTTTGATTTATTTTTAAAAGTGTTGCTTTTGGGCATGTTCTCCTACTCTAAAGCACATGCAACCACATGATATGAATTGAGCAACACCATCACCATACTTAAGCCATGCACCACGCCTCCCCCAAATCCTAATCTCATTTAGCTATTAGCAACCTCTAATCCCATCAAAACACCCTGTATTATTCCTTTTCCCACCTCCAAATTCATTGCATTTTCCTTTTTAGGAAATTAAATTCTTCCAAAAATGATAATAATTAATATTACTACTTCTATAATTAGTATGATGATTTTGGCCCGTTTTCCAGCTCAACAAGTTATGGCTATGGCATATAATTAGGCAAGCCTACTTTATAAAATTACTCACATAAAAATATTGTACCAATTCTCTGCATGTTTCCATACAGGAAACCTCTTTAAACATTTTTTAAAATTGTCATAGATTAATTTTTTTATTAAAATTAAATAAGCGTACGTCATAAATATAATTGGGTTTATATTTAATTTTTGGATAAGAGGGATTTGGTGAAAGATGATATTCTGACAAAAGTATTCGATCATGAATCTGTTGTACTTTGGTATAATTTTATAAATTTTTGGTGCTAATTCGTTACAAAATCCATGCCTAATTATTCATGTCTTTCTTCTGTCTGGTTCAAAGCATTCCACGCATACGTACACCAAATATTGTTTCACATTTATATAATAATTTCTTTACTTAAAACACCCTTCCTTGAGTACCATTAGCCATTTGCTTTTTTGTACATCAAATTTTAATAATTAATAAAATTTGAAGGACAAATAATGTATAGTTTGTAGACGGATTATAACTAACTAAGCTAGCTGACATCAACAACCAACATCAACAATAAGGGGATGTTCTCTTCACCTTAATATAAATAGAATTTTAAGTCCAATAAGTTCATATATATATATGTTGCAATCAGGTCCTATCAAGTCAATAAGTTTTGATCATGTTTTTTAAGTTGACTCACTCAAGTTTATTCTCTTGAAATTAGGTCTGATAGAGTTCAATAAGTTCTAATCAAATTTGATCAGGTTAATCAGTTTCAATAAGTTCAGATAAGTTTAGGTTTCTTCCAACGAATAGAACGCGACCTAATAGAACCCTTACTACTACTACTACTCACATGCATGTAGAATTGTAGATAAAGAGAATACTCTAATAATAATATTTTTAAAAGCTTAAAACTAGTAATTGAATAAAGAATATAGAATGGAGAATCTAAATCTTAAATTGAGGCTAATAATACGTGAAATATTTGGCATAAGTGGATTGTGTAATCGGAGTTTTGTTGAGCGGCGCCGCTAGCTTGTAGTATCGTAGTAGTAGAAAGGAGGTTACTTGCAAATCAATCTTTATTCTCAAAACAAAGAACCTGTTGCTTCAAGTCTCATGCATGAAAGATGAGATTCATTTAACCTATACTATCCAATTAAAGAACATGCATTCACATGTACCAATTTATCATCCACTTACTAATTACTATTATATATTTATATATATACCTAGGCATGCAAAATAGAAAACCCATGAACATACATTATAGTCCCTGTTGTTATAACGGATGCAAAAGAAAGATTAAAAAAAGAGTAAATAAAGAACGCAGAGATTTAACGTGGTTCACTAACAACGTATTAGCTAGTCCACATGCAGATGGGAGGAAAGTTTTATTAATCTTGAGGAGTACAGATTACAGAATACAACTAGTTTATAACTTAGAGAGTTTATATAGTATTCTCTAGACAGATGCAGAAAGCCCCAGAAAATAGACCGATTCAAGGCATTATTCTAACAGTCCCAAATTCCCAATCATACTCCCATAAACCTAGCTAGCTTATAAGTCTTGCGCGCCTCTACAAACTTCAGATAAAACATCTATATATCCGCATAGCGAGAAAAACTGATCTCAATCGATCTTTTCTAAGCCACAAACAAAGATTAAGGAAAACTACATTGAATACAAAGTTAAACTAACAGCTAACCGCTAGTTATTAAACAGGGTCTTTGTGATGTTAGGTCGGTCCATAGATGATCAATGCACTCGCACATCAATCATATATTCATACATATATTCATACATACAAAGATTGAGTATATCGAGTATATATATACTCAATATATAATTGTGTAACAGATTAATGCAATATTATGATTTAAATAGACATAAGGCCGGTCTTTCTAAACGGTAGAGGCGCACGATAATTATTTTGCTACATATTATCTAACACTTAGAAACTTTACAGCTATTTGTAAAACTAATTTGTATATAAGGTCCATATTATACAAACACGTACTACTCTTAGGTTATTAAAAACACAAACGGCTATAAGGTTAACACGTAGATTATTCGATAATCGGATTAATTTAATTAGTATTGACGAATTAGGAAGAAAGTGGGTAGCTAGTAAAGTGTAATGTACCCTGCCTACCGTTCCAAGGTTGGTATATTTGAACTTAATTGGTAATATAAGATAATCATATAATCATATTACTAATTTCATATTATTTACTATTTTACTAATTAGGAAGCTATAAACTTAAACACGATAGACATATATATAGGATGACGGCTATGCACATGGATGCCTCTAATTTTAAGGTACATACCCTTACATTTTATTCATACATATATTGTTTTCATTTGCCGTTCTTATTAATGCTTTCTATGTATAAACTATATCCACCCCAATTATTCAAATAAATCGATCTTCATTAAATTATATGATAATGTTTTTATTATTTATTTTTTTATCAACCCGAAATGTAGGAGATGTCACATAGTCTGGCATATGCAAAGAAATATGTAAAGAACTAGAGTATTAACTTTATCCAATGTCAAAAAAAAAAAAAAAAAACTTTGTTTGTTGAGACCGACCTTTTGAGGAAAATGCACATGTTGTCCCGTATAGGAGAAGAGATGAGATGGAACAGTGGCGAATTTTGAACAGTTTTACGAGGGAGGCTGGTTGAAAAAAAATTAAGCAACATACTATGAAATTATACAATTGTACACAAATTTCACGGTGGACCGTAACTAAAAATACACTACAAAATTTTCCGACGGGGGCGGACCCACCCCTAGCATAACTAAGACCCGACCCTGATATGGGATAACAACTAATTTTAAAGTTTGAGGAGATACTCCTTCTACTTATTATCAATTGATTTTGGATGTAATTCATTTTAATTTGCAAGCTAATTGAGTAAATTAAACTATTGTCCTCCTTTTTGGATTGTCCAAAGCATCCCACATTTTCTTTAAATTTAACATTGTTCGTGAATAGACCTGGTTAATGGACAGGGTAGTCCAATGGATATAGGGTTAGGGTCAAGTTAATAGGGCTTTTATTGGGCAGGGCTCTTATTGGACAGGGCCTTTATTGGACAGAGTCATTATAGGGTCAAACTTATACTACAATTATTTTGAAAATTAAAATAGTAATGATACAAAAAATTACGTGTATAGCTTCGTATTTACTTGTACTTGCACATTGGCTCTTTTGTTTTTCATTTTTCATTGCTCGTTTATTGACCCGCCCACTAATGACCCGCTATTGACCCGCGACCCGCTTTTGACCCGCCCATTATCGACCCGCTAAAAATGACCCTTTCAATACCCGATCGACCCTCTTTTGACCCGCACCGACCCTGACCCGCCCCGCACGATAACCAGGTCTATTCGTGAATAAGGCATGGTTTAAGAAGGATGCATACAGTTAAATTCAACTTAGGCTATATTCTGTTCATCTTATTTCCACTTATTTCAAGAAAAATAAGTTCGATAAGTTTAATTAAGTCATGAAAAATAAGAGTTGACCAAGTATAATGTATAACTAAAATATGTTTTGATAAGTTCAGATAAGTTCAGTTAAGTTCAGATAAGTTCAGGAAAAATAAGTAAAAATCAGGTGAATAGAACGTACCCTTAATCTTTACAATTTGGTCGTAGACAGTTTAAACTTTACTCCGCACTAGGGATAACATGAATAGGCATTTAGACATATGATGATCGAGTCATGACCATTGAGACAGTTTTTTAACTAGCTAGTCAATAGTCATTATAATGAAATCCTATAAGGTGATAAATTAAAAGGGATTAAGTGATAACTAAGCAAATTAAAGGATTACAATAACACACAACAATTTTATTAAAATTATATATAGTTAGACAAACACAAGAGTCAAGACAACAAGCTTAGAATAAAGAACGGATTTTTCATGAAATACCCCTTAATTTTCACGAAATTCACCAAATGCCCCTCAACTTTCAGAAATTCACCAAATGCCCCTCACCTTTAATATAATACCCAAACTACCCTTACTAATAACACGCCGTTAGTCCGCCGTTAGCCTACTTTTCTAATTCACCAAATGCCCCTACAATGTAACTTATTTCACCAAATACCCCTATTTTAAAATATAATTCACCAAATGCCCAAATGTAAAAATTACATTTTTAAAGCCCAACGGCTAGTTTTTGGGCATGTGTATGTCGGCCGAAAAGAAGGAACAGTCCTTGTCGGCTGGTGTTATGGGGGAGGAAATTGATGAAGCAGGTTCTCCGTGCTAATTTATTGGTGGTGTTTCTGTGATTTCTCCGGCTAACAATTGTCCATTGGTTGGGGTTGGGGTTTGGTTGGGGTTGGGTTCTCTCTCTCCATTTTTTTAAAGACAAGTGAGAGTCTTTTTATTATTAGATGCGAATACAACATTAGTTTACACCATAACTGAGCTTAATCATAGTTTGGGGAAGTTGATGTCAAAAATTCGTAGCTCTAGCGACAACCACATGTCCATAATAGGACTAGACATCGAAAGACACTACTGTCAAGATGACACCAAACACCAACTTGCTGAAAAAGTTGCCATAGTGAAGCTGTTTTTCTTCGACAATTGCTTGATTATCCAGTTGTTGCGGATTAATAAACCTATTTGTTCACTGGCTTAGTTCTTCCAAAGACAAGAGCTTACCTTTGTTGCTGTTAAAATGAACAACTGTCTTAAAGCGTTGAACAGAGATTATGGGATTCAATGCAGGAATGCTTTTGATTTGCGTGAATTGGTTGTAACTGTTAAACAGGATAAAAAACAGACCAATGAAAAGTTCAACATATTTGGATTGCAATATTTGACGAATCTATTTACACCGGGTAAAGAATTGTTTTTGTACGTGCTTAAAGGTCCTGCAGCACCTCTAGGAAGTTGGGGTGCTACTATGTTGTCTTTACAACTAATTGAAGCAGCTACTCGTGATGCTTACTTGTGTTGCTTTGTTGCGTATTTCTCTTGTTAATTACTCCATATTTGGGAACTAAATTGCTTCCTCATGAAATTGTAATCAATCTAGCATTTCTGCTGCTAATATTTTCAGATGTGTCAGAAATAAAGTGTACTAAAAATATCAGCAACAGATTAAGCATATTCAACACACAAAAAAACATCATTTATCAAACTAGATTAAGCATATTCACCATTCAAAAACATCATAATGATCATATTCACCATTCAAAAATAACTTCATATAGTGACAGATATACTGAAACAATATGTAGTATTGATCAAAAACATCATATTTAAGCATATTCGCCATTGTTGCTTGGATCACACTTGTAGTATACCCTTTGTGGAATGAGTGTTGTATCGGAGCTACGAATGACACATTTCCTCCCACGATAACAGATTTTATTTGGGACTCTAACATATGTGGACTCTTTATGTGTGGATGATGATTTTGAATGATAACTCATGACACAAAATGAGATGAAACTACAACAAAACAATTTGGTGACTAAATAAACACTCAGAACAGGGTTATTTATACTAAAACAATAAGCTACGGCTATTTTTCAATCCCAAAAAACTAGCCGTTGGGCTTTAAAAAGGTAATTTTTACATTTGGGCATTTGGTGAATTATATTTTAAAATAGGGGTATTTGGTGAAATAAGTTACAGTGTAGGGGCATTTGGTGAATTAGAAAAGTAGGCTAACGGCAGACTAACGGCGGACTAACGGCGCGTCATTAGTAAGGGTAGTTTGGGTATTATATTAAAGGTGAGGGGCATTTGGTGAATTTCTGAAAGTTGAGGGGCATTTGGTGAATTTCGTGAAAATTGAGGGGTATTTCATGAAAAATCCGAATAAAGAATGAAACATAGAATGAACAAAGGGGGGCTCCACAAATTATGCGGCAAAAAAAGTAAATAGTTTTTTATGTTTAAAAATGGTAGCCGTTTATGGGACAAATTAAGATAATACTCCAACACCAATAGCATGCTTTCACTAATGTTGGTTCGTTGCAAAATTGAAAAAGGGAGGATTTCGATGAAGTTTCTTGAAAGATTTCTATGATTAAATTCTTTTGATGTGGACATGCCAATTAATACTAATGGAGAATCATCAAAATCTTATGTATATGGTTGGAAACCCATGTTCTTCATGTGATTCTTCTATTACAACAACTTGTCACCCCATGTTCTTTTTTCCTTTGATCATCTTTTCTTCCTATTTCAAACATGCTCTTCATCTATGCAAAATGCATGACTAATCAAGCCAAACATGTCATTTGTCGGTCCGTTCTATATTACTCGCCTCGAAATTTAATATAAGACAATTAAAAGGGTTGAAATTATGCACTCCATATGTACGTAGTATATGTGGTTAATGTTGTCGAAACCTGTTATTTGTCGATCTGTTCTATATTACTCGCTCCATTGTATCAAAGATATACATAGTACTAATAGTCTAATATAGTTTACACTTCATAATTTTGTTGGCTCTACAACGAGGAGTTCCCACCGCCTTCAGCGAGTGGACTAATCTCCTGCGGGAGTTTGCATGGGTACCTCGATGGGCAACATCTCTCCCAGTTGAGATTTTTTCCATTCACAGGCTCGAATCTGAGACCTTGGTTAAGGAGCAAGAAAACCTTAACCACTCATGCCAACCTCAATTGGTTAGTTTACACTTCATAATTAATTGTACTAATTTTAAAAATCATGTTTAAGATTAGAGAATTTAAGATCTCACCTTAAGCATTATTATGCAAAGTACTTTATGTAACAAAAGGGGAGTGGTGATGCTAGCTAGGAGACGTACGTGGCATGTGTTAATGAGGTGGTCACATGATACTAATGATTTGTGCTAATTAGCATTTTTGAGCATGCTAGGGTTATGTTATTGCTAATTAATTAGAGCTAATCGATCTATTTTCATGTGATATTATATAGATCTCATATTATCATCTAATTAATAAGGGTAAATATCTTATCCAAAGAATTGCAATTTGCCTTTAAATAAATTTTAGACTTTATTTAATGAAAATCTTATGCAGCAAATTGCTAATGCTCTCCAACAAAAATATGGTGTCACCAATTATTTTAGGTTACAAATTAAAGTTACAAAATGTGCTCATCTCCCAAGTAGATAATGGGTACGTATTAGTTTGTGGCTGTGAATTTGTAGTTGTGAGTTGGAAGAAAATTATAATGCAAGCTAGGTATATAAGCCTTTTTTTTTTAATATGAATTTTAATTTTTTGGCTAAATGATTATTTTTATAAATCTCATATTAAGAATATGAAGAAAGTATGGGTCATAATGACGACACTAATTTCTTCACATTATTAAGATGAGATTCATGAAAATAATAAATTTAGCCAAAAAATTATGATGGGCACGATAATTGGTACATGTTGCATCCTCACCCATATTCAAGCACACAATTATATTTTATAAAAGTTAAGCTAGGACACGTATGCGTAGAATACAATTTAAACTAATTTCGGTAAAGATAAAATTTGATAAGAAGATATCTACCGGAAAATAAAACGAATGCACATACATCATGATGTACGAAGTACAAGTACTTTATAGTTCACACATCCCAGTAATAGCAGTGTTTGTTCGTTTCAACTTATTTCAACGTACTTTGACTCATTTAATCAAAAATAAGTTCAGATCACTTCAACAAAATTAAGCTTTCAAACAATTTAATACGTTGTACTACATATATAAACAAGGGTCTGTTCATTTCAACTTAATTTATCTTATTTCAATAAAAATCAATTCAGATTAAATTAAGTCAAATATAGTTGAACCAAATAACACCTAAATTAATTTCAGCAAATTTTTTTAGATAAATCCATAAATTAAAATCAGATGAAACAAAAAATATGCATTTTTTTGCCCATTTACAATTGGACATGCATATTTCCCCTCATTTTCATTTTTGTAATACGAGTAGGAAATATTTCATTTGAAATTAAAAGAAAAAAAAGAGGGTGAGGTTAATTTTTTTTTTTTTTTACCAACCTTACTTTGGGGGTTGGTGATTTTTTTTTGCCAAAAGTTAGCATGGTAAAAACTTCCGAGATTTGGCAGTTATAAACAGGGGGCCCAAAATAGGGTTCATTTTTCGCAAATCGCAGTGCCGCAAAAACACCCTCTTTTAGTATTTTCTCTCTCCTCCCAAATCCATGGTCGACGAAACAGAGGAGTCATATTCCAGGTCTGTTCGTGAATCTAACACTCTTCTGAATCCTCTCTTTTTGATGAATTCGTTAATGTTTCATTCATATTAGAGAAAGATCTGTTGAAGGTTCTTTGTTAGATTCACGCACAAACTCGCAATTTGTCTCCTCTTTCTTTTAATCTCAATCTTAATTTTCCCAGATTTAATTTGGTTTTAAAATTGGATCTTTGAATTTGAATTTCTTGGACTAAATCTGTTCTTTGTTATTATGTATTCTGCTTATTGTTTGTTCAGGAAAAAGGTGGAATCTTTTGTTGATTATGAGTGTGATTTTTTATTGGGACTATTATTTATTAAATAAAGTTAAGCTTCATGTTTGCATTCGATCAATTGCTAATTTTGAATATGAACATGTAAATGAAATTATCTGATTTGTTTGTTTGTTCTTTCATGAAGTTTACAGATTATGAGCTTATTGAATTGAATAAATCTCCGATTTTCTTGGACATGAAAACCTACTATTGAGTGTTAGGACTAAATCTGTTCTTTGTTCTTTGTTCTTTGTTATTATGTATTCTGTTTGTTCTTTGTTTAGGAAAATGGTGGAATCTTTTGTTGATTTTGAGTGTGAATCTTGATTGGGACTAGATTATTTGCTATATAAAGTGAGCTCCATGTTTGCATTTAATCAATTGCTAACTTCGAATATGAACATCTAAATGAAATTGTCTGATTTGTTTGTTTGTTCTTTCATGAAGTTTACAGGTTATGAGCTTATGAAATTGAATAAATCTCTTGATTTTCTTGGACACTAAAACCTACTATTGAGTGTTATGACTATTAGTATGTTTTAATAGGATTTAAGTTGAGATTGAGCTTGATATATGTCGAAGAATTTCTTGTATTTAAATTAGGATTGAGCATTTGAGCTTGATCATGTAAATGTTGATTTTCACTTATTTTTTCTGAACTTATCTTTTCTGAACTTAACTTTACTGAAATAAGTGGAAATAAGGTGAACAGAACAGGGACCAATATGTTGTATAGTTCAATTGGAAACAACTTCTCCTGTGTATATTTGTGTCCATGTTTTATTGAATGGTTCATTCTCCATGTGGTTTCTTCCTTGTATTATGGATTTCATGTTATGCATGTTTGACAGCTTGAAATGTTGGAAATTTTTGAAAATGTTGCCACAACCATGGTCTTAAATATTGGTTCGTTGCTTTGGTACTATTGAGAGTCATGGTCTATGTTGAGACCGAGCTTGATAATGTGCTACTCCGTATATTTACTTGGCTTTCGGGGATGGGGATTGCATTTAGTTAGAGGTGTGAATGTATGATCCGAGGGTGTATTGTGCATGCTTAACAAATTGAGATTATGGATTTTGTGATATACATGCTTAGCAAATAGAGATTTTGTGTTATTTTTGGCACTTGTGCATGTTTAGCAATTTGAGATTAGGAGTGGTCAAGTATTTGTTACTATCTTATCAGACTTGGTTTCACTTAGAAATGAAGATTGTGCTATGGTGCGTGTGACCATGTGAATGAGTGATCCAATGGTCAGGAACTCTTTAGTCTAGCCATTTTAAGGGAAAGGTAGGTGGCTTAACTCCGCCAATGGCAAGATTCATACTAGTACTAGTTAGGGTGTGTGCTGTATAACAATTAGCAGGAATGACACTAGTTTTTTTTCCTCTGAAAAGTATCTTGTTCGGTAAATTATCTGCTCACTAATTTGCTTCAAGAACACCCCAATTCAGAATACATACACTAACATTTCATGCAGTGATATGGAATCACCTCATTTAGTTATCAGATTTACACATAATAAAGTTTCAAACAATTCGATCTGTCGCATTTCATAATGCTTCAATGTTATAAGAGGTATCTTTCTCCTTGGTTTATCAACACAGTTTCTTACAAGTGCTATATAATTTGCAGTGCATTTCTTGCTTTTGCATTAATAGTTTAATCACAATTTCTTACAAGTGCATATAATTTGCAGTGCATTAATATGGTTTTTAATCATCAGATGATAGGAAATTCAGAGTGAAAGGTGTGAGTTTGTTTTCATACGGCCCTAAAAATGTGTTTTTTACTGAATTTTCAGCTCTCTGTAAATCCTCTGATTCTGAATTTCTGATGCATCTCCTGCCTTACTTTGCTTTGTCGAATCCATTTCCTATAGAGGAGGCTTCTTGGGCTTCCAAGTGAAGGAGCCTTCTGACAGGGTGATGAACTCATTAGGTAGATTTAATGACAGGAATTCAGGCCGGGCCGGACCCAAAGGTGGACCGTACAATTCTGTCCAAATCCACTATTTTTTGGGCCGGGTCAGCGGGCTGGGTTCATGATGATCAAGACTAGGGCTAATGGGTCAGATTTAGAAATGGCCTAGTGAAGTCATGTTCTTTTAAGGGCATAGCTTACACTCATGTTAGTGACAACCCTTAGTCCCTCCCTTACTACATAATGACAGAGGCTTATAAAGCTATTAGGGATACAGAAGCAAGAATTGCAGATGTTAAAAGATAAAGATGAGAAAGATAATACTAGCATTTAGGTAGTATTCTCTTCACCTGAATTTCACTTATCTTATCTCATTGGCCCTGAACTTATCTTATTTTATCTTATCTTATTGACTCTGAACTCATCTTATCTGAACTTATTGACCCTTATATTGTATTATATTATATTGGAACTACGGCCCTGTTCTGTTCACCTTATTTCCACTTATTTCAGGAAAAATAAGTTCAGATAAGTTCAGTTAAGTTCAGATAAGTTCAGATAAGATAAGTTCAGGAAAAATAAGGGTTGGCCAAGTACAATTTATAACTAAAATAAGTTTTAATAAGTTCTAATAAGTTCAGATAAGTTCAGATAAGATAAGTTCAGTAAAAATAAGTAGAAATCAGGTGAATAGAACACAGCCGTAATATTTACCTTATCTTGTCTTATTGACCTGAACTTATTTTATCTTATCTTACTGGCCCTGAACTTATCTTATATGAACTTATTGACCCTTATTTCATCTTATCTTATTAGACCAATAAGTGAATATAAGGTGAAGAGAACAGAACGGTGTCCGGTGTTTGAAGCAAGCCATCTTAAGTGGAAGGTAATGCAAATCAGGATCTCCCCTGGGCTTGACGGGGTGATGCACAGGGATGTCCAAAACTGACCCTGTCCAACTGATTTCTGACAAAAATCAAAGCGACTCGGAAAAATAATAATTCACACATTCAATCCGCATAAGCAAACCCCACACAACCACATTATCCGATTATACACGACCCGTAATTGCCCGATGACCCGATTTGACAGCCCTCGGGTGGAGGAGGATGCTGCTTAAGTGAAGATAGCCGAAGAAGGAAACAGACTTGTTCATCCTGATCAAGCTACTGCCTTTTATGATTCTATGCACACTTACCTTACAAATTGGAAATCTTATGCATTTTTTTCCCAATAAACTAGAGAATTTTTTACTCCATATTCATCCAAGTGGTGATATCCATGTTCTGTTTATTATCAAAGTTTAATTTTCAGCAAAATAATTAATGTTCAATGTAATTAGCTACAACATGTTCCAATGATATTTTTAATCGAATTCATTAATAAAGTTACCCAAATTTCTCTACATTCATATGCACCTTAAAGAATTGCCTGTGCTTGCCATGGTTTTTCTGTCGTTTCTTTCCTTGTTTCCCAAGTTCTGTAGGTTGGACACCGCATCAAAGGTGGTGTAAGCAAGGTATTTTCAACAATCACGGGATCAAGCCCTTTCATTGTTTGTTCATGTGTACTTTGTTGATTTAATATGTGTAATGGTTGATAAAGACCTTAGTTTTGTTGTAGAATTTAGTGTGTAGTTGTGTAAAATTTTATGTAAAATTCAGCCTATGTCAAAAAAAAAAGAATTAAAATTAATTAATCCGCCCGTTATAAAGTTAATTACATCGATAATCCGAAAGGAAAGATTAAACCAACAACAATATGAATAGATGTTAAAGCAATAATTAAAAAGAAAATAAGAGACACTACTAATAGTAAATTCGTGATATTTGAAGTATAATCTGTTAATGATGGTGAATAGTCCTATAACGATCACGTCCATCACTATCATTATCGCAAAACCAATTCGTAATCAAGCTATTAGTCTTCAACAATGCACGTCTAGCCAATTCACCCATAGACGCTTCACCATTAACAACCATCTTATCTTGTGATGTTACGACTCTTTTGACACCGTAAACAAGATGTTTACAGTACGACCCGTTACCTTCAAACGCTTCTACCAACATAAAGAACAAATTCGTCCTCTTTTGACACACACTCAAATCCCTCCTAAGTTTAAAGTTCAACAAGATCGCATGCGAGTATTTACGAAAATACCCTTGTACGAAAACCCCGAACCCCTCGGGAGGCGACCTAAGGGTTCGAATCATGTTGCGGTGGGATAACAAGAAGTCTTTCTCACCTACATTGTCGTAAATCTTTAAGAATCTTAGTTCGTTGGCTTGGATTGACTCTAACATATGGCGTATATTCGACGTTTGTGGGTCCCACCTGTAATGAGAACCAGAGCCAGAACCACCTTTGTTGGAGTAGTAGTTAGAGTTCTTGTTCTTGTTCTTGTTGAGCAAGGTAGGGTTCCAGTCTAGAGGTTTATGACTATGGTGGTGGAAAATAAGGGGAGGTTTAGAAGGATACTCTTTAGGTAAGAAGATATCAAAGAAGAATAACCCGTACGCGTACGGACTACCCGTTAACCCTATGATAGCTACCCTCATGAACTGTTTTCGACCTTCGTAAACCCTAACGGCAATCGTCTTGGGTAGGTTGTCTCTAAGTAGGTCCCACTCTCGCTCGATCCTGTTCTTGAAGTCGAGTTCTTCGTTCTGTCTTCTTGAGCCGAAGAATTTCGGGCGTTCGGGTGGCGGCGGGTTGACGATGAAGTGGTGATCGTAGGGAGGGAAAGAGTGGACGTCGAAGTTCTGGAAGGTAATGAAGCTTTGATCAACGTCGTCTAGTATTTCCTCAATCTCTGATTTAACAGGAAATATTGGTGTTGTTTCTGCCATCTTTGTTTATGTGCTTGATTATGAGTTAATTATGACCCAAATTAAGGGGAATCACTTATATATAGGGTTTGGTGGGTTGAAGATTTTGCTCTAAAAGTTTGAATCAGATTCGGACTAGGAAAACATAATAGTGATATATTTTGATATTAGGAGTTTATCTAATACTAGGAGTCTGTAAAGATTCAAAGATTTATCTAAAATAAAAAATAAATAAATACAAGTAATTAAAAATCGAATTCCTATAAAGATTGAATTATATTTTGATATTAGGAGTTTATCTAATACTAAGAGTCTGTAAAGATTCAAAGATTTATCTAAAATAAAAACTAAATAAATACAAGTATATTCAAAGATCGAATTAGGAAATATAGATGTTCAATTTGATCACAAACTCTTAATTAAGACAGTTGTACAATAAAACAAGGTAAAACAGAAGTAAAGTTACCTTAAAATGCTTAAAAGTTAAACTCCTATTAAGTACGTCAGAGTACATCAGACGAGCCACTTGAACTGGTCTGGTCTCTTTCAGAAGGTGCTGTTCCTCGGCTTAAACCCAAAATTCAGAATACAACAACAAAGGGTGGATTTTGCATAAAAACGAAAAACAATCACAAATTCGTGGACAGAATGATGAAAATCCCCCTTTTCAAGTGAAAATTAGCTGTTAAAATCATAGTTTAAGATTATACTGGTCTCAGATTACAAAAATGAATAAAAAGAATTCATAATCTTTTCCCAAATTTAGACCAACTAAAATGCGAAGGGGCTCTTACAAAACTGCAATATACTTATCATCAATATGAAGCAAACACATTCAGAAACCTGAGATTTTGAAACAGAAAGACCAAGTTTAAGATAAATGAGGGATCATACTGTATCAAAAAGATGGTTTCCAGTCAAGTGTTTGTCCAGCAGACATTGGGATGATTTCTCCGAAAGGGAAAGATAAATGTTCTGGAACTTTCCATGGTTCTTTTTTCAACTTGATCTTTGATGTATTCCTTGGAAGACCGTAAAAATCAGGTCCGTTGAAGCTTGTAAATGCCTCTAACTTGTCGAGGGCACCTGCCTGAAAAGGAAAATAAAGCAGCAAATTTAGTACCAGCAAATGCTAATCAAACATGCTCCCAACTTCCCAAGTTCGAGATGACCCCAGAATTTTTTGGACAGGCAACCTCTTTGATTATCTTTGGTGTTCAATAAGGATTAAGGAGTAATTGTTTGCTGATTGGTCTTGATCATTCATTTAACTGTATGGATATACTCCGTAGTACACTGGTTCACAGAAAAACTCACCTGAATTTTAAGCATATGTACGAAACCTGATCTGAAATTGTAATTATACTTTGGGTTAAACTCTAAATTAAGCCCCAAAAAATGTTTTTTTTATTAATCCGGGAAATAAAATAGTCGGAAGAGAAAATGTATTCAAAATTATCAGTTTAACCAGTGTTAGGGTAAAAATTATTCCGTGCACCCAAAGGTGTTTTTATGCCCGTTGGTGGTCCTTCTCATATTTTCTCATCACATGATATGCACATGGTGCATCTTAGATGCATTAGTGTTAGGGCTATAGAGGATAATTGGTAAAAGGTGGGATAACTATCAGTAATATAATTCCTAATTACAGTATTCCAAAAAGAGTTCGGTGGGAGAGAAAAATTGTCAGTTTGACCACTGTTAGGGACTTATCAGTTGGATGACTATCAGTTGAAGTATATAATTGGTAAAAGGTGGATGACTATCAGTTATATAATTCCTAATTACAGTATTCAGAGGTTAACCCTCTGAAACTCCCTAGTTAACAACTCACCCTTGCCTTTGTTTTTCATTTTTCTCATCTTAAACGTTTTCTCAAGCACCTGTACTGAACATGAAAACCTACATACAATGAATAGGCTAGTTCAGATTGGATGCACATTATTACTTTCCACAAGATGAGCCTAACATTTGACCAGAATATATTGTAGATGTATCCAACTATATGCTAGTATGGGGTATTTGATGAAACAAATTGAATCAATGGCTTATAGTTATACCTCTTCAAATATTTTAGCATATAGTGATAGAGCAACAGGGGAGTTGAAGATTCCAGCACATCCACAGGAACTCTCTTTCCGTTGCCTCTCGTGAGGAGCACTATCAGTCCCGAGAAAATATTGCTTACTCCCACTCGTTACTGCGGATAGAATTGTCTTTCCTAGATAAACAATCAAAAGGTACTATCAGAGGATGCAGAGCGGTAGAGAGTACAGAAATAGGACAGAAATTCCTGTCAAACACCACCCAGAAAATTTCACAGTATCTTCTTCTAGAATAGTTTGAGTGAACTAAATTAAACAATTAACTACACCTGATCAATTGCGGGCAGGGACGGGTTTGGGCCAGTCCATGACCTAAAAATTGTGCCCACTCAGTCGGACTGGCCCGAAAATTTCTGCCCAAACCCGCTATTTCGGGCCAAAATGCGGGCTTCGGGCCATCGGGGCAATTTTATAACTTAGAATGCAATTTTGAGTTGTCCAAACCCCCCCCCCCCCCAAAAAAAATCAGCCCGGGCCGGGTCTGAAATTTCTGCCCAAAACCCGCTTTTTTCTGGGCCGAGCCAGTGAGCCGGGCTCATGATGATCAGGTCTACAATTGACCTACACTCTTTCACACACATAGGAAATATAGATGTTTATTACCCAGATTAAAGAACACATACTATGGATTTCTCTTTTGAGCACTGGAAGACAATAGTTATGAGGCTGTAACCCTCCTTGGAAGAGAGAGTTTCTATTCAAAATAATGTGCTGCGGAGTCACAGTGGCTGCTACGGTTCCTGGTCAACACAAAGGAACAAAATATTGGATTAGTCAAATTGGAGACTGAAAGAAAAATACATTAAGTTCAATTACTGACCAAAAAACCTTGCTATATAACAAAACAATGATCTTACCTTCATTGCATGATTCAATGAAGTTAACAGCATCTGCCGTAGTGATATGCTCCATTACAACTTTTAGTTGTGGTAGTTTCTGAATTAAAGGTCTTAAAACCGTCTCAATAAAAACTTTTTCACGATCAAATATATCTACGTCGGGATCTGTAACCTCACCGTGAACCTATTATCATACACAAATTATCATAGTCAGTAAAAATGATTTTTACATTTTTCACATATGCATAGAGTGAGATGGAGATAAAGAGATAAAACTGCCATTCATTGTGATCCTGTCAAGCATAATTTGGTTATCCAAGAAGGCACATAGCACCAGAAAGTTCCATCATGGTCAAGAATAAAAGCTCATAACTTGATCTCACAAAATTTCATAGTAAATCAATAAGAATTCTCTTAAGTACAGACTATAGACATGACATATTAAAATCGTGGTAATTTATTTTCCCAATAATGTGATAATTGTGGATATGACAATAATCATCTCCACAACGCCAGAGAGGTTGCATTATTGACTGAAATCTCTTCATTTTCAACCTCTGCCAACTTTAAGTGACATCAGCCAATAATCAGCAGAGGCAAGAAACCCAAGCTTCTCTTACAAGGCATAACAATCAATGTCATGGGCCACAGCGGGGTTTTTCTCTGCCAGTACAAAGTAGTAGACTTTCCCAAACCCTGCCACCAATGGACTTCATGTTAGGATGATATTGTTGTATGTTCAAAGTGGATAGTAGCCTTGGAATATTAGTGCCATATATTTCACCACACTCAACTCCTAACCCCACTTCCGCAAATAGAGAGAACAATAATGAAAATGAAGCACCAAAGAAACAAAAAAACAAAGGTAAGATTCAATTGAAGGGGGTGATAAATACTTCGGGAAAATACAAGCAGTCTTTTTAAATGGGGAAGGATACCAAAGAGATAAATGATGGCCGCATCATCACTACCCAAACAAAGCTTATTTTCAGAAACATTTTCATATTTAGAAAAGCCTATACATGATGTCAAAATAATGAGTATATTCAAAAGGTCAAACAGGTAATGCTGAGAAAATCATAGGCAAAATAGGAGGGAGTTTCTCTAACTAAAAGATCATAATAAAGAAGGGAAAAGCCCAATATTTAAGAATTGACAACAAAAAGACACCTAGTCGACCTAGAGAGTTTGTACCCGAATATATAATAGATTAACTCACCAATAGAGGCATGTTTTGCTCAGCCATCTCTTGAAGCACAGGTAAGCACTTTCCAAGAAGATCAGTGACGCCATCCTGTGAATTAGTTGTCGCGCCTGCAGGGTACAATTTTACGGCATACACCACTTCACTTTTTCCTGTCAAAAGAATCAGCCACTAGTAAAAAATCGGAACAATATCCAATTATCAGAATATCAGGCATTTTACACCATATCAAAGACTAATTAGCAATTACAAAAACAGGATCCTACTTGAAAAAAAAAAGAGATTATGCTGGTTCGTTTACTATAGTTTAGAAGGCATTTTGTAATGTATATATGCGAAATAGAACTCCTAAGACTCCCATGAATGTACACCTAGAAACCAATCAAATAAACAGTTCTAGAAGACATACATCTGCAGCATTCTATCATCAGAAGCGAGCAGTGATTAAAGTGAGAGAACAGCGAAAATATGGGCATATGGTAAGGGAATGAAAAGCAAAAGCCATGGGAAGTACTAAGGCCCTGTTCTTTTTGGATTTAATTTCAGTTCCAATCAGTTCAATTCAGTTCAGTTCGGTTCAGCGCTAAAGAGAAAAAGGCTGTGCTAAAGAGACTTTTTGGCTTTTATCCATAGCTGGTGTATGTATCCCATTTCTTCCCTTACCCACCAAAATTATAGGTAAAAAGAGAAGTATACAGAAAGGCATATACTGAAACAAGTTATCTTTTCCACTTCACATATTATAAACCACAACCATTTTAGGAATTTGGTAACAGTTACAATATATAACTTTTTTTTAGCTCAAATGTAAACTATGGACATACTGGCAAGCTTGATCTCATTAGGGCTTGTTGTATCAGTCAAATACAGTGTCATGAGAGGATTGAAGTCGCTATCAGCAGGCAATACTTCCATAATAGACTCCCGGTAAGCAATAGCAGCAGCTGTAGTAGTAACAGGAGGCCTTAGATTTGGCATAACAATTGCTCTTCCAAAATGTCTTGCACTGAATTACAAAAGGATAACTCACACTTAATAATAACCGACATAAGTATCACACATGCAAAATAACCATACTTCTCCCTTATGACTTACCTGTAGGGAGCAACAGCAGCAAGAAGATCCCCATCGCGGAGATGAAGATGCCAATCATCAGGGCGTGTCAGAGTCAGTTCCATCTTTACCGCATTGATGATATTTATCTTGTTAAACCTCTTTATCCCTGGAATAGGCAAATTTGATGCCTAGATAGAAGAAAAAAAACACTTATAAGATTCAGTAACAAAAATTGAGAACAGAATATCTTAAGCAAAAGAACAATATGGATGAAGGCAAGAAAACCAAGATTGTTGAAGAATGATGGCTGCAAGGTGTAGAGAATGCTACCAGCCCATCCTTGTAGCAAGCCAATCAGAGCATGCAAACAGCAGCAACAAAAAGGTCCTCAAAGGATCAGTGACATCAGCAGTCACAGATCCCAGTTTTCTCTCATTTTGTAGTGCGTTGTTATCTTGTCTTTTCCTAGGAAGTTTCTAGGATAGTGTGCTCATAATTAGCTGTCCATCCCGAGGTGTAAAAGGTGGCTGCTGCAACCCTAAAGAGCACATATATATGCAAGTTTGTACTACAGCCGTTTTGGATTAAGAAAAGAGAGAACATATATGGTTGAAAGCACCAGCGAAGACAAATTTGATGCACGAGGAGTTCCCTGCACTTTTCTAGGCTATCCTAGTACTCAGAAAGGGATACAAACTCTGCAATCTGTTGAACCAGAAGGTGTTTGTGTCAAGGGATGTGAAATTCTATGAAAGTGTGTTCCCTTATCACATCTTTCACTCAACTTCAGCTGAAGGAAAACCAAGTACAACCTCAGAGAGTCAACCTCACATTTGGGTAGATGATGATACTCACAATACAACTGTGAATGATGGACCTCAAAGAGATGAAACTGGTGAAGAACCAGGACAAAGAAGGTCCACTAGAAATCACAGAGCACCTGCTTGGCACTCTAATTACCAAGTGTCAAATGTGACTGTGTCCAATCTCTCTCAAGTTCAAATGGTGGCTCAAACTAGTGTGACTCCTCAATACTTCTGTTTCCTGGTTTAGATAATCAAGCCAAAGGTTCCTGATCCTAAACACTTTAAACAAGCTATACAAGAAGAACAATGGAGGGAAGCTATGAATGAAGAGTTAGAAGCTCCGGAGAGCAATAACACATGGGAAATTACTGACCTCCACATGGAAAACAAGCTATTGGGTGCAAGTGGCTCTATCTCAGATGGAAGGTTTGGCAGAAACAAGTCAAGACTTGTTGTGTTGGGAAATAGGCAGAAATATGGGATAGACTATGAAGAGATATTTGCTCCTGTAGCTAAAATGTAAACTGTGAGATCTTTACTTGTTGCAGCTGCTGTTAGTGATTGGTTTGTACATCAAATGGATGTAAAAAATGCCTTCTTTCATGGAGATTTAAAGGAAGTTGTGTACACGAAACTTCTACCCGGATACCTTGAAAAAGGGTTCAGATTCTTTGCATCATCTCAGGGGGAGAATCTGACTCACAATACCAACAAGGTGTGCAGATTGCTCAAATCCTTATATGGATTGAAACAAGCTCCAACGCAATGGTTTTCCAAGCTAAGCTCTGCTCTCGTCAGAAATGGATTCACTTAATCTAGAAGTGATTACTCATTGTTCATTAAGGAAGAAACAGAAAACTTTGTTGGGATCCTTGTTGATGACTTGATTCTTACAAGCAACAATATGGATCTCATGCAGCAAGCAAAGACATTCCTGTCATCTCAGTTTCACATGAAAGACATGAGAGAAATGAGATATTTCTTGGGTATTGAAGTAGAGAGATCTAAGCAAGGAATCTTTCTCTCACAAAAGAAATATGTGTGTGATTTGCTCATCGAGTATGGTGTCACAAATTGCAGTGCACTTAGACTCCCTATGGATAGCCATCTCAAACTCACTCCTGAAAGTGGAGATCCTCTTCCAAACCCAGAGATATTCAGAAACTAGTAGGCAAGCTCATCTACTTAGACCTTGACTAGACATGATATATCCTACACTGTGCATGTGCTAAGTCAGTTTATGCATACTCCAACCAGTGTACATCATCAAGCTGCTCTGAAAGTGCTCATATATCTTTCAGGAACCCCTAATCAAGGCATTCTGCTTGCGTCTAACTCATCTGCCATGTTAACTGCCTACTGTGAGTCTGTGACAGTGATTAGGCTGGGTGTCCTTCTAGTAGAAGGTCTGCAACAGGATTTTGCATTCACTTAGGTGCATCTGTAGTGGCAAGATCTACTGCAGAGGCAGAGTATATAGCAAAGGCAATGACAATGCGTGAAGTGATGTGGTTAAAACGGCTCCTGAAAGAACTAGTCTCTAGGGTGTACCTCAATTTTGTGTGACAATCACGCTGCACCATCAATAGCAGCCAATCCTGTCCACCATGAGAAGACCAAACATGGGGAAATTGACTGCCATTTCATAAGAGACAAAGTTTCAAAAGGTATAATCTCCCCCTCCTATGTGTCTACTCAGAACCAACTGGCAGATATCTTCACAAAGATATTGCCTGCTGCACAACATCAGTCCATCCAAAACAAGTTGGGAGTGAAAGCTACCTCACCAATCTCAACTTGAGGGGGAGTGTTGAAGAATGATGGCTGCAAGGTGTAGAGAAGGCTACCAGCCCATCATAGCATGCAAACAGCAGCAACAAAAAAGGCCTCAAAGGATCAGTGACATCAGCAGTCACATGATCCCAGTTTTCTCTCATTTTGTAGTACGTTGTTTTCTTGTCTTTTCCTAGGAAGTTTCTAGGATAGTTTGCTCATGATTAGTTGTACATTCCGAGGTGTAAAAGGTGGCTGCTGCAACCCTAAAGAGCACATATATATGCAAGTTTGTACTACAGCCGTTTTTTTATTAAGAAAAGAGAGAAAATATATGGTTGAAAGCTTATTGTTTACCAGCTTATTTTGTTCTTAATATATTGAATGAATTGCTGTTAATCATCAAAGATCATTAATAAGATGCTGGGATTGGGTGAGGTCTCAGCAAACGTTAATAGTCGTCTTTGACAAGTTTCATTAAGATATGCACCAACATGAAACCACATATGATCATATGAAGCAACAGTAATAATTAAGTCATTGACTTACATTATAACACAAGAAAAGGAACAACAACTTAAGGGCTTTCCCTATTAGAATTTAGCCCTTCATTAACGTGCCTGATAAGCTAATGCCGAGTACTAATTTTTAGATTTTAGAACAGCTTCTAGCTTCTAAACTGATACAGAAGCTACAACACTTCGACTAATGAATAAAAAAAAACGTTCAAAGGTATATGTTCTACTGCTCCTCGGGTTTTTTAATCATTCCGAACCAATCTCCAACAAATACAAAAGTTCCAGAAAGACATACGTATAGTGTACTCCTTCAAAAATCCTCTTGTATGCCTAATACCTCGTATGACATAATTGTCGAATAAAAAAAGACACTAGTTCGTAAATATCACATCACAAGTTTCTAACAGGTTTATCACAGCACTTCAGTTATGTACAGAATATCCATCTCAAGAATGCTGAACCACGCAGTAAACAAAATACGAGTACTCGCTTAACAATAATGCTTACATTGTATGACAAAATTGAAGTGTTTATCATCTGGAATTGCCTGCAACGAATACTAGCACACGACCTAACAATCCCAAAACACCAGAAAGAGTAGATTAGTTCAAATACAAGTTCAGTATCTCTAAACAATTTCATTGCTTTCTAGTAAAATCGAAAGGACCGAATGAACTCAAGATTATCCAATGTGTGAATGCCATTTTCAATTTTTGATTGAATTAACAATTACAATCATCTCAACTTCTTGGCCTTTGTATTAATCAAGAGTAAAACAATTAAGGAATATGAAATATAATATGTCCGGATTTAGTTGTCACATTGTTAGTTCAAACTACACAATTAATGTAATATTAATTCCGGACGAAGTGATTATACTTGTTCTACCACATTAACAACAGTCAATTAAACATAAAAACTGAGAGGTGATCAATCAAAATACTCCAAAAAGAATACAGAAATTTCCTACAAAACAAAATAAAATTCAGTTATGCTGTATAGAATCTGGATTCCAGAAACCTAAAACCCTAATTGCTGAAAATACTACACGAGAAAAGAAAAAAAAAAGAGAGATAAAATAAATCAAGGAAAAAAAAGTTAACCTCTTGATTGCTGAATTTTGAATTGGGTTTAAGATTGTATCTGTGATGGCGGAAGGTCGGAAATGGAGCAAAAAGTTTGAACCTTTTTGAAGGATGCAAGTGGAGCGACAAATTACGAAGGTAGAGTGAGGATGCCGTGATAAAAAAAAATTGAATATTCGCTAGAAGGAGGGGTCGAACCTCCGACCTTGTGGTTAACAGCCACACGCTCTAACCAACTGAGCTATTCCAGCTTGTTGCTAACATTTCACGTAAAGAAGATAAAGGACCACCTAGAGACATAGAGCGCGTTCTCGATCAAGGGGGTATTGTCTTAAAAAAAAAATTCATATGTTATGTCGGCATTTTACTATTTATCGTCATTTATTATTCAAAATCGTCTCATTTATTTACCCATATACTCCCTTTATTTACTTCTAAAGTCTAATAAATATCTGATAAATAATACTCCTTCTGTCCCATAATATATTGCTTGTTTTTCTAAAACTGTGTCCCTAAATGATGTGCCTATTTCTAATTTAAACCATTAATGTTTACCCATAATACCCTCATGCACTAATTGAAATTCCAATATTGTCCTAAAAAAGTCAGAATTTTTACTTTGAAAATTGTACTTTTTGACTTTTAGTCAACCCATGTGCTTGATTTTTGTCTTTTTAGGCCTATTTATTATGTACACACCATTAATATCTAATTTATCTCCATAAAAGCCAACTAACATGTACTTTATCTTGAAAGTACAAATAATTATTGTTTTTATTATCAATGTTATCTTTTACATACATAACCGTGATTTTGGTCAAACGGACACTATATCATGGGACGAAGGGAGTAAGTTTCAATAAGGTCTTTAATAATGTCTTATAAAGTCAGCTCAAGTCTTAAGATTTATACAAACTTTTATATAAGGCGGTCTTACACAAAAGACCGTCTTGGTGTCTTATAAGTTAAGCAATAAAATCAATTAATTAAACACTCAAATTAATAAGATAAACAATGAAACTAATTAGTTAAGCACTAAAACTAATTAATTAAACAATGAAACCAACTAGTTAAGCAATCAAAGTGGTCTTTCCGATAATGCGATCTTACACAAAAATTACCGTAAGATTTAGGGTTAATAAGCTCTTTAATAATGTCCAATAAACTTTATGAAAAAGTATGGAGTAATAATTTTGAACTAGTATGCAAGTCAAGCTTACTTGGATTCTTACCTTAAAAATTCATATAATTAAACTAATAATTTATACTTCGTACAGAGTATTAGATAGGGGAGTTTTGTCTTCCATTGATTACCTGAAATCTTCGTCTTAGCATTTGTATTGGACAGGTAAAACGCTTTATAATGTATCAAATTTACAGATAATCAGGTTGATAATAAATTAACTAAACTTCAAACTTTGTATTCTCTCGATAAACAACTTCGTATAGAAATAACAAGTGTCTCAGATTAGAAATATTCCGAATTATCTCAACACTAACGACCTCAGCACTTATAGATTAGGTAGAATAATCTTGGCTTGTGTATAATGTATTTATTTATTTATGCATAGTGTATGTTATAGGTTGACTTTATGTTGTAACTTGTAAACCTAGCAATCCCCTTGTATACATTCCGTTAGAATATACACTATGCATAAATACGTATATACACAAAATGAAAATTATTCTACATAATATATCAACCACTTCTAATTATTTCTAGCCGTTCCTTCAAAATGGTAATCCTCAACCGGTTCGCAACAATATGGTCCATATAAGCAAAGCAATCCCTCAACCAAATAGTAGATGGAGATGATGGAGGGATGTGAATTCTGAAACGTTTGATTAGTATTGCAACTACTCTGGTAAGATTTTGTCGACAATTTTGCACTTGCTTTGGTGACCCAACATATGATAAATGGCAACGCCATTGTTACGAGTATAATTTTGGATTTTGTTTTGTCGCCTACCATTCTGACAAATGGCAACACCATTGTTGCCTTTTGTTTTGGTTGAAAGATAAATGATGTGTTTATATATAAAAAAATGCGATTAAATAAACGGTATAGATTTAAGCAATTTTCCCTAGTTCCTCAAGAAACATTTCTAACGATATAGATTTCTCCAATTTCCCCTTGTACTCTAAGAAACATTTCTAACGGTACAGACTCTTTTGGTTTTTTTTACTTATTCCCTGTTGTTCCCTGTTCTATGGTATAGATTTGGGCTTTGGGGGCTTGATGTGTTTTTGGGCCAACAAACATCCTCCCTTGATGGCAAAAACCAAAATACAATTCAAACAAATTCAAAATACAAGTCTAACAAATTCACATTCTTTTAAAATTCAAAATACAGTTCCAACAAATTTATATGCGTTTGCGACGGAAAACCTTACTAATAAGAACTAGACTTGGACCTGTGCAACGCACAGATGAGATTAAATTTATTTACGGATTATAACTAATTACTCGTAAATAATAATTTATAAATAGAAAATATATTTTAAGTAAATAAAATTGATTTATATTCGCTATGTGTGTTGGAGAAAATATAAGGTACAAATTAAAAATAACGACGTAGTAAAATTTGGAATTTTTGTAAAACATAATTAGTTAAAATTAACCACTTAAGCATGGTGTTATACTACTTACGTAAAATACAAATTTTAAACTTGTTATTTTTCATCTTATTTTCATTTTTCCGGGGAGAAATTGAAGAGAAATTATGTTATAAAAAAATAAGTTAAGTTTAAAAAAGAATATGAATTACATGATTTCATCTCGAAAAGAATCTTTTCCAAGATTGTCATGGTAGAAAATTCTCTATCAACAATGTTACGGAGTATTAAAGAATCAAACGTCATAACAGTAGTTTTAAAATGATGTACACGTACGTAAAACATGTACATTACGGAGAGCTATTACTCTAATATATACTCGCTCATATCCATGAAATTTTTCCTATTTAATATTCATGCGGCCGTATTTAATATTGAGTGTTAAAGAGAGATGAAGTGAAAAAGGTTGAATAAATATATGAATTAAATGGTGAACAATAAAATGAAAAATTGTAAATAAAATAAAATTATGCATGGGTATATAAAAGATGGGATGACACATGTCATCTAATCATCTATAGTTATCCTTTTTAAATAATAGGTAAAAACATTGTGTTTTTTCAAAGGTGGGAAAAATAAATTTGGGGTCCAAAAAAATAATATTATACATGATCACACTCGATTAACTACATTGCACTAAAGTAAACTTGTATTTCGTATTCTTTTCTAATAAATACGAGACGAGAGTACTCTGTATATCATATAGAACTAGTTTTGACCGTTCAATGCTCGGATTTTTTGTGTTATTTTAATATTGTTTAACGATTTATTTACTTTGATTTTCACTCGATCTAGTTTTTCCAATGTCAGGTTATGGATAAAAATGAAATCAATATTAATAGATCATCGAGACAAAGATAAAAATTATTGGGTTTTTCTACGTTGTACCCCTGTATTTCTTTGATTTCTACTTTGTACACATGCATTTTAAAATTTTCCACACTGTACCCCTGTGATTGTAATATGTAGTCAATCTTATCCTTGTTGTTAATCTCACGTTTAAAAACTCGGTTACTTTTTAAACAAACTAAGGTGTTTCTATATTATAATCAACCTTATGCTTGTTGTTAACTCAACTTAATGTAGAAATTTCTTGATCTTTTAAAAATATAATAGAAATGGTTAACATTGGGTTAACGACAACGATAAAAACGGTTAAGTTTTGCAATTACGAGGGTATGTGAATCTTAAAATGCTTGGATATAGCGTAGAAATCAATGAAATATAGAGATATAACGTAGAAAAACCCAAAATTATTAGTAGCTCTCAAAATCATTACACTCTTAATCAATATTGAACAATGACTTGAGAAACACCACTATCCTCTTCAATCCAAAACAAATTAAACATCAACTTGTATTGATCATTAGACCACTCAAATCTCACTTCCTCACCATTTACAATACACTTCTTTGGTTCCTCATTTGAGTAGGCCAACAAGCACCCTCCTCCTTTGATCTTAATCTTAGCACTCAAGTCCCCAAACTCGAGTTCTTAATTGGACCGTACCTCCGCTGTTAAATATATTGGTTAGACCAATTAGCGCGAACTTTACAACTCGTCCTAGCCTCTTGACCGGAACAAAGGTGAAAAGTTCGAAAGATGAGGGGTTCAATACGACCCGGATTGGGTCGGATTTGGTTGTAACCAAGAGAAGTGAGTCTGTTTTTTTTTTTTTGGTGCTAATGAGCCACAAGGGCGGGGATGAGAATCGATCCCAAGATCACCTGGAATCGGGATGGAAGCTCTAACCAACTGAGCTATCCATCACTCTCAAAGAAGTGAGTCTGTTTGGTTAAGGTAGACAACATAATCTTCAACACAACCCATTTCTATACCTTCTAATGTTTGATCCCATTCTATGTCCTTTACATGTATGGAACCTTCCATAGTTTTGTAACATTCCTTGTAGCCTTTGATCCTTCTCTCTTTTTTGTCCCACCCTGCTCCTTGGCAATTAAATGCTCCAATAACAGCTCCATACTTCAAACATAAATTATACACAAAAGTCAGCCCGGCCAAAATCTCTAGGTTAATAATACACTAGTACTTTGTACGTATTAGACCTGATTATTGAACAGGGTAGTACATTGGATAAAGGGTCGGGGTCAATGTAAAGGCAATAATTTAGTAAAATAAAATAGATTACGTAAAAATAAACATATGAATAGATTAGTATTTACATGGACCGTCTATTTACTCTATTTTTCAACTTTTTTCTTGTTAGTTTATTGACCGTACGTTCCTTACCCGAATATAACTTGTCCGAAATCGGCCTAATTTGAAAGGAAAGACTCATTGCATATGACCTAAACCTAATATATACCCGAACCTAGCTAAGTATAACGTGAAATTAGTACTTTTATACAGGGTATAGTCGGTTTTGCCCTTTGTGGATCTCTCTGACCAAAAAAATATGGGGTACATAATATTTGTGACAAAAACCTTAGAAGGCAACAAAACAATTAATACTACCTTGTTGAAGTTCCATATCTTAAGAATAGATTCTTGATCAAAGAGAGGGTTCTTGAACAAAACATCCCTAGTTGGGAGTGCATAGTTTTGACATTTGGGGATGGTTCCATCAGGATGAACCAGCTTCTTAAGGAGCTAGGTCGAAGTCATGGCCACCAAGTGAGTCACTTACATAGATCGGTCCACCACAAATGGCGCGAGAGCCGGCATGAAACTTAGCACAAACATGATCACTCTGGAACATATCCCAATCAGGGTGGACTATCTGACCCATCCATAAACTGTTATATGAACAATGTATCATATGCACACCTTGTAGCCAAAACACCCCATTTGGGTCTCCATTTGGATCTTGGAACCAAAAATCATCACCTATTGTTTATATCATACACACTATTAAGGCCAAATACAAACATAATTGACTAGGATATTCAAAAAACCCCTTATATTTCTTATTAAATTCAAGTTAGACGCCAATAAATATGAAACATACTCCGTATCATAATAACTTGAATAAGGGTCTGTTTATTTCAACTTATTTCAACAAAAATAAGTTTATGTAAGTTGAGGGTAAATATAAGTTTTCAGAAAATTCAACACAAAAAAGTTCTTTTCAGCAAAAATAAGTTCAATTAAGTTCAGATAAGTTAATTCCAATCAAATTTAGTTGAACTAAACAGAGCTTAAGTTCATATAAGGGAAATTCAGGTGAAAAAGAGTTAACGAAGCCATGTTCTTACCTACTCTTCCCATGGATATTTGTTTAGTTCCAAGCAATAAGAAGTCATTGCATTGTTCCATACTTGAAAGGAGGTTAGTGCCTTTGAAGTTCTTCTCCAAAGATTTGGATAATCCATCATAATATTTCTTTGCAAGCTCCACCCTACCTCCAAATTGCTCCGAGACATATTCAAGTGTCTACAAAAAGAATTACCCAAGCAAAACAAACAATTATTCTTACACCTTAAGTAAACAAACAAGACAATGAAAAAGAAAAACAATATATTTCCTCTTTATTAAGAAATCCAACAAGATCCTACATGAATAATATCGATATATTTCCTCTTTTCTCTTTTAGTTGTAATATTTATTTATACATAAACTAAAACATATTCACGTGAGATCTTGTTTGTTAGATTCATCTCGATTTATATTTTAACAGAATCAATCAACTTTTTATAACTCTTACTTATACTGAGATACTATTAATTATCAAAGTCAAAACGTTGCAATTAAAAGAGAAGGGACAAAGTATATATTTTTCCTTACGTATACATCACAAACGATGTCCAAACTGGAGTTTGTGTATAGTACATGTCAAAATTAGAAGTACGTGTAACCATTATATCGAAACAGAGGTAGTATATCAAGGTAAATAATTACTTACTTGAATAACATCAACTTTAACACCAGTAATTCCAACACTAGAAAGGTAGGAATGCATTGAATCATAGAATTCACCAGCTTGATCAGGATGAACTAATCCAATTCCACCTTCCACAAGTTTATCCACAGCAAGATCATCCATTGTTCCAGCTAAACCAGGAGACAATTTACAAGGAACTACACTTACATTAAGATGGGTTGTTTCCGGCCTAACACCGCCCCAACCACCACAAAGAGCGTGCCACACCCAAATATCATCCAACCCTTTAAACTTACTCCTCAACTTCATTACTTTTATCATTTGATTCTCTCTCGTTTTCACCTTCCATCAACTCATCTAACTCATGCTTTAACACTTGGATCTTCTCTTCGAGGGAAGAGAAATCAGCCTCAAGTCCCTTTTGAACAAACCTCTTAAGGTCCTTCTGAGCCTGCTCGATCTCGATAGCTTTCGAGATGAGCAACTTTGGCTTCAGAGGGTTATAAGGGGGAGATAGAGATGGCCAACGTGGCGGGTAAGGTAGGTCATGGGTGAATTTGGTGGGTTGTGGGTTGAAGATATTTGACACACGGCCTGCCTTAGTTAACTCAAGGTGGGTCGAATTATGGGTCATAAGTGGATCTGACCCACATGATCCATTATGTGTTGTGTCAGGATGGGCTGGTTCAGATCCGATCAACTGACCATCTTTAAGGGGAGGAGGGTTAGGCCCTAACAACAAACCACCTTTGTATTTCCTAAACTTTTCTCCTTCATCAAACCTATGAAGCCTTGCATTCATTTGCTCACCACCTAAAACAAGGCCATTCCTATCTTCATTTAGCTCATCTTCATCACAATTAACACTTTGCCACCCATCATCAATAATCAAAAATCGAACCGAAAACCCTCCTTGTACAAATTCATCCACCCCATAAAACACACCCTTAGGTTCAACACTCAAGTAAAATGCATCCTAAGTACACCAACCAAACTTGTCCAAAATACTAGGGGTGCCCTTCTCTTCTAGAACCCTAAATGTGTTAAGGTGTACCCTAATAGCACTAAAACCCTCTTTCATTATATTATAAGGGTTATCACAAACATGAACATAAACTATACACTTAAAGTTTGATTCCCTAACACTAGTAGAACCACTTTCCACACAAACCATTACATGATCATCATCATCCCCAGGTTTAAGGGCAGCCCTAAACCCACCCTCAATTAAGGGCACAATAAGAGCATATAACTTAATTTCAGGAATTTCAAGTAACAACCATTGAGTTTCCATTTGTAAATCCGACCCACATTTTCCTACCCATTGAGTAGACCACCATGTTTTGAACCTAAATATGCTAAGGAAATTCCTGTCATGGAATTTTCCTAAGGAGTTTATCACTCTATGGGCGGGTTCTTCGAGCCCAAGCCCGAAGAACCCGCCTTTTTGGGAGGTTGATTGTACACGATGAAGGATAGAAGGTGGAGCATCTGATTCAGAGTAGTTACAAATTGAGGAGAATTCAGTGAAGGAGACATTGTTAGGGACTTTTGATAGCAAAGTTACACCTTTGACACTGAATTTTCTATCATTGGATAATTCGAAATATGGGTTTAAGGATTCGGATCTTATTTGGGTAGTTTTTGGTATAATTGGGTCATTTGGAGGAGCCATAGATGATGGGAAAAAACAGAGGAAAACTGAAGATAAATAAAAATATTACACACCCAAGAAAAAGAAAGCAGGAAAACTTATGAATTTTGGTGCATTTTTATATGTAATTAAGGAATTAAAATCAGTTTCTAATAAAACAGTGGAAGATTATAACTTCAAACGTGTGTGATCATACAAAAATAATTGCATTTATAACTTTATAAGTGTGTGATTGTTTGCAATAATTGGGGTGGTAAGAAACAATCTGTGAAGAAACAAAGGGAGAAATTTTTGAGGAGACTGAAACAATTAATTGGAATTCTGGGATGATTTGAGTAAGAAGACAAGGCAATGAATAAATAGAAGATGATAAATAGGACCCATTTTCTTGGAAAATTATGTTTTTGTTTACAGAAAGATTGGATTCACTGATTCAGCTAGAAACTTTGGTAGAGTAATTTTATTGGGTTGTTATTTATTTATTTATTTATTTATTCGGCAACTTTTGTGTAAGACCGTCTTACCGAAAAGACCACTTTGATTGCTTAATTAATTGGTTTCATTGCTTAACTAATTAGTTTCAGTGCTTAACTAAATTAGTTCCATTGTTTAACTAATTGATTCCAGTGCTTAACTAATTGGTTTCATTGCTTAACTAATTGGTTTTATTGCTTAACTTATATGTGTAAGACCGCTTTATATAAAAGTTTGTTTTATTAATGGAAATAAAAGAATTGAAAGACACTTGCATGAGAAAATAAAGAATAAATGGGGGTTAGCAATTTAGCAGTAGGAAGTGATCGAAGCAAAAATAAGCTTCCAAATTGAAATGCGTAGAGGTTTCTGTCGCCATTCATGAGAGGACAAACAACTATTCTTGGCGCCAAAACGATACATATTATGTACGGAGTATTAACAAATAATAAAAATAGGTTCTACATTATTAAGTGTTATTTTGTTAGATTTGTTTAAATGTAAATTTACATAGTATCAACTTATTATAATTTTATTTAATATAGAATTATAGATATCAACGGTCAAATATAATATGAATATATTAGAGATCGTGTAACATGCAAAGGGGTACATCTTTATAAAACATAGGTAATAGTTTTATCTATATTTTCTATTATATACGGTCATATTAACATGTTTAATCAAGAATATTGTTGTGTGGGTTCAGGGTTATACCTATATCGATGATAACTTACAAGGAGAAGTACGAATCGCAATTATTTACCCATAAAATAACCCCAAATTAATGAATTATATTGCTAGTTAGTAACATAAAGCCATAAAGGGTAAGATGAAGTGAGCCTATCTTGTAAGATTTGATCACGTAATTTATCTCACGCAAATTGCAGATTTGTGTTCAACTATTTAAGGGTTATTTTTCTTTTCTTTTCCTTTCTTTAGAGCTTTGTAACGGTAACTTAATTACAACTTCAGTTAAATAGAAGATGACCCACGATTTTACTTTCAACGTTGACCCAAAACTTTTGTCAATAAATTGTTTCACCTATTGACATTTGTCAAATGTGATCTCTAACAATGTCGATGCTACGATATTGTCACGACTCACGACTATAAACCACGTGCAATTTCTCAAAACGAGGCCATATTTCATCGCTCATCCTACATTCGAATTGTTTTCCCTTAGACCAAAGATAATAATGCATACTTCGTATGATTTTATGAAGATAGGTCGGCCACAAACATTCTAGACTTTTGCAAGTTGGTTTTTTAAGAGTATTTCTATCTACTCCATAATGTTAATTTAGGGCCACCAATCTACCATATAAGATCTGCCTCGTGGATTTTGTCTAAAGAATACAAAAGGTTACTTAATTCATTTTTGAATAACAATTAAGAGCTAAGAATTTTTTTAATAATGGAGTCAACATGATTATGTATGTACGTTTGGAAATAAGTGGATATGGATTTCACTAGAACAAATGAGAGATCTAGAATGTTTGTTTCTCTTGTTCAAATACTACTATTTTAATTGGATAGTTTCCTTTTGTTCTCCATGGTGGAACTTGGAACAAAAGTTAACCCAAATTTGGTAAATTTGTAAACGTGCTTATCGTGTTGATCTTATGGATAGACCTGATAAAACTGACATGTACCATAAACTTGATTATCTGACTCAAAATATCCGACCCGAATCACCCGATATGAACTGAACCAAACCGAACCGAAAACAATGTTAAAGTTTGATAGTTAGTGATTATTTTGTTACAAAAAGCATATTGACAATAACCTAAAAACGACGCAAACCTAAAATCAACGCGATTTATTCTTCACCAAAACTTAACCCTATCCGAATTAATCCAACTCAAACCTGACTCGAACGACCCGATTATCACCTCTACTTAAAGGTGCATATTGCGCGCACCGGTAGTCGTCAACTAGTACTTTAACTTGGATTAAGTAATGTTCTAAACCAAAGTAGGATAGTAGTAATCACTATAGGTGATGGACGTTGAAAATCCATTCACAAATATGAATCATTCTATACCATACAACTCAAAAACAGGAACGTAGATGTAAAATGATGCAGGAACCATAACAAAAGGCTATAAGAAAGTAATACTTTTATAGCATAACAACCAAAAATTCACAAAAAGTGCTAGTTGCAAATTTGCAATACTAACCAATAGTTGCTTTAAGAAATGACAGTTAAATTTTAACTGAAATATATACAGCAAGTATCGATCTAGATCAACCCACATAGAGTCATAGACACATGAGCTTCAAATATCGAAATACAGCATCAAATAATTGAGAAGATTAACCAGAAACCTTTCTTGTACAAGTAATGTCATTTATAACCCCTACCACTTCAATAGTTCAACATCACAGCAACATCGGAGTTTTCTATGTACCGAAACTTGACAATAAAAGACAATGATGTTGTCCTATGCCGATTTGCCAAAAAGAAAGAAAAAATGCTTCCAAGCAAAATTGTATTAAGTAGTTCCATTGTTCTTGGTGTTGTGAAAGCCTCGCAGGAAATGAGTACTGTATAAATGTATGCTGGTAACTGATAAGCAGGAATCCATAAATTGACTAAATGATGATCGCAAGCTGTAATTCAGGGAAAAAAAAGAACATTGAAGTTAAGACACCATCTCAATGTGCAAAATTTTGACTTGAAACTCATTTTTCCTATTCAGAAATTTGAATTGCTCGAAAATATATACTATAAACATTCTTCAGAGTTCAGATGGTTCGCAGCAAATATAATGCCTAAACTGGTTATGCATATAGTGTCTTCGGATAGCACATCGAAGGAAGTTGAAGGGACACAATAAACAAACGGACCTACTAATTAAAAGATGCAACCAACTGCTGATAAGAAGTACTCATAATTATCTTCTTGAACAACTAAAAGAAGATGCAACCAGTTGCATTGCACTCGTTGGATTGGCACGGCCTAAACAAGAGAAATTCCTACGGATGAATTATGAAATTAATTGCATATTTATTAATGCCAGATCAACATAACAGCAAGTTTACTTTATTTCAGATGCCCTTTATACCCAAAATCCAAGTCAAATGTCCTTAGTCTAACCCATTTTGATGAACACAAAGACAGAGTTACCTCCCCAAAGAATTTCACTGCATGGGCATTGAGCATATGACAGACATAGATGGGTGAGTAAAAAAACAATGTTATGTACTTGTAAACTGCATAGACAGTGAGTGAGTTGGATAGTAACCTGAAGACCAGAGGTGGCGAGCATCTAGCATTTCAAAATGGGAATGTCAATAGTACATCCCATTTTTGAATTTGTGATCAGGGTGATAACTGTAAATATAAATATGGAATCAACATTAGACAAAGGTAATTATGTTGTAAACACAAAAGTATATTACACAAAAGTACAAGATTGATGTCGAATTGGAAGGAGTTGTCATTTTAGTTATTACTCACCTGAAAGAAACGATGGGGATGTGCTGGATTTTGGGCAAGTCCTCCCCGTTGGGTTTTCTGCATCGTTCTTGTAAGTCTGGACAACATACTATATGGAGCCTCTGAAGGGAAGTAAGGTTTTGCATCGATTCAGGAAGTGATTTGAGTTCACGGCAATTTTCGATGGAGAGGGATTGAAGAGATGATAAGCAGCCTATCCATTCTGGAAGTGTTTTCATATTACTACACCATGAAAGTTGGAGGCTTTGGAGGGAGGTCAGGTATTGTATCCCCTTGGGCAGACTCCTCATCTCTGACATTAAAATTACCAGAGAATGAAGACTCTTATGAAGGGAAATCCATGGCGTATTGCCACCCTCATCGTCCTCTTCCTCCTCCTCTTCCTCCTCCTCCTCCTCCTCCTCCTCCTCCTCTTCCTCTTCCTCTTCCTCGTCGTCGTCGTCGTCGTCGTCCTCCTCCTCCTCTTCGTCTTCGTCAGAATTTCTCAACTGCGAGCAACGGACCAACTTTAATGACTCCAAGGAAGTGAGATGCTTTGACCATTCTCCTGAAAGCCTCCTCAGATTGCGAAGATTCAGAAGTGTAAGGCAACGCAAGGAAGAACCGCAGATCTGCAATACATCTTCAACTTGTGATAAACTCTCCAACTCTGGATCATTATCTATGCAGAGGTCAGTAAGACATAGTGGGTGTAACAATCTGAGATAACCAATGTTATCTACTTTCACAATCCTTAATTTGACGCCATCTTGTGAAATTCCAGTTGCAGTAGTAGTCTCATTCTCAGAATCCCTTGTGCTGATTTGCAATGCTTTATTCCCAGGGCAAAAGTCCAAAACTTCGAGGCTCGGACAAGGAGGAAATGATATCAGGCTAGGGCAGCCACGTATGGTCAATTTCGACAGACGGGGAAATCCCAAGCTCCTCATCAAGAGATGTTCATCATCCACAATTAATCCCTCCCCCCTCCACCACCCTTTCAAGTTTTCATGACAATTAATGTGCAGAGTTTCAAGAGAAGGAAAGAATGAAGTGAATCCTTCTCCGCTACTGCTACATCTACTGCCTGTATTCTCCATATACTCCAACATAGACAAGTTTTCAAGTGACAACGATTTCAGATAAAGCAATTGACTCAACAATGGTATGTACTCCAAGTTCTTACAATTTGAAAGCTCAATCTTTACCAGATGTGGGAATGAGATAGCCCAATTATCCGTTGCTCTTCCCCATCCTGGAATTTTCGTACCCTCGTAGCCCCATGAGATAAGACCCTTGAGATTTGAATTAGGCTCCAACTTTCCCATTAAAACTTCATGGCCACCACAGCAACGGCTAAAATCGATTATAACCTCCGTGAGATATTTCATGCTCTTCAAATACTTCCCTCCACTATCATTCATGCCTTCCTCATCATGGATTTCGATACGAAGGTTACCTTTTAGCTCGGTGAGAGCTTTAAGGTATTTGAGCTCCCCATCACAGCGTTCCTTATATGACTTTCTCTTACCCACCACAAAGTATGGTAGCTTTCTAAGACTAGTTAACTTATTTATGCCTAAAGGCATATCAAACAAGTTATTACACAGAAATAAATTTAAGTATGTGAGATTAGTCAACTTATCTATCCCTGAAGGCATTTCCCTCAACATGAAACATTGTCTCAAATCCAAGTATCTAAGTCTTACCAGTTTGCTAAAACTTTTTGGCAACTCCCTCAACTTTGTGCAACGAGCTAAATCTAATGTCTGCAGGTTATGCAGTTCAGTAATTGAATCTCCCAATACCTTCAATTCAAAACTACTCGATAGGTTAAGATACCTTAAATGTATTAGCTTACCTATTGAGTCAGGCAAACTTTCAACACCGGACAAGAACTGCAAGTCCAACACCCTCAGGCACAACCATTTGTCTATTTGTGTGGCTACTAAAGGTTCTTTACAAGCTTTATTGATAAAAGAACGAATCTTATTGTTAAAGATGGAGCTTTCGGGACATGATCTACCAGAAAAAGACACATGACGGACTTTATTTCTCAAGTTGTTTTCATTAGAACTTAGTGCACAAATTTCCTGCCCCGCTACTTCTTGAGCAACATCATGCATCAAGTCATGGATTTTAACTGACATGATATCACCATATTCATCCCTCACTACATCTTGAAAGAAACATCTACGCAACAAAATCAAAAAATGTTCCTCAGCAGCATCTTCTACACTTTGACCTTCATCGAACGGCACAATGTATCCTTGTGCCATCCAAAGACTAATCAACCTCTCTCTATCTATTCTAAAATCCTTGGGGAACAATGCACAATAGGTAAAGCAGTTCTTTAACGAGGATCTAAGATTATAGTAACTAAGCTTTAATATAGACATTATTTCATTATCACCTGTACGAATTTTAGCCAATCTACTATCTTTAAACGATTGCCACTTACATAAACTCTCACCAAATAGAAGACTCCCAACCACCTTTATAGCAAGAGGAATGCTATAACATTTTTCAACAATCTTCTTCCCAACATCAACTAATTCGGAACGTTTGACATGTTCATCCACCTTTTCAAATGCTGTCATCTCAAACAAACGCCACGAATGTTCTTGTGACAAACCTTCTAACTTATAGGTATGTTTATCTCCTATAACATTTGCCGTTTTCTCCGAACGTGTAGTTATCACAATCCTGCTCCCACCTTGACCTAACATTAAGAATTTTTGCAGATCCAACCACTTCTTCCGGTCCTCATTCCATACATCATCAAGAAAAAGTAAAAATCTCTTTCCTCTCAATTCCTCTTGAAATTGTTTCTGCACTAATTCCATTGTAGAGGTATAACTAGGTTTATTGTTGGATACTAACTCTAGAATTTTACACAGGATTGCTTTCACATCAAATTGCTCCCCATCTTGATCCGAGACACAAATCCACAACTTTAAGGTCGGATTCGGAAACTCCTTTTCAACCGCTCTATCATTATACACAAGTTGGGCAAGAGCCGTTTTTCCTAAACCTCCCACTCCCACAATAGTCACAAAACGGAAATCCTCTTTTTCATCATTGGGACCTAGCAACATATGTATGATAGCCTTCTTATCATTCTCCCTCCCAATAATATCCTTTGCATCCAAGTAGGAAAAAGTTTCCTCTCTTCTCCTAATAATAGGTCTATAGTCATCACTAAGCCCAAAATCTTGATGGGTACCAACAATTGTATCTAACTGCTTCTTAATGTCTTTAACCTGGTGAGACATTTTATATGCTTGACTCACCCCCTTTTTCTTTGAAGAAAAGAAGCGGCGTACCTTTTTGAACATTTTATCATCCTTGTTGCCGTCAAGTTGCTTCAACTCAGCAAGTGTGAGGAACTCGTCGAACAAATCATCAGCATCATAAACAGCAGCCTTGAGGTCCTCGATATAGCCGCTTGCTTCATTTGACAGCTCTCGCTTTGACTCAGCATCAAGGAGCACATTCTTGATAGTGAATACAGTTTTGTTGAGTTGTTCAAGTTCAGATTGGTAACCCCACATGTCACATATCTCTTTGATGACCGTAGAACCAACCATTGCAATCAGCGTTTCAGCAATGCAAATTCCGAGCTCAGCCATCGGGATTTTCAGTTTGCGAGATGTCAGAAGATTAATTAGCAGGTCAAGTGATGGGAAAAAGTAAGATTACAAGGAAGAAGGTAGTAGTGGGGAAATATGGTGACTATCATCCAGACAAGTACTGCTACATATAATGTCCTGCATCTCAGCTTTCATGAACAGCACTCAACCAGTAAAATTTAATACATTGATACCAATTGACAAGTTGTACATAAATGCCATTTTAGAGTTTTATCAACTTGTCCATGATATAGTAGTAGTAGACAACCAATTGACAAGTTGTCCATATTATATTTTTGGTGCAACTTGTCCATGATATAGTAGTAGTAGACAACTAGTAGTAGTTAATGCATCAACATCAACCCTTGTAACTATACTTAGTATATTCGGAATGACCTATAGTCTTGCATATTGGATACCAGACTTGAACCGAGCAGACAAATAATCCGAACCAAGTCACGCAACGCAACCCAATAGTGACTTCACCCAACCTAACCAGACCCAACACAGAAATTGACACGTTTGAACCCGACCCAAAAAGAATAGACCCACCAGAAGTCAACCCAGAACGGATCCGATAATTCAAATTGACACCAATCTCCAATCTTGCAAATCAGATAACTTAGCCTGATGAGACGGGGGGGGGGGGGGGGGGGATAGTGTGAAAGCACAACTACTCACTGCACAAGACATCTCTCCAAAAGACCCGGCTATAAATTACAGAATGTATATTATTGTATTGTAGAAGAAAGTGTCCAGAATTTTCTAGCAACACTAATTTGTGTTTTCTTTGTTTTTTATCGTTTCACTTGCCGTTAATCGACGGAGTATGACTTTGCGTAGCAGATTGATTAGAGTGGTGTAGGAAGAGTGGTTAATTGATTATATTATTTAAGCAAATCAGCATAATTGATGCCAGTTATTAACAAGAATGCTTAAATAATACAGTCAGTGAACCAAATGAAGCCTGATAAAGTTAAGTGGTAATTTGAATTAGATTAAACAATCCAATTTTTTCAGACTATTGACAAACAATTACATTTACAATGAAACAATTTTACAAGTTATGGGGGGAAAATGCAGAATAAGTCCTCCAACATTTCCCAAGTTAACATGAAACCAATCAAAAGTAACTTCCGACTCTCAATTGGGAAACAATTGCACTGCCAATCATAATATCAATTCCAATTGAAAAATCAGTGACCAGAAATACACAACAATTCAATCTTCCATCAATTTGAAACCCTAATTGTGTAATCCGTAATGTGTACAGAAATCATCAATTCTAAACAACGGCAACACGTTCAAATCCATCAAAATTTGATGAATTGAATAAGAATAACGGTGATGTAATAAACAAGCTAATTAACATGGACTATTAAATATGAAGCATCAACATGCAAAGAGAAATTCGAACTTTAGAAAGTAGATTACCTGGATTTGAGAGAGGTGGAGGGCGAGTGGGCGCCTGTGCGGCGAGCCGAAGATGATGCAGTGGCAAACTTGCCCACTTTAAATTCCACAAGGGTAAGGCGAAGAAGATGAATCATGATTGAGTTACAATAATGTTCATGATAAGTAATTTTTATTTAATTTTTTCTTATTTTTTATATAGAGAGGGTCATAAGGGTAAGGTAGACCTGATCAAACGGCGGGCCGGGCGGAGTTCGGGTCGGGCCTGGGCATAAAAACAGTTCGGTATGTCGGGGACGGGCCAAGATTCGGGCCAAAAAATTGTGCCCAAACCCGCTAATTTTGGGTCTAAAATACCGGACTTTTCGGGCTGGGTCAAATTTATAACTAAAAAGTGCATTCCGTATTTTTTGTTTCCCAATCCTGCCCAAAAAAGGAAATCGGGCCGGGCCCGGAAACCGGGCTGGAAAATTCTGCCCAAACCCGCAAAAATATCTAACTGGTCGGGCTCGTCTTAATCAGGTTTAGGGTAAGGCGATAAATGATGTAGGCGGAATTCGTTTGGATTCATTCCCTCAAAACTTCATCAACTAAGGTAGTTGGCAACTACTGTGCATAATAAGTTAATTATTCATTTAACGGCAAGTAAATTTTGAATTGAGTTACATTATTGTGCATATAAAAAAAATTATATTGTTACTCCCTCAGTCCCAATTTAATTGGCATACTTTCGTTTATGTCCGTCGCAATTTAGTAGTTATATTTTCTTTTATGGCAGGATTCACTAATATTTTATTATCTCTCTTTTCATTACCTAAAATTATGACCAATATCATCTCACATTCAATTAAAAAATCATTCAACCATCTCCCACCACACATACTTTTCTACGAAGTATTAAACTAGTACTTCCTCCGTTCTTTTTTAAATGCACAATTATTTAGGCACGTTTGTCACCCCACGATTTCAATCATTCATATCTCCAATTTTAGATAAAAAAAAATTATAAAAAGTTGATATTTAAAAATATTTATTGAGATGAATCTAATAAGACCTCACACGACAATATTTTTTGTTAAGTATAAACCACAAAATGAAGTGAAATGAGCTTTGTGTGAATAATGTCTCAAATTCAATTGTATCATGTAAATAAGAATAGAGAAAATATTATAGATAAGCTGATAAGCATACAACAACTTATTGCATAATAATCCGTGAAAGAATAGTAAGATGATTAAGTTGGGACTTAGGGAGTATCATATATAATAAATATATATAAATAACATAAATTTTTTGTTAGATGGGTCGGCTTAATGGGCTATGACTCTATGAGTTTTATGAGTATGAGAAATCTCTTTTTATCACTTGTATTTGGCAGAAGGTAGTTTTTGGGCCGGATTTATTCATGTGCATCCTTGCATGGGCCAAGATTTGAAATCTAGAATCTGGGCCCACTTAAATAACACAAAATTTTACTGATCACCAGTCAAAATCCACAAAATTTGTCAAATCTTAAAATGTTCAAAACATAATGTACTCCTTCCGTCCCTTAATACTCGCACCGTTTTGACTGGACACGCTTGCCAATGCACAACTTTGACCACCAATATCTTTAACTACATATTATAAAAACTTATAAAAATATTAATATTTTGAAAATATATATTAAGATGAACCCAACAATATATTATATACTAACATTTGTTTTCATATACTAGAAATAAAATAGGGTCAAAGTGAATTATGTGAATAGTGCAAAAAGTCAAAACGGTGCGAGTATTAAGGGACAGAGGGAGTACTACGTCCAGGAATCCAGGAGCAAAACACATTAGGTGAAAAACCACTTGCTAGGAATGTAATCACATTAGCAATGAATCAATGATACTTAAAACTTAAAAGAAGAGTTAACTGCAAGTTGTGTTTTTTAGTTAATTGAAACAAAAAAAATCAGTAGCAATAATTTGTTCCATTTATCGCTGTCCCATTTAATTATGTCCCGCCATTTCTGATATATTGTATACTTATAATATATCATGAATACTACAACACTGAAAATTTGAGCATGAATCCTTAGTGATGTCTTTGTAAAATTAACCTATATTTGGAGTATTAACCTACTAAAATAATTGGAAAATGTATTTACATGACAATTCCCAATATTTGTCTTTCATTAGTAAGTTAATTATAATGCATTATACCAGCCTCCGCCAGATGAGAAAAAAATGACAAATTAACAAGCTAAGTTATAATGCATTACTTATTATTATTGTCTTTAATTAGGGAACTATAGGTGAATGTTTTATAATTAACTGATTGCATATTTATTTATAAAAATAAAAAGTCGATAAAATACGAACAATCATGTATAACAACCTTGAACTGGAAAAAAAGAGCACATTGCTTTGATATATAGTGAAGTGAATACAAATGCTCAACATATTCTCAAATCTCCGGCAAACTGCAAATCTTTACGGTAGAAAAAGATACATTATTAGGTCTTATTCTCATATCTAAGCTATTAGTTTTACGCCCACAAATTTCTGACCTAACCTTGCATGATTGCATGTGCATGCACATCATGCATGCATGGCTAGCTTATGCAATTACTAACTGACTACTATAATTCATCCAATAAAAACGGAGATTGCATGCAAGTTGCGTACTGCAACACTTAACTTGAGTGATACATTGGCGAACTCCACCTTAGTAGCCGCCTCCTCCGTATTCTCCTCCATGACCTCCTCCGGCGCCGCCACCATATCCTCCACCGACTCCACTACCAGCTCCTCCTCCGTATCCACCTCCATAGCCTCCTTCATGGCCACCTCCGTATCCTCCACCAGCACCTCCTCCACCTCCATGACCTCCTCCATAGCCCCCACCAACACCACCACCGGAACCTCCTCCAACTCCACCTCCATACCCACCACCAACACCGCCTTCATGGCCACCTCCATAGCCACCACCTCCTACGCTACCCCCATGTCCGCCTCCAATACCTCCTCCTACACCACCACCTTCATGGCCTCCCCCATAACCACCACCAACACCTCCTCCTGCACCACCTCCATGTCCTACTCCAACACCACCGCCTTCATGGCCTCCTCCATAACCACCACCAACTCCTCCTCCTGATCCACTTCCATGACCCCCTCCTACTCCTACACCACCACCTTCATGGCCTCCTCCATAACCACCTCCAACTCCTCCTCCAGCACCACCTCCATGCCCTCCTCCTACGCCACCACCTTCATGGCCTCCTCCATAACCACCCCCAATTCCTCCTCCGGCACCACCTCCATGGCTTCCTCCATAACCACCACCAACTCCTCCTCCTGCTCCACTTCCATGACCCCCTCCTACTCCTACACCACCACCTTCATGGCCTCCTCCATAACCACCTCCAACTCCTCCTCCAGCACCACCTCCATGCCCTCCTCCTACTCCTACACCACCACCTTCATGGCCTCCTCCATAACCACCTCCAACTCCTCCTCCGGCACCACCTCCATGGCCTCCTCCTACGCCACCACCTTCATGGCCTCCTCCAGCACCACCTCCTTGGCTTCCTCCATAACCACCACCAATTCCTCCTCCACCTCCACTTCCATGGCCTCCTCCTACTCCACCACCCTCATGTCCACCTTCGTATCCACCACCAACACCTCCTCCTGCACCACCTCCATGGCCACCTCCTACACCACCACCTTCGTGGCCACCTCCATACCCACCTCCAATACCTCCTCCGTGACCTCCTCCTACACCACCTCCATGTCCTCCTCCTATACCACCACCTTCATGGCCACCTCCATATCCACCGCCAATACCCCCTCCTGCACCACCTCCATGGCCTCCTCCTACACCACCACCTTGGTGGCCACCTCCATAGCCACCACCAACTCCGCCTCCTGCACCACCTCCATGGCCCCCTCCATAGCCTCCTCCTCCTCCTACACCACCACCTTCATGGCCACCTCCATAACCACCACCAACTCCATGACCTCCTCCAACACCACCTCCATATCCACCACCAATGCCGCCTCCCTGACCACCTCCATAACCCCCTCCTTTACCACCACCTTCCTCTCCTACACAACCCTCCTTATCAACTTTATTCTTTTCCTCTAATTGTCTTCCCTCAGCCAACCCTACAAACACCACAACAAGTGATAACACTAGAAATGACACTCCAAAAGCTCTCAAAAACTTCACCATAGTTTTAACTTTTTTCTCACTCGATCAATAACACCACTCTTTGTGTTTTTTCTCGATGATTGAAATAATACAAGTTTGTGAAGTTGCATGGGCTATTTATAGTGAAATTAGGGTTTGGAAAACGACATGAATAACCCCACTTAGTAAGTAGTAGATAGTAGTACACTATACGTGGTATTTGTGTGCGGCAAACAGGCAATGATGTTTTGTCAAAGTTGATTGACCTTGGAGTATAATTGGGTTTTACAAAATCATTTAATGCCGGTGCTTATTTTAATTCAATGTTGATTATGAAATAATACCTACTTTCTACCCACTAAGAGAGTGAACTATCTGCTATCAACCACTACGTACGATCTTTCCTAATGCATGAAACTATTTCAACATGTTACCTTCTTAATATTGGGTTAATTTCATGATAAAATTCTTATGTAAAATTTTCAAGAACGTACATCTTGTTCCTTAGTACGCTTATAATTAGGCACGTCTAGATTTAGGTGTCACCCAAGGCGTTTTTTTTGTGTGTGTGCGCGCTAATTTTGGAGAATTCAAGATGAGCGAAAAACGCACTTGGAATTAAGCTGGCAATGGGCTGGGTTAGGTCGAAATCAGGTTGATCTATTTATAAACGCGGGTTGAGATTTTTCCAACCCAACCCAACCTGTTTAATTAAACGGGTTGAGATTTTCAACCCAACCCACCCAACAATAAACGGGTTGACTTGAAGTTGACTTGTTTAATTTCTTTTCCCAATTTTAAGTGTAAATTGACTTTACTATAGAATTGCGAGGTGATTTTTTTGTGGCATATCTCATAGAAAAAAAATTAATACTTCTATTTGACACTAATCAAAATGTCAAATAATTATTCAATGTTGAAGGGAAAATGAGAAATAAAATCTATATTACATACTTGTTTGAACATAAACGAGTTAGGCAGGTTGTTTTCGCGTTGAAAATTTCAACCTGACCCAACCTATTTAATTAAACGTGTTAGGTTGGGTTGGGTTGACCTATTTAATTAAACGAATTGAAAATCTTGACACAACCATTTATTATTGAGTTGGGGGTTGGGTTGGGTTGGGTTGGATTGGGTAAATTTTTGCCAACTCTACTTGGAATCTTGGATACATGCATCAAAATCTAATTAAATATCTCCAAGAACAAGATAGAGCTATAATGAAGGTTAAAGTTGAAATTTGTAGTTTTTCAATTGCATATATACTCCATGTGATTCTTTAATTATATCTTTGAAAAAATGGTAAAATTGCTATCTAGAATTAAATTTCAGTTAAACGCTTATGTCGGCCTTAGTGAAGAGATTGTGATGATTAGGAATGTAGTGGTATATATGCAAACATCCAATTTCTTGATTTTTTTATATACTTTTGGAGTTCAATATTTGTGGTGCTTTTTTATTTTTCTTTTTAGATAAAGTGTAACCCATAACCTCTATTATGATCTGTACTGTCGGTGTTATTATTTATAAAGATGTATAACTAATATTAATGTAAATTTTATGATAAATTGATATAACTTGTTCATCTTCCTAAAAGATATGAGTAACTTGTTTATTGAATCACCAACAAGCTAAGATCTTTAGCTCAATCTGCCTGATTGTCACTAAAGTAGTCCTTCCGTTTCGAAATAATAGGATTAAATTAAGTTAATCAACTACTATGTATTGTGAGGTGTGAAAAGTGCAAAAATCCTTGTACTCCTATGGTACTTACGTATTATACCCTTTTCTCCTTTTGTTAAGTATGGTTTTCGTTTTTGTCCGTTTCTTTTAGTTGTTTATACTTCTTCTCTCTTTCATTACTAAAATAATTAGACGAGATAAAATGATTTTTTTGCATCCATCATAAGAGTAAAATTATACGTACTCTACTCACAAAAAGTGTGCCAAAAATCAGTTTTTATAACAATACGTACAATTTGCTACAAATATATCTAAGATTAACCACCACTAAAGACAATTAATAATGAGGTTTTGGCCTAATAGCAAAGACTGAATATCGGGTATAAGTAACAACTCTGAAATGCTCTACGCTAATGTTGCTCATACTCTTATTCGGGTGTCGTACACGTGTCCAACAAGGGATCGAAGGATCCGATACTCCTCTGACACTCTAGATGTAATAAAATTCGTACAAGATATACTATATATTTGGGTATCATGTCGTGCCAAAGGGTCGGAAGATCTGACACCTTACACTCTTTGTCGACCAAATTGTCGAAGTAACGTAGCTCTTTGCACATTTATAATTGGTAAGGTCCTTGTGGCTCGTTCAGAGTTCAGATCACACTAAAGAAAATTAACAAAACCCATAACCAAGAAAAAGGTGATACGCGTACCAATGATGTTTTTTCCTAGTGGTTTAGACACATGGCTTGTATACGATAGGTCTCATATTCGAATTCATTCGCCCTCATCTGTAATTTATATTGCCTTTATTACTCATTTCCAACACAAAAAAATAAAAAATAATAATTGATACGCGTAGAGATATTAAGTCCACAATTAAGTGTAACAGATATTGTGGTAAGAGGAGATCTAAAAACTCAACTGCCTCCATTCTCAAAATTTCAAACTAAGATTAGTTTATAGATTCTAATCACCTAACCTTCTGTAATTTTATCCTAAAAATAGTAAACTTTCATATTGGAATGCCACGCAAATACTTGGCTATAATTTTATTTATAGAAATAAATTTCTTTTTGAGTTAATGTCCAAGAAGTGGTTCCATTTTAGTCAATTTTGTCCTTATTAATCCTATTCCTTAATTACTAGCTTGGCCCCTAATACTTCCTCTAATCCAAGCTAGTAATTAAATTATGGACATTAATTAATTACCAAGGTCCACTCTTTGCTAATTTTAGGGGTTGGTAATTTTTACTGCAAGTAGTATACAATTCTCCCATTAATTTCACCTAATGCTTAATTTTTTCCCTTTAAAGGCTAGTAGTTCAATTTTGTTGGAGTTGTTTTAGTGGTTGAGCATGTGCTAATTGCAATTAGGCAATGTGACATCGAAGATCTTAGCCTAGCCTATATTTGGTTGAATTTAACTTCTTCCAAAATTATCTTGTCTGAACTTATATAATTTTATTTGATCTGAGTCTATTTTATGGAAAATTGTCTAAGTTGTTTTGGAAAAAATAACCTATTTTATTTGAACCTATATAAATTTATTTTATCTGAGCTTATTTTGTCTGAAATTGTCTAAATTATTTTGGGAGAAACCTTCCGAAAATTTATGGAAAATAGTTCATTTTATAAGTTGAACCAAACATTGTCTTAGGAAAGCTTCTTAGTAAAATGTGACCCTAACTATATTTGTTTGTTGTAGATGTAGCTTTAATTTTGGATGTTGATATATCACCCAATTGATATTGTTAAACAACATCAACATGAACATAATAGCCAAATAGGGTAACATGGTGACCACTGACTAGCTTTAATTTAATTAGTTTTTACTAGTTGGCTTATGGTTTGTTAGTGTAGTTAAACAGCCCTAAAATTAATGGATTGAACAGTATTTGGTAAACAAATTGATAATTGTGATTAGCTAGGTAACTAGCTTTAAGCCATAAATGAAAAAAGCTCAATAACAACTTGTCAAATTAGTCTCAAGTGCAATAACAAACAACCAAGCCATAAAAGCTCAATAACAACTTGTCAAATTAGTCTCAAGTGCAATAATAAACGACCAACAACAGATATCAAAGACCTGAGATCGAATCTCATCTACACCATTATCACGTTGTCATTTGTAGCTCTCTCTACACCAAAAGAAGTATTGTAATTTTGTACCCTTCCTAAATTGGATCGATGTGGAGGGTCAGGTGTAACTAGGTCCTCCATTTTACATAACAAAAAATTAAATATTACAGAGTATATTCACACTATGGACATCTAAGAGCGGTAATTAGTTAAATATTAGAAGTGATATATAATTGCCACTTCAAATCTCGTTTACATCATTTGCTTTTGTGTCTCTCCCGATTCACCGGACTAAAAAAAAAACCGAAGAAAGAAAAAGGAAGGGGGGAAATATCCTCAAAAAGTCTATGTTATGATTTGAACAAGATTCTTCAAAATCATTGTAAACTTGACCTTCTAAAGAAGGCAGAGGTTCCTATTCCTTGTATACCTAGGTTCCTAGTACCTAGGTTCCTAGTACTGTCCTGCAATTAGAGGTGACAATTCGGGTCAATGTATCAGGTTCAAGTTTGTTTTCAAGCTGTATAAAAAAATATCAGAAATATTGTAAAACTTAACATTACTACAAAATATGATAAATGGGTCAAATCAGATTGATTTCAAGTCATTCGGGTTGGGGTTTCTCTCGGTAACTTCAAGTCGGGTTACCAGGTCGGGTAAGGGATTGCCACCCCTACCGGCGGCTGCAGTATACTTCAATGTCCAACAGCAACGCACAGTCGTCACACTTGCATTGACACCCATTGCTGGTGCAATGACAGTAGATAATCCATTCATTAGAAAATGGCATCACCACTATCAAATGAAATTCAATCTCCAAAACAAATTCAATAAAACAGATAATTAGATTTTTTTTTTTAAAAGACCCAACAGACAACTGTTGTGTGTACTCATTTAAATGTGGTAGCCAAAAAATTCCTCAAATGAGTTTTTTCTGTAACATATTTCTCTTCCAACATAAAAACAGACCAAATTCAATGAACAGCCGAACTGATACACTCTACATCTATTCACAACCCTTAGACAAACCCCCCTTTGTAACACTCCATATGAAATACTGATGCTTAATTGCAGAACAGGTCAACAATCAAACTGCAGTAATGGAACACTTCCCAAAACCCCCAAAATGCTGTCTTGTAAGACTCGATATCGACGATATGAAATACTAAAGTGCACAATTGCAGAGAAAATCAATATGATCAAACTGCAGTTATGGAACACTTAAAAGACAGAAGAAGACATTAGCCGAGAACATGTGTGTGCGCATATGCTGCTTTCCATCAGCCCTTTTCTGACATGCTCGACCACCGCATCACTCCCGAAAAGAACACCCACATTAGACACAAGATGGACACCCCCAAAATGCATTCATCTGAGAGCAATTACTTCATGGATCATAAATCCTGCACAAAATGAAGAAAATCAGTACAGATTTTGCACATTTTTGGCTTGATCATAAATTTACCCCTTGGAGATTCAGCAATGCCATGCAAAACAAAGAATATGCTCAGATATATATTATATATACAGGTTAAATAGAGCAGGTGCAGAACACAGAGCTAAAAAATCAGATTAAGTTTCAGGTAACACAAGGTAGAAACCATCAACCAACAAGGCAACAATAAAGACCTAAATGACAACTCAACGGATGGAAGAAGTGGCTTTTAACAAAAAGAGCCTTTGACAAATCAAACTGCACTCAAACTATGAGAACATCAAACCAGAATCCTCTTTTTGTTGTATCTTTCCTAGTTACAATTACATCAAATACCAAGTTACAAGTTTGAAAAGGAGCAAGGTGCAAAGTGATCTCTGAACAAGTAATTTGAAGTATAATTCAATCAGACTGGACACACCATAATAGCTCAGCAGTCATCAGTAGCTAACCAAAGCAGTGAAGCCACATCAATACAACGTGTCAAGGTTCAATAGTTGAACATGAGTAAGAAAAAGTCATACTCAAAGGCAAACACCTCTAGTTAGGTATGAATTATTCAAATTTCAATGCCTACATTGATAGAGAAAATCACTCAGGCATAGAGAAGAGCACATCAGTGTAAACTAATTTAACAACAAAAATGTCTTGGAAACTTCAGTTGCTAAATAAGCATAATTCTAAAAATTCAGGAGGGTGTGTGAGTGGATAGATTGGAAACAGCCCTGACGTACATGATCACCAATCAACACAATTACTTATAGACTCAAATTCTTTCGCACGCATGAAATTAACAACAGCGATAAAATAACGGTATATTTTCGTTTATCAAGGGAAATAAGAGCCTTTACATGGAGTTTAAAGGTGAAAATATTAAGATAAATGAAGAAAAATCTCACAGGTAATCAAGATAAACCAAATCAACAAAAGCAGCAAACTCATTTACAGCAATCAATGGAAGAGACGTAATCAATCATGAAGTTATTTCAAATCCCAAAAATAAAAGAAGGGAATTTGGAACCATTACTTGATCATATTAGGCAGTGTTGAAAAGCTGAGACAATGCAGCTTGATTGGCAGGATCAACATTCTCACTGATAACTTGTCCATATTTCCCAGTGGCAAAGTCCGGAAGATTCCTCAAGGAAGCTAACAAAAATTGCTTTGGATCATTAATTTCCCTAAGTGGATCGTCGTCTCTTTTATTAACATTATAAAGCCGAATAAATGCAGCAGAATAGTTCCCAGTCTCAGCAAAATCTGGAACTTCGGGCTCTTCCACTACTCTCTCTTCTTCTGGCCTAGTAACAAGAGTAACAATGCTATCTAACATTTTACCCCAAACTTTAGAAGCTGCAGGATCTAAAAGGGCAGGGCATTCACAGATGAGTTTCGTAGAAGCCACTGCAGTTAACTTAGTCTCAGTGGCACCAGTGATCTGTTTAAGATTTTGAATCCAGATCTTGTCCAAGATATTAAGAAACAGACCATTCTGAATCTTGTCCATGGCGTCAACAAGATTGTTCCAACGATGCTTGACCATAAAGAGAGACACAAATATGAGAAAGGACCTTACAAACTTTGGGGTCGGGTTATTCTGGAGACGGGTCAACAAAGAAACCAGAATTTTCGGAAGATATTCCTTAATAACTCCGTACGCAAGGTTCTCAACAACTGTATTGAGCACAAAAAAAGCTTGTTCCTCTGTCCTTGGAGAAGGAAGAAGCTTGCTGTATATATTGAGTACATCATCAAGCTTTCCACCTTGATTAAGTTCATTGGGGGCCATCCGAAGGAAAGCCTGAAGCAATCGCACAAGGGCTGGAACATCAGCAGATTTGGTCCACAAATCAGGAAGCAAAAGAAGGTAAAAGAACTGCATGTAGTGTGGTGGCAAAGGCGGTCTATTCAATTCAACAAGCTGTGCCAGTAGCTGGAACGCGTATGGGAAGAACTCAATGACATTGTTTGTTAGAATTGTCTGAAGGCTTGGAAAAAGGCTAGTTTCAAATAGTGCTATGACAGAGGGGTCCTTATCACACACCCGTCTTATAAGCACAGCAACAGCCTCAAAGAGATAGTGATTAAATATAGGATTTTTAGGGTTCCTGCACACTTCATTCAGAATAGTAGCCATACCAGACATGCAACTAGCAGCAATATCATTGGAAACATCCGCAACACCAAGGACCCGCATAATACACTTCAAAATATACTGGTTCTCCTCGGATTCAGGAAACTTCAGAGCTCTAAAAAGGTTACTTAACAGCACAGGGAGAAAAGGTGCAATATCAGATGCAAAATATCTAGCTCTACCCCCTTCATCTTTAACCAGCAGAACCTTGTCAATAAAAATAGCTGCATAAGAGTGGATCACATTTGACTCAGAACCAAGAAATCGTAACACTTCAGGAACCAAGGGCATGACACTAGTCTTTGGAAGCTGGTCTCTGAATACTGTTAAAAATTTAAGTGCACCTGCCTTGAGCAATGGGTATGAATTAACATCTTGACTCTGCAACTCTGGAACAACAACCAAAGTAAAGAACGATTGCAGATCGAAACAGCCCGTCAAAACATTGGGACCTGTAGCTTTTGCAGGGCTTAGTGATATAACCAGATAAATAGCAGAGTCCTTGTATTTCCAATTCGAAGCTGGGTTCTCACCAGCTGTTGCCAACATGGTCTGTATGACGCTATTCACCATGGGAGCAACCTTCTCTCTGTAGTGAGTTGCAATTCCTTTAAGAAGTTCACATGCAGCTCTTCTCTTAGTATCAACATCACTCCCTTCCATATCCCGTCTTATAAACTCAATATAATTAAACTCAAAGAGCTCTTCGTCTTCTTCTCTAAGCATCACATTTGGGATGACAATGCTTCTACATATTTGATCCAAGGAAGCATCATCGAAGAGCTTGTAGTGGTGTGCCATTTTGCTGACCATTGTCAAGAACTTTATAGAAGTTATAGCAAGATGATCACGACCTGAAGATGCAGACACAGTAACAAGGAGGCTCCGCACTGCTCTCTCAAATTCACCCACATATCTTTCAAAAGGCTCCTCTGTCCTCTCGACATAAAGGGTCAGAAGTTCACAAATAGCTGCACGAAGATTATCAACAAGAGCCAGTTCCCCTCCTTGTTCAAGGGATGGGTATGTAGTAGTTAGATATTTTCCAAATACAACTATAAATGGTTCCATGTTATCTTCAAAGAGGTCAGGCAACTCTTGAAAGTTAAAGGAATAAAAAATTCTACAACACAGCCTCTGTGACTCAAATAGGGACTTTAAGTCTGCCGCAGAAGCACCAGAACTGACACCAGAGTCAATCAGAGATGCAATATGGGAGAACAACTGCAACAATGGGACAGCAAAATTATCCAAACAATACCTTAAATCCAACCTCAAATCAGTTGTCCCGTACCCATGTCGAAACTTCTTAAACAATGAATTGGCAGTCCCAAGAATACCATTTATAGCAGCATAATTACCACCACCACTGAGTGCTTGCTGAAGCCTATTATTGAGCATAGGAAGCAACTCTGTCCACTGCCTGGGAAAATCATACTTGCCAATGACTACCAATGCCTCACTGAGCTGAGCTTGGATACGAGGTGTTGAATCCAACATTAAAGACACGATATGCTCTTTAATCAGCTTCTTTTCATCATCGGGAATAGGGTTCAGCAAAACAACATTAGGTTCAGAGCGCCTTGCTGCTGGAGCCCATCGAGCTTTCAGATAGTTCTTAAAGTTCACTGCTGCAGCTTGCTGGATCTCCGGGCCAACGCCAGGGCTACGAATGAGAGTAAGAACAGCCAGCCCGTAATTAGGTTGCTCAGCTGCCTCAGCAATACTTGCCTCAGCTTGGCGGCGAGGCTCGGGGTTAGGGGAGAGAGAGTTCAAAAAACATTGTGACAGAAACTGCAGCGTTTCTGGGTTGATTGCCATCTGTAACCAAAATCAATAAAAACAAAAATAATTTGGCTCAGGGTTTGCATAACACTTTTCAGTAATTCGTTCCATTTCCCGTTTTCGGCTAATCCACATCAGGTAATAAACAGGATAATTGAAAGTATGAACAAATGTGAAAATAAAATGCAAACCCCTCAACCTTGAAAAGCTACGCCAAAACCCTAATTTGGGGATTAATTATTCACTTTTCACTCACTCACTGCATCAATAACAAACATTTAAAAACCCTAACTAGAAAAAGTTATTTGATGATGAAATAATTTAGCTATATAACTAATCAGTAATTAGCCCGATGCAGAAAAGGATAATATGATTTTGAATTACAATTATGAAAGGGGTATAACGAATTAGACATTAAACAGCACTAAAGCAAACCCAACAGAATACGAAGTATATTTAACAATTTGAAAATTGAAACCATCATATCAGGAAAAATGCATCATTCGCACATTAGAATGAACACTTATTGGATCTTCACATACAAATAAAATCAATAGAAAATCCTAAAAAACAATGGATACAAATAAAATCAAGAGAAAATCCAAAAAAATGGATGCAAAATAGATTAACGAAGAAAGTACATACCGAGAATAGAAGCAGCGGAGAAGTGGTTGGAGAGGCGCCGCCGAATAGAGGTGGCGATACAGCTTTGAGATGGTGGTTTTCTTGGAGGAGAGTAGTTAGGGTTTTAAGAGGAAGGAGGAGATGCAAAGCAGCGGGAGCGAGTTGGAGTTTGAGGAGAGAGAAATTGCATTTGCTTATTTTTCTTTCATTCAAAAAAAGTATATTATAAATTACATTTAGCCCATTTAAAAACCCATTCAAAAATTATAAATTACATTATTAGCCCATTCAAAAACCCAAAAACAAAGATAGTTTTTTATTTTATTTTTTCAATAGAAGGGTACGATAAAAGTTGGGATAGTCTTTTCTCAAAACTGTACTAACTTATCCAAAGATACGAAATAAGAAAATTTATTACTACTGCATTGGACTTTCTAATCCCGCATTTTTTTTAAAGTACAATCAATTCATTAATAAACAGTATAATAGAAATTTAACAAGTACATAACAAACTAAACTAAAAAGAGGTATTTCTCCTTTAGAACTGTGATCTTTTAGAAGATCTTGTACCGGAAGATCTCACATGAGGATACAGTCCTTTCAGAGAGAGACCTAACGATTTGTGGTAATGATGATTAGTCGGACAATATATGATTACGCCCATCCTCCAGAAGATAGCAAGCCCAAAGCCCACTAGAACGCTATATGATGACCGCCCCATCTTCTAGCAAAGCTTATGTTTGCTAAGTTTGTGCTTTATTTAACCAACTTATTTATATTAATCACCTTGCAAAAAATAATTTGCAGCTCCAATAAGTTAAGTCACAATAAGATCCTATCGAGTCTATAAGTTTCAATCAGGTTTAAAAGTTTACTCTCTTGTAATCATGTCTAGTCAGATCCGACAATAAGTAACAATCACGTCCTATAAGGTCAATCGGGTCCACATTAAATTCAATAAATATAAGTGCATCGTTCATCAATTGAAAAAACACACTTTTAAGGTCAATCAGGTCCACAATAAGTTCAATACATATAAGTCCATCTTTCATCAAGTGAAAAAGAACGCACCTTAAATTGAACTTATTATTTTTGCTACGAATTATATGTTTTATCCAATTTTTTTATATTCATTAATTTTCACAAGTCATCTGTTAGATGTAGTCCAAATATCCCTACCAAATTGAAGCATATTTTGAGGGGCAAATGAAAATTATAAATAAGAAAATGCTTGGAAAACTATGTAGTGTAAGCTTTTGTGTCCTGTTATGAAAAGAAAAGAAGATCTAATACACTAACATGCTGTACATTTAACACAAAACAGTACAACTACATAGTTTTTGCCACTTCCATTCAATTACATTTCATCCTTTTATGTATCACATAGTACAAAAATCTCTCTCAACAAAATCCATCCAAAGTACTGACTGCAGTCTGAAGGCCAAAGACTACCATACTGATGAATAGACCAGTTCAACGGGCCGGGCTGGGTTAGGTCGGGCCAGAATCAAGCGGTGGTGAAGCAAGGAGTTGAAAATTTCCGAATAGTCGGAAAAACCATGTCACCGGAAAATGTCCATGCAGCATTGCAGTTAGAGCTTTGGATGTAATGGGCGACATCGTAACACAAAACTGGCCCATATACTCGGTAGAAAGGGCAAGATGGGGCGAGAGAGCGAAAGCATAAGCCGATACCTAGATAAATTACATTTAATTTACAGGGGTTTTTTGTGATTTACTACCACCTAACAAAAATCCGAATTTGTGTTTTACCACCTAAAAATATCGAACTTTTAATTTACCACCTAAAAAACATAAAATAAAAATTCATTTTACCACCTTTTCACGGCAAAGTTAACTACAAAGTTAGTGAAGCTCACAAATTAAGTTTCCTCCTCAATTCTGTACCAAATTTATGCAATTATCTTCTCTACTCCTCTTTCTCATTCAACTTTTCACCTTCTTTCTTTACTCCTCTTTCTCATTCAATTTTTCACCTTCTTTCTCTACTCCTCTTCAATTATCACCACCCATTTTTGCACTTCAAATATCCAAATTAGAAACTTATATTATACAACATGCTTAAAAACATCGTTGAATTTTATAAAGCAAAATCCTATACTAGCCGTTGAATTGGCCCTAGTAACGATTCCTTTAATTTTGTTGTTAAAAGGTGGTAAAACAATTTTTTAAAACTTCTTTTTAGGTGCTAAACAAAAGTTCAAGATTTTTAGCTGGTAAAACACAAATTTGGATTTTAACCCGTCAACTCTCCGTCACAAAGACAAGCTCTTACCAGTTACCACCAGACCAAGGAGTGATTGGATGAACACAAAAAACACCAGCATAACCAGATGCATGGTGTTCAGTTCAGATTCAATGGCTTACTACAAAGGAAGGGGCTGTAGATTAGGCCTTTGATCCAATCTTCGGTTCTCGGGTTGAGTTTTAACATCCTGAAGTAGCAGAACCTGAAGTGTCCCGGACTTCTTTAACCAGGCGGTGACAGCTGTCCCCTGTGATATAAATCTACCGAGGTTGGTCTCCGCCAAATGGAAAGGTGCCCCTATGCCATTGAGCATCCCTTCAATGGCTCGTTTCAGTGCCCCGTCACCAACTACTTTGCTGTGTTTTCCCCACCCAGTCAGAATACTGGTAAGAAAATTTAAGGGTCTCATTAGTTTAGATAGTGCTTGTTTGACATCGAAATTCATAATATTTACCATTGATATATTGATAAAATAACAATCTAGGTAAATTTTATCTTCAAAAATTCGTTATCAGTCACCATTTTTGAATTTTCTCTAACATAATAATTCAGGTGATTCGCAGAAGAAAAAAAAAGCCATACTTTTAGGCTCCGTTTGTTTTGACGGAAAAAACTTTTACGGAAAATGATTTCCCCATTTTCCTTTGTTTTGTTAAGGGTGGAAAACAATCATCGCAAAGATGGAAAACAACTTTTCTTTTGAGAAGAAGGAATATCACATTTTCCTCTCTAATCCCTTACATTTCCTTTCATCTCCTCCTATCTATCTCTCTTTTTCACTTCTATGTTCTTTTTCTCTACAATTATTTTTTGTAAGGAAACAAACAATACGAAATTATTTTCCCTTGAAAATTGTTTCCAAGGAAAATCATTTTCCTTTAAATATATTTGCCGCTGAAACAGACGGAGCCTTAGAGTTTTAGGTGTTTTACGATAAACCAACAATAACTATTGGCCAAGTACCCCTATACAGTGCTAAATCCACTCGACACTAAATTTTATACTCCGTAATCTTTAAAGCTATTATAACTAGGGTGTCAAGGTACATAGTTGTAATTCCAACTAGGGTTGTGACTTTGTGAGTACTACTGGTGGTAAATTGTTAACTTTTTTTCCCTTTATCTTATTTTTTCTGTGTATATTTATAATAATGGGTGTTTTTTTATGACAATTTGTACAAAAGGGTGATGAAGTAAAATACCCAAATTAATAGTTATGGACAAAGAGTAGCATAGAAGAAGGGGAAAAAGAAATCACTTTTATGTACTGCAGTAAAGTACCTTAAAAGCTTTGGCAGCTCATGTCCTTCCAAAACCACAGAGCGAATGTTTAATAACCAAGCATATACCATGGCCCGAGCAGCGCCAGAGGACATCAAATGCAAATCCAAACAAGACGTGGACCAAACATTTTCCCAAACATTCCTGTTCTTTCCTTCCAGCACAACTAATTGAGCTCCCCGTTTCTGGTAAAACAAAGAGCAACAAAATATCAGATGTTTGGAGATCTTAGTATAGGTTCATATTCTGAAAATGCAGAAAAAGGAAGGAATCTTGTGTTGATTACAGAATTGCTGATAGTAATATCATACAACACTGAGTATGTTGATATGAAAATCCTTCATGACTCATGAAAAGGACCTCATGTGAAACACCACAAATAATGCATATTGGAAAATTGTTCATCTCCTCTAATGCTACATGTCATGGACTCTTTATTCCACCTCGAAGTAAATATGGCCGTGGGTCGGGTCGGGCGGGCTTCGGGCCGGGTCCAAGTAAGGACCACTCTGCATCGTCCCGGGCCGGGTTGAAAAGTCCAAAACAGGGCCCAGGCCCACGGGCAGAGACGACAATTTACCAATATGCATTACTTGTGGTGTTTGGATAGCAATGGTGGAGAAAATAAGAAGGGGAAGGAGAAATGAGCTTGTGTTGATTGCAGAATTGCTGAAGTAATATCGTACAAGGCCAAGGGTGTAAATTGGGAGGAAATTAACCACATGCATAGTGAAATTAACTCAAATTGTAGAAGGAATCTTGTGTTGATTGATACATAGTGAGTAGAACTTACTTGACCAAAGTGCCACAACACATCAGTTAGAGCATTATAGAAGGCAGATGCAGTTGAAGTATCCAACTGCTTAACTTCATCAAACAAAGAGAGTGCTTGAATCCAGATCGTATCCCTGGATCCTGTCAGTAGTCCATGAGCAACACCATAGACGCGATCATCAAACAGATGGAGTTCTTCCAATAACATAGAAGCATCTTCCAGTGAGTTACAACGGCTGCAGGTTGCAATTATCAAACTTGATTACCCTTATGTCCATAAATTAAAATTCAGTGACTAGTAAGAAAGGATGTAGCTCAAATTTATTTTATTTTTATAAATGAACAAAGAACGCCAAGAATATCCTTCGTGACGAGTAACAAAGGAAACAGCCTCATCTAGATCAAAACCTTTAAACTCTCTTCATCTGGGATAAATAACTTAATAACATCATTCTAAAGTGTGATTTTCAAGGAAGATGTCAAGGGAAACTCAGAAGAATGACATATATAGACTAGACTATATACTACAGGAATCAGGAAAAATGATAGTTGATGATCTAATGGAAGAGAGTTTAACTAATGATGGCACTTCTGGTGATCAAACCTTCGTACAAATATCAGGATCATGGCAGTAATTTTCAAGTCAACATGAAGTTTACAGAGAGTTGTGGGTTTTCTTGGCACAAACCAAGCAAAACACATCAGTAGTTCAGTACCACTGTGGTTGAGGTATGGATTGTAGAGAAAATGAGAACAGAAGAATTTTCTTTAAGCCAGATTGATGCAATACCTATTCTGACCCTTCTCAAGCAAAGTAGAGATACTACATAATGTTTTCTTGTCAGTTAAACATTTGATAAGCAACTCACCCTTCAGTCATTCACCTCAAAGTTTCATGCTTGCTATGTTACATGGACTCTTCATTTTACCTCAAGTACCCGTGTCGGATCCTCCAAACTCGGACATGGGTATGGACACCGGATACTTCATTTTGGACCAAAATCTTGTTTTTTTTTCACAAAATAGCCGAGTCGGACACTTGGACATTTACCCGGGTCCAACATGGGTACCCGAATCCGAGTAACATAGCATGCTTGTACTTCAAAAGATAAAGATAAATTTCAGTGAAAGAGAGGAAGCTACCTGCAAGCATTTAAAATAGCCGAAAAGGTCACCACATTCGGCTTTATCTCAAGTTTGTGCATCTTCTGGAAGAGTCCTAAGATGCACAGGAGCTCCTGTCTGCTCTCATTAAATTCTCTGAAATTATGAGACTTTTCAATTGCTAGCTGCCCAAAGATCTTCATCACTCTATTATGCTCACTACCTTCATGATTTCGTGCAGCAGAATTATATGTTGACACCATTGAAGTTTTACCACCATTGATAGCATCAACCAGGTAGTCCATTCCGGCGGATCGACCAAAGGCATCGATTATAGTATTGTATGTGACTACATTTGGTCTGATTCCCTCCTTTGTCATCTCATCAAGCAAAAGCACAGCTGATTTCACTAGCCCATTTTTGCACAAAGCATCAATAAGGCCACTGTAAAGAACAACATCAGCCTTCAAACCGGCTTTCTTAAACTCTCTAAAAACCTCCATTGCCTCCCTATATAGACCCCCTTTAGAATACACGTCAATCAGCGTAGAGTAAGTCAGAACATTAGGAAAAACGCGTACATTTTTCATCTGCTCAAACACTTGTCTAACTTCATCATACTTGCCTTGTTTACCAAATCCACCTAACAATGCATTGTAAGTCACCACATCCTTTCTAATGCCACAACTCTCCATCTCCTTGCAAACATTGAGAGCATCCTTGAACCTACCCAACTTTAAAAAGATAGACAAAGAGGCATTGTAACAAACCCTATCAAGAGCAATTCCCGCACACTTCATCTCCTCAAACATAGCTAATGCATCCTCTAACCTACCGGCCTTAGCAAACCCGTCAATCACGGTACTATAAGTAACTACATTAGGCATTACATTCTTGGCCGTCATCTCGGACATAATATCAAAAGCCAAATCCATCTTCCCTACCTTACAAATAACATCCAACAAGGTATTATAAGTAAAGACATCTTGATCAATCCCCCTCATTCCCATCTCAGTAACCAACCTCATAGCCTCTTTCCACAACCCACCTTTGCAAACAGCAAGCATAGAATTGAAAGTAATTCGATCCGGGTCAACACCATTACTCAACATATCATCATAAATATCATTAACAACCTCAAATTTAACCCCAGCTTTAGCACAAGCATCAATAACAGCATTATAAGACACCAAATTAGGCCTCAACCCTTGAGTTTTCATCATCTGAAAAACCCCAATTGCCTCTTGGCACAATCCACTCCTACCATAAGCACTAATCAAAGCAGAATAAGTATAAACTGTATTACCAAAACCCCCATTAACAGCATTATCAAACACAAACCTAGCAGAATCAACATTCCCTAATCTACCCATAACACTAATCATAGTACTAGCCAACTTACCTCTCTCACTCATCTTGCTCTCCCTCTGAACAGCAAAGTCATAGCAAACAACAGCTTTGGAAGACTCACCTCGATTACCGAGCTCACGAAGGAGAAAACAAAAATCCTCAGACCCAGAAAGCCTGGCTTGAAACCCCATCAACAAAACCTGAAATTGATCATCATCCACAGTGGCGGCGGAAGATTGAGTAAGGAAATCCTCAGCAACAGGAGAATGGCGGGTAGAAAGAGACGACCTTTGGCGATTAAAGTGGAGTTTGGAAACAAAACGGGTGGATTTCTTGCCGGAAAAATCAGGGGAAAGATGGGTTTTGTTCGGGGTAGGAAGAGGAGAGAGAAAATTGGGAGCTTTGTTAGCTTTAGAGAGAGAATTGGCGGGATTTCTTGGAGAAGCACAGACTTTCTGGGAAGTGAAGCGTCGTTGAAGATGAGGTTGCTGTTGTTGTTGAAGGGTTTTGTGAGAAGATGAAGAACTAGCTATTTGATGGGGTTTTGAGGGTGCTGTGATTGAGCAATGAGGCGGAGTAGAAGACGCCATTTTTAATTTTTAGTGTTTATTGAGTTTTAGGAGAGAGAAAGTTGGAGAAGAAGAAGATAAGAAAAACAGAGAGAGTGAAAATGAGGTGAAGAAAGAGTCAACAGAGTAGGAGCAGCTGAGCTGAGTTGGGCTCGAGTTCTACCAAGTAGGTTAGGTTCAGGCATTGAAAGTGAAGGGGCTTTTTTGTTTGTTTTATTTTTATAATATTGTTTTATTTTTTGTTTGGTGTGGAAAATTTGCATTTTTTGCCCCATAAAGGATTTGACATTCGATTGTCAAAATAAATTTTAATATTCCGTACTATGAATGAATAAAAAATGTTAGAGGTATATATCTTGTAGTTTTTTTTGCCACCTCAACTTTTCAAATTATACATATTTTAAACTATACGTCTTTAAATTGGTAAGCTATAACTCATTTTTATTTATGTGGGTTTCACATGTTTAAAATATGTGCAAAAAAACACTACAAAACAATCTGAAAATATAGGATGGACCATATGAAGTCCACCTAGTGCAACAAATAGCACCATAAATAACCACGTGGCTTTGTGGAGCTACAACATTGCAGTGATTTTAGCTTGTTGCTCCAAATTTTCTAATATTGCAAGCAGATCCTTTGAAACAATCGTTGTTGCTCTTAAGGTGTGTTGATCACACCTTGAACGCAAACATAATTAGGCATGATATGGTCTGATTCTTTCTAGTCTAGTATGTTCGGATTTGTTCTAGTTTGGTATGAATGTTTTACAGAGTATGTGAGTGTTTTTTGCTATATCAAGTATGGTCTGATTTTTTTAGGCCGGTCTTAATTTTCCTTATCTTGTACTACCTCCGTTCTCGAATTAAACTTGTTTCTAGATACAATATGATCGATTCAACTTTTACCTAGTGAAATCCAAACTACAAAGCTAGGATTCTTGGGCCTCTTTGGCATTACATAGGTTTGAAAATTAGAACTCCCAAGTGGAAGCCAAATTGCCTAACCTGCCAAGAAATCTGTATATGTTTTCTTCATGCATCCAAGTTTAAGTTTTAGTTTTAGTTAAAGAAAACAAAGGATTCATTCCAACAATGTGTTATTTATTCATTATTTTAAAACATGGGATCCAAAACTCTTCCCACACAAACCCTGACACAATATTGTCAAACAAAACTGCCTGTTAAAAACCAGAACAATTGCAACATTGGATTTATGTTCTTTTATTCGCGCTGTTTTCATCTCAAGCAAGATAAGTCGATAAGAATAGAGAAGAAAGGAAGCAAATATTGCACCATGAAACAAGCAATAGATTGAATCGACCATCAAATACACTATGGCTAGTTGGCTACGGCCTAGGCGTGGTGTTATCTAACTTCTACGGTCCCACGTCGGCAAAATTGCTGACAGTAACAGGTTATGTTACAAAAAAATGTTTACAGAATCTAACAGAAAGTAACTGTATCCAAAGAAAATTCATGGCTTTGGCAATTTGGCAGGTCCCAGCTTTAAAATTTTGCCCCTTGTGGTCTTCAGCTAACTGCTGTAACCGAGTACCTGAGTGCTTCTGTGATGAGCTCATTCTTTTCAGAAGAACTTGTCTGCAAATCCCGCCTTCTCAATCAAATGCAATCCTCAACAAATCAGGATATCATTCTTGTAAACTGTATACAGTTAGTCACTTTTACAAGGACGAGGAGAAAAGGGACTTTTCAGAATGTCTTCTTTCGCACAACTGGCTTCCTTGTTTCTTTCTTTGAGAACGAATTGGATCCCGGCATGGTCATTCCTGATACTAAATCCTTTAATCTGTACAATAGCAGGGGGAAAGGGGTTACTGAAGATGGGATCTCTGCAAAATGTATTAGCTTAGCTAATCTAAGGCTCCGTTTGGTAGGGTGTAAAAAGTTCTCATGAAAAACGATTTTCCTTTTTTAATCATTTTACGTTGTTTTGTTTGGCAAGGGATGAAAAACAATTTTCTATAACTCCCTCAAAGGTAGAAAAACATTTTCCATTTCCATCTTTCCACCTTACCTCCATCTTTCTTCTTCCCATCAATCTTCACCCATTTTCTACCATTTTCCTTTTTTCTATTAATTTTCTTGCAAGGAACCAAACAAATGAAAGCTAGTTTGGAATTGTGTTTTTCCTTGAAAAAAGTTTTGCATGGAAAAACATTTTTCACAGAAAACGTTTTACGCCAACCCAAACAGAGCCTAAAGGAGTGAAGGGAGAAGGATATTGGACTACCTTGGCATACACATGACAAGAAGTACAACTGAAACTCCAACAACCAGAGGGAAAACTGGGGCTGCTGTTAATTCCTGTGCAAAAAAAAGGAGTGATTTGTAAAACAAACATTAGTTCCATAGAAATGAATCACAACCAAGTTATCTCAAGAGTTTATCTAATTACATATTTACATGCTAGAACCAACCTGTGTTCTGATATCCTCTTGTATTCTGTATCGGAGAGGGCCAACATGAATTTGTCTATGTTTCTCTAAATCGACTTCAATAACATCTGATATAAATTTGTGGGTGCTTAATGGAAGACCAGATCGAAGCTGCAACAGGTGCTTACCCTTGGGTAAGTCTTTAACCTGGAAGAAGCGTGATAGAGGAAGGGGGAAGGAGGACTTGACTTTTGATGGCTCACTTGCTGACTTGACCTCCACCCAAAGATGTGAATCTAATTCTGAGTTTCTTTCACCCTCAACATGGCAACTCAAAATACTTAACTCAGGCTCTTCGAAAACAACAAAGTCCAACCCCTTGATGTCCTCAGAACCAACCTAAGATCAGATTAAATAGATACATCAACGACTTTAAAAATAGATAAATACTAGGAATTCAAGGAAAGCTTATGAGACATAATAAGTGGCTGTTATAAAAAAATTAATAAAAAAAAAAAAAGAAAAAAAAGACATAAGTGGCCTCATTATGATTCCAAATGGAGATTCACTTGTGCTATACAACAGGGATCACTGGCAACACACAAAGCCAAAATACTGAAATTTGTAGGTAGGTCGCAAAATAAAGAAAAATAAATAAAGATTTGATAGTATCATAAGTTTCAGATCACAGGTTGAACCATAGAAACATGCAGCCTCAACTCAACGGGAACTTCAAATTTGGAAAAAAGAATAGTCAATGATAGAAAGAAAAAAAAAAGATTTACAACTGCACATGAGGGAGGGAGGGGGATACTTTTTTTTTTCAATATATAGCAAAGTGCTTAGCTTAAGCAATTGGTAATGACATGAGATTTACATTTACCTTCACATCTATAGATTCTGGAGATGCACGCTCAATTCCAGCCCCGGACAAGTGATTCTTTTTAGCTACCTTGATGGTATAGGTTGTGTCTGGGTGAAGTCCTCGCAATCGATAGAATCCAGATGAATCAGTAGTTGTTTCCTCATAATAGCCTTTTGATTCTGCTCGCGCTTCAATTGGAATACCTTCCTTTGGTTGGCCAGACAACAAAGTGATCACACCCATAGCGCTGCAGGAAGCAAACTTTTAGATCCAAGGAAATGTAGGTACTAAAAGGAGTGAGATAGGATTTAATGTATGCAACACCATACAATGAAAGTCATAAATAGCCTGGTAGAGCCCACCCCATCATCTTGCCGGCAGCAGAATTAAATTATTCTCACAGAGGTCTTAAAAACTTACAATGGATTGTGGACCAGTATCCTAGTTCAGAGTCTTCAAACCATAAATTGAAAACTATCATCTAAAAAAGAAGGCATAAAATATAGATCTTGAAGCAATTGTGATGAAAGCCTCTACAAAATCTATCCTTCCAGAAAAAGGATGCCAAATAGGCTAGTAGTATCTAGTTCAGAGTCTTCAGACCACAAAATGAAAAACTGTCATCCAAAAGTAGGCATGAAAATATCAGTCTTGAAGCAATTGTGATGAAAGCCTCAAAAAACTCTATCCTTTCCCGTCCTTCCAGAAATAAGGATGCCAAATAGGCTAGTTTCCTGTTTCCACCCATAAATTCATCATGCAGAATACAAAGAGTTTGTACTTCAGAGTTCAGAAGGTTTCACTGATTATCCATTCTTTTGTTTCACAATTATGACTTGTGTAAATTTCCATATTAATGATTAGAACCAACAGGTTATGTAGTGCGAGCTTGTTAGGCACTTACTACATTTATTGTTTGCAATCTTAACGTGATTGATACCCGAAATAAATATTTTATATACACTGAAGTATGCTGAAAAAGATGCACCCCATTTGTCAAAGAGTAACATAACATATGATGTAAATCCACCAAAGATAATGTCAAACCTGTAAGCAACACGAGTGGCTTCAAAAGCAACTTCTTTGGACTCCCCAGATCCAAGTTCAATTGGCTGTGCACGAGGAGAAAATGCGTATTCCTGAAAATGGCATATTCTTCAGTAGATTGAAGGAGAAAGTTGGACAAACAAAAGTCTAATAGGGCCCATAATTACTGTGACGATCAAAAAGCAATGGAAACTAATCAAGAAGCACACAATTGTCTAGCTAGCAGAAACAAGTATCTAGAGGAAATTATCTGAATCTGAGAAGAAGTTTAAGTCCTGACCAACGTCAACTAGCATCTTTTAAATATGCCACGATCAAGAATAGAACAAAAATAACAAGAAAACATAACTAAAAAGCAGATCTTGACCCGTAATTCAAGTCTTGTACGGTAACCACTACAGAGACACTACTTTCACGAGATCAATTTATTGCCTTTAATAAAAGATCAAATAGCAGTCTCTTCGAGGAAGTACCTTTAGCAAAGGACGGAGATAGAAACTGCCAGGGAATAAGTTCTCAAAAGCGAAATGTCCACCAACTCCAGTTATGGAGTTGTTTCTGTAGCCATCATCCCCACTTAGTGACAATAAAGCTGAAGGAAATGGCTCTTCAGTGACTTCTTTAGAGTATATATGCACAGATATTTGACCAAGCTTCTGACAGGAGAAGGAATGAGGTCCAACAGCTTTTAAATGATAGCCAGGCTGCAAGAAATAGGAAGCACACTATGATCCACCAGGTAGGAAAAAGATAATTACCCAATAATCTACCAATATATACAGAATATGTAAAGTTGTAAGTTCACAAGTAATCCACAACGAAAGAAGAGATATGGGAAATTGACATTGCCGCTGCACATGCATCAGCATCAAAGAAAGTGGATGATTCAGACAAATTTAACCCAAAACAAGGAGGGTTGTTTCTGTGAAACAGGAGGGTGTCATACAAATATACTATATCAAAAGACACTTACAGAATCATTAAACACCGAATTAACTTGAGTACACTGGTTTAGCTACAATAATAAAAGACCAGACAAAATGACAGGGAGATAACTAACCTTTGAACCTTCAAGGGTGTAACTTATATCATCATATAAAGGGCCCCCAACAAAGACACCATCAGGTCCAGTTGAAGTTTCAAGAGCCAATTCATCTTTCTTAAGGGGAGCATTTTGGCTGTCTCCAGCAGCTATAATCCTGATATTAACACCAGAAATAGAAGGAGAAACAGATCCTTCAATATAAAGACCCAAGCGACCATTAAACAAAGGAACCGAGCCTTGGCAACCATCATTTGTAACTGAGATCTGAAGAGAATAGATGGTTAGAAAGCCATGATGGATAAAACTTCATAACAAAGTACACCGGCTTACCTGATGTTGTCTAGGGTAGAACAAAATTTTCTTTAATCCATTTGTGCTCGTAGCTGTGCTTGAAGTCAAGGTTCTGCAGAAGGAAACATAAACCAATTATAAACAAAATGGTCAAGAAGGAACAAAATATAGAAACAGAGGATGAATATAGGCAAATGATGACTGATCCAATGCCTTTCACATCACTAACAGAATCATAAAAAAGGTTAAATATTAAAACATGTTACAGTTCCATAAAGGTTAAATCTAGATTACAACTCCCTCCGCCCCCTATTAAGCTTTCCATTTCGCACAATTTGTCCCCCATTAAGCTTCGTATTTCTCATTTTGGGTGAATCCACAAATAAAATATTGTTTTCTATCCTCTTAAGTCTTACCTCCACAATTTGGGCCCCCACTTTCTCTCAAATCCCCTAAAAGAACATTGAACTTTACCCACTATCACCTGTCCACCTTTTTTTTATCAACCTTTCATCAGCAAAACCCCACTGAAATTCTCTCCTACAAACTAGTGCCTTGGAGCTATGTTCCTCATACTCTTCATTTCACCTCAAGCACTTGTGTCGGACCATCGATACTTACATGGGTTGGACACTTGGACAATTCATTTTGGGTAAAATATTTTAAAAAATAAGTGGTCAGACACTTGGAAACTTCACTTTGGGGCAAAATATCTTAAAAATTTAGAGTTCGGACACTTGGACATGGACCCTAGTCAGACACGATTACACATCCCCAGAGATATTGTCCACCTTTCTGTTTAAAGGCAGGATTACCCTGAGGGATTGTTGTTTGTTAAATCCACCGTTGCACAAGAATACTCTCAAGTTTAACTTCTACTCATATTCAATTGAAGCATGATTCAAGAGTATGACAAGAGTTACTGAGCTAGATTCAACACATTAGAGCACAAAGCAACACCTCCAGTCTCCCACTGTCTCACATAACGACTCGATGGTTGTTGGGAGAAGGCACACCATCAAAATTGAGGCATATGATGTCTGAGATACTCGTATTCAGACAGCAACTAAAATATAAGCTAACACAGAAACGGCAAGTCTTGCTGGTATTACTATATTTTATGCAGAAAGAAAAACTTAATAGACCAGAACAGCATCAAGAATCAAAACAGTCTCTCTAACAAATTCTTTATTACATGCACTTCACAAGTGTAACCTATTCAACTAATTATCCACCTTCTGCCAGAATAAACATCTTTCACAAAGAACTTAGAAATTCTACCTTAATGGCTCGTCTAAGGAGCAGATAAATCAAGACATTTAATTTTATAAAGAAGCATATAATAAGCTCATACATTAATACATGAACAGACACAAGAATAAAAAAGACTGAGCAACACAAATCATAAACTATAAGAAGACATTATTTACGATAAACAATTGCATATTTGTATGTGAAATCTACATATACGTCAAAAGGGAGAGATACCTTGAGTCACTTGGAATAATAGCAATTGTCTGCCCAGGATTAACCCACATAGAATACTCATACACAGCAACATTAGTTTCATCATTTTGATCAGGCAGAAGTTTGGCAATCGTCCCATCAGCGTGATTATTTCCATTGTCAAGGACATCAATAACAATGCTCTCTGGAAGATCAAAAGATGTGACTGAGGTGCGATCGACATTGATTTGTCCTTTCACGAGATACTTCTCTCCTTTCAAGTACACAGGCTACAAACAAAATAGTAAAATAAAATATGAGCAAAAACAGAATTTCCGCAGAAAATGTTAGAAAGTCACTTTAATATAACAGTTAAATAAGCATCACACCATCAAATTTGCCGTATCAATGTTGATTGAAGAGCTCCCAAAGAAAATGCAAGAGTTGACAAACTCCAGTTTATTTAACCCTGGAGACTCCACACATAAGCGCTGCGAGCCTTTCTGTAGTAGAAAATCAAGACCAGTCAGTTTAGGTAACAGCTAGTCGTGAAACATTCAATGCAGGCATAAGAACTCCAGTTAAGGGTGTGTGCTCAAAACAACCACCTTAATTTTCAAAAGCAGAGGCTCTCCATCTGGCTGAATCATTCGAGCATCTGTATCATGTGAAGAAGTAATATCGACCCAATAACCTTTTTGAGAAAACAATATCCCTTCAATATCCTCTGTGCCAACATCAATATCAATAGAACTCTGCTCCCAACACCATCTATCTTCTTCTAAGGTAGTGTCAGCAGGAGCATACTTGGCCTAGTGAATAAAAACAATATCAGGATGAAAGATTTCCAATTATATTTACAATTAAAGCACATCTAAGTCAAAGTTATCACAATTATTATTGTCCCGAGCCTTAAAGAAAAGGCTATAATTACATGTGAAGTATTCAATTGAAAATTAAGCGCTGCATAAAAGAAAAGGCATGTGCTTGAGTTATTTAGTGAGAAACATTCCAGCATAACACTTCAAGTACATTAAGCCATGTCCAGACCAACCAATTTCAAAGATATTATGGCAAAGCGATGTGCAGTTTGTGTAGAATGGAATTTATATGACACGGGGGATAAACATATAACAAATATGGAGGATGATACAGCATCAAATCTCATTTCAAAGCAAATAACGACTTCTAGAATACAGAATCAGGTGTCAAGAAGTCCATACAGGCCTTTCCAGAGTTCTTGCTTTCAATTACATGGTAACACATAACTTATTCTACCACTGGGTTCTTTCTTTCAATTAGATGTCTCAATTATTCTTATCTTAGAATAGCATTATCCTATCTCCAATCTTGAGAGTTTGGACCTTTTGGTCTCTCAACAACCAAACAAAAAGCAAAAGGCAATCTGATAACTGAAGAAAAATGAGATATATACACATTATGGTATACTGTGCACAATGATGGAAAGCACTAAAACTGATCCAGCAAAAATGCATGAAATTTAACTGGTACCCTAACAAAGCAATAGCAGTCTGCATCACCCTCTCAAACATCTGAGAAGTATCTTCATTAAAGACTCGTAGCATGGATTAATGCCAAAGTGCAAACAAAAACAATAGAACGGTATGTACTGCATGACCAAGAAGTTAATCCAATTTATAACATAATTCAGTAATTATGCCTTCTGTCTATCCTCATTACAAGAGAACTAAGACAGCAACAAACTTATTAAGTTGATGGACTGTGTGCAAGTACTCTACCTCAATCCTGTACTTTCCAGGGAAAACATTTGAAAATGTGAATTGGTTATTCTCATCAGTCAACCTGATAGTCCTCTCCTTGTTACTTTTACCCAGTCTCACAAGAATGATGGAAATAGATGAGCTACATTTCTCCTTGCACACAATCTGTCCTTGAATATTTACTTGTGCCTGAAAATTCAACGACAGTACATCAAAAAATGCCGCTGAAAATTTACGTCGCTTAAAAGGTGCGAAGTTGCTCAAATGAAGCAGACTTCATGTTGGTGAAGCTTTAATAGAAAACTAAGCGGACCATAGTCCAACTTAATTTCATATGTTCCCCGTGCATTCCAGTCAGCATCAATACGATACTAGCATGTTGCTTTAGGGGATGGTTACATGCTGCTTTAGAGGATGGTTAGAGCATGTGTTAAGCTCCCATTATTGGTCCACAAGCCTTCAACTATATCCAGGGGGGAAATTGTATACATGTCATACAGTAACTAAAAGTTTATGAAGCACGGAACAATGCCACCTACCTGAGAAAATTCAATATTCAGAAGTGGACTTCTAACACTGACATCAGAATAAGGAGGCAAAAACACGAGTTCTGGAGCATTCTCAGGTGCGGATGCCATGGCAGACAGACGGTAGTCACCAGGTGGAACCTAAATAATATAAAAGTAAAATAAATTATTGTACAAAAGAACAAGTCAAGTCAAATATACTTATGTAGCAGAGAAGTGCATTTTGGAACTAAGACTTTGTTGTTGTTGTTGTTGTAGCAGAGAAGTGCATAACTTCAGCAAAACTAATTTCACATTTAACCAGAAGAACAATTAACAATGCAACGAAAATCATAAATAAACTGCTAAAGCTCCAGAAAGCATCAATAAGTAGAATGTAACATCTCAACATGTATGTAACATCTAATTGTTTGGAAAGATATGCTGGAAATGAAAGTATAAGGAAGTAGAATCATTTTAAATACCTGAAAACAGAAACTTCCATCTTGACCTGTCTGTCTAACTTGAGGTTTAACATTCTCGGGCCCATGGGTTAATGCTACCTAGAATCCCAAATAGACAATAAGTAGAATCAGTAATTGAACACTTAAATAAATGAATGATGACGACGATGCTCGAGTAACTAACATAAAGAAACAAACTTAGAACCTCTGACAATAAGTTCTTGTCATAAACTTGGTCCTCGGCCAAGGGCCAAGAGGAAAAAAATACACAAGAAAGTAAAAACTGACAAAGATGATATCACCACAATTATGACACCAGTACCACGACAAAACATGACACCAGTATGCAGCCAATGCTCTGAATAACCTTTCATACAACAACCGGGACAGGAAATGCTTTAAAGGGGTAGGAGCTCTGAAATTTCGAGCAAAATCACGAACCACGACAACTGCCAAGTACTAATACTGACAGCTTCTAACTTCTAAGGAGAAGCAGATGTACACAATCTTCCCTCTAACTAATAGGAATTAAAGAGACTGCTTCCAGAAAAGACACAAAAAGAATTGAAGAACAGGGAAATTATTTGATTTGATTTGTTTTGTTTAGAAAGAAAATAATCAAAAGAAAGCAGGCAGACGTAGACTTGTGGCATTAGTATATCTCTCTGGTGATAGAAAATAATAGAAAAACAATTAACATGTTTCCACACAAAACCATAAATATTACTAAAGAAACTTGTGGCCTTTCCGCCCTTCAGATAATCAACAATCCTTTCGAAAATGGGTGCATCAATTGATTCCCAAATGAGATGCCCAACAAGGTTTAGCCAAAATCACATCCCTCAATCAACTAGAAACCAAGGTGTCCATATAATGCTTTGTAAATGTAATTCAGACTATGCTCTCCATAACCAGGGAGCTGGGACATGATCACATGACGCCCACTTTGTTCTAGTTTCAAGTTTCCTAAATAAATAATAGCCTAGGGTGTTAAAGATGAAGGAAAGACAAGCTTTAAAGTGAGATACATGCTTTCTTGAATCTGGATTAAGTTCACTTTTCTAATATTTAGCAGTATAGTGCAACTGTTAAGGACAACCAAATTGGCAAGTGAATGAAATGGATGGTTTCGAGACGGGAATGAGAATCCAAGACAGTAGCAGCCACTTTCTTCCATGAATATTGCACACATGGGGGTTTTCAGGATAATAGACTATGTAAATCTACCTATCAGATAAGGAAACCAACGACACCAAACGACAATATGCACAGAAGAACTTGTGTCGAGCTAATAGCGTATTATGATATCAACAGAAAATGGAGTGATTCTCAAAAGAGCACTAGTCTTGGAATAAGTTGAACTTTTTACCAGAAAAAATCAGTTATGATGAGATTTAAATAAATCCACACTTCATTTTACATTTGCCTAGTCACATTTCTCTTTGGAGAGACAGCATCCAGAAACTCCACACGCAGCTAAAATACCAACAGCCCAATCAAAGCTAAAGAACTCTCCCCACTCCCAAAAGAAAAAGAACGAACAGACATGTCTTCCTCATTGTTCACTCAAACATCCCAAAGAACTTACTAAGGTCAGGAACCTAAGAAAGAAGAAAGTAAATAACCAAGATGATATGATGTACGACTATGCCCACTTCCCACAGATACCATGAGGCATCTACAAGTATGCACATACAGGGGACACAATCTGAACCTACCTTAGCCTTGTAGCCAGCATCAGCCATCCGCACAAAACCACAAACATCATAAGACGCTGCTTTGAGGTCAGGAATAGCAGCCATATTGGGTAAAACCTAGTCATAAACACAAGTAATCACAAAATATGTTAAAACACGTCTACCCGAAACATACATTACAAAAGAAAAGTAGAGTTTCACCAAGATAACAACAAAACAAAAAAAGTATCTCGCTCAAAAATAGGCTTTGAGAAATGCACGTTAAAAGCCCATTCATTAGTAATAATGGTAATTAATTTATGTGTGATTTGTAAAGAAAGCCGCATACATTGTCCATGGTAATGAATTTCCAAACTCAAACATATGTTTTTCTTCATAATTTATATTACCACGGTACCACCACTAAAGTGGTAATGGATGATAATAAAAATTTATGAAGAAAAAGAGATAATCAACGGTGGACAAGCATTACTATGGATATGGACATTGGACTTTCCTTCCAAAATTACATATAAGTTCATTATCATTACCACAATTTATTATCTCAAAGAAAACGTAAGAGTTTCTCACCAAGAAATCCCTTAAGGTTTCAAACTTGTAATGCTTCTTGCGGGCTTCAATTGCATAACGCTTAGAAGTAACCTGAAAGAATTACCGTAAAAGAGAGATCGTAAACTAAATCAAACACATGACCATGCTTTCCAGCATCAAACGAAAATGCAGCAACAAAGAGAGAACAAGTATCTATTAGAGAGCATATATGCGAGATGCAACATAGGAGATTATTCTTAAGGCCGGAGATTGACCCTCGGAAAACAAATAAAGACCCAGTCAATGTTCAGCCAAATGAATGAGAAAATAGAGTTCAAGAGAAATAGATGAAACACATCAATTTTTACCAAACATTTGATGAACTTGTTAATGCAGACTCATTTTTATACCTATTTGATTGCAACAATTTCTTGTCTATAACAATTTGATGGATGGAGTATTCAAAAATCTAACATAAAATCGCTGGACTTTTCAACCAGACTACCAAGGAAAGGAAAGATTAACCTCCATACAAAAGATACAGCTATCATTCACTTGCTGAAGATACCTGATCAAGCTTGTAATATCCGTTTTCATCAGTGACGGATCTTTCTTGACCATCCACTGAAACTTTAGCACCATCCACTCCCGCACCATTTCCATCTACTACTCTGCCGCCAATTGAAAATCCAGTCACCTAAAGAAATAATATGAAAACCACACATTAGCTTGAACTTCTGAACTGAACCAAAAAGTGTGAAGATGAAAATTGTAAAACCACGAACTCCGCAGACAAGGATTCAAAGGAAATTAGAGGTTAATCACACAAAAAACATGGATGCCTTTAACCTCAAGAGAGACAATTTACATTCTCTTCCCAAACATAGTCCAGTCCTTGAAATTGACATAAATTATCAATATCCTACTTCTCTCTAGCTTATGTAATGTTTTTTCTCTGTAACACGTTAATATTGACCTTGACCCTCCCGAGTAAGAAAAGGGTGCTGGTGTATTGCAAGGACATGCAGATAGAAACATGTAATAACACCTCACAGAATGAATTCTGCTAAAAATATCAGTTTGTTGCAGAAAAGTGCTAAGCCGTTCTTGTACATAACAAACTTATTATAAGTTAAAACCAGCTCCAAAATCTCCAGTGTACTAACGGCTTAGTTCACAATATGCCCTTAATGCACCTACCAGCACCAAACCAGTGGCATAACCTTACCATAGACAGCCTACACCAGAGCCAGGAAATACCAACATGGTGATGGCACATTGGCACCAGATTCCACTCTAGTAAGTTCAAGAATCAAGACTTTACACAATAAAATTCAGTTCTAGGTTGATACATCCCTTGTTAGGACTTAGGGTGATGTTGGTCGTCCTGTAAACAGGCTCTAAGAATATGGATGAACATATTGAGAGGAGACAAATGAACATGGCATGAGTTTGTTGGTGGCTGGCAGGCATTGGAGTTCACAAATTCTTTGTTCATTCCCCACTAAAACCTGATTTAGCGAGCAACTCATTCAAAATTACAGACCCTAACATTCACTTATCCCCTCTAGAAGTATCTTTCTATAACAATGGAACTTCCGCACACCAACACACAATAAACTTGAAAACTCATGAAAGAATAAAATTCTATAAATCCACTTCTTATAATCGAACAAATATCAAAGCAAAACCCTGATTAATCTCCAAGTAAAGATCAAGAAAAATGAGACAAAGCTATCGAATGACTCGGAAAAATGCAACTACTTCCATAGAAGCATACAACGTTCAGAAAAAAGGAGAAGGAATTTCCATGCTTTCCAGGTATTTAAGTGGGTTTATTGTTCGTGGAAAAAATATTTTGGGTTATAAAGGTTGAGACCAATTACAATACTGTCATTACATATCCAGACCCTCGATCTAGCAGGTTAAAGAAATTGAATTTGTTTCCATAATATAAGAAGTAGCACACACATATACATGCACACACAAATCCGTGCACAAGTGTATGTGTGTGTGTGTAACACACAAACATGCAGTATAAAATCATCATACCTGAAACTTCTGCTGTATTGTAACATGGGAATGCTCAACAGCTATAGCCACAGTGGATGGTGAAATGTCAAAAACTGTATTTTCTCCCTTGTAATAAGGAACAAGCTCATAAACCCCTGCAGAAACCAGAGCAAATTGATCTTCAACAGTTCATTGAAAAACGAAATCAAGGATAACGATCCAGAAGACTAGATATAAGAAGCAGTTGGATCAAAAAATTGAGAACAATAGTTGAATATATTTCTCCTACTAATGATGGAAACACTTTGTCTCAGGCCTTTGACTATGACAATATGACTGCATGGCACAAACCAATATAAACTGTAGATTTAGACAGGTACTAGCTATAGTTCCATGTCGACCATCACTTGCAATCTCTCAAAGTTACCCTCTTCTTAATAATGCAATATTGCAATGGTTATAACGTGGAGCCATTTACAAAGTTAAAGATAGAAGAAAACTAATTGTGAGATCCCAAAATGGAGTGAATGAGCAAGCATCCTCTTTCTTTTGTAATTTTTTTTATCTGCAACAACTAGTTTGATATCACTGACCCAACTCGAATCCAAAGACTAGCAATTAGAAACATGAAAGCCAAAAAAGGAGGGAGGTAAACATCAGCACTAAAGCTGGGGTAGATAACGCACTTCAGTCAATCTCTGTATAAACCTATAAATTAGAAATAATAAGTTGCCGATTCATCCCCATGATTATATAAAGTAGATGATAAGCTACATCTTCAGAGCTCAAACAAATCAAGGGAAAAGCTACAAGCAAAGTCGAAGTACTGCACATATGATAGAACAAACCGAGACAACAAGAAGCATGTTTACCGCATGGTATAGACTTAAATGTGAACTTTCCGTCTGCATCAGATATAGCATGACAGAGGGATTTTCTTTGCCCAGGACCATGACCAGCACCATGGGGACATTCAACTTCCGGAACATCTTCTGAATATAAATATATGTGGACTCCCAAGATTGGATTTCCCTATAAGCAGACATAACCTTTGAATTATAAAATTGCTGAAGTAGATTGGACGAGAAAGAAGAGGGAAAAGGAAACACATAATAAATGCAAAAGCATATGCAATAGCTAGGATATCACTAAGACATAACTGTAGTAGTGTCAGTTAACATGATTTCAAAGACATACCCCAAAATCAACAAAAGAATCTAAATATTAACTTTTATTACCAGGAACATCTAGGCAATCTAGCAGCCACAAAGAAGAAATGATCTACCTGAGCTACAACATGCCCACGAATTTCATATCCAGGAACCGAGAAAATATCACCAATGACACCATTCTCAAAACCCAACTCGACCTGCACATAAAAGGAGAACTTTGTTACTTTTTTATTCCTTCTATCTACAGGATACTGGTATCAAGGAATGGCAAACTGAACCATAAAATTAAGGAGGAAGCTACTACCTCAGTAGAACCTCTAACTTCCACATTCAAATCAGGATGGGAAGCTCGTAATTTGTAACTGCCTACACCAGAGACACATATAATTAGCAATTGTGATTTGTGACTAAGTCAATAGTCATTGTAGGCACAGAAAAATTGTTCATTTAAATGTGTTTACAGTCACGGATCTAGATGCTCAAAGTCAAGAAGTTTAGGATAAAAACTGTAACATCCATCTCAAACCACAAAGGAAAGAGATTGGCGTTTCTTTAATATATAAAGAATTCATTTGTTTCTTAAATGACCAGAAGATTAAATTCTATGACTTAACAAGCCTTTAACTTAACCACTCGCACGATAGAAGAGGTTCCTAGAATGTATGAACTTTAGTATAACTAGGTTGGCCATACACATAAATAACCAGAAGAAAAATTATGTGACTTCACTAAGAAAGGTACAAACCTGGAATTACATTCTTGAAAGAATAATCTCCAGCTCTTGATGTTAATACAGAAGAAACGAGATCATCGCTTGGAGATAGAAGCTCTACAGCAACATTTGATGGACCTCCACTTTTTAACGGGCAACTCTGGCCACCAACAGCCCCTAGAACTCTTCCAGACAGGGAAAACCTAGGACAGGCCAAGAGAATCTCTAAGAACATGCATGATAAACTCTTAAATATCAGCTCACGCATGCAGACTACAATAATCATATCAAGACAGTAAGGTAACCAAAAAGGGGACAAACCCTGTGAACCGAAAGTTGATATCTTCATTCGCATTGCATCCCATATGATCAACAATAACAGGAACCTACAGTTAACCATATTCAGATCAGGGCATCTGGAAAATGACTGTTGAAGAATCATAAAACATGAGAGAAACTACTTCAACCAAAATCCAGTTTCAAAGAAATTAGAACTATATACCTTTTCTGGCTCCCATGCCCATCCTTTTGGCCCCTTGACCTTAATTATGAAGGATCCCTGCATGAAACGTGTGAAGAAGCTGAATATAAGTACGCATTTAGTGCCTTGAGTTGGTCATTTAGTTAGCTAGAAATAACGTAGATTATACTTGTAAATATTCCTTTGAGGTGGTTATACAAGACAACTGACAATCTCATTCTACGTGAACAAAAATCCTAAAAGTCCATATAACCTCTAACAGCCTTTTTAATAACCTCTAACAGCCTTTTTACAAAGAAAAACCCTCATGTGACTGATATTATCATTAGAAACTGACGCTATGTTCTTTTGACTTTAAAGAAACTTATTTCAGAAGAATAAGTTCCAATAAGGGCTACCAAGTTCAGTTTACATTTTGATAAGTTCCTGTGAGTTCAAATAAGTTAAGATAAATGCAAATAAGTGAATTTCAGTGAAATAACACACTCTATAGCCCAGTTCGGCAACACCAGCAATAGCAAGTAGCTTTTAGCAGCTGAACAGCGAGTAACTTTTAACAGCCGAACATCGAGTAACTTTTAGCAGCTGTACAGCGGATAGCTTTTACCAGCTGAACAGCGAGTTGTCAACTAATAGCAGGTAATGATTAATTAACTGTCAAAGTAACATTGTAGTATGCGTGTTCAGCAAAAGTAATGGTTGGGATTGTAAAATACAATCAAATCTATATGTATAGTTTAAAAGTTAACTGCAATTTGATCAAACGCTACATGTTACCTTTGAAACGACTACATTTAAAGTTTGAGAAAAACTACATAAACACTACCTCTACCGTTTTCGCTATCCGCTACGGCCAAACACGCCCTATATATCAGAACAATAGAAGAAGAACATCCCAAAGACACAACCATATAGCTAGATGTCTTTCTTGAGAAGTATGTTCAAACTTCAGAGACTATAACATGTTTCCCAACTATTTTCACCAGGAATTTAAATTCATAGATGAAGATAACTTCAGAAATTACCAGGAACTAAATATGAACCATATGTATTTTACATTCACCCACCTTGTCGTAAACAGGAATAAAATAGTAGCCATTAGGTGCACACTGAGTCATGTCCTTGACCAACCCATCTAGAGTTTGAAGCTCAACCTGAGACCCCAAAGAAATGGTACCAGATCAATTATTCATCATGCAATCTTATAAAAAAAAAAACAAGTTAAAGTAAGCATTCATATGACGTAAAAAAAATAGGCACCATAAGTCCATAGTAAGCATTTCTTTCACAATAATGACAAGATAAGAAGAATGTATCAAGAAAAAATTCTAGTAGAAATAGAGATATGAGAACATGAGAGCACGAAAAGTTCCATATCCCACTATAAAGCCACTACTAGTACATGCGAAAGTCCTGCGTGTAGACTGTAGAAGCAAGAGTTAAAAATTGTTAACTACTTTATGTGTCTCATTAAAATAACAGTTTGACTTTCACGTTCGCCAAAATCACAACTTTGACCGTTCACTAATTATCTATTAGTAAAAATCATTACAAAAAAACATTGATGGTTAGATAACATACACTGATAATAACCCAACAACATTATACGGTTATACCTAATAATATTTAGTTTTTATATTTCAGTAAATAGTAAAAAGTTGGTCAAAGTTAGTATATCAATGGTGCAAAAGTCAAGTTGTTACATTTTTTATGAAATGAAAAGAAAGTAGATTAGCCATAAAACAACCAGTATCCAACCAAGTCATTCTCTCCCTTTGTAGAAGAATATTTAGCATGACCAATTTTCTATGAGGGTATTGGAACTAGATGTTAATGCCCACGTTGCGTGTTTCACATTTCAAAAAGCATGGGTTGTATATAGACATATAAAAAATACGGAGTATCAAATTTTAAAAGACAATAAAAAAAATTAAGGGCATTTTAGGTATTTTAGGTGGACAATAGTTCCTCAAGAGTTGACTTAAATAATAGAGATATAGCCATATAGGTGGTTAGGTGGTTAGGTTACTTAGGTACTCAACAACTGACAGAGCACAACGAGAAAGACATGATTATGTGCAGCGAAAGAGCTTCCCGGAAATTTTCAGTTTCCTTTTCCTAGTGCCTAAATTTTCATAAACATAGCCAAATAACGAAAGCACCAAAGGCAATGCCATAATCTTGCCAAATCTTCATAATGCATATATCTATGGATTTGTCTCTCTCCTTCTGGTTTTTCTCATTTTCTAGAGCAGTTCCTATCTACTGGATAATAACCTACAGAAATTTCTAGCTACGATAATCTATGAATTGTTACTTTTCATCAACATGGAACCATCTACGTGTGTTAACTGGCTCAACTACTTGTATTGGTATTTTTGATGGACTAAATAGTTAGAGTCAGTTAGATGCACCACTATTTGCTGGTTTACCAATTCATTAAGGGGAAATAACAGTGAAAACAATACATGAGGAATCAGATGAGGAGCGGAAGAGTGTTGCTTGATGAAAATATATTGAGCAAGGTTAACTGTTCTTGTTTTTTTCTGGAGCATAATGTCAACCTTATCCAAGGGCCATCCTACAAAAGCCTCCAATGTTGTGGCAAACAGAGGTTGCGTCTGATATTTTCTTCTCAACTACATAGTATAATTATAGGTTTGCCAATTCATACAAATTTATCAGAGAAAAGCTCACTGCGCTCCTACACACTCTGTGCCCTAAACTGCCTGTATGGGTTAATCACTTATATCTCTCGGCTCCGCTTGTCAAAAATCCAGAAAAATTAACATTTATGCACTCATTAAATTGGCACACGGCATAGTACCGAAAAGGCACACAAGTATTCAACTATTTGCATCCATAAAAACAAACAATCTAGCGGAATAAAATCAGTACAAGGAACTCCACAAAATTCAATTAGTGTATTGCATTTGCATATCATCCCAGTTTGAGGACATGATTGAGCTCTAATAAGAATCCTCGATGCTGCACATACTATTGAACACACCTACTTAACCATTCATTTTAACTAAAGTAAACACGGATGAGGTTTCAAGACTTGATCAATAACATCAAAACCCGGACAAATCCTACAACAAAACAAAGAATGTGCCAAGAACAAGTCAACAAACAGACAAGGCACCAAATCAATACCGTGATATGAGAGTAATCCAATTTCGCATTGATCGAAGTCCTCGATTTGATCAAACTCGAACTCGCCTAAAACAGCAAATCAAACAACATCACACAGATTCAAAATTCAGCACAACAAGCTCAAAATATTGGTGCAAATTTCATCTGAGATAAATAAGCTAAACCGGTCCAATTCAATCAACAAAGATTAAGCATTTATAGTTCAGCAATTAATTTAAAAGATTTAGCAACAGATTACCTCTATAAATCCGCCACATCCATGGATTGAATCGGCAAATGCTGAAGTACTATGAGCTAGTACTAATAATGTGATTAAGAAATGAAGATACCCCATTGCCGAAAATCTAGTTCGGGGTGGGGAGGAGAGAGAAAGATGAATGAGGGGAAAAATCGGAAATCAGATCTGGTGATTAACCATACATGGAGATTGAGCAAAGATCGTCAATGGCGATTTGGCAAGGGTTTAAGGTTAAAGGGCTAACAGCCCACTACTACTTGCACGATTGTGAGTGAATTACTTTTTTGTTTTTTTTTTTTGTGAGGTAAATTTAATTAATTATTCATAGCCTCGTGAGTAGGTCTTTTGTTTGGCCGATGAGAAATGGACTTTATTTCAAATTAAATTATCTAATCTTATCTAAACTGATAGATCTAGTATGATTTAATTCAGGTTCAGCCTTAAGCGTAGGCGAGTGGTATCTTCGCCTAGAGATTGCCAGACTAGAAGGGCCTCAACAACAGGCAAGTTTGGTACATATAAGTTATATTATTAAAAGTATGTTAAGCAAATAAATTATTTTCGTGGCAGAGTAGTTAGGGACTTAGTTTAAGATACCAAAGTTATGCAGGAGGACCATGGTTCAATGATGTTGCTCCCTATACGATAGGAGTTATTTTTTACACCCTACCCTACGTTTGCATACTTTTATGGCAATGGTAAATCAAGGGTAAAAAAGGAGTCACCGATGAGTTTTCAAGAAAAAGCTCATAAAACTTTATGTGGATTTCGATGATAGACGTTTAAGAACAAATCATTAGTGATATATCTACGTAAAGGCTCCTATCAAATTTCAAGAGAATGACTCTAAAATGGTCAATAACGATAAATATATATAGGTTGATTCAATTAAACAAAAAAAGACTAGTTAATGGTGATCACTTCATTTAAGCATAAAAAATACAAAGGGTCCTAATTCAGTTTATCAAGAATTTACTTTGTTTAGCAATTAAAAGGGGAAATCATATAAATAAACCAATTAATACAAATGTGATATTATGATTAAAAAATGACATTTAATGACAACCTACAAAAAGGACTTTCAGTACATAAATATCCACAGTAAACATAATAATATGCACAGTACGTGACTTTATTAATTTATACCTACGAGATAAAATCAAGTTAAGTGTTCGTTCTATTAACCTAAGTTTCACTTATTTTTCCTGAACTAAACTTATCTTAAGTAACTAACTTATTTAAACGTATTAAAATTTATTGTAGTTCGAAATTATAATAGGGTAACCCTTATTTTACCCCTATCTTATATGAACTTAATTTTTCTGAACTTATCTTACCTGAACTTATTTTCCTAAAACAAGTGGAATTAAGTTGAACAAAACAGAGCCAAAGTGTGTATGAGTAGCAGGCTCGTTCCTGACTTTTCGGAGGCTACGAGAGAGATAAGGGACTAGACCCCTCCTGAAATGATATGTATGATAGTTACTGACATATATCGTTTCTTCCTTTGAAAAAAAACGCGTGCATCCAAATTTTCGTCCAATCGATTACATATTCAAATCCAATCAATATATATTTATTTTATCTCCTTCTACAATTTCACCGGCCTACTCTAAACACTTACAATCTATTAGTATAATAGATGGAGTATTAGATAACATTTTTGGTGTGATTATATTAAATTTAAAATACCAATTGCTTGTTGATTCAGTGGTGATTGAGGCTGAATTTGGTAGGAAAGACCCCGTGTTCGATTCCCCGCAACAACAATTAGGAGAGGAGAGAAGCCTATCCACTCATAAGTCATAAGTCATAACTCGCTCTGAATCTGAATTAGCCCTAAGGCCTAAGGGTGAACCACTGTCCACTAGTACACCAAAAACAAAATATTAACTTTAAAATGATACGAACCAACTAGTCAAATAGAGCCTGGGGGGCTACTTGGGCCTTGTCGACCCGGCCCATCAAATAGGTTTAAGATGGACATTTGTATATTTCATTTGGTCCACTTTTTTTTTTAACGCAAGTGGAGAAATTATATTAAACCATGCCCAAACAACAAACTACAACAAAAGAAAGCCCAAAATCACCTAGCATCTCACTACCAGAAGGCACCATAGTTATCATCCAAGCTAGGGAAAACAAAAACACCTCCAACGAAACCTACTGAGCATTTCCACCACCATCGCTAACCCCTCCTTCGCTATTCACCACCATCACTAACCCCTCCTTCGCTATTCACCGTTGCGCGCCGGTGATAGCGCGCGGCTTCTTGTACCGCCTTTCTCGTCCGGCGACGGCGCACGGTTTCCGGCGACGGTGACTGTATTTTTAGGCGTCAACTACGGCAGTTTCTGTTCAACTATTGTCACTCTGTTTTTCAATCTCAGGTACTTCACTTCAACATCCATTCCTAATTTCAGCTTGATTATTGATAATAAACAACATTGATTTCTAATTCTAAACTTGTTTTTTTCTCAATTCAAGCTTCAATGATTACCAAATATAGCTTCCTATTTTCTATGCTGTTTTGATGTATTAATGTATTCCAAGATTTCCAACTAGGGTTTATCTAGGGTTTAACTGTGGGGGTTTATTTTTTATTATGGAACTTAAATTTTAACCTTGATCAGCTTTTGAAGTTTAGAATTTAATAATTTATCATTATACTCGGTGGTGACTGGTGAATGGTGGTGGCCGTTTAATTTTATCGGTGGATTCGGTGGTGAGGCATTTAACTTCCACACTCACTACCTGTGTCTGATTACTCATCAAAATGTTTTATGGTTTATTAGAAATTTCCAAAAGAGTTGTTAGAGTCTGATCCAAAATATATTTTAAATTACCAATTTTTCAAACCTTGTTCTTTTTCTTTAATGTAGACTAACTCTGTATATGTTCTTGGAGATGGTAGGGTTTATCCGGGAATCTTTGAAGCAGGAGGAAGAGAGTGTTGCCAATCAACAGAAGCTTAAAACTACGCATTGCCCAGAGAGTTTCAGGTTTGATTTTGAGGGTTATTCATCTGAATTTGGCGGGTATTCTCTCACATCTGTTGAGCCTTTTCTTGATTTTGATTCTATTAAGGATTGGATAGAAGAAATGCAAGGCCCTGATAGTGGTGCAGAGTGTAAAGCTGAAATGGGAAGTGGAAATAATGTAGGAGGTAATCTGGAGAACGAAATTGGTAATAATTTGGTTGATCCTGTTCAAGGATTGGATGCTTCAGAAAAATCTGTATTAATGAAGGTTGAATGTAGTGGCTCTGATGCGCAAATGGGTAGTAGGGATGGAATAGGCGGGGACAATAGTTTGGTGAAATTAGATGGAATGAATGATTGTTGTATGGATGTGAAAAAGGAGGATTTAGGTAGTTCTGAACTTGCCGAAATTAATCCTGATGGTAGTTTTGTTGAGCCAAAGATTTCAGTGGGAGATGGAGATGAGTCTGGGGTATTAGGGGATAGAAGTTCACATAAAATTGAGAGTTTGGATTTCTCAATTGAGGAAGGATTGGAGAAGGTTACTTTGATTGTTGATGAAGAAGGTTTAGCTGTTGCTGACAGTGGCATGAAGAAAGTAGTGGGTACTCCTGTTGTTGAAGAGGACAGTGATTCAGACTCGGAGTCTGAGTGCGAGACTTCATCTTCTGCATCATCTTCTGCATCATCCTCAAGCAGTGAAAGTGACGAGGAGGAGGAGGTGAAAGAAAAAGAGAAGTGTAATATCAAGAGAGAGAACACTAAGCAGACAATTGACATGGAAGAAGGTCAAATAATTGATTCTGATACAGAGAATATGGTTTCTTTGTCTGGGAACAACGAGGAGGAGGATGACGATGTCAATTCTGACGTGAATAGTGAAGAATTTCAGTTAGATGATGATGCCATTGCTGATGAATATGAAGATACAGTGAAGGGACCCATCAAGTCAGTGAATGAACTGAAGGTAATCAGACGCTTTTACTCTAAATGTTACATTTACTTTCTTGGTGTTCTGTGATGTGGTGATTTAATTATCTGTTTTATTGATTTTTATTTGTTGCTCCATCATGGATGTTTGCTTATGCAAAACTCAGATTTACCGCGACATTAAGTGAATGCTCTAAGATCCCTTTTATGTGTAAACATTGTAAATTCATTTGTCATTTGGTAGAAGGGTGGCCTTTAACTCGTCTGTCTTTTGCTTGCATTTTTTTGTAACTTTTATTGTAAATATTTGTGGGTGGGGTAGGCCTTGTTCAAGGTACCTGATGATTGAGGACATAAGCATCTTATTGGGCTTTTTTACTATATTTCCACAATAACCAAGAGACTTCAGTGGTTTACCAAGGGACTCTCTACAGAATGAGATTATTACATGGATGATGCCTTAATAGTGTATATGTAGAATTTCCACGACCACATGCATTACTTGGTCTGTCTTTCATTACTTTAAGAATCGTCTTGAATCTGAAGTTCTATACTTGAATGTAGTCCAAGTAGTTGAATAATCGTCCCGCCTGTCCTATTCATATTTGGGTAGTTTTACAAATTTATGCTTTGTTCTTTGCAAGAGTCCAATCTAGTAAAAACCTCATTTCATCATGCGTAAAAGTCGTAAATCACTAGTATGTAATGTTGGCACGTCGCATTAGTTGAAAACTATTTCATTTATATGTTTAGTATGCTATGCTTCATTAGTATAACAGCTCAAAGAATCCTTGATATATTTATGGTTACCTTTATGGAATTATGTTGGCTCCAAGGCCAGTTTAGCTACTTAGTAGCTGTTTGTGACTTGTCCAAACTTAACACACCCCCCTGCCCATTTTTGTGTCTAGAAAACCCCTCTAAATGACCATAAGTGATTAGATCTAGGCTTTTCTCGTGTGTCAACAATTGCTAGCTGACGTGATGATGCCAATAAGCCAGGTAGAAGGGACACTTTTTTTTTTCCAGAGATTTCATTTGTTCTTGCCTGCTGAGTTTGAGGTGCAGGAAAATTTGGTATCCTATTTTTTAGTTAACATCCACGGTCCATGGGATAGAGCTTTGTTGTGTTTTTCTCAGTTTATACGCTTCATGATTTGGCATGGTTGTTATTATGGTTACTAATTGCACCTAAAAGTGAGAAGAAAAAAATATTTCTCCTCCTTTCACCAATGCCCTTTTTCATTCAAAAAGTTCTTTTTTTGTAAAGGACCCTAAAACAATGTTTCCGCTGCTCCATTCTTGTTAGGGCTAGCCCAAGTTTGAATCGACCTTGCCCAGACCTTGTCAATGACAAGTTCTACACCAGGTTGTTGTGCTCAATAACTAATTCATGACCACAAGCTATAATGTGTATTAGGTTACAAGGTTAAATTAGAAGTGTGTACTGGTTTGTTATAATGACATAATGTGATCTTGGTTTCTGTTATGCTGCATATGCTATTTTCGTGTCCTTTCCGACTTTCCTTTGTTCAGTGTTTACTGTTGAAGTTCTCTAACATTTTCCTAACTCAAAATGGGTTGATCCTAATTGCAGGCTCTTCCTCCCGTGCCTCCAGTAAATGTTACTCTGCAGCCAAGCCATCAGATATTGCCTGTGGGAGTTGTTTTGTCGGTAACTTCCTATTAATCTTTCGGATGTGATAATAGTTTTGTCAGTTTTAATATCTTTTAAATTTCTTCTCATGCTGGATGTGATGGCGGTAGCTCTAGCGAGTTCTGGCAAATTTAACCTGGAAACCCCCCCGATGTGTAGATTTGTGATTCTGTTTGTCATTTGTCAGGTTTTAGGTGCTCAAGTTATTGTTGAAGGGTCAGAGAAGCATAATCCTCTTAGTGAGGGCTCAATATTATGGATAACCGAGGGAAGGTTGCCACTAGGCATTGTGGATGAAATATTCGGGCCTGTCAAAACTCCGTACTATATTGTGAGATATAATTCAGAAAGTGAAGTTCCCTCTGGTATCGAAACTGGCACGTCGGTTGGGTTTGTTCTGGAGTTTGTAGGGCATGTGCTCAATGACAAAAATCTTTATCAGAAAGGATATGATGCTTCTGGTGAAAATGATGAAGAGGTTTTGGAGGAGTTTGATTTCTCTGATGACGAGAAGGAGGCCGAACATAAGAGAATGTTAAAGATGTCAAAAAGAGGGAACAATAATAATCAAGGTCAGGGACCTGTGAGTAAGAGAAAGAACAACAGAAGCCGAGGTAAAACATGGACAAACGACCAACCTTCTGCCTCTCAATCTCCAACAGTCCAATCATCACAACCAACAGTCCAATCATCACAACCAACAGTCCAATCATCACAACCTAGGCAAATGCACCAACCTGTGGGCCCCCATGTATCATCCTCAAGGGAGCGCAATCAGTTAGGCCCATCTCCAACTGGGCCAGTGTTCTCTGGCAGACCTAATGTACCGCCCTTTAATCAGGGCTACCAGTTCGGCCCACCTCCAATGGGGCCATTTTTCCCTAGGGGGCCTTCTCCATATCCTCAGCAACTCCAACCTCAGCAACTCCAACCTCAGCAACTCCAACCTCTCCAACCTCTCCAACCTCAGCAACTCCAGCAACTCCAACCTCAGCAACTCCAACAACTCCAACCTCAGCAACTACAACAACTCCAGCAACTTCAACAACAAGCTGGATTTCTATTAAATGGTTTATTTTCAAACGGGATACCGTTCCAGCAGCAGAATATGGGTTTTCCTGCTGGCATTCAAATGAACGGTATGCCATGGCTGCAGCAAAATCATCCCCAGAATCTTCAAGTGGCTTCAGCATCGCCCGTACCATGGCAACAGCAGCAGCATAATCCACAGATGCCTTTAGCAAATCCAGTTCCGTATCAGCAACCGTTTGATCTTAGTCAGTTGGTGTCCGGAAATAGTGCTCCACCAGTTGGGCCTATGAATTCCTCTGTAAGGCCCACAAATGCACCTTGGGCCGGAATGATCGGCCCAAACCACCCCAACCAAGCTCCAGTAAACCTAGGTCCTCAAGGCCCAGGTTCTCAGGCGACTGTGCTGCAAGGGCAGAGCGGTAATTCCCAACCCCCAACTAGTTTTGGTGGAAATGATGGGTCCTCTCCTCAGTTCAGTCAGGGGCCCTCTTCTGGCAGAGGCGGTAGAGGCGGCAGAGGTGGCAGAGGCCGAGGAAGGAAGCCTTTTCACCGAGGTGGTCACTTTGGTGGTGGAAGAGGTCGTCAGCAGCCCCCAAACTGATCTTTTGTTTGTTATGATCTTTTAATTGAAATTCTAGTGTAACTTTGCCCAATTTTGAAACATGTGCTTATCAAGTTTGTGCATCGGGCAAGCTGTATGACTTTTTTTTGCCAATCTAAAGGTTGATTTTTCTCTCTCACGTGGCAGCTCCGACATATACTATACATGTTTGAATGATATAGTTGTCATTTGATGGTTGTTAAGTGGTTAATGTTGTCAAGTGGTGCATTCAGTTTGTGGGATTAGGAGGTCAGACAGGGTTAGATTGATGTAGCATACACTTCTCTGTACTGCACTAGCTGTTAGTCTGTTACTGCATTTTTCATGTAACAGGGAAGCTACCTCAGGTGATCAAGCTCAGTTCTTGGCTTACTGTAAAAGCCATCAGAATAAGGTCATTGATTCCCCCCCAACCAATCGAACCTCATGTAGTCATGAAGCCATCTGAAGCATCAAATGTAGTAGGAATGATTTCATAAATTTTAGAATACAGTAATTAAAAATAAGGGTTATAGTTTTCACTGTTTGCACTTTGCAGCATATTTCCCAACAATGCTGAATCTCCTTCTATAATACAGTTGAGAACTCCTGCCTCGAGGCCTATACTCAGAGTAATGCATCCACGCAGGACAACCGGTAGGAGGAATAACCGTAGAACAACGAAGAAAAACTTGTATGGCAACTTAACAATTCCAGCAATCTCAAAAACATGAACCAGGCTGCAAGACAGGTCTTGAAAGTTGAGAATAGTGTATGAGTTTTTGAGTTGTATGGTGTTTTGAGTTTTTAAAATCCTGTGGTTTTCAGGGTATTTGATTTGAGGTTTGATGGTTTATGCATTATTTGTTCTTGGGTTCCTTTGATGATTTGATTTGAATTTGATTTTCAAGCTGTTTTGTTCAAGTTTTGACTGATTGCAGTGATCTATCTGTCTAATTAATGTTTTGCAGGCTCTACATGATGGTAAAGATGTGTTCTTGTAGCTGCAAGTTGATGGAGAATATGCTTACTCCAAAGGGTAACTTTTAATTGATTTGTCATACTCATTTATTTTGTTGCTGAAGTATATATTAGCATGGACAGAAAACAATTTAGGTGCGCATTACTTGATGGGAACTGTTTGCTTGGAGACTCCGATGAATAGGAAGTCGACATATGTGGTGAACTATTCCCACATCTTTAGTTTTAAGTGGTTGAGAAACTTGTTTATTATACTGTAACCTATCTTACTTGGACTCGGGTACACGTGTCTGACACGGGTACGTGTCCAAGTGTCAGACTCGGCTAACTTGTGAAAAATTTCCAGGATTTAAGTCGAAAATGAAGTGTCGTAGTGTCTGTACCCATGTCTGAGCGTCGAGGATCTGACACGGGTACTTGAGGTAAAATGAAGATTCAGAGTAACATAGACTGTAACCTTGAAGTTGCTTCTTTGGTTCCTGGGAAAAGACATGGTTTTCGGCTGTTTCACTAACTCTCGTCAAATTTATACTGCTATACCGTTTTTAGAATCGTGTGTAGTGTTGGACCATGACAAGAGGCTGGTCTTCCTTAGTTTTTTTGATCAACGATATCACTTATAAGGCTTTAGAAGTTTAGATAACTACTTAGGAGTCTTATCTTGTTTATGTCATGGTTAGTTCCTCAGGTAATTCTTTGGTTTCAGCTGGGGTTGGGAGGGAGAAGGGTGATAGGAAAATATGTCCTTCATATTCTTTTCTTTGAGCATTTAGATGATCTAAACTAACGCTTCCTTTTATACGAGTATTTTTCATTTAGGCAGTCTTTTGGAATGTTTAAATGCCTTTCCTAAGATGAACCCATAGATCAGTATAAAACAAAGTAATTGATACTTTTACGGTTTGGTGTAGTAGAATTGTAGGGCATCACCTGCATGGTTAAATTGTTAATAGTAGGTTTTCTGTTTTACCCTGTTAATAAACTGAATCAGTATTTGGTTTTTATGGCTTTCTATGCTGCTAAGTGCGAACATTATCCATGCGGATATATGCTGATTGTTTCCTTGTGCTAATGCAGCAATAGTAACAAATGTCCGTCTGTTGCTCTCATGTTTCAGATTGGTGAGAATGCTACCTATCATAATGTGAGCATCTTTATTGACTTGCTATTCTTTTCCAGCTTTTCCTTCTATCACGTAAAATCTTAACCCTTTAAAAAGCAAGAGAAGCCTTCAATTTTCCTTAAGAATAGTTAAATTACTGTCTTGCCCCTAAATCCTTCATTGAAAAAATTTCATTTTCTCTCAAGAATAAAATTACAACCAAACCCCTTCACAACCTCTGTCTGACTAATGCTGAGTACTCCGTGTTCTTCTGTCTCCCAAAACTCGTTGCTTTCTCTCTCCTCACTTAGCTTTCTCCGTGATTTCCTCCTCCCTTTCCCTCTTCTCCTATCTTTTTAATGAAATTCTAGTGTAACTTTGCCCAATTTTGAAATGTGTGCTTATCAAGTTTGTGCATCGGGCAAGCTGTATGACTCTTTTTTTACAATCTAAAGGTTGATTTTTCTCTTTCACGTGGCAGCTCCGACATATACTATACATGTTTGAAAGATATATTTGTCATTTGATGGTTGTTAGGTGGTTAATGTTGTTAGCTATTTGAAATTCTGTTTGGAATTTGGATGATTCAAAATGGAATCAGATGTGGTGTATCTTTGTAGGTCTGTAGGTGTAGCTCCTGAACGTGCCCGGCCCGTGCTGGACCGAAAAGTTCAAATCACACCCATGCCCGCTCAGGCCCAGCCCATGGGCCGTCGTGCCTAGGCCTAATCCTAACACTTATAAAAGCAAGAACTTTGATTTACTATTCCTGTAATAGTGAATTTACGGTTAAACCCTCACTTTCATGCACAATTTTTTTTGGTCTTCTACCTTAAAGACAGTGTAATTACATTTTGCCCTCCTTCCCTTCTGATTGTGCCGCGTGGCCTTTTTACCCTCTCCTCCGAACCCTCCTGCTTTCAACCCTCTCCTCCCTTTTCTTACCTGCTGCTTCTTTCTCCTGTGCTAGGGCTTACTCAAGGCGATCTGCAGGCTTTAGATCCCCGGCAAGGTACTTGTGCTAATGTGTTGTTGATTTTCGATTAATTCAACTATATGATCTTAATTTTTCATTTGTTGTTAATTTTTCGATTACTTTTGACTAAATGCCCTCAATTCTGCTTTTTTCCTCTCTCAATTTTCTTCGTTTATCTATTTTGTATCGGTTTTTTGGATTATCTGTTGATTTTATTTGTATTTTTATTGGTTCAAAAAGTGTAGTTTTCTGATATGAAAGATACATTCTGTTTGTTTTTTGTTAGCTCTGTTGTGAGTTTGTTTTATTGTCCAATTAGTGTATCCCCACTTCATAGTCTATAGGCTAAGGGACAGGCCTGTTTGAACACTGCTTGTCCCTGTCAATTTTCTCAAATGCTTGCTGATTATGGTTTTGTAAGCAGCTTATAAGTGTGATTTGTGCAAAGTTTTAGGTTTTCCGAGTCAATATTTTTTAGTGCAATGGTTAATAAACCTAAATTATAAGACTTCATAGCAAATTATGCTCCGAAAATCAGTCATTGTATTGTTGAATACTGCTTAATGTCTGTCAGTTTGTTCAAATGACAGCTTAGAAGTGCGGGGGATACTTAGACTCTTATGGTTGTTGTTGGTTATAAATCTTTACCTCTTAGAACAGTAAGGGACCATAGTGTTGCAGAGTCTAGCCAGTTTTTCGGGGGAAGAAGGTGGTGTTGTGTATAGGAAGGGAAGAAGAAGAAACATGGGAAATGGAGAAGGGGAAGTTCTGATGGGAGTTATCAGTTCAAAGCTTCTCATGGAAGCTAATTTGATAAGCCTACGAAAGATAAGAAGTATCAAAAGAAGCTGAAACTTCACATATCAGGTATTTATTTCTGTTTGTTCCCCTTCACCAAGTAATAATGTGTATGTTATCTTGTTGTTGTCATTTATTTTTGTGCTATAGTAGGAGTACTCAACGAAATGTTAACACAACTCTAATATCCACATAGGAATCAGATAGACCCTGAAACGGTGAAATACTTATCTTAGATTGCGAATGTACTAGAAAGTGTTAAAGTAGATTAGTAGAGTTGGAAGAGTGTTCTGTCGTTTGTGGTAATTCTTTGGAGGACAGCAGAGGGAAAGATATGGAGCTTGCAAATAACCGTATTATCTTCCACATGATGCAAACGTTGTTGAACTGCTGTGATGCGGACCATATTTGTGGTTTTCTTTGTAGTTGTGCGTCAATAAGAATAGGCAAACAACACGTACTATATATCTTACAGATTGACGAACACAAACTAGGGACTGAGATTGCTGCTGAAACTTCTGTTGTCGTGGCTGCTGCTTCAATTGTCTTTAGCAAAACTGATAAAGCATATGCTCGCCAACTCCTCAACAAGGCTAAATCAGTAATGTTCCTCTTTCACATCGTATGCCCCATTCCCAGCACTAATTCTTACTCAATACATTAAAGAGTAATGCATGCATGAATCATGATATCTGATATGATGATTAATTAACCTCGTACATCAATGCCTAATATGGCACTGGTCCCCTAGCGCAGCTCTTTAGATTTGCTGGAAGTTTAAAAGGAACATTTGATGGAGAATGCCCCTTCTACTGCTCTTTATCTGGCTCTAATGTAAGCTCCTATATCTCTCTATCTAGAATGTGCATTTCTCTTTTTCAGATAATCGGGATTTGTAAAGCAACCAACTTTGTACATGCAGGACGAGAACCAAACCTACTACCATTACAGAAGATCAGTCTGTTGATGCTACCATAAGTGGATTTAATTGGGACCTCAAATATGCCGGAAGCCAGATCCTTCTCACCGAAGTAAGTGCGCACTGCTGGTAGAAGGTCGTCATGCAATTTTACTCACCTTTTTAAGTCATTGAGTAACAATACATCTGGATATATATACAATAATATACCAAGTAATTGCAATATAATATTAACTTTCTTGTTTATTAACAAAGTATCTCCATGATGAGCTTGTGTTGTAGTTGTGCCAAGGATATTGGTCGAGCGGATTGCTATAGATAGGTGTGGTTCTCATGTATAGTAGAAACAGTTCTCAATTCTTTATCCAAACATCTCTAAGATGAGGAATTCTACAATCTAATAAAAGTTACTCTAACCTTAATATGCCAGGTAATCTCTTTTTTTCCTATGCTTATGTAGAACAAGGAGTTTCAAGTTTTCTTCAGTTGCTATTATCTTTTACTGCTTTCTCTTGTTGATACTGCTTCCGCTTGCAGACAACACTCTACCGAAGTGATCTCGTCTTAAATAATACTTTTGCTCAACAATCCGTGTTACTCTACCAAAGTGTGTCTCTGGCTCTCCGCTCAACTGAAAGGCTCACCCTACTTTTGTAATGCTTACAAAATATTATTTGGTAATTTAAATTATATCAATTTCTCGATACTGCAAGTTTTACAAACAAAATAAAACAAGATGAGCCTTTCACAACCTTTTTTTTTTATGTTGTTCAATAATTTCTCTGAATTAAATTGGGGATTTTCTTTTTGAAATTCGATTATTTGGCATTGATGTGGAAAAATTAAAGTTTTTTTTATTAGGAAGGTCGATAAAGAGATTAGTGGTGCTTCCTTATACAAACTCCAATATATATCTTTATCAGGACCCCTTCAGAGATTAATCTTTTCTTATATAGATTCCCTTGAATATTTTTTACACTCAACTAAGAAATTGTGACGCCTAAGCTTCTTGGAAGTTAGAACTATTGAACTGTTGCACGTTCTTATCTCATAAAGTAGCGTACCGACAGGCAGTGGAGGCTCAAGGAGGAAAAGTCTAATTGTCGGTGTGATGCGATCTTGCAGAGAGAAAGAAATACTATAAGCCACTTCTAGAGCTTTAATTAGTGTGAGATTATTATTTTTGGTGTACGTATAATGGTATATCTCTTGGAAATTCGCCTTTTTTATGTACAGGTACTGATCATATGCAATATCCAATGTCTTAGCAGTATTTGCTACAATTGATGTCTGCAGTCTGGTGTGGTTGTAGCGGACGGACAAAGGGGAAGGTAATTTTGCACGCTTCTCCGAGAAGACGAGGTGCACCTTGCCAGAGTCTGATATCAGGTGGTTATTCTCCCATCAATTGTCCATTTTTTTATTCCATTCTTATTTATCGTGTTTTTTTTGTTTCTCCAACTCTCTTGAAATTAAAAAATTCAGTTGTTGAAGAAGCATTGTTGGAAGGAACTGATCTTGATGCTTCTCAATAGGTTCCTTTTCACTCTTTCATCCAATTATGCCCACTTAGGTTTCTTTTGTTATTGCCAATGCACACGATAATTAGTGGAGATCATAGAAGCTCAAGAAAGTTCTTGGAAAAGGTGTAATTGACCCTTTATATAAAATCAGTTTGTGTATTTGAGTCTCAGCTGTCTACTTTGAACAAGTCTATGTTGATATCCAAAAGCATTCAAGTGTTTGTGTTAAGGCCAAACTATTGTGTGGTTCGCAAGTGAATTATAATGTTCCTTTCTTTTTGTAGGCAGCAAAACTGTAGCCCAACTGTATGTCTACTTGATATTCTATTGCTGTCCACCATATCAAAGATGCAGGCATGTAAAAAAATCTGACTGAACACGTATCCTTGGCTGGAAATGAGATGGCATTAATACTTAGAGAAGCCGATCCAATGTTGATTGATCCTCCAATTGCATGGACTTGATTTGCCATGGTTCACCAGGCTCAGCATGAGATTGCAGCAGCATTTGAAAGTGAACAGAAGGAATTGATGGGGGTGAAGAGCATGCTATTTTGTAGCTTGAAACAGGTAAATTATTCATAATCAATTTTGTTATAGGAGCTGCTTGATGTGAAACTATTCATGACTTCTTGTTGGCATGCTGCTTTCTGTTATATTTGAAGTTAAATCAAAGTATTCCAAGTTGTTCCAACAACTTTTTGTATTTTAAAGAAATCGACTTTGGATCTAATGATCTATCCCATAAGTCACTCCTTTAACCGACCTATAAGGTCTGCGTATATACGAATGAAAAATTGGTTTTCTTTCTAACTTTTCAAAACTTTTGAGGTCACTTTAAAATAGATGAACAAATTTATTGCAGCTGAAATCCTATAAACCTTGTAATTAGTGTTGCCCTAAACTACTGCTCTGCATTTAGTTTTTCAGTAAGCGTAATGTTTGATGGATAATTGAGTATAAACAGTCGTCAATCGCAACTGCATTAGCCTCGCAACTATAAAACTGTCATGACTAATAACACGCACACCTGGTGATAAATTGGAAAATTTCTAAGAAAGTAAAGAATGTCTTGTTCACCCAGTCAAGAGGGAAAAAGAAAACTAGAGGAAATAACTATATTGAACCGATCAAGTGCTGCAAATAACCCTGGTTCTTGCACTTTCTAGCAACAATATTTGGTCGCGATGCTTTGAGAAACTACAAGTAACTAGAGTAATTTAGATAATGACCTTTGTGGCTTGATATGCTAAACTCAAGAATGCCTTCTCTTGTTTCATAGGTAATTGGAGAGGATCCGGATGATACTAATGTACTAGCACCAGTTAGGGCTCGGTCTACGCACCCAAGAGTTCAAAATGTCACAGAAGTACCTTAAAGATGCAGTATCTCGACTTAGGGAATGCAGATATCCCTGGTCCAACCTTGGCATCTCTCTACAGTTAGCAGAAGAACCATTTCAAGATGAGGAGGCTTTCAATCGAGCCTTACTTTTGCCTACTTCTCAGCAAGCACATGCAATATTTCGAACCTAGAGAATTATTACAGGCAGGAAAAGAAATATGATAGTGCAAAAGAAATGTTCACAAAAGCACTTCAGCTCACAAAAGCATCTTATTTGAATCTCAACAATTTCTGCCAATATCAGTTCTTTCATCTCTTGTTTTTTTTTTCCTGTTTTGTAGTTTTTGTTTAATTTTTATGTTGTTCTGCATTCTTGTTACAGAGTTTTATCATTGTTACAGAATATGATGGATAAAACTCATCACTACATCAATTACTTGTTTGTTAATTAAGCTCTATTGTTAAGCATGAACACTCAACTGTTTTCATATACTAATAAGGCTCGGGATTTACATTGTACTTCGAAAATTATTTTTCTCTATCTTGGGGTTTAACTAAATTTAGCGTCTTATGTCGTACCACGTTGAGTCGTGCCGTGCCTTGTTTTCCAAAAAAATGCGGCCCAGGCTTGGCTCACGACTTTGTGCTCATGCCGAGCTGGGCCGAACCGAGCTTCTTTTGAGGGCAGTCAGAATTTTTCCATATTATGTTTAATGCGGAAATCAAGAGTCTAATGAGTTATTGCAGGCACTACTAATCAGTCCTCCAATTGTTGTTTGGTTTGTTGCTAGTTAACCAAGCAAAAAAGAGGTCCTCAAATGAAGAAACTGCACTGGTGCAACAAATTCTGAAGACATTACTACCTTCTCGGGCCTCAATTAGTTGTCATGAGAAACTCTGTTTGCAGCTCATTGTTAAAAATTCAGTCAGGTTCGTGTAAAATGTCAGTATTATATGTGCACATAATAGGGTAATATCTCTCGGCACGAAAAAGCCTGGCCCGAGCATGAAGTAGTGGGCCGTGGGCTGCAATTATTTTTGGAAAAAGCACGATACGACTCGATATGGCACGAAAAAACTCGTTAAATTAGTTAAATTAAGCTTGGACACGACAGCCTGACCCGATGCAAAGCGGGTTTGGCATGGGTCGGACTCTTATACACCCGCGATCAGTAGGCTTGACCAGAAGCCCGACCCGGGGCACGGCCAGAAGCCCGACCCGGGGCACGACCATCCTTAGCCATACCAACGCTTAATCTTAATCAGACATCGTTTCCAGATTAGTACATTGCTTAGGAAGAAAGGAAAGTCAATTAGCAGTAAAAGTTAGATAAAAGACGACATTGGTCAACAAAAGTGTGCCTACGCCAATCTCAACTACCCAAGTATCAGTTGGATTTTCATCGCACTCAAAATCTCCTGCATTTTCCCAGTCTCTCTCCAACAACAGAGGATGTTATTGTTTCGTCCCCTTTTTGTATTACTTGTAGTTTTTCTCACGCTATTATTTGCACCCATAAACTCGCACAACGAATCGGGCGAGTGGAGCTGCGAGTCCTCCGAGTCGGGCACCCAAATCGCTGCTGAGTTCAGACCCGGTGTTGTCACTCTTGATGGGCACCCCGACGATTGGAAGGACATTGGTGGGTTTGATTTCTCTCTCCTACCTGCTCTTGACCCGCACGAAGATGATGCCTATAAGGGCGGAAAAATGACTGTTAAGGTATATCCTGATTCGAAATTTTCATTATTTTTTAATTTTATTTTGAGCTTGATGGTTTATGCATTGTGGGTTCTTGTTAATTTTTGGGTTTGTTTGATTAATCTGGTTTTTGATGTCAAATTAGGATTTTTTTAGCTGCTTAAAGTTGATGAAAATTGCAGGATTTGTGTGTGTGAGTGGGTATATGATGAACCAACATAGAGTTGGCTCAAGTGGTAAGCAGCTTGATGTCGCTTAAGGGAGGTCTCGGGTTCGAGGCTCGCCGTATGCAGAAACTCTTGTTGGGAGACTCACCCACCATAAGCAAGGTGTGCGACACGGGTCGGATCCGGATGTAGTCGGAGCTAAGCTCCGGTGAACCGGGTGTGCTATGCGTAAAAAAAGAGTGGGTATATGATTTGAGCTTTGATGATTAATATATAGTGGCCTTTTGTTGGTTTCTGGGTTCATCTGATAATTTGTGTTGGATTGGTTTTGGATTTGAAGTTCAGTTTGCTAAGCTGTTTGGTGTTTTGAGATTTTAAAACCCTATGGTTTTCAGGGTATTGATTTGAGCTTTTTTATGGTTTATGCATTGTTTGTTCTTGGGTTCCTTTGATGATTCTGATCGGAATTGGATTTCTATGTGAAATTTGATTTTCAAGCTGTTTTTTCAAGTTTTGACTGATTGCAGTGATCTCTCTGTCTAATTAATGTTTTGCAGGCTCTACATGATGGTAAAGATGTGTTCTTTTTGCTGCAAGTTGATGGAGAATATGCTTACTCCAAAGGGTAACTTTTAATTGATTTTTCATACTCATTTGTTTTGTTAGAAGTATATTAGCATGGACATAAAACAATTTAAATACTGTTTGCTTGGAGGCTCCGATGAATAGGAAGTTGACATGTGTGGTGAACTATTCCCACATCTTTAGTTTAAGTGCTTGAGAAACTTGTTTAGTATACTGTAACCTTGAAGTTACTTCTTTGGTTCCTGGGAAAAGACATGGTTCTCAGCTGTTTCACTAACTCTCGTTAAATTTATAATGCTATACGGTTTTTAGAATTGTGCGTAGTGTTGGACCATGACAAGAGGCTGGTCTTCCTTAGTTTTTTTTTATCAATGATATCACTTATAAAGTTATAAGGCTTTAAATAACTACGTAGTAGTTAGGAGTCTTGTCTTGTTTTTGTCATGATTAGTTCCTCAGGTAATGCTTTGGTTTCAGCTGGGGTTGGGAGGGAGAAGGGTGATAGGAAAATATGTCCTTCATATTCTTTTCTTTGAGCGTTTAGATGATCTAAACTAAATGCTTCTTTTTATACGAGTATTTTTCATTTATGCAGCCTTGTGGAATGTTTAAATGCTTTTCCTAAGAGGAACCCATAGGTCAGTATGAAACAAAGTAATTGATACTTTTACTGTTTGATGTAGTAGAATTTTAGGGCATCACCTGCATGGTTAAATGTTAATAGTAGGTTTTCTGTTTTACCCTGTTAATAAACCGAATCAGTATTTGATTATTATGGCTTTCTATGCTTCTAAGTGCGAACATTATCTAGGCGGATATGTGCTGATTATTTCCTTGTGCTAATGCAGCAATAGTAACAAATGTCCATCTGTTGCTCTTATGTTTCAGATTGGTGAGAATGCTACCTATCATAATGTGAGCATCTTTATTGACTTGCTATCCTTTTCCAACTTTTCCTTCTATAACGTAAAATAATCACCAAATATGTCTTCGTGATTCAGATGGGTGGTTGTAAAGAGTCTCCTGGTTCCTGTACCAATAAGAACTGCCGTGGTCATGAAGTTGACATCATGCATTTCTCAATAGGAACTGCTATCCCAGGACGTCTATATGGTGGAAACTTGGTAGATGCTGGGACTGGTACTGACAGGTTAGTACATTATATCCTGATGTTCGTTGTAAATAGCTAAGGGCTCGTTCGTTATCATTTTTTGTTTTCAGTTTTTTACAAAACTAAAAACCAAAATATGAAAACCACAAAAAGTGGTTTCCGGTTTTTTGTTGTCAGTTTTCAAATTCAACATGATGACTGTATGACTATTTTTTAGTTCATTACCCACTCTAAATCATATGGCTTTCAAAACAAATAAACCAAAAAACTGACAATGATACCGAACGAGCCCTTAGCTGTTTGATAGGTCCCAGATTGAACGGCTCACTTTTTTCCTTGTGTAGGTTTGGTCACTTGGTTGATGTTTATTCTTGGAACCCACACTGTCGATACCTTGATGGACTTGGGCCTTCAGGTTGGAAATTTATGTTCAATAATTCTTCGCATATGACTATGCAAGTTGTTTTTATTACTTGCTTCTGTCCTTTAAATAGTCCCTCCTATTTACATCCGATGGCTTCTGCTTTTGTATGTTTTCCGTTGATTCACTTGAATAGTGTTTGGTTGAACATGTTGTTTAATGCTGACATTACTCAGGAACCAATAACACTGCTCAGAATGATTGGAAAGGAGCTTGGTGGCACAGCAGCCTCAATGTTCATTCAGGTTAATAGGTTCTCTATCTCAGTTATCTTCTCATCAAAGTTAAAGAACTTTAATTTATCTTGAACTTTAATATAACTGTAATACCGAATTGCCTGAAAGTTGATAAATTTGTCTTAAACTTAAATGTAGAATTGCCTGAAAGTTGGTCTGTTTTAAACTTTTATGTACAAGTATATCAATACTTTAGCTTGCATTGACAGGTTTTGTGGATGAAGACAGCCCATATGCATCAAATGGAAAGAAGGGCACTTATTATTTTGAATTTTCAAGGCCTTTGAGAACCATGGATTGGTTTCAACAGGTATTTTATCATTCTCTGTTATTATTTTTAACTAGGTTCTTGAACTTGTGATTTGACTCCATATACTTCGGGATGCTATAGCTACGTCGTGTGCATCCTTATTTTCCGTTCATGATGGGATCCTTTATAAAGAGGCATCACATTATGTTGATGTTGTGGTTATTGAGATCAGTGGGGATGGTATGAGGAATTGAGGACTTTGTGCAGGCCTTCCCACTTGGCCATTAGTTGCACTACCTATACATGTGTAAAATATTTTATTGAAGTAGCTAACTTATTTCCTGTGGTATGTTTATGATGTAGATTATATTGCACTAAACAGCACTAATTAATGGTACCCATTGTGTGTTTACTATCAGTTAGACCTGATCAAATTGCGGGCTGGGTCGGGTCATAACTTAAAAGTTCTGGCCACTATGTCGGGCCGAAAATTTCTGCCCAAAACCCATACTTCGGGCCAAAAAAAGCAGGCTTAGGGCCAGGCCAAATTTTAAACTAAAAATGCAATTTTGAGTTGTCCAAAACCCACCCAAAAACTTAAAAATCCGGGCCGGGCCTAAATTTCTTCCCCAAGCCCGCTATTTTGGGTTGGGTCGGGCCCATGATGATCAGGTCCGCTATGAGTTTGTTTACAGCCTATTTGTGCTACAAGTTTTAGCACTCGCTCCGTGATTTTAGTTTCAATATCAGGTTCAAGTAAAAGTTGGATTTCTTGTGTAAAATAGCAACATGTGAAGTAAAACGTATTTCATTTGGAATCACCTCAAAAACTTTTTTTTAAAAATTTGGTGTTCATGTTCCCTACATAACTTGAGAATGAATTGTTCCTCTTGTAATGGCAGGATGCTCAATTCAAGATTGGTGACACGAGCAAGTTCTCAGCCGCTTTTTGGTACCCAGTAGACGGTAAACCATGGCATGGTTCTGGACATTACACGGTCAGCTGTGATTGGCTACCACTGAATTTTATCTCTGGAGGATCTACGCTTACTGGATCCGGGACTGCAACAACAAGCTCCTGGGATGCAGCTGTTGCTTTCTCTCTCCTACTCTCGGTGGTTGCTTTCTGCTTGTCTGTTTTTGTAGGATACCGAGTTTCCATGCGGAGGGATACACCCTATACAGAGATGAGCCATCTTTAGGTTGATTAGTGATTGTATGTTGTATTTATAATAGTTTTGAACTTCCATTTTTTGTTTTGTTAGTTTCCATTCTTTGTTATATTCAAATGTATTTGTCATAGTTCATGACTCGGATTACACTATATTATATTCTTATGGAATGAAAGGGGAGTTTTTTTTGACATAGTTTGTTTCTGGTGTTAATTGTGAGTTATTAATTACACTGTTTGAGTTAACTCTCTTAACAGTGGTCTGATTCGTCTGAATATTTTCACTGTTTGGCACTTTTTTTCTGCATGGAAAGCTTCCAATTTTTGTACAGGATATTTGTCAACACCAAGACTTGTGGTCTTGTGGAGACGGATGCATGGATTGTTGCTAGAAATCTTAGTAGCCGTTTGGTTGATATAAGCTGCACTTCCTGCGGAGTTGCTTACCTAGTCTCCAATAGAGGTAAGTAGAACTCTAATTCCAGGGAAATGTGACTGATAATGTTCAACTAATTACCACTTAGGGTGTGTTCTATTCACCGATTTTCACTAATTTTTTCTGAACTTATCTTATCTGAACTTAACTGAATTTAACTGTACTTATCTAAACTTATAAAACTTGTTGTAGTTATAAATTGTATTTGGTCAACCTTTATTTTTCCTGAACTTATCTTATCCGAACTTATCTGAACTTAACTGAACTTATTTTTCCTGAAATGAGTGGAAATAAGGTGAATACAGCAGAGCCTTAATACTCGTATGTACTAGAATTTCCTGCCAAATTTTGCAGTAGCTTTCAATTCAGTTGATTCTCATCATAATAGTTACTACAGAAATTTCAGGCAATAACCTTCATTACTGGACATTTTCTGAACTAAAAATATATACACCCTAGTACCACACCAGATTTCCCAAATGTAGGTAACAATAAGGAAAAGGAACACCCAATTCAGTATTTACATGAAATGTAGGGAAAATCTCAGACTTATTCATATGCTAATGAAAATAATCTTCAGATGTTCTCATTGAATGGAGCACATCCCTGAATCATTACAGGAAGGAGAATACGCTACAGCAACTAGCTGGCACTCCTTGCAACAAGACCTATTGCAGGGAAATGAGCACGGATACATAGGCGGGTCCCACCCCTTCTGCTGCTGATCATTGTATGATCTACACGAGCTGCAATTGCAGTAGGGCCCACATCTTTGCGGTTTTGGTGGACCCACACTCACGATTTCCGGGGTCTGTCCAATCTTCTTGAGTGCCTTAAAGATTGGCACTGGCTCAACCTCCCCTACAACTGTAAGTATACCCTTGTTGCCATCCATTTCCAGTTTTTCTACACCTGTTTATATATAGTTATAAACATATGTTTATGTTTTATCAGAGATTGTATGCAACTTTTGTATTGTAGCCTTTGCAGGTGCTTAATCTACAATGCTACAAATATATTTATGTTCTCATGTTAGTATATTACCTTCAATTTTGGCGACTGCAGTAAGAATTTTTTTCTGATTCTTCTTGCTGCTGGTATTCACCTTTATAACAGTTCTCTGCATCCACAATGGTTTTGTTTCAACACATAATGTTAGGAATTAAGTAATAAAAACAATATAAATCCCTGCAAAAATTTCATTTAAAGTGTAATCTAGGGATCCAAAGTTTTTACCTTTTTGGCCATTCCTGCTAGTTAAGAATAGCAAGGCGCGCAGAAACCAACTGATATTGATATATTTCTGGTAATTTAAGAATCCAGAGAAGAGCATGAATTTATTTGAAAACTTAGTCCCAATTATTTGACTTTTAGGTGAATTCTTCAAAACTTTTAAAACATAAAATAAAGAATGACTTGGGTGATTTTGACAGAGTGATTATTTAAATATTTCTATACATAGTATGATCAATATAAATATGGCATTATTTCCTAAAAGAATATACGATGTGAAATCTCTTGCGTAAAAAATTCTGCTAGATTGATAATATAACTGAATTATATCAAGTGGAGTGTAAAATAATTAGCTTCTTTGAATGTTTCTTCTGATGTGTGTTGTAAAGAAGTTCCCTGAAAGGGATACTTTCCAACTGTTTACATGACCAATAAAAGACCTTTCCTACTTCTTTCCTTTTCTGCCTTCAGGAAAGTAGATCTTAATGGATCCGAAAAGTACTTGAAGTTACCATTATTTTGGTGGAAATCAAAGGGTTGAATAACCTTGAATTTTCACAATTTTTAAGTTGATGAAACGAAAGCTAAAATGTCAGAGTGCTGACTATAATGCTCACACAGTAACATTGAAAAATTCAACGAGTTCTTCGTTGTTTGCATGAAACAATTATATATGGAAAACTACTTAGAAGAATACAACGAAATATAACAAACTCCACTAACCTTACTATCTGTTGGACAAAACTGCTGTTTTTACACAGATGTTTCCATCAGCCGATTGTTGAGTATCAGATGATATTGTTTAACTAAATTTCTTCTAGTTCTGTTTCTTTAAACAGAAGCTACTCTACTTTCTGTGGATTCAACAACTGGCTTACTTTGAAGATGTTGATAAGCCAAAAGTAATTGATGTTCTGATGAACATGGAATATTGTCACTTGGTTGATAAAAAAAACAGAAGAAAAGCAGAATTTACTGAAAGAAACAGAATTGAGTTTATTCTGCAACAGTTTTAAGACTGCAACAGTTTTAAGACAGCAACATAGTTCAAATCACACTAACCATACATAACCGGGTTTCATAGAGAATGTTTTTCTGAGATCAGAACGAAAAGACTTGCTCGTTGTTATTCCAATGGACATTATTGCAACTAAACCCACTCCATTTTGCACACCATCAAGTGATTTTACATCCTTGACCTCAAAATTTAATTATTTATCAACTTTAAAGAGGTTAATTCATTTTCTGATGGCATATCAGTCACATCATAAGGCACTAGAGGGGCTAATCCATTTTGGATCCTGAAAATAGAACTATACTGCAAATCTGCAATGCCTTTTAATTTCAGCGAGCCGTTTGTTTTAGATACTGGAAGTTGATGATCAACATAGTTTGTACAGGAGTCCTCATAGGGAAAAGAAAAGTTCAACAGTTGAAGCAAATGTAGAATGTTCTAAAGTCCAAAAACCAGAAACTTGATCCTCATTGTATATCAATTTCAGCTAAAAGCTGATATTTAGCCACAGAAATGAAGCAGGATTATTGAATAAGCATGACTGACAATGATAAGAAAAGAATATGACAGAAAAATAAATGATCAAAATGGTCAAATGTGGGAAAATTAGGAGTATTATTATTGTATTTGTATAGTATTTGATACATTGTATTCCGTATATGGTACTTGGTGTAGTTGACCGGGGATGAGAGAGGATAATTAACTTGATAGGAACTTTAAACATCTACACTTCAAAGGTTGACTGTTAATATATCCCCCCATAGAAAGTAAACAAGAACAAGTCTTATGAGGACTACTAAAATGGTACTCCGTACGTCATACGTGCAAGGCAAGTATGGTTTTATATGTACAAAATACTATATTGTGTACTATCTGTATCTCATAAAGTAGAATGATACATGAGTAGAATAAGTTTTGTGTAAGATCGTCTTATACTTATAAGACCGTAATTATTAACGCAAAAACCACAATTATTAATACGAAATCTATAATTATTTAACACAAAAATCATAACCATAAGTCCTTATGCCCATAAGATGGGCATAAATAAAAGTTTGTAATTAAACAAGGGAGGAAGTAGAATTTGTGCATGAGTCAACATGATACAAACATGAATCCCCTATCCGATCCGAACCCGACTTGAAGTTTTTGAGAGAAGCTCGAACTCGACCTGAACCGAATCTGAATAACCAGAAATCGACTTGATTTGACATATTTATCATATTTTGTAGTAATATTACGTTTTACAATATTTTCGATATCTTTTGACACAATCCGAAATCAAACCTGAACATGAACCATTAACCCGAATTGCATACCCTAAATTACAGTGCACAAAAGAATGGGCCATGGCAAGCCCATGGGCCAACATTTTAGTGATTTTACAATTTGCAAAGGGAAAAAAGAAAGGAACGGAGAACTCGTTACCAATTTAAAATTACACGCTCTCTCCTCCTCTGTCAGAACTGTCAATGGCTTCCGACGCCGCCAAACAACGGCGGCCACCTCCATCAGCGCCGCCGCGAACCCTAGACGTCCGAAAATATGCCGAGTCACGAGCCACCGAGTTGGATTCTCTCCACTCAATCATCTCCAATCGTCTTAACAATGACTTCCGTTCTCAGCGTAACAAGCGCCGCCGTACTACCGGATTTGATTTCAAGCGCCGGCGTAAAGGGAAGTCGTCAAAATCCGGAGATAAGGTGAAAGAAAATGAAATGGAGGAGAAGAAGGTGCCTCGAAGAGTTCGTAGGAGGATTGAGCTGACGAAGAACAATCTGGAAGTAGGGTTTAGTACCTCAGGAGATGGGACAAAGAGGTTGAGAACTCATGTTTGGCATGCTAAGCGCTTCACAATGGACAAATTCTGGGGATTTTATCTTCCCCTTGGATTGCATGGAAGGTGTTTGACAAAACGCCCCTCTGTTTTTCTTATTGGTGTTGCAGTTGTGTGTTGCTTGCTGTTTAATTATGTTGAGCGAATGGCTTTTACTGAATTCACTGATTGATGGCAAAACCAAGTCAAAAGCAAAAGCATCTACATTTTTAAAAAAATTATTCTGTGCTTATTTCCTTTCTTTGTTGAATTAATTTGTTGGCAATAGGGTTTTCATCATTTCTTAGTCCTTTTGACTCCGTGTCTCCGTGCTTACCTGCATGGTTTTGTTTTGTTGATTGCAAAGGTCTTGGATTGTGCTGAATAATAGTGTTGATTGAAGGATGTGATTATCTGATAGTAGTAAAGCTAAATTGCATTGCTTTATTTGTGTATTCGTAAAGGGATAGGTGGTTTAGAACTTAATTAGGTTCTAAATTGGTTGTGAATGAATAAGCTGTTGGCTTTCTAATCCTATTGGCTCATAAGGGTTGTACTAGAAAGAGGTTGTGCATTGGACATAATAGTATGAGAAGGGATCGTAGCGTGTTTGTGAGATGGAGAGTGAAGTTCTTGCAAGTTGCAACATTTGAAAGCAACCAGCTTGTGTCTGTCTTTTGGTTTTAGTGTAATCTAAAGGAAGATAAGGAGGTAATACTATAGTTTTGTGTGATCTGGAACATGACTTTAAGATTGTGAAGTTTATAAGTTCAAACTTCAAAGTGAAATCATGATAAAAAATTTACTAGTTTTGTGGTTTATCTCAGTTAGGATCTTGAGTGTTATGCCTTACCTTAAGGGTTTAACCTATGTAGGATTTATGGTAGACACACTTTGATTCTTTTAGCTCCTCCTGCCCCTTCTTGTCTTCAGAGAAAAAGACCATGGGTTTTTCTATGTGAGTTAGCGGTTTTTCTATATGAACTAGGAGTGTATGTAAATGGGAATAATTTAGAATTATTTTTTTAGCTTTGGAGTTGTAATTTGTGTTTTAATGTGGTGTAGTGGAAAGGGGTCGAGGGCCCTTTTGAAGTGGTACAAACAAGGGGCTGTTGTGCACGATGCGAGCTACTACAGTGCTGTTCAGTTGGAGGGTCCAGAGGCAGGCATTTCTCTTTTCCCTTGAACTGAAGTAGTTGGCATTTATGTCATGGAACAAGTAATGATGAAAAAAAAATGAAGTTCTTATTATAACAATACTCCGGAGAAAAAATGTCAGCTAAGTAGAAACTATTATTACTTCGTCTACTGGATATTACATGATTACATCTTTTAGAAGCACATTATATCATATGAACTGTTAATCTTAGGTGTTTCACTGCCTTCTGAGTGATAAAACTATAAACAGTTTCTGCTTAGGCTTTATATCCACATTTCTAAGCAATAATGTCTTTCCATTATTTTCCAGGACGCCTTGGTATCAATTCTAAGCATATTACTAGTTCCCTCCGCAATAGATCGTTCAGAAGATATATGCAAAAGATTGCTTTCTGGAGAAATATACGGACGTGCTATGGTTGGTAGGCTTTTACGTCATGGTAGCATAGAAATTTTATGTCATGGTCATGATTTGCTCCGTCTCCTCTGCAGCTTCACCATGCCAGGCAGGATGGTTATAAAGCAATTTGTCCTGTGACCTTTATGTGGCGGCCATTCCATCAGCATGATAATGCTGACACCAAAGAAAGAGGAACTGATGCAAATATGGAGATTGAATCAAGCTCTCACTTACGTCAGCTTTGGATATGGATGCATCCCTCAGCTTTTGGTGAAGGGCTTGATTGTTTAAAGCTCGCTTGTCAAAAAATGGTACTGAGTAGTTTATTTTTTAGTAATAGATTTTTTTTCTTTCAGGTTAATCCGGACTTCTCATTCTTCGTTAAAAACTTCTGTTACTTTTAGATGATGCTGATCTGTGTTAAATGTTTTTGTTTCCTCCTAGGAGTTTTTAAATAAATGATTTGATATCCAAATATCACATTAAATTTAGGAATTGCTCCTGAGTTTCCATTTATGTTCTTTTCTGTAATGGAAGGTTCACTTAACTCTGACTTGTTATCCATCTTTTGCTGTATTTAGACGAATGAGAGGGGTGTTGCGGTTAGTTGCACGTCCCTTGATGGGCAGCTAGGAATATTAGAAGTCATGGGACTGCGAGCATTTCAGCTTCTTCAAAAGATATTGCATCCTGTTATTCTGTGAGTCATCTTTTGTCAGTGGTTCAATCTTGAACAGATGTGCAAAGTACTGATGATAGATTATATTTGCCCCTTGTTACTGGCAGTGATAAAGATGGATGTGAAATCAAGCAGAAGAGCAACCTTGAAAAGGAAGAATCCTTTTCTTCTGGTGCAGCTGTATTACTTACAGTTGTTGATCCACGTTCTTCATTTCACGAAAGGTCTGCAGAAGTTTCAGATGCGCATTTATCCAATGACCTACGTGGCTCAATGGAAGACAAAAGTGAAGAAAACTCTACAGAGAACCTGCTTATGAAGAAAGAGGTATTTTCTACCTTGCAGACAAAATATGACAGCAATGCCTCTTTATCTAACTGCAAGGACTTGTGGGATGCCAGTAATGGGGTCCATCCACCTGTGGAAGAACATATACTCTGTTTGGAGAAGCATCAAAAGTCTTTGGATTTCTTTTGCCTAAAGGATACATCAAAGAAGTTTGTGTCTGCTGAGGGTCACTTCTCGAGATTTTGTCCAATTATGTTACTGAGAAGAGCCGATGAGGCAGGCCTGCTTAATGGGTATCTCTCCTTCCTCCATGCTCTGTTATGTGAATTATAGCTAGTCTTTTTTTTTTTTTTTGAAGTGCACAGATTGCTTACGACTCTTATGTAACTAATGTTTTGACCAAAGTACTTCTACAGTTTACAATCCCTAATTGAATTTATCTTACCTCATGGACTTGTTGTGTCACTCTATGCTCTTTATTTGTACTGATTTTGATGGTAGGGTGGAGGTTGGGAAGAAGGTAGTGGGGAGGGTGATAGAAGGGAGATTAGTTGATCTATTACAGTGGATGGCATTGTTCAACTAACTGATAACTCACAGAATAATATGAACAAACACAGCAAGAATAGAGACGAGAAAGGTTGATTTGATTGGAATTGCTCAAAGGAAAGGTTACAAAAGTAGTAGCTTGAGGCTACAAATCTCCAAGTCAGCAGCTTTAGGCTACAAATCTCTATTCTTAACACCAAAATACCATGCCTTTCTCTTTCCTTTCTTCTTCTATTTATGCACTAGGGCTGTCCAGTACATTGCCTTTAATTAATGTTGCTCCTGCTCTTCTTTATCTTCTAGTTGGTTAACGGCTCTTCTCACCAACCCCTGCTAGACTCGTGGTGTTGCTGTGGGTGTTCGCCCCTGCTTCTTGAACCTGTTGTAAACCAGTACAGGTGGGTCAGTGCTCTGGTGGTCCATGATACTTGATTCATTACACATTGCTAGTTGGATGAGATGGTGGGGGTAAGAGCGTAAGAGTGGGAAAAATGTTTAGGGGCACATAACATATTAGTCTATTTAGGGGACTGCATTGCTGATTTTACTGCTATCTAATTGGATGAGATGGTGCTTGATGATTCATTAACATAATTACAACATTACAAGTTCTAGTAACAAATTAACTTTCCACTTTCACCACTATAACTGATAGATTCTCATAGGCTTTTCATTTATAATCCTGCCTCTGTTGGTATGCCTAACAGTATCCCACTTCCACTCTCCTTTCAGATGGTCTATTATACTCCCTATTTGTTGGGTTAAGGCTTTCTGGATTCCTCTCATTTCTGGTGGAGCTCATGCCATAGGTTTGAGAGAGAAACGTTGGATTTCTTCTGATGTATGTGCATCCCAAACCATTTTACTTAACTCTTCATGAGTTGTTCAACCATCTTATCTTTTGATCTTTTTCCGTCTATCTTGCAGGTAGGCTTGCCTATTTTTCCGTCAGATTTTCCAGACTGCAACGCAAACTCCTGTTCATTGGAAAGAGAAGCAGCAGCTGCTGACAAAGCATTGATAAATTGTCCTCCTGAAACAAGGCCCTTGAAAATTCCTATACAACTTCCTTGGAATAGCAAGTGGTTTTCTTTCAACAGAGGAGGTAGAGAAGGTGATGAAATTGACTTTTCTAGTAGTATCAGGGGTGATAGAGATCATTCAGCTGATATAGAAAGAAAGCTTAATGACACTATGCTTGTTAATAATGGGAGTGATTCTGAAGTATTTGTGGCAAGGACATCCGGAATGCTGACTTCTTTCTTGGAAGAAATATCTGGTGACAATTTACTATTGTTCCCCAAAGGTCTAGACAAACCGAGTTTATCACATTTAATGATGAAAGATGCCAAGATTGGTGCCTCAAACCTGGCCACTTTGACGTGTGACAAAGAAAGATTGTGTTACCTCAGAGTTGTCTTACATGCTTTTAAGGAAGGTGTTTTCGAAGAGGGATCAGTTGTTTGTGCGCCTCGTTTTTCAGATGTAACATTGTTGAACTCCAGGTTATTGTCACTCACTGTTTTCGGCCTTGAACATACTCCATTTATTTTTTATTTTTTAGTGCTTATATGTTTCTTAACTTCTTGAAAACGTGTTTCTCAGCCGAGATTATTGTGCTGAATTCATGCTTACTAATGCTACGTAGAATCTCATGATATTTAGTGATTGGTGATGGATTGGTTTTACCTATGGCCTTTGATTTTTATGGCTTGAATGGTGAATTTCACAGGACAGAGAACAACGAGAGCCTCCAAGTGCCTCATGCTTTTGTTGGCTCATACTTCAAAGAGCTACCTTGCGGTAAGTGGGAATTTCAGTTGCCCGAGGACCCTGCTGCTAGGGAAGCTTATAGGCCACCGATAGGCTTTGTCACCACCGGATTTGTTCGAGGAAGGTTCAAAATTCTTCCCTTGGCTACTTTATTTTGCAACTTAGTTTTCCATTTGTTTAACGATTGCAGATTTGTGTATGGACTTTTGAGCATTGAATATATAAAACTTAAGGTGTCGTTTGGTTCACATAGGAAATAGAATTTCCCATGAAATACAAATTCATAGAAAATGAGTTCCTTAATTAAATTCATGAGAATTTTCTAAAGTTGTTTGGTTGATAATGTGGGAAGTAACTTCCCATGGGAATTTCTACTTACCTAGGGGGGACTAGGTAAGCAAATTCCCCCATTTTGTTTCACTTCCCCCATCTCACCAAAATTTTGTCAACCAAACAACTCACATACTTTGCAATTCCTAGGCATTCTAACTTCCCATGTTTTTGTATGCCAACCAAACAACACCTAAGTATCTAGAATAGGGGCTAATCCACCAAACTCCATACACGAACTACAATCTATGTTTGTCAAGGAAAAAGTGTTTCTTTGATGATTTTGTTTGATTAATATCTACAACTTCAAGGTTATTACATTTGTGTACATGCAGCAAAAAGCCAGCAGCAGTGGCTTATTGTGAAGCTGTGCTACTTGCTCGCCTTAGACATGAACAATGGAGTCGTGTGACCGCAAAGAAGAGGAGGAAGGAGATATTCGTCTTGGTCAGAAATTTGAGGTCTACAGCATATAGACTTGCTCTTGCTACCATTGTATTAGAAAGACAAAACGAAGATGTGGAGTCTCTATGAGTCTATAACAAGGTGTTAACCGCCATGCAACTGCGTATGGAGTTCCGGTCTTTCTGGTTTAGAGAATTTCTGAGTTGTGTGATGTAATTTCAATTTTGAATGGGAAATAGTCTCATTATTTAGAGAAATGATTTATTATTTCAATTTTGAATGGGAGATAGTCTCATTATCTAGTGATATGATTTATTATTTCCATTTTGAATGGGAAATAGTCTCATTATCTAGTGAAATGATTTATAATTTCTATTTTGAATGGGAAATAGTCTCATTATCTAGTGAAATGATTTCATTATTTCAATTTTGAATGGGAAATAGTCTCACTATCACCTTCTTGTTTCCTTTTTAGTCTAGTGAATGATTCAAATATATGTAGAGAGAATTAGAGTTGGCCAATTACAATGTTTTTGCAGAATGCAGGTTACTGTTATTCAATATGAAAGGAATGTTACATCAAGCAAAAAGCTTTTGAGAATTTATTGATTTAATTTTAAACTTTTTGACTATTGTATAATATTTTATAACATACATAGATGATATACGCATACAAAAGAAAAGTTACTCCGTAGATTGGTTGTTGAAATCTTTTTCACCAAGTCGGAAAGCTTAAATTGTTCTGGATATGCAAAACTTGAATGCGCAAATGTTCAAAATTAGACGGGCCTTAGACAATACTTAGTACTTCGGTTTATATCCATACTCAGCATGAGTGTTAAAATTGGTTTAGTTAACACGAGAATTTGATTTCCACCATGTTTTTGTAATATTATTTGCGCTCTTTAGAGCTAAAGAGTATAGCATAGGTAAGCAAAAAATTAGAATGCGGAAATGATTATTGAGCAGTATAGGTAAGCCACAAAATTAGAATGCGGAAATGATAATTGAGCATAGGTTAGCCACAAATTAGAATGCGGAAATGCAATTGAGCATATGTAAGCCATAAAATTAAAATGCGGAAATGATAATTTAAGCACACAAACCCTTAACCTACAACATATTATGAGACTTTTCACAAGACGTAGCATAATTTTCCTTTCTTTTTGAGAAATTCCCTAGACTATTTAGTATTTACTCCGTAGTTACTATGTTTTTTTTGTCATATTTACCAAATTGCAATATTCAATTATTAATTGTTGTGCAGTCTAAAACACAAAAGATAATCAAATTACTTCGTAAATAATATTATCGAAAACAGAAACATTATCGACTTAATAAAAACGAAATCAGTAGTTAATTAATAATTAATAATTAATAATTCAAAGTTCAGACATTTCGAATATTGAAAAATACGTCCCAAACCCACATCCCTTCCCATGAAAGAAACGCAAACATCCAATAGACTAGAGAAACAATTAATTTTTGATTCACCCTTTTCCTTTTTCTTTTAGACGCCAACTAATATCTCCTGTAGAGAGAGAAACCTCGCAACACAACTACTCCGTCTTCTTCTTCGTCTTCTTCTAGAGAGAGAAACATCAAAGTGAACAGATTCAATTCAAATCTGTTCGATTCCCAAATTTCCGCTGATTTTCAATTGGGTATGTTTTTATATCTCTAATTTCTTTCCCCAATTATGGTAATTTATCTAGTTTTGCTGATTCTTTACTAATTTGATCTTCTTTAATTTTCTGGGTTTGAAGATTTTAAGGTAAATTGATAAATATGGCAAGAATAAAGCCACAAGCTTTGTTGTTGCAAAGCAAGAAGAAGAAGGCGCCAAGTAGGATCAGTCCCACTACTATCGTTTTGTTCAGCTTAATTGTTTTCATGGTTGTCTTCTTCATTTTCTCGGCGTACAGACATTTTTCTCACAGGTATTTTTTCTTCTTTTTTAATTTTCTCCCCCCTTCTATCTATTTATTATTTTTTTCTGTAATTTCAAGATTTTATACCTTTTTCGTTTGATTTTAGTTTCTTGGATTTTGAGGGAAAATGGAAAGAACCTTGATTTGGGTTTTATAATTTAGATCATTTGTTGACATTTGAGCTTTCTTTTACTTAATAAAATGCATGCTTTTTGATGAAAATGTTGAATTGAGTTTGCAAAGTTAGAGAAGCAGATTGGTTTGTTGTTGGGATGTTTCAGGTTTGGCTAAATTTTGGAAATTTTCAGCTCAATTTGTACGTTTTATGTGGTTTTAGTTGAGAAATACTAATTTAACATTGGTCTAGTTTGGGGATAGCAAAAATGCTCGCTCTTTGTGGCCTTGAAACAGTTTTTAAGCTGCTTTTGGCTCAAATTTGGGAACTTTCAGCTTCATTATGAATTTCCCAATACAGTTATGATTGGGAGTTTAATTTAGGGAAACTTCAATCAATTTGCCTTGTTGTTATAGGTTTTAGTTTGAGAAATCAAAATTGATCAACTTAAGGGAGTACATGGCAAGTGTGTTCATTGTTGGTACATTATTTAAATATGATTCGTGTTCAATTTTTGTGACCTTTTTCAGCTTGATTTTGGGGGTGGATGTTTGATAAAGGGTTTCCGCAGTACACTGAAAGAGTGAAAGCTACTGAATTATTTAAATAGGGTTCATGATTGGTTTGTTGTTTACGACTTATGTTTTTTTGAGTTTTTTGTAATTTAGTGCATTTCTTGGTACTTGACAGCATTTTTTTGTCTTCTTTTTGTTAATAATCTCTGCTAGGTCAGTGCACCCAGAGGAGCAGATACATCTTGGAGGTCGCAAGGTAAAAATGTTAGTGTTTATTAATGATCACTGTCTTCTTGTTCAATTGATTAACAAGCTATGGGTTCATATGGACTAAGTAATACGTCAATTCATTAATGTATCATGTGGCAAATGCACTTCTCTAGCTCAATTTCTTATAATCTGTTTTGTCCTATGTTTTAGGGTCTCAGTGAGCTGAATCTGAAGAGTACTGATGTTCCAAAATATGCGGTATGTACTGATTATGCTAATACACTAGTTTTCTCCTTCTCGTCCCCATTCCACCACTGTTTTTAAATTGAGTTATGTATGTGAATCTATCCAAAATCTATTTCTATCTTCGAAATGTGACTATAGTTTCAGGACATCCCGAAATAGTATATTTGACTTATTTCTAGATATAGAGAGATTATTGAGTGTTTCTTCCCCTATGTTTATCAGCCTGGTCTTGTTTTAGTCCTATCAAAACCTTGGTTTCTTTTTCCTAGCTATTTATCTTTCTGTCTTATGCTAGGTCATCCAAACTTCAAAAGGCGCTATCGCTGTCGAACTGTTCAAGGACGGATCTCCTGAAATTGTTGATGAATTTATCGAGTTATGGTGAGTACGAGAACTCTCAGTCCTGATGTTAATCTCATGCTTTAGTTGTTTTATGAGACATTTATTACACTAGAATCCGGAGTAAAATACAATTATTTGCCTTTTCTGTTTGTTGGACTGATTTGATGCCTAAAACCTCTAAAGGTTCAAATACACGAGATGGCATCACAGAGTTATAGTATGCTATATGGAATTTGGCCCATTTCCGTGCCCATCTTTCTCACCCTGTATTTTTTCTACTTACATGGCTCTGTTATGCCTAAAGGAGGGGAGAAAATGAGAAATATGGCTCATTCGAAGATTCAAAGGGAGTTTTGTACTCTCTCTGTAAATAGCTTTTGTGTGCCCTTAGTTTTCTTCTGTTATATTGGTATCCTTAATCCTAATGATATCCTCATATGGTGACTACTCCTACTAGGGATCAAGTTATAATCTACTACGTATATCAAAATGTTGATCTCAAAGTCTGCCCCTAAAATTCTTAGACAGTGACTTAATTTTGTTCTGAAGCTGTTTGCTGACCAATGGGACTGTGGCCTTACAATCTTTCTCTCTCCATGCAAAGCGTCACACGCAAGAGCGCGCACACACACACACACACACACACACACACACAATTTTCACTTTCCTTCTTTTCTTTCCTTTTATTGGTTTACAATCTCCAAAGCAAGGTAGGTCAACATTTAAACATATGCTCGTGTGAAACTAAAGTACTAAACTATTGAGCAGCTGAGCCCCATTGAGTTGTGCACATGTTGATTTGTTCCACTTTGAGATAAAGGAGAGGAAATAACCACCTCTTTAAGTCCAGCGAACTACTCTGATTGTCAATTGGATTTAGGTTGTAACTTAGATTGTGTTATAGGTGGTTCGAGGAAACATTCTTCTATAATAGAACATGAATCTATGAGTTTCGATAAATAACTATGGAAGTGTCTGATGAAACTAATTTTGCAGTCAGAAAGGGCATTTCAAAGGGATGCAATTCCATCGTGTGATAAAGCATTACGTGATTCAGGCAGGGGATGTCCACAGTATTGGACCTGCTGAACAATGGACCCTCAAGGGGAAGCACTACAGCCAACTCGATAAAAGGTTTACTAGCTTTGTTTTTTAGAATTATGTTTTTTTTTATTGCACATCTATACAAATGATGTCATTTCCCCCTCAAAAAATAAAATATAAATGATGTCATTTTTATGCAGTGTAAAGCATGAGGCTTTTATGCTTGGAACCTCCAAGGCAAAGCGTGACAATAAAGGATTTGAGCTCTATATAACAACAGCACCCATACCAGACCTAAATGAAAAAATAACTGTTTTCGGAAGAGTTATCAAGGGAGAGGAGGTTGTTCAGGTAAAATTTGTGTCTTCTAAGTTCCAACTTCACTGTACATTTACTTAAGGATGCTTAAATTTGTGTCTTCCAAGGCCCTGTTCTTTAGTTCAGAACCGAACTGAACTTAAATTAAATTAAGTGAACTGAACTTAAATTAAATTAAGTGAACTGAACTGAAATTAAATTAAGTGAACTGTGCTATACATCCACCTAAACAGCCCATACTACAAACATATACAAGGAGAGGTAAAAGGCAGGCAGCGACACATGACAAAGTGGAAACAGAAACAGAATCAGGACCTGACAAGGCAGAAGGGAGGGGAGGAACCGTGTAGTGGGTGCAGCCCTTAGCAGCAGCCCTTGGGATCATTAAAGCTTTTGTCTCATTGCAATTATCCTAGTACTGTATTTATGTCTTTTGTCTTATGCTAGCCTAAGAGGTATTTAAGAAGAAGGAAGAGAAATAGAAAGCCATCTGGAGAGTAATTTGGTTGTTCTGGGAGAGTGAGAACCTCTCGAATGTTCTCTGGTGTATTCAAGCTTTAAGCTTTATCATTAATATAATCAGATACCTTTTCTTCCCTATTTGTGAGTTTACTGTAATCTGAGTCATTTGGTTGCTTGGAATATCTGAATTCTTTGCACTTGGTATACCTCAAACACTCAACGGCTAGATAATGTCGAACTGACCATTGGAGAGGTGAAGGAGCAACTTGGTTCCTTGGAAGGAAAGTTTGAGAGCTTGGCTGAATCCATTGGCAGGATTGTAGCAGAAGCTGTGGTTCAACAAATGAATACCTTGAAGGAAACCCTCCACGAACAGTCCCACAAAACAGGGGAGACAAAAGCTTTAATGATCCCAAGGGCTGCTGCTAAGGGCTGCACCCACTACATGGTTCCTCCCCTCCCTTCTGCCTTGTCAGGTCCTGATTCTGTTTCTGTTTCCACTTTGTCATGTGTCGCTGCCTGCCTTTTACCTCTCCTTGTATATGTTTGTAGTATGGGCTGTTTAGGTGGATGTATAGCAAACTGAACTGAAATTAAATTAAGTGAACTGAATTGAACTGAATGCTCCTAAACTGAACTGGACTTAACTGCGAGATAAGTCCTGAAATTGCAGTTAAACCAAAAAAAACAAGGCCTTTCCAACTTTACTGTACATTTTTTCTTTTTCTTACAAGGATACACATTTACTTACAATGTTGCTAATGATTCTTGATAATGGGTTTTTGACTATGTTCAGGAAATCGAGGAGGTGGACACCGACAACCATTATGTACCTAAATCAACCATTGGCATTATGGATGTGACCCTTGAACATAAGTTGTAAACAAACTTTTTACCCTGCTTGAGTTCAGCAGCTGTACTCTTAACTGTAGATTTATATCTGGGGTTTTATGGCAGAGTTAACAAATGCAAATACTGGTGAGCTTCTCAAACATTACCGCTGTTTGGTTGACAGTTATGTTTGAACCTAGAAGAGATCTAGTCTGTTGTGTGTTTTTCTTTCCAACTCTGCTAAAAGAAAGTGAAACATAGGGGAAAATGAAAATGATGATATAGTACGAGAATTTTTTTCAGATTAGCAGTGAGCTTATAATAGTAGTAGGAGTTTTCTGTGTACGTATCTTGGAAAATCAGAAAATTTTCTGCTCAATTTTCTCGCTCTTTTTTCTTCAGTTTAATGATATATCATGAGTTACTGCTGCTTGAACATATTTCTGGCTCTGCATGTATTTGTCTGCCAAATTCTTCAATGTTTTATCATGAGTTACTGCTGCTTGAACATATTGTAGCTGATTTTTAAGTCCATATTCTTCTATAAATGTATCGTTATATCCGATATACATATATTGTTACTAATACGAAGAACAACCAAGGATTTTTTTTATGTAATCATAAAAAAAAGGAACAAACCCCATATGTTTTAGCCACCTTTCTATCTTCTCCCCTGCAGTCCTTGGTCCATGTTCAATTGCTGCATTATTACAGATTGATAAATTTTGTTGAAATCAAAGTTGATGAAATAACATGAAATATAAAATAAAACACCGTAAACAAAATACATAAAGAACAAAAAGAGACGGAGGGAGTAGTATGCAAATCAAGTAAATTTTAAAAAAGGAGAAAAAAACTAACAAGACAAGAATTTAAAAGTACTGAAAGATTAATTTAGATACTGCAGAAGATAATAAGGACTATTATAGTTGGCTACATAACTTGATAACTGACCCTGAGTTCCTGAACATGTTTAAGTAAATTAATTTTCCATCATTAGCCCACTTCTTTCCAACACTAATCAATAATTAGTCCCATAATTAAGATGCTGGAGTAGTAGCTTTGCCATTAGAGAAGTAATTAGCAGTATAGAAACAGATGAAAACACGACCAGTTGCAGCAAGAATCTGTTGTTGCAACAAATCAGCATCCCAATCACAAAGAGCATCAGCTTCACAAATACTCCTAGCCTCTTCAATATCCAGGAAATCATGTATTTTAGTAGCCGCGTAAGCCAAATCCAACAATGCATATCCCTCGAATGATCTGTTAACCCGAAACTTACTTAACTCGAAACCATTCCTGCACATAATCCCATAATCCCTCTCCAACCCATCAAGGCTATGTAACACTTCCCAAGTTGTCTATTTTTATCCTATGAACTCATTGGAACCTACTGAATATTAATACCAATACCTGTAATATCAATTTCCAAGGCAAATTCTCAGATTTCTCACTATATAACTACTTTGAGCAAAATCTACCTTAAACATCCCAACAAAAACCTCTCTTAAACAGTTAAACATGTCAAGTATACACCAAATTCCATTAGGAAAAGTAGTGGTTACAACCAATGTAATCACTACAGAAGAACAACTTGATCAAAGCTTAAGAGAATTATTATGGCTAACAGCTCAACATGAGGGCTTAAAGCGTATAATAGCACTCGATATCGAGAAACATTACAGTCCTTCCTCAAGCATTGAAAAGGTCTCTACTGTAATGCTATGTTGTGGAAACTCATGCCTTGTAATACAACTACTCCAAATGGACTCACTTTACGCGTCTTGTTACCTCTCTGAATTCCTGCAACTACACCAGTTAACATTCGTGGGTTTCAGAATTCATCACTGTCTTGATGGGTTGGAGAGGGATTATGGGATTATGTGCAGGAATTTCTTAGATTTGAGTCAATTGTCAGGAATGTTGGGGTATAACAATGGAGATGAGTGTTTTGAGGGTTATGATTTGGTTGATTTAGCTTGTAAGGTTGCGAAAATGGAGAGGTTTATGGAGTTGAAGGTGGCAAGAAGGATCTGTAATGGTGCTGATTTGAGTGATTGGAGTGTTGCTGGTTTGTCTATACGACAGATTGAGGCTGCAACTTTGAGAGGTTATCTTTGTTTTTATGCAGGGAATTACTTGTTTGATGGGTATTGCAAGCGTTTTAGTTTCTGGGAGAAGAGTTATGATTACTATTTTACTATGTCTAGGTGTCAGAAATTTGTGTATTTTCTGACATGCTGGTTTTGGTTTGTTGTTTGTTATGTTTTTATGATCTGATCAGAATATTTGTTGAGTTTTAGCAGTTGTGTTTTTATGGCTTATATGACTTGCTATTGATCTCCAGACATGAAGGAGTAAAATCCATTGTAGGACTCGACATAGAAAAAGACTACAATCATACTGAGTCTCGCGACAAATTTACAACACAAGTCACTGAAAATATTACTACACTAGTGGTCTGTTCCGGAAAGTTATGCCTAATCATCAGATTATCCAGTATGATTGGTTCAAATGCATTTTGTGTTGTATCAAAATTCCTGCAACTTGGTGAGCTAACATTTGTAGGAATCACATCCCCACATTTAATAATAATGACTACAATTCATCCAAAAAAAAAAACATTTGTAGGAATCAGGATACAGTACTGTATCTCAGCTTTGGAGAAACAGTATGGGTTAAAGTGCAGAAATTCGTTCGAGTTAAGTCAGTTTCGACTTAAACTTAAAGACCATAGAAAGGTGACGTCATTTGAGGGGTATACATTGGTAGATTTGGCTGTTGAGGCTACTAATATACAACAATTCTTGCCATATATAGAGCTATCAAAATTTCCATCAATGATCACAGAATAAAGAACCAGCAAATTGTGATAGAATCTGACTCGGTGAATGCAGTCAAGTGGTGCAACGATGATACAGGAGGGCCATGGAACCTCAACTTCCAACTAAATTTCATCCGTAATGCTAGGAAAAGGTGGCTGCAATTGGTGATCATACATAAGGGAAGGAGTGCCAACATGGTGGCTGACTCTCTTGCGAAACAAGGGCTAGTAAGAGACGCTGAGTTCATGGCTTGGTTATAATTAAATACTCCTTTGCTTTCTCAAATAAAATGTAGTCTCAAATGTCATAGCTATTCTGCGATTTTGCAAAATGTACTATGGCTCCCAAACTTTTGAATAAAACTCAACAAATTATCAAAAAAAAAATATACAACAATTCTTGGACACAAAAAAGAGTAGTGCATAGTTAATTTGTAGAAGGGTTACCCATTTGTTTTAAAAAAAACTCAAAGGTCTTTGATTAAGGACTATGGACTACATTCATTCACAAGCATGGAACATTAATTGGAACTATGACTATTTTTGGGAAAATGTTCTATTAACCCTCAGGGTTGATAACCCTGTGATATGGCAGCTGATGTGTAAGATGATATGGCATTAGTTTCTTAAGAAATAATAAAAAAAAAAATTAAAGCTTTTATTTTTCATCACCCAACATTAATGGTCATTGGGAATAATGTTTACATATTTACCTTCTCAATTGGGAATAATGTTCACGTAAATCAAGACAAAAGTCAAACAAGCCTAGAAATCTAGAATGGTACGGAGTACTTGAAGCTAATGTTTATTTAAATTGAGTAAAGAGCTTAACAAAACAATACTACGTACTTTGCTCCTTCAAATCAATAAGCCATTGCACAATTGAAACTAGAACAACGTTAAATGGATGAAAATTTATGTCAGACAAAAATAACATTTGAATTCTTGTTCCTTTCAAATGGAGGAAAGTGGAGGTTAACTAAAAGATGGATAATTGCAAATGTAGAAAGAAATTCGGGTGTTTAGGTTCGGATAAAACCAGATAAGTCACAAAATTTCATTTTTTTCAGGCCATTTCTGTATTAGGTTTCTGGTCGATAAATTTTTACAAGTCTACCTTATACGGTTATAGTGTTATAGTTTTATGAAGTTATAGACTTAATATTAGGCCTTGTTATTTTTTTTGTTAATTTCAGTTTCATAGCTTATTTTTTTTAGTTAAGTTCAGTTTACTAGTTTAGGAGCATTCAATTCAATTCAGTTCAGTTAATTTCAATTTAGTTCAGTTTTAGTTCAGTTAAATTCTGATATTGGGAAATGAGAAAAAATTTAATGTCCCAATGGAAAAGTGTGAGAGATTAAAGGACCTAATGAGTTTGATTGGTTAAAATAATGATTTGACACAAATTTTGATAGAATACTAAGTTATTTATGTGATAATATAAAAGGAAATGTAAAGAACATTTTAAAATATCCAAAAAGAAAAACGTAAAAAACAAAAAGAGACGTAGATTTGGCTTTTAAGTCAACTACCATAAGTAATTTACTGGAAATAAAAAAGTGTAAGAGTATTTGTAATGGTGATGCTCTTAGTGATTGGGGTGCTGCAACATTATCGAAGGAACAGATTGAAGGTTCAACATGGCGTGGTTTCCTCTGTTTCTATACTGGTAACTACTTCTGTGATGGCGTTGCCATCCCAACTAATTCAGGAAACATTGACTGGTCCTCGTCTCTGGTAAAAAAGGCAATTGGACTCCCTCAGGATATAAAGCCAAAAGCCTGTGGGCCTGGGCCCTATTTTGAATTTTCCGACCCGGCACGGTACGGTGTGGGCCCGACACAGTTAGGCTCACATCCCGCGGGCTCAGCCCGAAGCCCGATCCACGGCAATCTTTATGTAGTGGTGACTTTTGCATGATCATCCACATCTCAAATATTAATTAGAACACACTCATTTCGTTCTATCACCAATTTCCTCCAACACCCAGAGTTGAAATTCGTGGGTGTAGGAATCCAGCACTGCCTCGATGCGTTGGGGGAAAGTGGGATTAAATGCAGGAATGCGGTGGATTTACGCGATTTGGCGGCTACTATGGGGCTAAATCAGGTGGTGAAAACCTACACATTGGTGGATTTGGCTGGTTCAGTTACTCAAGTGTTTGATAAGGATGAGGTGTTAAGTAAATGTAATGGTTCAGCTCTTTATGATTGGAGTTCTGGTAAATTATCTGTTGAGCAAATTGAAGCTGCTACTTGTATGCTAGGGTTGGCCTTATCTCTTTAGGTGTTTTGGACTTTCGGGTAAGAGACTGAATCTCGTTTACGTAATTATTTAATGAAAAAGTACAAATAAAAAAAGTAAATGCGGGGATGGGTTGGTACTTGTGTGGAACAAGCAAATTTGCCTATGCATCTCAATATAGTACTCCATCCGTCCCCTATTGTTTGCGTTATTTGAGTTTTTCTGGTTTTCATGAGACTTCATGCATGATATCAAAAAATTATTAGGTGTTGCTTTAGTTATAAGACATTTTTTCTGACACATTTGAAATGCGAATAGCTGATTTTATTAGCAGCAGATCGAAATGGTAGACTGCCTACAATTTCATATGAGAGAGTTTAGTTCCCAATTAACAAGATGAGAAATGTGCAACAAGGCAGCACAAGTAAGCATCACGAGTAGCAGCTTCAATTTGTTCTAAAGACAACACAGTAGCACCCCAACTTCCTACAGGTGCTACAGGACCTTTTAGCACGTTCAAAAACTTACCCGGTGTAAATAGATTCGTCAAATATTGCAAACCAAATGTTTTGAACTTTTCATTGATTAGTTTCTTCTCCTGTTTAACAGTTACAACCAATTCACCCAAATCAAAAGCATTCCTGCATTGAATCCCATAATCTCTATTCAACGCTTTAAGACAGTTATTCATTTTAACAGCAACAAAGGTCAGCTCTTGTCTTTGGAAGAACTCGGCCAGTGAACAAAGAGGTTTATTAATCCGCAACAGTTGAATAATCAAGCAAGTGTCGAAGAAACAGAGCTTTACTATAGCAACTTTTTCAGCAAGTTGGTGTTTGGTATCATCTTGATAATAGTGTCTTTCGATGTCTAATCCTACTATGGACATGTGGTTGTCGCTAGAGCTACGGATTTTTGATAGCAACTCTCCCAAGCTGTGGTTAAGCTCAATTGTGTTGTAAACTAATGTTGTAGTCACATTACATTCACCCACTAGGAATTGATACTTCATTGCCGTGTTTGGGATTTGATTAGTACAAGTGTACAACTATCTGTGACAAAATGTTATATACGAAGTATATATATTTATCCGCAACAGTAGTTGTAAACTGTTGGGTTAATTAGAGAAGTGAAAGGGTGCAGGAAAAACTTTATGAAATTGACATTACTGATTACTACGAGTAACAAGTACTTGTGCCATGACTTTTCATAATTCTTGCGATTAAAAGACTTTAAATGGCTGTTAAAAGATGAAAAGACTAGTAGCCAAAATCAATCAATACCTAGTCAATACCTAGTATTAAAAAAGGAAGTTCATGTTTTAATAAATGATATATGTGTCATCCCATCTTTCCTCTATTAATTTGTTATTTTTTTCAATTTTTTCTTTTGTTGTTTGTTTCACAAATTATTTTATAGCTTTAATACCACAATTCATCTTCCTCAATGAAAATAAATTCATCATTTAATTCACATAACTTTTTCCACCCCCATCTCCCTCCTTAACACTCGATATTGATCCACAATCTAATTTGTATATTTTTTCAACTTTCAACCCACTGAAATCACAATCCCTCAACAAAATTAACATTTTAAAAGACTACTTAACAACCACTATATAAATTACTTGTTCATTAAACGGGCTCAAAAACTAGTTAAAATTAAAAGAGGGTACAATAGCTCGTTATTTTCCATGTGTTTTATATGGCTTGTAAACAAACTTAGCTCATGGAAATCTTCCAACTTAATTTGAGTAGAATTGTCTTTCAAACTTCTACAACTTCCTTCATAAAGGCATGATTTTGTAAAGTCGTGCCACAAATTCAAATACAACAAACCGTAAACCCCTTGGTTACCTCCTATAAATTCATGGTAACTACCTGAATAGCATCCATAATTAAGATTAAGATTCTAACTCTTGAATTTCCTAGACTGTTTAGATCCTAATAATGGACCGTTCCCATTCCAAAACTATTCATGCACTTGTCACTCCTTAATAGTTACGGTATAAATAACCACCCATGCGTCACATATTCCTTACTCACTGATCAACCAAAGAGTAATTCAAATCTTGTAAACATGGAATCAAGTTTAAACCACTTTCAAATAGGAGGATTACAGGTTACCACCAAGGTAATCTCTCACACCAACGAATGTGAGCTCGATCAAACCCTAAAAGATTTGCTATCAACCGCCCAAAACAACGGTGAACCGTATAGTAGGGCTAGACATTGAGAAACACTACAAGAGTACTAAAAATCATGCCTTCCACCCAGTATCTTTCAACCAACTACTAGCCGTGAAAGAAAAGGTATCTACCTTAATGTTATGTATTGGTAACTTTTGCATAATCATCCAAATCTCAAACATGAGTGCCTCCTTATTTCAATCTATGACCAAATTCGTCCAACTCCAAGAGTTAAAGTTCGTTGTTGTAGGCATGGTTATTAAAATCGCGATTCAAATCATAGAATCTTACGATTCTACGTTTCAAATATGGTCAACGATTCAATTTACGATTCTACACGATTCTACACTTTTTCTTGATCACCTCGTAAATTTAAATCATGATGAGAAAGTTATAAATAGATAAATCTCGTTACTTATTGCTTATTTAGTTATTAAATAACTATATATTTCAATTATTAAGTTTTTCACCTATAATAGAAGCACTCTAAATGAAATTTGAGAATAAAATCTTGATTATACTTGTTTGTAGAATCTTACGATTCGACGATTCAAAGTAGTATCACGATTTTGATAACCTTGGGTGTAGGGATCAAGCACTGCCTCGAAGCGTTGGGGGAAAATGGGGTTAAGTGCAGGAATGCGGTGGATTTCCGCGATTTGGCAGTTAGTGTGGGACTAAATAAGGTGGTGAAAACCTACACATTGGTGGATTGTGATTTGAGTTGTGGTAATTTATCTGTTGAGCAAATTGAAGCTGCAACTTGGAGAGCTTACCTTTTGTATGCTAGGGTTGGCCTTATGGCTTAGTGTTTTGGACTTTTGGGTAAGAGATATAGATTGAATCTCGTCTACATGATTGTCTTTTGAAGAATCTCTCTAGTTTTTGTTTCTTTCTGCTATAGATTGAATCTCGTCTACATGATTGACTTTCAGGTGTCTTGGTCTTGTCTAGATTAAATCTAGTTTTAAATAATTGCCAAAGAGAAACAAATGAAACTTTGTTTTTGTTTCTTTTGGCTATTATTATTAAATCTAGTTTAAATAGTGTTCAAGTTGATTTTTAATTGCTTTCTATATGTTCAAGAAGCTGTTGTCTCACTCTTGAAATTTTGATTCTCGTCACGTGTATTGTAAAGTCAATCGACCAGCGGATTATGTTGCTGGTCATCAAGTTTACACACATCTATATTGACCCTTACGTGGACCACAAAATTTCTTACTCCGTATTTTATTTCTTTAGATAAGTTAGACTATTCTAGATTGCGTGTATTTTCTTTCTAAACAAACAAAAAAACATGTTAATATTTATCTTAATTTAGTAGTCAGTTTGAGTTATTTGAGTTTTCCTGGTTTACAAGACTTCATGCATGATATCTCCCACTCAACACAGGTAACTACAGGCCCGGCCATAGGGAGGTCTGGTCGGATCCACATCACAGGGCCCCAAAATTTGGGGGCCCAAAAATAATTTAAACACTGCTGGGCTAAAACTTAAAATAAAAAAAAAAAAAACTTCCCTTTCCCATACTTCTCCCTTCCCCGTAACTTCTTGAAACAATGAAACAAGAAAACCAAAAATAACTCTTCAAATTCTCTCTCCTTCCCATGGTGATTTGACTGATTTCAAAAAATTAGTCAATTACAACCTTCATCAACTACTCAACGGTTCAATCTTCGACCTACATTCCTTTTCTCGTTCCTTTGAGGCTTTGAATCTCACTTTCTCTCTCTTCCGTTCAATGCTCTCTACCAGGTAATTTTCTTATGCTAAAACCTCAAGATTTGATTGTTTTTATGTTATTGACTTGTTGCTCTTAATTGTAATTCTTCTATTTCAATTTTCGATTAAATTAGGGTTTTGAAATCGAATTCTTCCCAGAAAATTTGTCGAAGTTCGATGGCAAAGCGGTGTATTTCGATGGATTGGAACTCCGAGTAGAAACGAACAAGGTGGAATTTGGTCAATTAAGTAGGGTTTGTTGAAGATTTGGGTTTAATTTTATTGATTTGATTGTTGTTCATGTATGTGGAATTTGGTCAATTAGGTAGGGTTTGTTGAAGATTTGGGTTTAATTTTATTGATTTGATTGTTGTTCATGTATGTGGAATTTGTTCATTTTAATTGAAAATTGAAGCGTGTAGTATGTAAATTTGAATTAATATTGTTCATCTTTATTTTCCTATTTATTATCCATTTAATTAAATATAAAAAAAAACACATAAAAGTTATCCATGGAAGAGGGGAAATTTGATAGTTTCTTGTATCTGTATCTGACAGTTTATTATTGGAAGCAAAGAGGGCCTCACATGAACTTCATTGATAAGCTTAACACCGGGCCACCAAATCGTCGGAGCCGGTCCTGGGTCCTACAAAGTAAACTTTTTGAAGTGGCCTAAATTATTATGATTAGAAAACGTTAAGGGACTGAAGCAATATTAGTGTTTTGTCAGAATTAATTTTCAATTGATAATCGCAGAAACCATAAACGTAGCCCTAATTAAACTTAAGGCACGTAAATACATAGATTTTGATTACAAATATATAATCGCCAAATTGATGAAGCTAAAATCAAATTAAACTATTAAAGCACGAGATAGTTGAAGCAAAATTAAATTGAAGTCAAAGATTTGCTGCAATAAATCAATAACTAAATTTATTTCATCGAATTGTATCAAACTAAACCGATATTGTTTGCTAAATCTAAGCTGCTAATCAATAACTAAATTTAATTCATCGAATTGTATCAAATTAATCCGATATTGCCTGCTAAACCTAATTAAGCTGCTAAATCAACAACTAAATTTAATTCATCTAATTGTATAAATTAATTAAACTACGGAGTACTAATTTTTTTTCCCCAAACTAATTAAGCTCGTACCTCTGACCTTCGAAACCTCTTCAAATCGCCTTCAACACACGTACTCTTCTCAGCCTCATTGTCCCTCGGACGACTTCGCGACTGCGTCGGAACATTTGAGTAACAACACTTGACGACGGAATTATCTAAAGAAAGACGAGGAGGAAAATTAGTACCTGCGGCGGACGTGAAATTTGGTGAAGTAGTTGTGCTTGCAACGGAAGCGGTGGCGGAGGTGGAAGCGTCGGAGGTGGAGGTGGAGGTAGCGGTGGCGGTGAAGGAAGGCGGAGGCGGGGCGGCTTGTGTGCTTGACTCACCAACCTCATACGTTGAGTTTACGAAAAGCCGGTGCGGAAGCAGAGCTGGTTGCGTAGGTCTCCATTGGAATGGTGGAAGCATGATTAAACGGACTATTTTGACGGACGTTAGAGTTTGATCGGAGCAATGGTGGATATCAAAGCCATGGGGTTTGTATTGAAGTTAGGGTTTTATAGGGAGATCGAGTAATCTCCGTAATCCGATCGAATTGCACTCGAGATATAACTCTTAACTCTTAGGGGGCGTTTGGTTCGTAAAGGGTAAAGGGAATGGAATCAACAAAGAGAATGGAAGAGAAAGGAATTAAACCCTTTGATATAGAAAAGTGTTTGGGTACTATAATTGTGTTATGTCTCTTCCTCCATATCTTTATTTGACGTGGTTGTTGGCCTCTACACCACCGGCCCCCCTCCCCTCCAATCATTGCCGCCCCTTCAATCATTGCGCCGCCGCCACGCTTCCCTCTCCTTATTGTCGCCGTCGCCGCGCACCCCTCCCCTAATTGTCGTCGCCCCTCCCCTCATTATCGCCGCCCCTTCCCTCACTGTCGTCGCCCCACTTTTTCCGACCATAAAGAGACAAGTTTGATGCTTTGAATATTAAATTCGACTCTAAAAACTTCAGATCTTGAGTTTTTTTGGTCGAATTTGACCATTTAAAGCCCTAATTATAAATTCGAAAAAGGTATTTTTTCATTCTCTTATTTTATATCGAAATTTTTGGGGTTGTGGTGGTTAATAATTGTTTCGATTGGTTGTTAGGGTGGCTTCGAGTTGGTTGTTTGGGTGATTTTCCGATGATTTTGGTGGTTAATAATGGTTTCGAACATTTGTTAGGGTGGTTTCCAGTAGTTTATGGTCTTTTTTTGCGGTGTGGGTAGTTTCCGGTGGTTTTTTGCGGTGTTTGTGGTGGCAGGTAGGGTGGTGGAACCCGCTGTTGGTGGTTTTGGTAGTGGGTCTGGTAGTTTTGCGGTGACATAAAATTTGGTCAAGCTCGTTGATAATGGTGGTCAATGTTCTTGGGAGGTGATGGGGGGAAAGGGAATGGGAAAGTCTAGGGGGGGTGGGGAATGAGTGTAGAGGGTTTAGGGGTTAACTCAAAAATAAAAAGGGGTAAAGGGAATGATAAAATACACATAACAAACAACAACAAAGGGAATGATATCAACTCATTCCCTTTCCCTTTGATTATTAACCCCAACCAAACGGCCCCTTATTTTATGACATCTAAAATACTTCGTGTCGAAAAGACGTAACTACCCTTGTGAAGTGAATGTTGTAATTTTACCCAAATTCTTATTTATTTATAAGTGGTGTACAATAAATACTGTACATCAAAAGTAAAAGTTATAATTTTATGAGGGGCTTTCACTTCTATTCGCTGGATTAAACTTGAACTTATTTTAACTAATTGAACGTGATATGGCCTGATCGTATCTGATTGTAACTTTGGGGACCTGGTAAGACTTGGTTGTAAGAGAGTAAACTGATTTTTGGGCCCGGGCAATGCCTCAGATTACTACATTAATAACATTTGCATTTATTTATACTTCATATTTATTTTCGCAATGATAACATGAAACATGTCATGTCTTAGTGGTAAAGCATTTTAGTGTTTAAATACAAGTTTGGGGGTCAAACCTTATACAAACCATATTTCCCGTTTTTTCAATATATGTGAAAATGACATAAAGTGAATGACTAATAAGCAGCCACATATCACGTGCACTTATTTAGAAACGTCTTTAAATATATAGTATAGATTTGAAAAATTGAACTCCTTATTGGAAATTATATTGATCAAAACGTATTGACCTGATAAAACCTCATTACAACTTATCTTAACTTACTAAATTTTATTTTAAGGCGAAGATAACCCACTATCAATGTGAAATTTAAATTCTCAATGTGTATTATGTCTCTTCCATTAATTTTTAGATGTGATACATTTATTCCCATGTTTCTCACAAAGCATTTCTTCAATTATTAATGTGCTTAATTGTCAATAAGATAGGATAGGATAAAATAAGGGCTATTAAATTCAGATAACATAAGATAAGAGTCAATAAGTTTTTTATAACTTTCAATAAAGATCAATAAGATAAGATAAAATAAGATAAGCTACGACAAGGGATAATAAAATAAGATAATATAAGTGCAAGGCTAATAAGATAAGATAATATAAGTTCAGGGTTAATAAGATAAGATATGATAAATAAGAGCCACTAAATTTAGATAAGTAAGATAAGAGCCACTAAGTTTCAAAGACACTCTTTTTATAACTTTCAATAAGGATCGATAAGATAGAATATGATATTATAAAATAAAATAAGATAAGCTACGATAAAGGGTAATAATATAAGATAAGTTCATGACTAATAAGATAAAATAATATAAGTGAAATTCAAGCGAAGGAGAACGATTCCGAAGTATTAATAAAAATGTTTGCAAATCCTTTGCTTAAAATGAAGTTGCTTAAATTACTTGTCCAAACCTAACAAGAAAGTTTTTGGTAAATAAATAAAATAAACATTTTCTTTTGATTCAAATAGTTAAAACTAAGAAAGAAAATATAAATTACAAATGGATAATAGAAGTTTGAATGTTTAACCTATCATAAACATGACATAAGTTTGTATAAAGTCCAAGAAAATCAAAGTTTACATCATCATCATGTAGACATGTACCAATACTTAATGCAAATGGAAATCTCACACACCAAAACACTAAAAACCCAAAAACAAAAGAAAAAGCCCAAGTTTTACACTTTCCACTTCCTCCATAAATCAAAACCGCCCTTAATTTATTGACCCCACCTCATTTAAATTCATCATCCTTCACCTCCAATTTCCTCTCCTTAAACCCCAAACATTTTACCAGTCTTCTTCTTCAATTCTACTCCGTCCTACTTTTCCCCTCCATTTTCCACACCCTTTCTCTTTCTCTCTCATCACGTGATTCCCTCATGCCGACGTGCGGCGACGTGGACGCGGTGGCGCGTGCTCTTAATTGCCGTAACAGCACGTCGGCATCCCACATAAAGCTCCTCTCCACAATCGTGATCTTCGCCACCAGCGTCGCCGGAATATCCTTCCCAGTCGTGCTTGCGAAGTCGTTCGCGGGAAAACCGGCGTACGACAAGGCTACTTTGGTAATTAAGTGCTACGCGGCGGGGGTAATCCTGTCAACTTCCCTCGTCCACGTCTTACCCGACGCCTTCGACGCGCTTAGTGACTGCGTAGTTGCTACGCGCCACCCGTGGAAGGATTTCCCCTTCGCAGGACTCGTAACTCTCATTGGCGCGCTGTTGGCTCTCCTCGTCGACCTCGCCGCCAACTCTTCCCACGCGGAGCTCCACGGCCACGGGCACGGCGGGTACACGCAGCTCGACGAGCCTCAAATACAATCCCACTGCCACGGCGGAGGTGGCGAAGGGAAGGTGGAAATGATGGTGGTGGTGAGAGGAAACGGTGACGTAGTGGAGGAGAAAGGAGCGGCGGTGGCGGAGACGGCGGAGGTGGAGGAGATGAGAGAGAAAATGAGGCAGAGGATGGTTTCACAAGTGCTGGAAATTGGGATAATATTTCATTCAGTGATAATAGGGGTGACAATGGGTATGTCTCAAAATGTTTGTACTATTAAACCACTTGTTGCTGCTCTGTCCTTTCATCAAATTTTTGAAGGCATGGGTCTTGGTGGTTGCATTGCTCAGGTAATTAGTCTCTAATTACTTCTTAATTACTCTGTACTAATTAATTACACTAGGTGGTTGGTAGTTAATTTAGGTTGTGGTATCACTAATCGGAAGATTTTCTACACAACAGTTGCACAATTGCACGAAATACATTTTGATATTAACCAAAGTCTTAGTATAGTAGTGTTGGAATACATTTTGATATTAACTAAAGTCTTAGTGTAGTAATGTTGGAATACATTTTGATATAATGATATTAACTAAAGTCTGTGTAGTAATGTTGGAATACATTTTGATATTAACTAAAGACTTAGTATAGTAATGTGGTAATATTCTAGAATACTAGAGGTGTCAAAACTCGGGCCAAGTCGAACACAAAAACTCATGCCTAATGATACGGAGTATTGATTTTCGGGCCAAAGCGGGCTTTTCGGGCAAGGTTCGGGATTTGGTCTAAAAATGCGTATTTAAGGTGCCCAACCCCGCACTTTTTCGGGCTTAGTATAATGTGGTAATATTCTAGATTAGAGGTGTCAAAACTCGGGCCAGGTCGAACACAAAAACTCATGCCTAATGATATTGACTTTCGGGCCAAAGCGGGCTTTTGGGCAAGGTTCGGGATTTGGTCTAAAAATGCGTATTTAAGGTGCCCAACCCCGCACTTTTTCGGACTGGGTCGGGTCGGGCCAACAGGATGGGCTATAGTTAATCGGATATATTTTAAATGATTACTAATCAGTTAGTTTAGCTAGTAAAATCTTTGAACGCTGTCAGATGATCAATTACATTCCACTTTAATTAGTGTTGATTACATGTTTTAAGATCACTAATTCACTGTATAGTTTGAAGTATAATTAGGGGACTATTTTAGGACGTTGATAGTGGATTGACTAGTCAGTAGACTACTACAGTACTAAGCTTGAAGTGCCGTGATTCATAAACTCACTTACTTTGACGACAAATTGGGGCCTTATCTTTTGGGGCTACACTAAGGAAATTGCGATTACATGTTTGTTATAAAGAATGACTAATAAAATTGACCTCTATTTTACCCGCATTTGACACATTGTAGTCTATTTTTAACTTTAGGGAGTTGTTTTCTAATTTTGCATAGCTAAAAAAGGAAATATTAGGAAAAACAATTGATACTTTCATTTTTATATTAAGAAAAAGTATTTAGCTAATGGACTATGGGTAGCTCCACTAATAAAATTGAGTGCTTGATCTCTTAGTCACACTTGTTATACCACACATTGTATGTTCGGAAAAGCTTTTGTCGGAATTATAGTCGCAAGTAGTAAATTACTATGGATAAGTCTCTTATAAGACCGCCATACGCATAAGACCGTTGATGTCACAAATAAAAAAATATACTTCCTCCGTCTTTTAATACTCGCAACGTTTGTTAGTTTCATGCATGTCAATGCACAACTTTGATCATTTATATCTTAAATTCTCTTTATGCAAAAATTATAAAAAGTTGATATTTTGAAAATACACATTGAGACGAATCTAACAAGATCCCACATGACTATGTTTTATCTTATATAAAAAACACTACGAATAGTCAAAGTAGATTATATGAATAGTGGCAAAAGTCCAAACGTTGCGAGTATTAAAAGACGGAGGAAGTATAATTTTATTAGAAAGCAAACTATTTGATTATAATGCGCAAGTATATTAGAAAATACAATCTTATACATGAGACCGTCATATAAGTATTTGTATTTTTTAAAAACATATCACACTCTTTAATAATGGAGGGTTGAGACTTGGGAACTTGGAGTGCCATCTAAAGAGTAGTAAAGAAGGCCCGGCCAAAGTTAGGCTCAAATTTTGACTCGAGCCCAAAGTTAGGCTCAAATTGACCCGAATATCACGGCCAAAGTAAAGCTCAAATTGACCCGAATATCACGGCCCGGCTAGGCTCAAATTTCGACTCGAGCCCAAAGTTTCCTAGGCAGTTACTCGTATCCCTTTCAGCCAGAAGTCAAGCCCAATGTGACCCAAAATCCCAATCCAATCTTACAACCCAAAATAGCCTGCAAATTCGGCCCGGATTGGCCCTATGAGAGGGACTCATAATGTAGGATAATGACATTTTGTTGAGTACTTTTTACTGTAAATACTTTATTAGGTTATGCTGGTTGTTTGTGAAAGTATAATGGACCATGTCATGTATACACTTTCCTCAGTTTGCATCATGAAGTGGTCCAGGTTGTTCCTCCTCTGCAACTCTGCATCATGAACTCTTCATGAAGATAATTTTAATTGGTTTTGAACTTTTATATTTGGTCATTTAATAGGGAGAAAATTACTAGTCTAGTTTAATTTGGTTTGGTTTGGAACTATCAATTAGCTCAGAAAGTCTAGGATAATGTTGATAATGTCGCAAATTACAATAATCATCATCTTAATCCAAGTTTATATAACTAATAGCATTATGTATGTTAATAACATATGTTAATGGCATGTAACAGGCAGGATTCAGCTTCAAGACAACAGCCTACATGTGCTTCATGTTTTCAGTGACAACACCAGTTGGGATAATTTTAGGGATGATTATTTTTGCAGTGACAGGGTACGATGACAGCAGCGCTAACGCGTTGATTTCAGAAGGTTTATTAGGTTCTCTATCATCTGGTATACTCATATACATGGCTCTAGTTGACCTAATATCTGCAGATTTCTTCCACAATAAGTTGATGAGTTCAGAAACAAAGATGAAGAAGGGTTGTTATATTGCTCTGGTTCTTGGTTCTGTTTCTATGTCAATACTCGCACTTTGGGCTTGAAAATGTTGTGCATATACGGAGTATGTAACACTGTAACTGATGTAAGAAATTATTACTGGTACTTGTTTACCAATTACTATAATTGTATTAGAAATAGGTCTCCTTGGTTATGGTTGTACTAGGTTGTATGACACGGATGGACTTGTTGAATTGTTGTTGATCTTTTTGGAAGGTCATTTGGTAAATATCATAGAGCTTCCATTACTGTCAGGACTAATTAGTAATTACCAAGTTGTTTGGATTTAAACCCAAATGCTTTTGCATTGTACATGTCATGAAGAGTTCAGCTAATTGCCTAACAGGTCCATAAGCAACTACAAGGGAGGCAATGATAAGGATGGCCGTGGGCCGGGCCTGGTTGGCCTTCGGGCCGAGCCCATGGTCCTAAACTGCTCAGGCCCAAATCAGGCACGCTCTGTGTCGTGTCGGGCCGGGTTGAAAAGTTCAAAACAAGGCCCAATCCCACGGGCTATCATGTCTAAGCCTGATTTTACTAATTTAGCGTGCCTTGTCGTATTTTTTCCAAAAAAAATCAGCCCAGGCCCGGCCCACGATTTCGTGCTCGTGCCGGACCGGGCTTTTTTCGTGCCGGGTCAGTCCCGCAGCCATCTTTACGGGGACGCAATGACGGTAGTCCCTTAACTCGAATCTAACTATTAGCTATTATCTTGTTTAGGATATTTTCAGGAAAAGAAGTAGACTTCTAATTTTGTGGTCAATTAGACTACAAGCAGCTAGATCAGAACTTCTTCAGAGAAAAATTTTCTTTGCTACAGTTTATTTTCACCACAATTCAGAAGAATGAGTTGCTAGAAGTTATCTTTTTGTTTTTATATCACGACGTCACTCAAAGAATCTCTAAATTTCAGTGTGTTTAGGGCAAAGAAATATGGCCAAGACTGCAGTCAAATACTCCGTAGTCCGTACATATTATACCATTTCCGGTTACAAAATGCATGTAAATAAACGGACACACAACTATCGTAAATCAAAAGTATTTGGTTAACCTCACACTAAAGGAGAAAAACAGTGAAAAGAGCATATGAGGAGGAAAAAGGGTAAAATTCGGTGTGATTAGAAGTTTAGAACCAATTTCCTTTCCTCTTCAAGACAGTCAAACAAGAAATGAAAATGCAACAAAAATTATGCCACAACAATGACCAGGAACGGTGATTTACTGGTATAGAAATATTTTAGCCATTTTGGCAAGGAAGACAGAAAGACTAATTATCATTAATCTACGAGATTAAGTTTTCCCAAATACCAAATCATTTGAGATCACGAAATATTCTAAGTCAAGGAACCTTCAACTCCTAATTCAGTTAAGGCATACCTTTGTGTACTTTGACTCCTTGTGTTCACTTCCGACAGTTGCAGCATCTTCTTCCATCATCTTAAGTGTTCCAACTCGATCATCATGACATGTGTGCATAAGATGTTCTGCCTCTGATCTTCTAACCACATCACTTCACTCATTTATGACCTTAATCCACTCATAATAAGAAGACATCAATAAGGAGAAATAATAAAGTAAAATCTGTATAATAAAGTACATAATAGAAGGCATCAATAAGGAAAATAATTATCAGAACCTAACAAAGAAACAGTATATCAGAATCATATTCGACTCTCTTTAAGTTTGTGAAAACCCACCAACATGCAAGCAAGATGAACCCAATTATTTGCTAGACAAAGCAGTACTAATGAATCAGTGAAATAAAAACAATAACATGTACACACAGTGAAAAACGTGAAAACAAATGGCGGACAGGATTAATAAATTTAAAATAAAAAAATCCAAGTGTAAAAACCAGAACAGATACTCCGACAAAAATAATCAAATCACGAGAGCAAAATGAAAATTTACCTAAATTTCAGCGAAAAGGAAAAGTACCTGCAATAGGTGGAGAAGAAACCTGAATCTGCTTCCGTCCAACCTCAGTTTACTTCATTATCTTGTTTTTTACCAAGATAAAAAGTGTTGAAGGCTCGGCCGCTCGGGCACAATCCCACCAAGTCGTATCCAATAAAGAACCCAAGGTTAGGGGAGGATGGGCTAGTAATAATTTGAGAGGACCTTCATGCTTGAATGAATGGAGCTCATAACTCAAAATTCCAACCAGACAAAAGTTAAATAATTCAGTAACACCATTCACAAGCCTTGTGTACACACAAGCTTTCATTATCATTTTTTGTAAATTCTTGGTACTGAAGACAAAAAAATATCTAAGTGATGTCGCATTATAGAGATTACAATATGAGCATAAGACCCAATGATACTTATGCATCATCATTGGGTCTTATGCTCAGATTTCTGGAATCCAAAATTCCAGAATTAAGTGTCAACACTGTTAGGGGTTAGTTTTAGGGGATACTTTCTTTCATTGTAAGATGACAAGTTGAAAACAGCACTAATGCGCTGATTTTCAAAGGGAATAGGATTTACGTCAGGCATTTCTTATAGATTTCTCTAATAGAAATCGAACAGATTTATTCCATGAAAATATGATGAGCTCAGTAGCTCAGACACAAAGATTAAACCTTGTTTTGTTACTCTGGCTCTTGGTTATGCATCAATGTCAAAACCTTTGTGCATAGTGTATACAGCTGATGACAGAAACTACTACTATCACAGAGTGATCACATAATACAAAGACCCCCATCAGTAAAGCAATAGGCTAGTAATGTAGATCTGATCTTGTAGGTCATTAAGGGGTTATCACCAATGTGTATTAAGTCCAATACTGAAATGTATCACTGCCAACACTATCCTTATATAATCGTGATGCTTTAAAGGAATATTAGGGTGTAATTATCAAGGCTTGGCCTCTGATAATCTGGTGACCCTTGACAATATATGTCCAAAGATGAGACAGCTGAACAAAGAAATGATTTTAACACTCAGAAAGTACATTTAACACTCCTCATAACCACATTAACACCAGGTGTTGGAAATTAAGCTTCCGTAGACAGAAATGCACAACATATTTCTGGAATTTTGGATGTGCGAAAATCTTCTGTCATGAACAGTTAGTTATCAATCCAGTGTTAAAGGATACAGCCCTGCCACTCCTTGAAAAACAAAAAAATACACTTCACTTAAAGAGATTTTCTCAAAAGAATGCTTCCCAATATCAGGTATATATACCATTGGGAAGAAAATCTCTTTAATTGAACTGGAATAAAAAAAATGTGCTTATACAGCAGAAGCAAAAATATGCTTATACAGCATTAACTGCAAAATAAAACCTACACTATGTTTGGATAAGCAAAAACGGAGAGAAAGGGAAGGGAGGGAAACGGAGGAAAACAAGCTCCCTTGTTTCGATAAAAGGTTGAGGGAAGGAAAGGGAGGATCCATTTCCCCTCCCTACTCAATAAACACTATCCCTCCAAATTGGAGAGATTTGGAGAGAAAATGACGCTCACCTTCACCCTCTCTTTCTTTCCCCTCCCCTTCCTCCTCTTTCTCTCCCTTTCATGGCCCTTCTATCTTGATATCCAAACACACCGCTAGTGTCTCAAGCCTTAATAGTATGCATGAACATCACATGAAGGTCTAACCAAGAAACATAAGAAATGTTTAAGAGGTTTAAATGTACAGACTATAAGATTTCTAGAGATGAATGAACCTCAACTCAAGGTCACAGTATGTTATCTGCATTATTATTGGCCTTCTTGGATACATAGTAACCATTTAACCGCTGGAATGTACTACGGAGTATATGACTAAGATGAGAAAAAGGTGCTCATATTTTGGTATGCCTGTCAGATTCTCCTCCAAAATACAAGAAAATAAAGAAAACTGAGATACAACATTAATAAATCCCCATCACTAGTCATGAGTTCATAACCATTTATAAAGCATATCACTTTAAAAATCTACCAGTCTGATTAACTCAAGGACATTGCACAGCTTGTAAATCTAAAACTCCTACCTCAATTAGGGTGCATACCTTATCAAGCAATACAAAAGTATTCAAGGATATTTCACAGCTTGTGAATCTAAAACTCCTAACTCAATTAGGGCATACCTTATCAAGCAATACAAAAGTATTCAAGGATATTTCACAGCTTGTAAATCTAAACTCCTAACTCAATTAGGGCATACCTTCTCAAGCAATTCCTTATGCTCAGTTCCAATATTTGCTCCATCTTGCACCAACATCTGACGCAATTCAGGCGCTGTTTTCCCAGCCGCTGCATAAGTCCGAAGCAATCCCAAGTAGGCACTCGAAAGGAGGGGATGACCTTTCCCTAAAATTTGACAAAATTGTTTAGCGCTATAAACATCCTTCTCTTCTATAAAATACTCAATAAAAGGATCAAGACTTCCATCAAGTGGCTTCCATTGGTTAGCCATTGCCACTTCCAAATGCCTAAAAGCAGAATTAATCAGGCGTTTCCTCAAGAAGTAGTACATGAAAGAGACGTGTGCATTCCATACTTTTTTCCCAGATCTTTCTGTAGCATCCTTTAGCAGCTGTTCAGCCTCCTCAAGCATATCATGCCTCAGGTAAGCACCTATAACAATACTTGGAATCCTGAGATCATAACTCTGGTATTTAGACTTCCACTCCTCAAAGCAAATTTTCAGCTGCTCAATATTGTCAACCTTTGATAGGGCGTGAAGCATACATATATAGCTTATGTTGTTACAAGCTTTGAATTTTGACTTCAGTTTACCCCATGCCCGAGTAACAGACTCTAAATCACCAACACTAGCATACAAGCTAATCAGATGATGATACGCTATACGGTCAGGATATATTGCATCTAAAATTTCCTCTGCCTTTTTCAAAGATGGATGAGCTTTCTGATTCTGACCAGCCTTGATATATGCTGAGGCAAAGTTGGCGTATAATTTCCACTCATCTTTAATCGATTCATGTTTTTGAGCCTCGTTCATCACTCGTTCTACACCTTCAAGATCATTACAACACGCATAGCTCTGCATCCATGTTTGATATGAGATACTACTTAAAGGAATGTTTCTCCGTTTCATCTCCTCTATAAGAGGAGGCACTTTCTCAGGCTGTTCTACTTTCATATAGAGACACATAAGATTGCTAAAGGCCACATCATTCGATGCATATTTCATCTCATCCATTTTTTCAAAAATAGCCAATGCTTTATCAGTCATCTTATTAGAACAGTAGCAATTTAAAAGAGCTCCATACAGGAAGCCTTTTTTCACACCAGGAGGAAGACTATCAAAGAACTTCTCTGCTTCATCAATACCCTTAACTTTACAAAGTATATTCAAGTGTAATCCATGCTCTGAATGGTCCATTTTACTCTTCTCCATCCATTCCAGAATCTGTATGAAGCAACATCACACAAATCATCAACTCAATTACATCATAAGCGATAAAATTCTTCTCCAACCATCACAAGCACACATAGACAATCACACAAGCACATATAGGCAATCATAAAAGCACACATAGGCAATCATATAAGCTGTCTACAACAAGAACGAACTTGAAGATGTAGCCATACAAATGCTCTAAATAAACCTAGCACATATAGCATCTTTAATGGTTAGCTAAAATATCATTTGTAGCTAGGTTTGCCACGTCAGTTTTTCAAGCAACAACATTTTTTAGCTACAATATGCTCCAATGGTCAGCAACAACATTTTTCAGCAAGTTGTTTGAGATTTTTTAACTTTTAACTTTTTTATTTTGCATTGAATACATACATCACATACTAAAAACTAAAACTTTTTTAAATCTTTATTGCCAAGTTAGTTAGCTTGGTAGAGCTAATTTGCTTTGTCTAGCTAATTTAAGAAAAATGCTCCAATAGTTTAGCTACTTGCTTTAGGAAATTGCAAGCAAGTCCCTAAATTCAACCATTGGAGTTGCTCTAAAAATGATAGTCACTAATTAAGTCACCATTCACATATTACAATCCCAACATCAAGTACCTAAAAAAAGGCAGGATCACAAAACCCCCAATACAAAAAAAAAATGGCAATAAGGGAAGAAACATTAAGCAATAATAATACCAATCAACTAGTGAATTTGTCATGGATTCATACATACTACTTAAAATTACTCAATCAAATTTCATGACATTAGGGTTGAGATTATAATCAAACAATAAAAGCCTCAATCTTTAACTTACCCTAGCACCCAATTGAAAATGTAGCAACCCTAAACTACATAAACTATAAAATCATAGTAAAAATATAAACAAAAATTGAGCGAGCTAAGTTACCTCAAGGCAATTCTGGTAGCGGCGGTACTTACGGAACTTCTTAATGCAAAAAACAAGATCATCATTATATTTCGTCGATTTATTGCTGTTGTTTCTCGAAAACTGGTCCAAAATGTCGGGAATTTTCTCGCCGGTGGACCAAATAGACGACAATCTACTGTAAAGAGTATGTTTGTCGAGTTCCCGGGGAACTGCCGGCGGTTTCTCAGACATAGAGGTACAGAGACGCCGGAAAATCTGAGAACTACCGGAAATCTGACGGCTGTTTGTGGTTAAGAGCTTGAATTTATGTATCACCATTTCGTGTTGATTTCTTTGGTGATAAACTGGGGTTTTGCCAGGGTTTCCACTAATGAAGAAAAGACTGGAGTATTGATTGTATTCCAACTTATTTTAACTTACTTAGATAATTTCGAACTTATTTTAACTTATTTAGATAATAAATGCATAACTAACTTGAAATCATAATGGCTGAAAAATGTTAGCTTAATAGTGAGGTTACTACTTAAAAAGTAGTGAAAAATTAGCTAAAATTAAGCACTTTAAAAAAAAGAAGTTAAGTATAATTATTTAATTAGGTTATATATTTTTTTCAAGTATGGTCACGTGACTCTACTTAAACCCCTTGTATATGCCTCTGGTTGGTGGTGAGAGGTGAGCAAAGACCATCACCATGTAGTCAAGTACCAATGATAGGGGATTTGTACAAAACCAACTGAATCAGCAGAGATCAGAGGATCTATACAAACTCGAGTTGGAAGAAAAATTTGACTTTAAAAATTAGCTAAAAATGAAATATCTCTTCATTCAAAAAGAAGGGGTTTGAGCGATTTTAATAGCTAAGTAGGAGTTTCTCTTAATTTGATCGTTGCGTGAAATTATAATAAAATAGGAAATCAGTTCATGTACAAAAGGTAATTCAATGACAACAACTCACTAATCTATCAAAGGTTCGGTTCGTTTTTTAGAAGATAATTTCTCATATACTCCATTAATCAAGTCGTGTTAGTTGTTATTGTAGATTACGGTCAATTTCTCGGATCTGATCACTTTCTAGTTTCTAACAGTTGTGTAGAAGTGTAGAACATCATAAGTTAGAAGTTAGAAGTTACTAGAAGTTAGAAGTCAAGTTAGGCATAATAAGCTAAAAATAAATATGTGTACTGTTGGGCCTTCATGCAAAACATGGGCTACAGAGAAATGGATTTACATTATGTGTGAATAAACTTTTGGGCCCATAAGGGCCTCAGTCAGAGGCCTGAACTTTATGCAACTAGGTTAAAGATAATTGCAACATAAATACTTCGTACATAATTATCAAATTACGATTGACCATTCCACCTCACCATTTTGACCTTGGGGATCAAGTTTCTAGTTTAGCCAACTCCATATAAATCAAGGATTTGACCTAGAAACTATTCTCTACCTAAATTGGTAACATTGTGGAGAAAATGGTTAATTCGAGAGGGATACCAAAAGCGTATAATCACTCGTCTGTTAAATATGGGTAGCTTTGTCAAATTATATTAACATTTCGGAAAAAATAAGTGTATTAACGTTTATTACTCCGTACTACACTAGGGGTTAGTGACTTGTCAGTCACAAAACATAATGGCAAATAAGGGAGTGTTAATAGACTCTCATGTACTAGTTTCCTACACCGATGCCATCCAAGACACCATCACAGTCAATATCCACTACCGTGACCTCCGTGAAGGCGCCATTGCCGAGAAGGCGATGACATTCACGGATACGGCCCGTGGGTTCTTCCCAAAGTACGATGGGCCGGAGTTCCGGGTCGAGTCTCCCCTTACATGGAAGAAGATAGAAGGGTGGTTGTTACTTGTATCACATGGGAGTAGATAGTTGTTCCCATGCTTATGTCATTGATAGTATTCTCAAGTGTTCTTACTACCAAGTACATGACTCTGCTTCCCTCTCCTTGGACGTCCACCTCGAAATCTCCGATGAATGCTCAAATGTTCCGAAGCAGTCGCGTCTTCATCCGAGGGAAGACGATTTGGAGGACAATGTGTGTATTTTAGCATGCAAGAAATGTTGTTTTTAGGTGTTTGTATGAGTAGTTATTTCTAAGATGCAAAATGTTTAGTGTACTTGGTTAATTGTATAATTAGTGATTGTACTTGGTTAATGAAATCAAAATATCATAAGACTTCTCATTGAAGGTGACAATCTGCTCATCATCTACGCCACAAAGGAACTTGGGTTGTTCCATGGAAATTGCATAATATAATTACAGACATCAAAGCTCTCTCCTACACTTCGAAGTTCGAACACTGAGAAATCAAGCATATCTACAAAGAAACAAATATAGCTGCAGACTAGATTGCAAACGTCTAACACCTTGATTAACAATAACACCTTGGTATCAGGTGAATGTTTTCTGTAAGTGTTTTTAGCTTTTTCTGGTATGGTCTGGTCTAATAAGCAATCAAAATAAGGTGAAGAACATCGCCTAAATCAAAGGTACTGCAAAATAAAGCATTTCCCCCGATAAAAGGATGTCAAGACTCAAGAGCATTGCACACCTAGCATATCTTCTGGAGTAACTCTTCATGCTCAGTACTAATATCTACACCACTTTCCTCCATCCTTTGACGCATCTTCGGGGCTGTTTGACCTGCAACTGCATAAATCTGAAGCAACCACGAGTAGGTCCGCGAGTCAAGAGGCTGAACTTCCTCTATCTTTCGGCATAGTTCTTCAGCACCTTTAACATCCTTCTTTTCTTTGAAATGTTCAAAGAAAGGATCAAGCTTTTCTGACAATGGCTTCCATTTACCAGCTAATGCTGCTTCCATATGCTTCAAAGCAGAAGCAAGTTGATGTTTCTCCAAGTAGTAGTTCAGGAAAATGATATGAGCAATCCTCACTTTCAATTCAGCCATTTCTTCAGCTTTTTGCAACAGCTTTTTAGCCTCTTCAACCATTTCATTCCTCAGAAAAGCACCTATTAAAACAGCTGGTAGTCTGTCATCATAGCTTATGCAACTCAACTCCCATTCCTCTAACAGCTTTTTGAGACCTTCAATATCATCTAACGTTGACAAAGCTCGAAGCATTATAAGGTAGCTCATGTTCGGACAAACACTGAATTTTGACTTCAGTTTCTGCCATACCTGATAAACAGACTCTGAATCACCAATACTAGCATACATTGAAATCAGAATATGGTATGCTTTTCTGTCAGCTTTTTTAGGTTTATCAAACAGTTCTTCCACCTTTTTCAAGGCAACATTAGCTTTTTCAGATTGACCAGCCTCAATATAAACTGCAGCAAGGTTGCTATATATTTGCCAATCTTCTTTTACAGAGTTTTGTTCTTCAACCTCTTGCATAACTCGTTCAACACCCTCAAGATTGTTAAGATATCTATGACTCTGAATCCAGATATAGTATATATGGTTGTGTAATGGTATGTTTCTCTTCTTCATCTCTTCTACAAGAGAAGTCACCTTTTCTGGTGTGCCTGTTTTCATATAAAGACTCATGAGATTACTGAAGGCCAGATCATTGGACGTGTACTTCAGTTCATCCATCTTCTCGAAAAGAGCCAATGCTTTATCCGTCATCATTTTAGTACAGTAGCAACTTAGAAGTGCTCCATATGTATATTTGTTCTTGGCTTCAGAAGGAATGCTGTCAAAGTAGTTCTCAACATCACTGATTTCCTTAACTTTACCTATTATGTTTATACGTAATGCATAGTCTGTATCAGAATTGCCGAATTTACCTTTGTTCATCCAATCAAGTATCTGCAAAAAGAAAAGTATATTCAACACAAAAAGAACAGCATCAAGAGTAGCAATTTGAAGCTAGAAGAGAGAGAACTGAATGCAAAAACAACATTGTACTGGAGTTAAAAATTCTTATCTACTTCAAGAAAAGAAAACTAATCTACAAGTACTTCATAAATTATCAAGAATCAAATCATCTCAAACAGAAAATCTATCCCTAATTCATTCGGAGTATGAATTGAAATATTTTGACAAGAAAATCAAAAGGAACGGAGCAGCACTGCAGCAGTTCTTCTAAAGTACAGAGGAAGAACTAAGAAGAGAAGGGGAGACAGAAAATAATGGTGATTTGGGTTTATTATCATGGATTTCCTTTTTACAAAATGGTTAGTTCTTTAAATGACTGTTATAACAGAATCACCAATCATATTTCGAAACTTGGATTAATGACTACCTTTACAAATCTACCATGGGATTCTACAAAAAAACTTTCAGCAACCAGACTCCACAGTAGGCAGAGATCCATCAACGTCCGTAGGAATATGGATTTGTATTTTGGTCTTCTCCAGAAGGATTTATGATCATTAATCGTCTGATTATATAATTAGGAAGTTCGAGGTCTCAAATTTCAGAACCAAAAGTGAAAACTATACAGTAATAAGTGAGGCCATGATCGGCCATGAGATAGGAATTTGATTGATTTCTCTGTCAAAACCATTTAAGAGCTATTTATAGAAGGAGCAAGCCCAAAACAGCACATAAAGAAAGGGATACAATAGGAGGAAGGGGAGGGTAAACAAAGGGAGGGAGGGAGGGAAAAAGTAAGCTCCATTTTGCCTCCTAATGATATAGTAAGCAGTATATTGACAATATCTTGAGCTGGTTGGGAAATCAGAAAAGGAACTCTGACAACTGTTCAATTGCTTTTGTGGTGCAAACAGAAATTCAAGGGATCTCAATTCAGGAAAAGGGTTCTTTCCTCTGCTCTAGATGCGGTTACATGCAAGATATGGCAAATCTAGGAAAAATGCTTTGTGGAACTCCTCTGTTTTCAGTGCAGGAAAAGTTGTAATTTGTAAAAGACGTCAAGTTTGATGTAAAAAATGGAGTTAAAAATGTAAACAAAAAGAAAATCAGTAGTGTAGATCAAAGTTGGTTTGATAATCTGTAAAGTTAGAGGTCATTTTTAGGCTTTGCGACCTAAGCCGTTTAGGTTCCCTTTAGGGTTTAGGGGACTCCTTCCTAGGGAAGGTTTGCCCCCCCTTAGAAAATTTAGGATGTATTGATTTTTGGTGTGAATACAATATTTTACTTACCAACAAAAAAAAAAGACAAAGTGTAAGACCTAATGCATGCTAAAGAGAAGCTGGGAGAAAAATTCCTTCCTACTCCGTATAATATAGAGGATCACAAGGACAAAAGTGCAGCTAAACATAAATCGTCAAAGAACACACATTTTACAAGCTATCTTTCGAGAATGAACAATAGTGGGTAAGATTGGACATTGTAGAAAGAGGGCTGAATAAAAAGCTTTTAATACTTGCCTTCCAAGACAAAGATAGATCTAAACTTGTTTCATAATCATGGGAAATAAAACCAAGTTATATGCCCCCCTGCAATCGAGAAATCCATCACTTACATTACTCAAGCAATCCCTAGTTAATCCAACATAAATTTGTGTTCCTCATGAGAAATCTTAACACATCATGCTAATCACTGAAGATTCACAAGTTTCAAAATGGTGTTTTTATGATAAGATAGATGATTTTGGATCATCATATTTTTCCAACCCAAGTTCATTGAACCGTTTTGAGCCTTCCTATGCTAAAACCATTACATTTATGTCAAAATCTATCCATATTCATCTAACACATATAATCTATTACTCCATAGATAAAGAAAAGATAATCCAACTGCCATTTATCTTCAGGAAACCCTACCTCGACTTAGTTATACACTAGTTTGTTCAGCACTGTAAATATGTAATAGGATCCTCTCCCCTTTTTCCCCTCCGTTTCCTATCTTCAAATTATGACATCTACACTAACAAAAAACTAAAATTCGGAAAAAGCCCCGCATTTCCCTCTTCATGCATTCATAATCTTCAATCTAAGAAATGATCATCCATATATTTGGGAATCCACCAAGGTTAAAGTTCTAGTTTATTCAAGGTTCATAGTAAAATCGGCCACTAGTTTGCCTCCTTGGTGATGTTTGGTTGACATTCTAATTCATTTCCTAGGAAGTCAAAAGTAAAAGGTTGTATGATTGACATGAGCATGGAAAGTGAAATTGGGAGGAAGTTGCTTACCTTGAGAATTCTACCTTTCTATGCTCAACCAAACAGGAATACACAATTCCTAGGAAGTTAAAATACATGGGAAATATAACTTCCCAAGTGCAACCAAACATCACCTTAGAGTGTAAAGCATTACAATTTGCAATTACACCATTTTGAGTAGCAAGTAGCAACCATCAATTGGACAACAGAAAAATTGTACACAGTTTATTCATACTAGTTCACAGGAAAAAAGAAAAATCAAAATAAATGTCACTGAAAAATGCAAACTTCAATCATTCAATCATACTATTATCCCCATTTCCCAATTTCCCAAATACACATTTCAGGATATTGCAAAATAAAATCTGGGCAGAAACCAAAAATCAAACTTTTTGCATAATTTTTCCCCAAAAAAGAAATGAAGCAAAAACAAAGTAGCTAACCTCAAGGCATTGATGGTAATGGCCAGACTTACGGAGATCTTTAAGGCAAGAAAGAAGATCAGTCCTCTTGACATGCTCCCCATTATGCAATATCCTGTATAAAACGGCTGAAACCTTCTCCCCTGTATTCACTACCGCCCATATTTGCTTACGCAGAAGTTGTTTGTCGATTATACGGCGGCTTTCCGACGGGTTTTCATACGGAACTAGCGGTGTGGCGGTGGAGAGTCGCCGGAGTAGTTGAGATTCTCCGGCGATGAGACGGATGGTGACTCTTATGAGGTTCATTTTGTGTTTCAGTGATTGAATTTGGAACATGGTGTTGTTAGTTTGGTGGTGCTGGGGTTTATCAAGGGTTTTTCTAATTGGGGGTGTTATGGACATTTCACGATAGTCAAGTACCATCTAGTCAATCTTTGTTTGACCTAGGAAGTTAAAACTATTTGATCAATTGATTTTTATTTTTATTTTTTGTGAACAAAGCCATAAAAAGCAAGGAATAAATGATATAGACGAGATTCGATCTCAAGTCTGGGTACCACCTCTCAAGACTTTTATCAACTAAGCTAGTTGACATTCATATTTGACCATTTGATATTAGTATATGTTTTCAAATTTACTACAAAAATGTCACTTTCACTAACTAAATTTGTCAATCATCGAGATCAATTAGCAACTTCTCTTCGACAGACCTAATGTTCCGATGGGTGTTTTAAATCTCATAACCTCGAGGTTTTAAAGGACATGTATATGCCCTAACTAGTAGCCTACTAGGTCAAACTAAATAAGTACTACATGGTCCATAATTAAAATCTTACGAAATAAGAATATATTTAGTATTCGACTTAGTCGACTATACATAGTTTGTGATTGGTATTACGAGTTTGAGAATACTAAATACCTGACTATACTAATCAACAAATTTGTGGATATCAATTAACTTAGTTGATAAAGTCTTGAGCGGTGATACCCAAGACCTGGGATCGAATTCCGTCTACATTATTTGTCGCCTTGCTCTTAGTGGCTCACTTTACACCCAAAAAAACTAATCAACGAATTTCAATAATCTACTTCTCTCACACAAATCTAAATTGTCCATAACAAAGGGGTAGTTGTGGGAATTTTCACAAGATTAAATTTCCCAAAACATATACTCCTAAAAATAAAACAAAAAATGTCAAGTACTCAAGCATATCTTCTGGAGCAACTCCTCATGCTCAGTACTAATATCTACACCACTTTTCTCCATCCTTTGACGCATTTCCGGGGCGGTTTTACCAGCATCTGCATAAGTCTGAAGCAACCACAAGTAGCCCTTCGAGTTAAGAACCCGAACTTTCTCTAATTTTCTGCATAATTCTTCAGCACTGTCAACATCCTTTTCTACTTTGAAATGTTCAAAAAAAGGATCAAGCTTTTCTGTTAATGGCTTCCATTTTGCAGCCATTGCAGCTTCCAAATGCTCCAAAGCAGAATCAAATTGATGTTTCCCCAAAAAGTAGTTCATGAAAACAACGTGGGGCGACCTTATTGGCCGTTCAGCTTTACCTTTAGCATGTTTCAGCAGGTGTTCAGCCTCTTCAACCATGTCATGTTTCAGGTAAGCACTCATCGCAACAGCCGGTAGCCTGTCATCATAGATTTTACAGCTCATCTCCCACTCTTCTAGAAGCTTCTTGAGGCCTTCAATATCATCTAGAGTTGACAGTGCTCGAAGCATAGAAAGGTAGCTTACGTTCTGACAAATTTCGAATTTTGACTTCAGTTTCTGCCATGTCAGATAAACAGATTCTGAATCACCAGTACTAGCATGCATAGAAATCAGATAATGATATGCTTTTCTGTCAGCATTTTTAGGGTTGTCAAAAAGTTCCTCTGTCTTTTTTAAGGCATCACGAGCTTTCTCAGACTCACCAGCTTCAATATAAACTGCAGCAAGGTTGCTGTATATTTGCCAATCTTCTTCAACAGTTTTGTGTTCTTGAATCTCTTTCACCAATTGTTCAACACTTTCAAGGTTGAAGACATGTCTATAGCTCTGAATCCAGCTGTAGTAAATCGGGTTGGTTAGTGGGATGCTTCTCTGCTTCATCTCTTCTACAAGCAACGGCACCTTCTCTGTTTCACCTACTTTGGTATATAAACTCATGAGACTGTTGTAGGCGAAACAATTAGACACGTAATTCAGTTCATCCATCTTTTTGAAAAGTGCCAATGCTTTATCCTTCATCATTTTAGTACAGTAGCAATTTAGAAGTACTCCATATACAGAATCGTTCTTGAGTTCTAGAGGAATGGTGTCAAAGTATTTTTCAACATCATCAATGCTTCTAACTTTGCACATTAGATTTAATCGCAATGCATAGTCTGCAGCTGAATAGCTATGTTTACCTTTATCCATCCAATCAAGTATCTGCAACAATAAAAGATAGGATACAAGTGCCTGAAATTAGAAATGCGGTCACTCAAAAGCATCTATCCATATATCTCTACCTATATTATTAGTACAGAGTACTATACTTAGAGCATGTTTGGTATAGAATTTTTAAGTGATGGAAATGGAATCAATTCCATTACCTAATGTTTGGTATGAGAGGAGTGGTAACACAATGGGAAATAAACCAAGTTATATGCCCCCATGCATTCTATACAGTCCTTTGATCAAATGGGAAAAAAATGAAGCCTAACTCATGTAAATGTAAAGCTGTTTGCTTTAATTTAATATAAAGGTTCAGATGCATATAAAGATGCATATAAGTTGCTGAATAAGCTCGGTAATATTCAACACTCACAGGTAACATCAAGGTGTCAGCAGGCAGACCGGCAGAGCATGAAAATCAAGCTCCAACCAGTACTTGTGATTTACGAGCTAGCACGAACGCAAATTTGGAAAGTGGAAACATATCGGTCAAAAATTGTAAATGAGGATTTTGTGAACTGTACATACATTTGCCTAAGTTATGTATCGAAAATACTACTTTGTGCCCCCTATTTCCACCAACTAACCAACCAAACACTAAACACCTACAAAGGAGCATTAAATCATATTTCACAAACAAGTTGGTTTCTCAGTCATTTTGGACAGCAGAAATTAGGGATGTTTTATCAACTTGGTTCGTTTATATGATTGATTTCAGTTAATTAACCATATCGCACCTCCAGTTCTTTCCTTTAAGCCCTTCTATTCGAAGATAAACAAAGAGTGTTCAACATACATAGCTAAAATCCATGACGCAAAGCTGTCGAGCTTCCAAAAAGAACAGGATGTTTTAGGACACTACATTCTCCCTTATTTCCCCCGAAAGCATGAGAATACTACACCAGTAAAAAGTCATCAGTCTATCAATTCATAGTTGATCCAACAAAAACAAAAGTCTCAATTGATGAGCCTAATGACGAAGCTTAAGACAATGCTGAGGACTAAAGATTCACAAGTTTCAGAACAAACTTCTAGCTTTTTATGCTATAGTATAACCGTATAAGCCTTCGAAGTATTATACTGCAAATTCTTCTCTCCTATGCCAAAGCCATACATTTATGCCAAAATGACGAATCCCCATTCTCATTACTTTAACAAACAAAATTTACAAGATTAGAACCATTAATCCCCTTCCCTGTTAGTTGTTCCCTGGTTTGTTCCTCAGAATGCAGTATTTTCTACATTAGCCATGCAAATATGAACTAGGATTCGCTCTATTTCATTTTCTCCACTTCCTATCTTAAAATTACAACACCTAAGCTAACAACAACAACAACAACAAATTCCCGGAATATCCCCTTTTGTGCATTCACAATCCTTAATTCAAGAACTAAACCATCCATTTCGGGGTCCAAACTCCGCAAATACACCAATATATGAGTATCAACGAGGTTAAACGTCAAGTGACTTGTGACCAAATTGGATACAAGTCACATGTCAGTACCAATAACGCAAATGACGCGTATTGGTACTCCTTAGCAGTGTATTGGTAACCAATACCACAAGTCACTTTTGACGTATACTTCCTTGAGTGTCAACCATAGTAAAATTGGCCACTAGTCTGTGTCTTATAGTCTAGTATATGCTTCATTAAGCATTGCAAATACCCTTTCTTAGCAACAACATCAATAGCTTAGTCAATTCACACACAAAAGTAAATGCTAACTAGCTTAGTTAATTAGAGTCTCAAGGTGGTATACTCAAGAACAAATATTCACAGAGAAATGAAACCAATAATAAATGTCACCCAAAAATGCAAACTTCAGATATTCAATTAACATTTGTAAAAAATAACAAATGAAATCGGAAAAAAAAAGTGAAGCAAAGTAACCTCAAGGCAAGGATTGTAGTGGCCAAACTTGCGCAAAGTTTGTAGGCAAGAGAGAAGGTCAGGGCTAAGGAACTGCTCGCCATTTCGCATAATCTGGTACAAAACATCCGAAACTTTTTGGCCTTTGTTCAGCACCGCCCATAATCTCTTCTGCAGATCCTCTTTGGAGATAGTACGGCGGCTTCCCGGCGGATTTGTAGACGGGACTGGCGTTGTTGCGGTGGATATTGACCGGAGGAGCTGAGGTTTGCCGGAGATGAGACGGACGGTAGTGATTGTGAGCTTCAAATTTTGTTTCAACATGGTTTTAGGTTGGTGCCTTGGTGGTGGGGTTGGGGTTTATGAAGGGTTTGGCACTTTGGCCTTAAGGGTTATGGTCTTATTGGAGGGTGAAAATTATTATGGGAGGGATGATTAAAATTTATGTTGGGTTTTTTATGATACAAATATACAATATCTGCAAAATAAATTCGAAAATAACAAATGCTTATTATTTAGAATTGTACTGAAAATAAAAACTAATTCGCTCTAGTATATGAAATAAATTTTTAGAAGATAAAATTCATACTCCGTACATATATTAACTTTATTTATCCGAATAAACCAGAGACGCGTTGTGAATTACAAGAGGGGAACGGGGGAATTGAAATTTTGTACATAAACCTCGATTTTTCTAAACTTATATGCCTATTTTAGTCAAGCTACTCGATTGACAATACGGGCATGAATTTTCCTCCGAAAGCCACTCGAATAAGCAATGAGCATGGAAAGTATGACAACAATGGATTAACTTGGCTAATCGTTCTTCGCTTTGCATTTTCTTAAGGCATATAGAACATGAATTTTGTTCATCTTCATCATAACTCGTGTTATCTCTTGCATGTGAGAGCTCTAAGGTGGATTTCACTTCAACAAAGTACTTTGTTCCCCATTGAATTTGATTGCGGCTGCCTTCAGATCATCGTTATTATCATAACCACCACCCCACGTAATATCATTTTCGCTATTATCACACAAGTCCTCTTTTTTCCCTATAGATTGTCGGTTCATCAACTTCTTGAACAAGAGTGATATCCGCGACAAAAACAACCTTGAATTTTGTACTATATTTGACAAAGTTGAAGTCGAATTCAAAGCAACTCTTAATATAGTCACATACCTGTTGCGCAAGATTTTGTTTGATAGCTTTGGTTTGGTAGTTAAACAAGGTAGGGCAAGCAAGAGTTTTTAGTGTCAAATCATAGAATTGACCATAATAGAGGTACTTATGGCTAAAACTCATTACATCTTGAGATATCTTACTATGAACTTTGTGACCCTTGTGTTGTTTTTCAAAGGTGACATTAAAGAGAAACAAACCGCGCGTGAGAGGAACGGATGGTTCTTTCCATCGGAAGATCCTTAGGCTTGTATGTTGAGCTTCGCGGTTTCTCGTAATACTACTCATCTTTGTAATTCTTAGCTTCGTTTTAGGTGTGTTAATATAAGTTTTAGGATGCACAAGTTTGATTTATAGACTTCAAAAATCCTAAACCGATTTGTAAAGTATAGCAATGTCCCCCAATTAGTCCCAAGTCCTAAACCATGTTGTAAAAGGTAGCCGATTATTATCTATTTAAAATTTGGTTAAGATATGGCACATTCATTATTTAATCTTCCAACTAATTACATTTAATTGTTGCCAATTACTCCAATACTCTACGTATAACAAGAGTACAAGATTAAGAGAAGTTTGGTTCAAACTCACTAGAAAGAAAATAGAAAATCTATTTAGAATTGGTAAAAATGTACTCCTTACTGCCTACTAGTGTTTTTTTTTAAAAATGCATCACTTGCATGGACACATACGAAGTAGTTTCAGGAATCTCATACAAAATTATTATTAAATGGTGCAAGTGAACCAATCTTTAATTTATTTATTAAAGAAAAATAACAATGGAAATTCGAGACCATTAAAAAAAAAAAAAAAAAAAGTGAGGACCATAAAAGAGATTTTGAATAATATATTAGTCTATTAGGGTTTACTTACCATATTTTAATAGAATCACTTCAAGCCATCACTTGAAGCCCGTTAGCCATATGTGTTTAAGGTTTGCTAAAAAAAGCCCACCAATTAGATGGAGTAGCAAGAAGCACCTATAATGGAGTTACTCAACACAACACTCACCAATTTGACATTTCTGCCGCCCCAAACCACCCACCTGACCTCCCAAACTCCGCCGCATTTGCTAGCGGCGCAACCGTCCTCATCCTGTTCTATTAACTCCCACTCTTTCTCTCTCTTTTCCGACATTGCTGGGGTTCGTTTGCTTCCCAGATTAAAGCTTGGTTTAAGGTAACTTTCTCGTATTGCTTGATTTCTTCTAGGTTTGGATTGAAACTTGATAAATATTGTTTCTTTTAATATATTATAGTATTAGGCATTTGGGTTTGTGATTGAACAAAACAGATTGAATTAGACTTCTGGGTTGTTTATGGTATCCAATTAGCTAGTTAGTAATAACGATATAGAATGATTAAAGCTTGGTTTAAGGTAACTTTCTCATATTGCTTGATTTCTTCTAGGTTTGGATTGAAACTTGATAAATATTGTTTCTTTTAATCTATTATAGTATTGGGCATTTGGGTTTGTGATTGAACAGATTGAATTAGACTTCTGGGTTGTTTATGGTATCCAATTAGCTAGTTAGTAATAACGTTATAGAATCTAAATAGAGAATACCCAATTCAATCTTGTTTGAGGTTTTCTTATATTTTAGGATTTCTGGAAAGTTTTTTAATTTGGCTGAATTTGGGTTCTTAAGAAAGTCCATAACTTTTGAGTGTTCTTTTGGGGATTGATTTAAACTTTGATCTCTTGAGTGTAGCCTCCTTACTGTAACTTTTATGGTATTTAGCAAATTTATAGCCTAATTGATTACAGGAGCAATGTATATATATGTGCTACATCAGATAAGAATCTATTGTTGTGCTGCTACTTATTTTGCAAAGTTTTGATGATTGAAATTATGGAACAGGATTGAATTGCTTGGGTGTTGAAACTGAAAGAAAAAAGAAGCTGAAGTGAAGTGTGAGGGAAGAGAGTCTATTCTGGCTGAACTGTGTCGAGGCTTAAATCGACATGGTAATGATCCCAGTTGCAAGTGTTATTGCATTCCACACAGATTTGAATGCATGATATGATTTGCAGTTTTGGCAAACACCGATCTGCCTACAGAGCTCTTATATCCAGATTTGTTAAAGCAGGACTTTTAAATCAAGCGATTGAAACTTTTGACGAGATGATTAGTTCAAACTGTAGAGTTTTTAGTGTTGATTACAATCGGTTTATCGGGGTTCTTATCAAACAATCCCGTCTCGATTTAGCTGAGCATTATTACAACACAATGATCCCACAAGGGTTTTCTTTGATTTCTTTTACATATTCGAGATTTATATGCGCTTTATGTGAGGTGAAGAATTTTCAGCTCATTGACTCTCTTCTTGAAGATATGGAAAAACTTGGATCAGTGCCGGATATATGGGCATACAATATATATTTACATTTGTTGTGCCAGGAAAATCAAATAGATCTTGCTCTAGGCTTATTACAGGATATGATTCAGAAAGGTAGACTACCTGATGCTGTAACTTATACTATACTTCTCAGTGGTTTGTGTAAGGTAGGGCAATTTGACCATGCTGTTGAGATTTGGCATACTATGATAAAGAATGGGTTACAACCAGATGATAAAGCTTGTAGGGCTCTGGTTCTTGGTTTATGTAGCGGTGGTAAAGTTGATTTAGCTTATGAGCTTATAGTAGATATCATGAAATGTGGAGCAACTGCTGGTATACTGGTTTATAATTCCCTTATTAGTGGGTTTTGTAAGGTTGGTCAGATCAGTAAAGCACTTGCTATCAAATCTTTCATGAAGAAGAATGGATGCGACCCGGATTTGGTCACATATAATATACTGTTAAGTTATTGCTGTGATCAGCTTATGCTAATAGAAGCTGAGAAACTGATGGAAAAGATGGAAAAGAATGGACTCAAACCTGATATATACAGCTACAACCAATTTCTGAAGGGTCTTTGTAAAGCTAAGCGTCTGGATAAGGCCTACTTGTTGCTTGATGTTATGGAAGTGAAAGGGTTATGTGATGCTGTCTCTTACAATACTATTATTAGGGGACTATGTAGTGGCCATCACACTAAAAGGGCTTACAAGCTTTTTGAGGAAATGGTTAGGAAAGGTATCGTACCTGATACTACGACATTTACCATCCTAATAAAAGCTTTTCTTAGCGAAGGTAGTTCCAATGTTGCCAAGAGTCTTCTTGATCAAATGACAGGAATGGGGATTTTTCCTGATTGTGTTTTGTATACCATAATTATTGATCATCTTTGTAAGACGGGGAAGATTGATGCGGCTCAGGGTGTTTTCAATGACATGGTAGAGAACGGGACAACCCCGGATGTGATTTCATACAATGCTCTCATAAATGGGCTTTGTAAAGTTTATAGAGTGAATGAGGCTATGAGATTGTACACCAATATGCAAAAGGAAGGACCTTGTCCTGATGAGGTGACTTTCAAATTGATAATTGCAGGGCTGATACGGGAAAAGAAGATTTCAGTGGCTTATGGCTTGTGGGACGAAATGATGGAAAAGGGATTTACTCTGAATAGATCAATCTCTGAAAAACTAATTAATGCACTACATTCAAAAGACAGTTCATAGTTAAGTGATACACTATTTGATATTTTGATCCTGTTGTTGAGGCGCTAACTGGCTGCAACCTCAATTAATTTCCAAGGGTTGCATGAATTCCGGGCCAGAAACACTTTAAAATTTCCTTTTTTTTCGTAATTTTGGCACAAAGAGATGTTGCAGATACACGTATCTTGTTTAATTCACCATCAGCAACTTGCAACCTTAGTATGAGAAGGTTGTACGGGCTTGTGATTTTTCAGAGAACTTACAGCAAACAAGTTAAGACAGAGCAATGGTTAGAATCTCATCTCACGTTGTCATTGTTATCATAACCATATTTGACGGATTTGGTTGATTGTTAATCAGGGTGCTTTTTTTATTGACAAAATTGTTTCTATTGACATTTTTAGGTTTCGTTGCTCTGGGTTTATAGTCAAGGTTAGTAGCAAAGAGAATTATGCTTGCAGACAGGGACAAACTACATCATTGGCAGCAAATAGCTATGGTAGGGTGTTGTTTTTCCCCTTTACTTATATACCTTGTGAATTGTGATGTACTTGTAGATTTGCTCAGTTGACAACTTTGACTTTCTATATAGGAGTATTCAATAATGTGGTTCTGTGATCAATTATATATGGGGAAATCAGTTGTCTGTCTTTGCAAATGATGTTTTATTGAATTGTCATTTGCCATTTGAAGGTGTTAGATCATATCACATTCTTTGAACCCAGTTATTTTACAATTGCAACGTTCCAGTCAAGTTCAGTTTCTTTGTGGTCATTATTAGTATGTTCCTTATGGAAACTTCTTGAGCCCAATCAAGAAGGAAAAACACTACCTCTTTATTGTAGGGAAATCACTCGATTACAACCTATATACCCTAAACTCAAGTTCCTCTCGAACTCAAGTTCCTACTTTGATTCCAGTTAATCACAATGCTACTCTTGCTCTCACAATGCAACGACTTAACTCTAAGTCTTTTAAAAGTTCACTCAAGTGCTCAACCCTTTGAACCCAAATCACAACTCCATAACTTGAAACTCTAGTGTTTTAGAAAGTTTAACAGTAATAGGAACACTCTTAGTAAAGTGACTTTTTGGAAAAACTGTTCTGTACTTGGAATATGTACACTTATCAGTTGTGATTTTTCCAGATGAAGAGCCTGCCTTTAATAGAGGAGCTCAACTAGGGTTGTTCCACTAAGTTCTCAACTCGTCTATTGTGACTTCTCACTTCAAGAAATTGCTAATTTGTGAGTGCTAAATTGTCGGTTGATTTTTCTAGTATTATATATTTTTGCCAGAATTTGTTATGTATTACCCTCTTGGATTCACAGCTGGATTTTGATGTACTATAGGAGTAGGACTATGTTAAAAGTCTTTGATCTTTATCATAACTTTTTCCAATTGTTAGTGGAAGAGACTCATCCGCTAGCATGTTGCTTTCACATTTACTAGTGTCTTAATTCCCATCCCAAGCATTGCACCTGCTATTTTACACCACTCTTTCTTACAAAATCTCTTCAATGTGCTTAGTCAACATGGACAGGAGTAAGCTAATTTAACTACTTTACTAGTACCTTGTGTAGTGTATAGGTTTAGTAAGCACATGAACTGTTCTAAAGCCTATCATTCTTCCAATGTGGTGAATATTAGCATGGTAAAGGTTCTTTTCCTTATTTTCAAATTCTCTGTACTTTTGACAGTATCTAAATGTGCCATAACTCGTGCGTACTTCTTAAGAAAATTTTAAAAAATGGCAGTATAGGATCTCTTTAGATCCACATTAGACCAGTGTGTGAAAAATGGCACAGTCGATAGTGTCTCTCTAGATCCATACTGTAACTCATTCAAAAGGCTTTGTTTATTTGGTTCCTGTATGGATGTGTCTTCTGTGAAAGCAGTGATATAATTTTGGACATGATCGTGTAATCATGACAGTAATATGACCATTTTACCCCTAACTTTTTTGCAGAATGAGTACAAATCAAAGGCTTGGATTGAAATGGACTCTGACAAAGTCCATTTGGAGCTCGTTGCTGAGTAGAAGGACCAAGTGTAAGGTCTGAGGAGTGCTTCCAGTATGTTCTACAAGCTATCTAGCTGCTAATGGACACAACCCAAAATCAACCCGAAACCCTAAACCCGAACCTGACCCATTGACCCGAATTGCCACCCCTAATTCTAGCACCAGTTCATCATCCCCATCAACCTAGCTCCCAACTCGAAGAATGCAGAAGGATTTCTGGTGAACAGCCAAAGAGTGAGAGCAGAGTAGAATGGCTACAGTTACAGACTTGCAGTGTTACACACAGAAAAGTTGAGAAAGGAAACTACAGATGGATGAAGGAGAGAGATGAGCATTCAACATGCAATGTTGCTGGAATTCTAGAAAAGACATTCAGGGATACTTGCAGTACTTCTTTCACCCCAAGTCAGTAGATCATTTTCAATGACTGTACTGTTCTCTACTGTTTTTTGTAGAGTTATAGTCGTTTCTAACATCTGTATGTAAAGAAAAAGTGAAGCGTTGGAATAACATAAGTCACCTTCTTCTTTCATTCTATGTTTTTTTTTATTGATACTTTTGTGAATGTTGAGAAGTTTAGTTCTTGGATAAACGTAGACACATAATACATGATTACTTATATGAAGTGCAGAAGCAGGATTTTGATAAGCTGACTGCTGAGATTGAACAGTGGTTTAGTTGTAACATTCAGATAGTATTTCTCTGTAAGTTTGTAAGTTTGAATAATTAGTGGCACTTAAATGTTTCATTAAGTTTTTCTGTCAATGTACTTGATATTAGCAAGGTTACAGTAATCATGTCAGTCACAGCCACATTGAGGTTGCAGTGAGCCGTACTGGCTTGCTGCGGCCTGTAGAAGTCGCGTTTCTATTGCAGGAGTCGGGTGCACAGCAAGCCCTAGATTATGCCATGCCGGGATCGAAAGACAGGTCAATCTTTGGAGTACAATAAGATGAATCAGACGGAAATCATCTTCATATCTTCATCGTGGCTACAACAGATTTATATATAGACCTCGTCGGCAAAGAAGGCTGTAAATGAGTAAATCACAGCGATACAAAAGATGGCATACAAAAAGTTCGATATACTACGATCATGGCTTTGTTGAAAGGAAGTATTTATTTGATTTAATTTGTACTACGTGTGTATTTATTAGATTCAAATCTGTTTGTAGATGCGTATGTCTTTTCATCAAAGAATTAATTTGTAATAAAAATAATAATAATAAAAAAAAAATTTAAAGAAAAAATAAAAGTTGCAAGCTGGGGTTGACTAGTTGTTAGTGGTTTGTATTAGCTAGTTTGACTTGCTATTTAAATTAGTTCTTTGTGTAAAGTTTTTGGCAAATTAGTTGTTAGTTGTTTAATGTATAAAATGACCATTAAGTACATTAACAGAAGGTGATATAGGTTGAAAAGGGTTGTAAAGTTGTCAACATAGGATAAAGTTATAATTTGAAACCCACTTCTTCAAACTTCTAATGCCAAAACCTCCTATATTCGGCTTTTTTATTTCAAAACTCTATATCAAGCCTCTGATAACCAAACACTCACATTAGCTTTTGAATGATTAAACCACTAACACATCTGAAAAAAACTTTTTTCTCCGCAAACCTCTCGTAGCCAAACAACCCGCGACGTTTTAGATTTGCAAGAAAAGAAGATAGGTAAAATAAAAATTACGCTAGCCCGCTAAATCCCGTTAATATTCGTTATCCATAGTGAAGAAGAGTATATAAGGCCAGCAAAGCAAAACCAGTCCTTTTAACTTGACCCTTCTCAAATTTTCCCTTTTGATTCTTACAAACAATCCAAGTAAAATTGCTGGAAAAATGCATACCATTTCTCATCCCCTTCATTTTCATCATCAAATCGTACTCGAAAACCCGAGAATTTCAATCAAATCGTACACAAAAACCAGAAAATTTCGTTTTTCATGCTGTTCATCATCCCCATCCAAATTGGTACATGTTCAACTTCTATTTCCCTAATATCAGCCAAATTTAATGAATTAATCTTTTAATCTAATACTTTTTTGGTGCAGGGAAATGGAAAATTGGGGGCTAGATCAGAATACAAACCCAATTGGCTGGATAATTTCTTTTTAAATTCATTTAGGAATAAATTAGTGGAGGTAAATGTGATATAAATTCTATTTTATTTACTTTATTTTATTAATTTGATGAAATTGTTGGTGTTAATTAATAATTATGATCATAAATATAACAGGAAGTTGGATGGGATTCAGAGAAGGCAGGCTATGATGGGATGATGGAACTTGTTAATGGGCTCATGATTGGCAGAACTACTCGTCAAACTAATCAAGCTGCGGTATGCAATTCATTGCCCCACTATAATTTAAATTTATTCATTTTTTTTTTTGTTATATACTCGGGTGTACCGTAGTCACGTGGAATTTCCGCATGTGAGGCCTAGGCACGTGTTCTCATAATCTCATGTGTACAAGTGTACTCGGGTTTATAAGCTAGTACGTCTAACACACGCGTCGAGGAGGAACACCATACTTCTATCTAGAGTATGGTTAAGTGTAATTACAATTAGGGGTGTTGATGAGCTAGCCTGCTCGCGAACTACTAGATGTTCGGCTCGATAAAGCTTGTTTCGAAGAGGCTTGACTCGAGCTCAGGTTCTGTTGAGATCTTAAAAAGCCAAGCCTGAGCTATAAATGGCTCCGCTCGAAAGCTTGTGAACAAGCTCGAGTTATTTTTAATACATACTTCTATATTTTTATAAAATAATTTGTAGAATATATTTATTTTTAACATATAAAACGTGAAAAGATTGATAAACATGTTTCTTAATTACACATTTGATGATTAATTTCAAACGAGCGTATCGAGCTTCGAGCTTCGAGCCGAGCTCAGTTTTAATATTTCAAGCGCAAGCCTAATTTTCCAGGCTTGAGCCGAGCACGAGCCAATCTGAGCCTTGCTCATGAACACCCTTACTAGTCACAACTCTCAACCAGCAAGAAGTATTCAAATTAGTGAATTACTCTTTGGAATTTCGACTTAAAAAGACCCAAACAAAAAAAAAAAAAATCGCCGTCTGTGGGGATCGAACCCACGACCACGTGGTTAAAAGCCACGCGCTCTACCACTGAGCTAAGAAGGCTATATGCGCATCCGGGGAATCGAACCCCGGTCAGTACCGTGGGAGGGTACTATGATACCACTACACTAGATGCGCTTCTTTGTTTAAACTATGTTTCAATATTTATTTGTTCACACTACATATATATATTGCAAGTTAGCTCTTTTACCTTTTGTGAAGTAGAATGAGTTATAGGTATACATTTACATAACTATTTAATGCAAAAACTTATATATCACGGTTTTTCTTACCCAATAATTATGTTCAATAAGTATATTCAATGAAATAGTCACACTTTGTCGTTGTATAGTTATATTTTTAATTGATGACATTAATGGATTTATATGTATGTCGGTCTTATATGAGAGTATGAGACCTAGGCATGATTTAATAACGAAAATAAAAGATAAATGTCCTTTTAGCAAATCGTATGGCGGTCTTTGAAGTAGAGGGTTATCGAGTTTACTTGGAACTGGTGTAGTATGAGGTTTGAACATAGATTTTATTGTACTCAATGTTCTCTATCTTATCGCTCGTAGTCTTTGCACTTCATGGGAGTTTTTTAAAAAACTTTTAGGTAGTACGTGTACACCTTGATTTTTTACCCTTATAAAAGTTATAAATTGGACTTCTATAGGTGTCAACAACTTGATGAATCACTTGCTCTTGATCAAAAAAAAAGCAAAAACGTTCATTTCAAAATTGATGAATGAATGAATCACTTGCTCTAGTTTTTTTTAAAAAAAAAGTAGTTCACTTCAAAAATATAATTATACGCCGTCTGTGGGGATCGAACCCACGACCACGTGGTTAAAAGCCACGCGCTCTACCACTGAGCTAAGAAGGCACCAAGATGTTCTTACATTGTCCATAATACTATTTATTCATTAATGATGAAAAGGTTCCCAAATTCTTTAATGGTCCTCTCACCAAAAAGACAAGAACTTTATGGGCCTGTGGCTCTTTCAGTCCTGTGGGCTTTTCAACTTCATGGGCCGTATAAAATGAGAAAAAAACTTGTAGAAAAATAGAACATGCTCAGTACGGACTATAGTGTATTTAGCCACTCTTTGAGTTAAAAAAACGTGTCGTGAGGTAATAAGAAAGAAGCGGAAAGTTTATATCTGATACAATACAAAGCTTTCTTTTATAGAGTATGTGCAAAGTAAATTGCTCATGACTACTACTCCATTCGTCCCGGAATACTCGATCCGGTTTGACCAGCACAGAGTTTAAGAGATTTGAATTGACTTATTTAATTTAATAGGTAATAGTTGATAGTGGGGTATTATTTTAATGTAGTTAGTGGGAAATGTGTAAAGGGGTGGGGTTGGGGAGAGTAGGGGTTGAATTTTTAATTACTTTTTGTATGGAGTAGGACTGTAGGAGGTAAGTGGGTTAATAGGGGTGGAGTGAGAAATAATATAATATTGTTAAAATATTTTCATTTTTAGAAACAGGTCAAATATTAAGGGACGGCCCGATAAGAAAAATAGGTCAAGTATTCCGGGACGGAGGGAGTATTCACGACTAGCAGTAGCTCTACTTATTAGTATATGTGGTAAAAAATATGGTGTAAATTCTGACATTCACTTACTAGTTATAACTTTGACTCTTAACAAAACATTCATTACCGTTTTTGTTTTCAATTTTTTGTTTTTTTTAGAGAAAGACCAATACTTATAGTCCCACTTTATTAATAAAGTTTTATTATGCATGTATTTTTACATTATTTATTTGGTTATGATGGCAGGTTCGAATACTGAAATCCCTATTCCCTCCGTATCTGCTCGAACTCTATCAAATGCTTATAACCCCAATCGGAGGGGGGAAGATCGCAGCGATGATGGTTGGTACGCCATGTTATTCCCTAATTCACCGTTAATTAACCATTTAAATTATTAACATTAGAAGTATGTTTTGTTTTGTTTGACTTATTTTGACTTATCTCAGACAAAATAAGTTCAGTTAATTTCAGATAAATTCAAATAATATAAGTTCAGATAAAATAAGTCGAACAGAACGGAACACGTACCCTTTGTGTCTTTTTAGTGTCGCACTAATAGTACGTACTACCTCTGTTTTCTCATGATCTTTTCTTGTTCTTGAAGCTAGGGTAACGATAATCACTTGCCAATGGCTCATGGGACCATGCTCGATTAACACTATCCAACTTCGAGATGGATCTTCATGTCAAAGCGGGGTTGGTTAATTAATTAACATGGAATTACAATTTGTCAAATTTATCAAATTATGTTGATTAATTGCTAAATTTGTTGTATGATTCTCCATGATTAATTGCAGGTTTTGGTGGAGAGATGCAAGTACTTGGAAGAAAGCAAATGTGTAGGAATTTGTGTTAATACATGTAAACTTCCTACTCAGGTTAGTGGTTATAATAAAATACGAAATATCTAGACAATTAAATGTGTGTACAAACTTTTTGACTAACAAACACTCTTGTGTTATGTATGGGTGTGTGCGCCTTAGACGTTCTTCAAGGACCATATGGGAATTCCACTTCTTATGGAACCTAACTTTACAGATTATAGTTGTCAGGTAAATGTATATATTAATTTGAGATTATATGTTCGATTATCTAATTTATCATTTTGTGTCCCGTTATCTCCTCTGATCGAGTTGTTATTGAACTTTTGACGAATCTATATGACAGTTTAATTTTGGAGTTTTGCCTCCTCAACTAGAAAATGATAGTGCCTTGCAAGAGCCATGTTTGGATGGTTGCCCGTACTCTGCTAAAGGAGGTTCGAAAGGTACTAAAAGAGTGTTAAATACCAAACAATGTCCTAGATCATAAGAATTTCTTAGCAACTGGCGCTTACTAGTGTTTGGACCGGGTGAAACTCGAGACTTTTTTAATGAAAAAACTATATGTTGGAAACATGGCTAGATTATTGTAAAATTCTCCAATGTTGAAACTAATTGGATGTGTGTTCCATCTATACTAGCTTAAAGGGTTACTATAATTCTTAAGATGTATTTGCATATGTTATGTTTCCTTGCTTACCAATTTCATAAAATAGAATCATCCATCATCTCCTACCAAGCTTGTTTTTTGACACTTAATTTAATATCAAATCATGTTTAATACGAAGTAGTACGCGAGTTTGGTGATGTGACATGTAATTCGACAGTACTAACATCCGGAGGATCTTTTACAGTTTGTATTATTTGATCACCACATATTCACATATATCATAAAATATTGAATACATATGATCGAGTTACCGTAATTGAAGGTGTACTAAAGATGAAACGTAACATGTTGTGTAGTGTAGTACTATAATTATACCAAATTAACGATATCTTCTAAATTAATATAAGAGCCTAAAAATAGAAACAATTACTTATATTTCGTATTAAACATTAACCACAGATCGATAATTCGATATGTAATTATGTCACATATTCATAAACTAGAATACGAGTATATAATAACGAATATAAATGCGTACTTACACCGTAAGATGTGCATAATCATTATGCAATTAATATCATTTAGGAAAATAATACAATAAATAAAAATATCTAGGTTGAAAAAAGCATATCAAACATTAAAAGTTCCTTGCATGCCAAGGTCTAAAACCCATGAAAAATTCAGATTAGACTTCTTCTAGCCAAATTGACCAAATACCATAAAATTAATAGTACTAATTAATTACATTTAAAATATTCAAAAAAGACATGGGTAGGGTTTTATCACTTTGATGGAGTACTCCACTCCGCTTGTTTTAAGGTTCGCCGCCTCCCTGTCCAATTAACTTTTAAATTTTTAATTAACTAAGTACAAAAAATAAATACATAAATAAATAATTTCCCTATTCCTAATCAAATTTCCATAATCAATCCTATAAATAAACTCCCTTCCTTCTCTTAACCTATAATCACAACCCAATACGATGAACACTTATTAAACCCTCTCTTCGATGGAAACTTGATTCTCTCCTCGAAAACTCCACCATGATTTAGCTGTAAATTTCAGTAATTTGGAAAACCATCCCTCGCTTTCTGCAATGAAGCTATTAAACGGAAACACTCTCTACGAATTCACCGTCGCTCAAAGCGGCGGCGACACCCCGTTATCGACGGATTCCGAGGATTTCCAGATTGAATTCCGTTACCGTAACTTCCAATCGCGGTTACAATCACAGAGATCAATCGGATTCACTCGCAATGGAAGCTCTTCGTCATCATCTTCATCGTCGTTTATGGCGGATGTGTTGCAGGAATTCGACGTTCCGGAAACAACTCGTTCCGACATGGCCGCGCACTTCAATTTCTACGTCGATAGGTTATCGCGTAGAATCTGCAATCGGAGAGGATCAATTTCATCAATCTTTATATCAGTGTGTTTAGACGCGAAGGAATTATCGCCGGAGAGAGCGGCGGCGATTCAGAGTAGGATTGAATCCGGGAGGAGAGAGAGTGAGAGGGAGAGAGATGTTCGTCGAGTGGCGGTGGAGAGGGAGGTTGCGCCGCTGTTACCGGCGGATAAGTCGGTGGTGGAGGGTTTAGAGAGGAGAGTTACGGTGTTTGGGGAGGAGAGAGAATGTTCGATTTGTTTGGAAAAGATTGGAGAAGGAGTGGAGGTGATAAGGTTACCCTGTGCTCATATCTACCATACGGATTGTATCACACAGTGGCTTCAGAGGACTCATTTTTGCCCCTTTTGCCGATTCAAGCTTTGATTATTTCTTGATTCTTTGATTTGTTGCTATTTTTTTGGAATAAAAACATACTCCGTAATTCTTAACTTCTTACGTCATAAAACACGTATTTTTTATAGGCAACAAATATAATAAAAAAGCCAGTCAAATACTTAAAAAGACTGATGTTTTAGGTTAGTGCTTTTTAATAAGTTGGTTTCATAGTTTCAGACTTTCAGGTAAGGACTTGAGTCAATAAACCATGAGAAAGGAGCATTTTTATCCTGATATTGGGGAATATTTACGAATATGTAATTCTTTTTTATGCTGATAATCTGATATTTGTACAGTTAACACAATATTATATGCAAAATTCGAGCAATATAGCAAAAAAAAAAATATTATATGCAAAAATCGAGCAATATATCACAATTTGTAGATACAAAATTACAAGCAGTTAGTGTAACCTGCGAATAATATCGTACTAAAAAGCTCAATTAGATCACTTCAATGAATCTTTCAATCAGCAACCAACTAAATGAATCATGGCTGAAAACTGATGAAGTAAAAAATTAAAAAATCTATCACTTTAACCAGTTAATGAATCTGATAATTATCATCATCATCATATTGACACTATTGGAGCAGATTTTTTTTACAAACATACGCCGAGTAGAAATCAAAATTTCAAGAACAGAGAAACAGAATTTGGGAAGAAAGGCTCAAAGTAATTAATTATACTTGTAGATATAAAATAGTGTTACAGACTTACAGGTCGCATGTTTTTGTACTAAAAGCTACAATGGTAATCAAAGACAACTTCCAATTTTGCTACCTATCCCAGCCTGAGGGCCTTCGCCTTTCTCTTGTTCTTTCTCTCGCACTGTAATGGTGAAAAGTAACAGTTTATCAGAAAAAGGTTCTATACGCTATACAAATCAATAAAATCCAAAACTTTTAATTTGTTAATTTGTTAACTTATACTGTTTTGACAATAAGAATTAGCATTTGCACATTACCTTTCTGTTTCACAAATAATCACAAGAGCTATCGGCTTGGGATAAGCTTTTAGGGGCTTACCACTCAAATCACTATTTAAGTTTAAATTTATTCAATTAGGGAAGGCTCTGTTCTGTTCACCTTATTTCCACTCATTTCAGGAAAAATAAGTTCATATAAGTTCAGTTTATGAAAAATAAGGGTTGACCAAGTACAATTCATAACTTAACTAAGTTTTGATAAGTTCTAACAAGTTCAGATAAGATATGTTCAGAAAAAATAAGTGAATATAACACACTTTTAAGAGTAAGCAACTATAAAAGGATGCCCACAAAAGGGTTGAGAGAATAGCTCACCTTTCATTGCTCTTCTGATCAGAATTCTGACCACCAATGCTCCCTCCTCCTGATGCAGGAGTGTAATTTGTTGTAGGAATTGGCTGAGGTCTGTTGGTATCACCACCAATAGTACCACCCGAAACGAAACCACTCATAGCTGGGCGCCTGTTGACATACACGTTTGAATTGCTAGTAGCCTGATTCTGAGGGTTAGGTGTTGCAGCCACAAAGCTGCTCTTGAACTGCGCCATCACACCTGTCCTAAGTGAATTAACAGCGGCAGTCCGACTGGGTGTTTGAGAGGGAGCACCGTTGGATTCTGTATTATACCCAATACCCAAACCAAAATCCACACCACGGACACCTCGACCACCAGCACCTCCTCCTCCGCCTCCTCTCCCTTTTCCCTTCTTTCCACCACCTGCAAAAACACATGAATCGGCCAATTAAAAGAAGTGATTGTAACAATATGGCTCAAGTTTTGGCATGAGTTTCTAGAAAGTTAACACTTGCAAGTTGCAAAGAATTTTGTAGATATTATTCAAGAAGTAACAGGGGGACGTAAAAAGGGCAGCATAAAACTCAAATCAGCAACAGGGAAATTAGGTAGAACCGTAGAAGTCATACCTCCTTTCCTTGCATCACGTTTAGACCTGAATCTTCCATCCTAAACATGATTGATAGAAACAAATGTCAACAAAAAAAAAGCAGACAGTAGGACAGGTAACAGTTCTAAATACATAGCAAAAACCAAGGGACGGTTTTATGCAGGAAGCACCATTGATTTTTAGTTTTTTACAATGTTCTCGTCCTAGGCTCTATCAATAATTATAATAAATGATTCTGAAGCACTGGAGTTCTAAATTTTAAGTACTGAAACAATATTATATACAAACAAACACGGAGTAGAAATGAAAATTTCAGAACAGAGAAACAGAGTTTGGGAAGAAAGGCTCAAAGTAATTATACTTGATATAAATAGTGTTACAGACTTACAGGTCACATATTTTTGCTCTAAAACATTCTACAAGTCTATCTAAATTTTAAAGGCTCTATGGCCTCTATAAGTGTATCCCATTTGAAGCTTACATCCAACCACATTCTCTTGATGCGCCTATCTTCAGTAAGAAATCAACTCAATAACCTAGAGCTACATTTTTGTAGTGATATTTCAATTCTTTCCGCAAAAAAGTCTCTTAACGTATGCTTTGTATATCCCAAAAACCACAGCAAAACCCAAAAAATACAACCTTGTGACAGAGATAAATCAGGTACTGTAGTTTGCAGTAGCAATGGAGCAGCTACTTAATATATCAATTCCAAGAAAAATACAGCTAATAGAAGTCCTAGAAAAACCATCCATCTAACAGCCAAGTGATCCATAATATAGAATCCCTCAGCTCTTAATAAAAAAAGTCATTCAATATTTTACGTCAAGCTCAATAATAAAATGTCACATTAGAAGCATACCAAAAAATCAGATAAAGTAACAAGAATACAGAGCGAAAATAGAAAATTACCTTCATGGCAAGATCCATCAGTTCCACGGACACATTCTGACCAGCAGCGATCAAACTATTAACCATTTCCCCAGCAAACCTAGCCTCTTTTTGTGTGATAAGAGTGTATGCGACTCCGTCTTTATCACCAGCACGGCCAGTTCTACCAATACGATGCACATGCATATCCATATCTTTTGCAATGTCAAAGTTAACGACAGACTTGATTGACTTGATATCAAGACCCCGAGCAGCGACATCCGTAGCAATTAGAACATGGTATGTCCCAGATTTAAACTTCTGCAGTATCTCCATCCGAGAAGCCTGATCTTTATCACCGTGAAGAGAAGCAACTTTGAACCCTTTCTGTGCAAGCTGAGACTCAAGTTCGTCTACGGATGCCTTTTTCGAAGCAAACACCAAAACATCACCTTCATCAATCATTCCTTGCAGCTTTTCTAGGAGCCAAGGTAATTTATCTGCATCTGATGGAAGCACTTGAACAATCTGAGTTATATCTTCATTTGCCATACCTACCTCCCCTACTGAAACACGCACGGGATCAGAAAGTATTTCTCGTGCCAACTTCTCAACTTTTCTGGGCATCGTGGCTGAAAAGAGTAAAGTCTGACGGTCTGGCCTGATCTGACCAACAATAGACCTTATCTGCGGCTCAAAACCAAGGTCAAACATGCGATCTGCCTCATCAAGCACCATATACGTTGCTCTCTTCATTGTTAATGCTTTCATTTTCAGCAAATCAATCAATCTTCCAGGAGTAGCGACAACAATCTCCGCTCCTGCCTTGAGTTCTTTAAACTGATCAAGCTTGGACATCCCACCATAGACAGCACACACACGTAACCCGTAAGGTTTCGCGAATTTCCTAGTTTCCAAATATATCTGATGAGCTAATTCTCTGGTAGGTGCACATATTACTCCAATTGGTCCTTCTCCTTTACCAAGCTCAGGCTGGTCCATTATATGCACAATCATCGGAAGCACAAAAGCAGCAGTTTTTCCGGATCCAGTCTTTGCTATACCAATTATATCACTCCCTGACAGCACAATTGGTAAAGCTTGGCACTGTATGTTGGTAGGCTTCTCGTAACCTTGCTTTGTGATTGCACTCATCAGTGGAGGAGGGAAACCACAGTCGTCAAAAGTTTTAACCGGCCTTGGAACATCAAAACCAGATACGCGGATTTTTGAGCTATTCCGATACTCTGTGACGTCCTGCTCAGTCATGCCTAGTAGAAAGAAACCAATTAGTACCATCAATGCAAGCGTTTTGGGTGAAGACCTAGCCTTATAGCTGTGTGCATAATACCAACAGTTATCTCCTATAGCAACAAACAAAATTACATTGGGAACTCAATACTAATATAGCAAAAGACCATAGTTCGGCATGACAAGCAATCAACTTCTACATAACAGCAAATTGATGCCAGATTTGATTCCTCAGCCATCAAATCAAGGCTTCTCCAAAACATTTCCATTGACTTGACCTTGCCTAAATAGATGTTCCCAAGAAAAGCTAAGAGTGAGTTTATCCCTCATACTCAACCTCAATCCGAACTCCAGACCCTGCCACATCAGCTTTCCACTAACCTTTACCTACTTTTTCTTTATTCAGACTCACAACTACACAAAACTCTCATGATTTTTATACATTATCGATAAAGTGTGATGATATGACATGATTTGATTTGGTCGGAGATAAAAGTGTTAGTCTAATACGGAGTAGTCTTTAAGTAAGTCTTATATTTTCAAACTCACCTCCAGACTTGATGCAATCTTCTACCACATTATATACTCCCTTCCAAACTCCATCCAGAATCCAAATTAGGGATAAACTCACCTAACTAGTCAAAATGCTGACCACATGAACAGGAAAAGCGCTTAAGCCATGGATATAAAGTTAAAATAACAAATTTCCAGCTTCAAAAATGTGTGGCCCTGTCATCATGAAGAGATTAATTCATGACTAAATTCCAAAGGCATCCCCAAATGCCTTTTCGTAATCAAATTTAGCAGAAGTGTTATTAACAATTGGCACTATTAACATCATCATACCGCATTAATCCCATCCCACTTAGTAAACACTTCTAAATTCTAATGCGAATTCATCAAATTTAAATGTGGCATTCCTTTGACTACAAACTTCGAGTGATTCAGCTCATTGCCACATCGGGAAAAGAAAGTTCAAAACAATATAAAAAGCCAATCAGCTAATAACAAATAGTAAATTCTTATCAAATAACCTACACAATTTAGAATTAGTGAAGATTCCTAGCTCCAACTGAACTTCAAACACACTAGCCTTAATTTAACTTTGCACATTCGTACAATTTTTCTAAGCATAACAATTTGCAATTGCAAGAAACTTAAGAGACTAATGAATTTACCAGAAATTGAAGGCTTCTCCTCATAGAAATCCTTAGTAAATGCCTCGTAATCGATCTCACTATGATCCAAAGCAGTAATAGGCTCAATCTTCCTCTTATCAAGCACCACAGCATTATCATCTGAATCATACTCAATCATCCCAGCATCAACCGCTTTAGCAGCAGCGTAAACCTCCTCATCGGAATCGTAACCAGCTCGGAGCGCATCCGACGCCAGAGTTAACCCTACATCTTTCTTTGCCCTCAAGAAACTCTCCATCGGATCATCCTCTTCATCATCATCGTCTCTATACTTATCAAGCTTCTCTTTCGGCTTCGGCGGCGGCGCTTCACTCACTTCCTTGTGTATTCCCTCCATGAAAGCGTCCAAAGGATCGATTTCATCTTCTTCAGCAGGATTTCCCGCGTCGGAAATGTTATTGATTTTATCGTCGAATTCGATGTCGTCAACGTCAGTGTCTTCACGGTGGTCGTGCGGCCGCGAAGAAGACGGAGGAGTGTAGAGACGTTGAGGTTGTTGCTGAGATCGTTCGAAGTTGTATGTTTGTTGTCGATTGATTCCGAAGCCTTCAAAGCCGAATTTGCGCTTAGACATGGTTGGAATTTAAAGCTCGAGCTCAATTTAATGGTGATTTTGGGGATAATAAGAAAACCCCCAAATTGTTTTCAGTAAAACCCTAAATAAAATGGGGGATTTGGATTAGAGAGGGAGGAGAGAGAAAGGGGGAGGAGGAAAGGGTGGGGAATGACGGTGTAGAGTTGCCACGATAGCGGGCGGGTTATGATTTTGTTTAAACGGGTCGAAAGTATGAACTATGAGTCTATGACCAATGAACTTGTAATAGTCGTCATAGGTATTTTCAAAGTAAAATTAATGCATTAATAAAAAAAAATGAGCATATGATTAGCCCAAATTGTTGAAAAAAATAGTCTAACCATATGTTATAATCGCTAGGATGATTTTAATCTAATTTAATTTTAAAAAATTGATACCGTTTGCGGCGTAATTTGTTTTTTATCAATAAATCAATTTCACCGCGATAATTAGCCAAAACTTACTAAACCTAAAATATTCAATTGTCTCATCATAGATACGGAGTAATGCGTTCAGATACTGTGGTTTTTTTAATATGAAAATAAAAACATCAATAAATTGAAATGAAAAGGTAATGGACATAACTTCTCCTAGTTATAATTTGGATAAATAAAATTGACTATTTCTGGCTTAGGAAACATTTGGGGTTTAAAAAATCCTAGATAGAAAAAAAGAGAGAGGAAAGCAACTAAGGATAATGAGTTGTGAGTTTTTCTTTATAATGGCTATAACTTCTGGTAGTTGTAATTTGGATAAAGATAAAGATATACTTCCTCCGTCTTTTAATACTCGCAACGTTTGGACTTTTGTCACTATTCATATAATCTACTTTGACTATTTGTAGTGTTTTTTATATAAGATAAAACATAGTCATGTGGGATCTTGTTAGATTCGTCCCAATGTGTATTTTCAAAATATCAACTTTTTATAATTTTTGCATAAAGAGAATTTAATATATAAATGATCAAAGTTGTGCATCGGCATGCGTGAAACTAACAAACGTTGCGAGTATTAAAAGACGGAGGAAGTATAAATTGTTTTTTATCACCTAAAAAAATCAAAAAATTATTTTTTACCACCTAAAAAACTAAAACTTGTATTTTACCACCTAATTTTTTTAAAAAAATTGTTTTTTACCACCTGGAAAGTGGAAAAATAGATGAAAATTTTATGTGGGGGGGCACACTAATGGTAATATTTTATATATGTTCTTTTCTTCCACTATTTCATGTAATTAACTCTCTTCTCTTCCCCCGCTTTCTTATTTTCCATGAATTCACCTAATTTTTCACCATTATTAATTCATAAAATTAACAAAATTATGAAAATAAAGAGAGAAGGGTGAAAGAGTTAAAGAAATTCATAAAGGGAGTGTAAAAAATTGTAGAGAAATTGAATTAGGTAGCCACACATAAAGGTTGCATCTACTTTTTTGTTTTTAGGTGGTAAAAAACAAATTTTAATTCTTTTTTAGGTGGTAAAATACAAGTTTTAGTTTTTTAGGTGGTAAAAAATATTTTTTCGATTTTTTTAGATGGTAAAAAACAATTTGTCCTAAAGATAATTTAGAGACAAATAAAAGTATAAATATGTGATTGAAAGAGAACTAGTACACATATGAGATTATGAGAACGAGTATGCAACTTACGAACTTGCACATATTATCTTTCTTTCTTCGTCACGTCAAAGTGAAGGAAGGGACAATGTCATCATGTTTGTGTTTTCTTTCCATGCATGTACAAGTTCATTTACAACTCTTTTGAAAACTAATACTGAGTATTTGAAATATGTTTACTTTTTTTTCCTTTAAACAAGAATATAGTGTAGCTTCCATTAAATTAAAAGTCTTCCATCCATACCTTAACCTAGTTCAACTAAAAGATAATTTAACTATGGACAAGCAGTGGCGGCTCCAGAAAATTTTCATTACGGGTTCGAAATTTTCGAACATGACGCAACTTAGTTATTGATATCATTAAAAGGGGAAAAAATATAATAACATCAAATATTTCTGTCCCAATGTTAAATTAACAATAATAATATGGGTGTGTCCAAGAAAAAAAAAATGAAAAAATGTTATTTTCATCCAAATGTATGAACAAAATAGCAAGAAAACAAAAAAGTTTGGGGCAAAGGGTTCGAACCCGTGACCAAAACACAAAAGCAAAGCACTGCCTACACTGAGTACCACTGAGCCATCAACATTTATCTTTCATATTAAGCGTAAAATATTATATATACTTAGTTTGTTTTCTTCAGATTTTCAAATTTTTCCCAGATGCCAGTACGGGTTCAGTTGAACCCACTGAACCCGTACTGGCACCGCCACTGTGGACAAGGCCATCATATTGAAATTTCTTATAGGGAGACCAAAAATAACAAAGCTCAAAGCTACTAGCTAAAATCTCACCAAGAAAGCTAACATCGGTCAACGAATAGTTTTGACATGTTTTATCATTGTGCCTTATCAAATTACGTATTAAATTAAACGAGATTTATGATTTTTATTTAGTTCCATTACATTAATCGGATCGTGTTGGATTTAGTGAAGTACCCTAAATTACAATCAAATGGAGTTTTGGGGAGTAATAAAAAATAATCAAATAGGACTTTAACTACAATATTTATTAGACTAGGTGATGCTTTGATTCGTTATATTTAGTTTGAAATTGATTTTTATTAAAAACTTTTTTGACATATAAATTTCATAATTTTACCAATGTAGTTTTAGAGGAAATTTTGGTTAGTTTAAGAGTAAAAATTGGTTAACCAACGATAGATAAATAAAATCAACTTATTAAAACTGGGATTTGTGTATTTCACTTACTTCATTTATATGAAATTTCCTGAGTTACAAAATGTATATATAAACATTATAGAGGTAAATATACTTGATTAGTTAAAAAGTGCAACGTTCCCCGCTATAGTTTTTCTTAGTTTTATGTATAATTTGACTATATAAAGAAAAACTTAACAAAATTTTGTTACAATAAACGAGTACGCAAATTTTGAGCATTAAAGTTTCAACATTATATTTTATTTGCTCTAAGTTGTACAATTGATGTGGTAGTTACCGTGTAAAACTTTATATCAATTGAGACAATGTGTTATTTGTGCAGTGACAACACATAAAAATATGACGTATATTGCCCACGAGAGTTGGAGTAATAAATTTGGCTTCAATATAATACATTAACTTAGTCGGATTACATTTCCACCCCCGCGAACATATTTACTATACAATTGTATACTCGACTTTTTAAAGCTTTTGTTTCAAAAATATTCACTCCGTCCCATTTTACTTGCTTTACGTTGAACAAAAAATTTTCACATAATAGATCAAGAAAAAAGTAAAAGCGACGCATAGACTAATTTAGTTTTCCTTTTAAAAAATGATTTTTTAAAAAAAATTACCACCTTATAAAATCTACTTTTTCAAACTTACCACCTTATAAAATTTTAATTTAAAATTATCACCTTATAAAATCACAAACTTTTAAAGTTACTACTCCGCCTGTTAACAAACTTTTCCGTTAACAAGTGGTAACATTGAAGGTTCATTTATGTTTTTCCTCAAAATTTTCACTTTTGGGTTTAAAACTACCACCTTATAAAATTGACAAAATTCGTTTACAGGCGATAACTTTGAAGATTTGTGATTTTATAAAGTGGTAAGTTTGAAAAAATGGACTTTATAAGACGATAATTTTGAAATTTTCCTTACAAAAATAAAAAATAATTTAGTTTTTTCCTTAAAAAGCTAAAAAATAATTTAAATTCCATCACCTCACAGGCTCCCATAGTCACATCACCCTTTCTCTCTCCACGAGGAGAGTGTCCTCTTTATCTCTCCTCTAATAATAAAACTTCGAACTTTCCCTCGATTCACCCAGATTTCATTCCCCCGAATTTTTCTCACTCCTCAATAAAAATGGCGTCCGAGTTTCGAAACGTTCCTCCTCCATTCCAGACGTTTTTTCGAACCATACTATTGCACCACTTGCTAATTTCTCTTCATTTTATTTCCCTAACTAATGGTTGTTGGTGCTGCTCTTCCTAGTACTACTACTAATACTACTAGCGTCTTGTTTGTTTGGGTTTACTTTACTTGCAAGCTTCTTTTTGATGCGTTGCTCTTCTTCTGTTCAGATCCAAACACTGTCTTAGCTCTTACTTTTCCCCTCGTCGTTTCTCTGTGTCGGCGATGAAACGATTTTCGCTGATTCCCGGTAATTTTTAATTTTATGGGGTTCAGTTTGATTTATATTTGGAATGATTTATTTATGTTATCGGGATTTATTGTTGTTTGTCTTTTAGTTTCTGTTTAAATTATTGTTGTTTGTTAGATTTTGTTTTGTTGTTTAGCTGAAAATTTGCTGTCGGTGATTTTGTGAAATGCTGGGGATTTTGCAGAAAATTGTTGTTTTCTGTGTGATTTTAGCTGTTTTTAGGGGTTTTGGAGTTTAGGATTTTATTTGAAATTAAGGTCGAGTATCTCAGTATTCCTCAATCAGTAGTTAGTGGTTATAAGTGGATGAAATTGAGGTTTAATTTGAATCTCAAATTGGGATTTAGTGGATGAATTAATTCACTGTCTTGTTTATTTAATGTTTAATGAGGTAGGAAATGTTGAAGAATTTGGGAATTGAAGAAGATTTAAAGAGAAATAGGGAACTAGAGGTGCTGGAGTTTTGATTCTGGTGATATGAATCATTAATTGGTTCTGGGATCGAGTGTTGTAGTTGGATACATTATGATTATCGTTTATCCGATAGTTGAATTTCTTCCCCAAGTGGAAGGATAGTAATGACTAATGAGTTCTTTTTTGAGGTAGGGGAAATCATGGTGGGTGGTGGCTTGGATTAGAATTTAGGAATTTCTATTATTTTTTCCTTTTCCTCCTTACATATTCGGGGTGACGATAATTATGATTCTTTTGAAATGGGTTCTCCAAGAACCGTCGTCACCCCGAATATGTATGTGGGAACATACCTTCTCTCCCATCCAACATAAAATAACTCTAAGCTTTGAGCTACGAATTGCCAAGTGGGAAAGTTCCCAACACACTACTTAACTCCCCCCCACAGACGCGTGCCCACTTGAAATCAGGCTCTTTTCTATCCCCATGTTACATATACGAGTAAACGAAACAGTTCTTTGTAAAAAAAAAATCAAATGGATGGATGAAACCATATGTATGTAAAGAGGATAAACAGGAAAAGACACACATATACCAATTTCATTTGAATTCTTTCCCTATCCCATTGTGCACAACAGCACATACATTATAATTCTTTCCCATTGTGCACATACATGATTTGGTTAATCAAATGGATGGATGAAAGCAGTTAGTTAATCTTTTCCAGTTGATTTGGTTCGCATTGTGTTATTTATTGACTTACTCGCCATTGTTTCTCGTCATTTATAAATTGTTTTATGCCCCCTTATTTAGCTTCTGATCATTGCAGATCTGTCAAGCAAGCTTTTGGTATGGCTGCTGGTATCATATTGTACAGCATTCCTTGTTACTGTGGAATCTTATGATGCACCATTACAGCCATTATTTGTATTAGCAGCTAAATCACCTTTAACTGCTTCCATTATTGCTGCAAATGCCAATCCACCACTTGTTGGGCTGAAGGAAAAACACTCACCACAATACTTAAGGCGGAATCTTGCAGCGGAACCAACTCAGGCTCCACACGAGCCATTACTAACAACTACTCACCCTCCTGTTGATTCTAGGTCGCCTAAAGTGGCGAAGAAAAGTGACAGATCAGCACCACCAGTTGATGGCCTTTCACCGCCTCTCCTGGCCGAAGCTGGTCCAGCGCAGTCTAGATTACCTGAGCCACCTCTCTCTCCAGAACTTTCAAGTAAGAGTACTTTTCATTAGAGGTTTATGTACACTGTATTACTGTTAGTATCTTTTTTGTTTTTTTAAATGAGATCCATCTCATTTATCCTGTTGAGGTGCATCCAATTGCAAGAGTTAGTGCACTACCTTCTTGAGGTGCAGAGTTGGAGCACAAAGCTCTAGACTCTAGAGGCAGATGCCTGAAGCATTTTTTTTCCTGTTCCATAGTAGGCTCCATGTTTTTTTTTTAATCTTTTACTCTTTTTCATAAGCTCTTGCTTTTCGTTCTCTGTTTCTAATTGATTCGGGGGCACTTCACTCTGTGGTCTATAGCTCTATGCTTCATATGCACTTTGTATTTGTGAGGCAGGTGCCTTTCCCTACGTGTTCCACATGCTGATGCCAACCTATCTTCCTTTCTTGTGCACTTTTAAGAAACAGCTTGACTAGGAATATGACTTTGTTAAATAAATTATTCACGGATGGTGTGTGTGTGTGATTTAAGCATTTGTTGTCCATGTACCTAGCAAATTGGTATGAGATGTACTGTAAATTCAATTTGTTCATCAGTTGTGACTTGGGTGTGTATTCTTCTTTTCAGGCTGTTGTGGACCTGATATGGTACAGAAACGAGAGACCCCAAGCTGCCATTGTGTATATCCAATCAAGGTTGATCTTCTGCTTTTGAATGTGTCACAAAATCCAAATTGGAGTCTTTTCCTTGATGGATTTTCTTCAGCTCTGGGCCTTCGTGCTCCTCAGATGCAAATGAACAACTTTTATTGGGTTACCCTGACGAGCTTAAATATTTCATTGGACATTACTCCACATACTGGGATCAGTTTCTCAGCTGCTGCTGCATCTTCTATAAACTCCTCACTTGTGTTGCATAAGGTGTCCATACCTAAATTAGTAGGTGTGGATGATTACAGGCTTCTAAATGTGACTTGGTATCAGGCCCCTGCTCCATCACCAGGTAATTCTACTGCAAATACTTGTTTTCCTGGCCAAGTAAATATTGAATTGGATTTTCTGCTGATGTGTACGTTAAGCTATTTCTTGTTGTAATTGTTATTCCACACTTTTCCTGGCAAACCTAGACGATGGCTTGTGAAATTATAAGCAGTCTTATTTTATTTCTTGGCTTTATCAAATCATGAATGATCTCCTTGTTCCGCTTTTTTATCTTCTGAGATATCTTATGAGTTATGACACTAGTATTTCTGTCGTATACAGCTCCTCTATCTGCTGCAGCACCTACAAAACCTCCACCTCACCAAACTTCAGCTTCTACAACATCAGGGGCTCCTAACAACGGGAAGAACTCAGGCTTGGTTCTTGTTCTTGGCATTGGGGCTGGAATTTTGATCGTTGCTGTTATATTTGTGCTAGTTATGTGTTCTTGTTCATCCCGCAAAAAGCCTAAACCATCTTTGAAAGATTCAGGTATGACTTGTGTGTATCATGTTCAACACTACCTCTATGTACATCAGCAGCAATTCCCTTACAGTTATCTTTTAAGATCTTTCATAGTACTGTGACAGTAACTTTTGAAGTTTAAAATTAAATGTAAACACTATGGGTCTGTTTACTCATCCGCTGAAGCTTACTTGAATTTCCATTCCCTTTTTCATCTGGGACTGTATGTCTATGACTCTACAATGAAGCCGCGACGTTAATTGTTCGAATTAAAGCTGATGCATTTGTTGCTGTAGTTATAAAATTAGCATAATCAATTACTGAAGTGTTATATCTTAAGAGTCCGTAAGACCTACAAGAACTGGAATTATGTATTAAGCATAGTTCCCCATCACATTTCTTTTCCTGTTCTTTTGGTTGAAGGGTTCTCTTGTTCATATATTAGGTAATTTTGCTTGTTTTACACTTTTACCTTTTGCAATTTTGTTACAGTCGTCCTGTCTTATCTGTTATACTTTTGTGTTCATATTAGTTTATGGATGGTCAGGGGGCATCTTATTATACTGAAGAGAGTATAGGAAGGATTGATGTTTATATTGTTCAACTCCATTGTATTATCTCATATTTTCATCTAAGGAATGTGTTAGAATAGGTTACTTGACCCTTTCCAAACAAATTCATCTGGTTCACTAATTATTATTCTTTTAATTTTTTTTATAATTATACCTGAAATACTGTCCCCTCCACAACCCATTATTTCCCTTTCTTTATTTTCTTTCAGTTAGGTATGATTTTTTAACTAACATTTTATTGCTTTTCAATTTCCTAAAGAGAATCTGGTATCAAAGCCAAAAACTTCAGATGGAGGCCCAGTGGGAGGATCTCTTCCACACCCTAGCAGTACACGGTTTTTGTCTTTTGAAGAACTGAAGAAGGCAACAAATAATTTCGAAAAATCCAGCATACTTGGAGAGGGTGGGTTCGGCAAAGTTTTCAAAGGTATTCTAAGTGATGGCACAGCTGTTGCTATCAAGAAGCTTACCAATGGTGGGCCCCAAGGTGATAAGGAGTTCCTTGTTGAAGTCGACATGCTTAGCAGGTTGCATCATCGCAATCTTGTGAAACTTGTGGGCTACTATAGTAGCCGTGAAGCCTCTCAGAATCTGCTTTGTTATGAGCTTGTTCCTAATGGAAGTCTGGAGGCGTGGCTTCATGGTAATTGTTGGTTTAATGAAAATCTTTGATTGATTTAAGTTTAAGACACTTGTAGAAGTTTATGTCTATATTATGGGCCAATTGACCAAATTGGTAAAAAAAAAAAAAAGAAGTAACCCTTGACGACAATTTGGTAAAAAAAACTTGCTGCGGCTACAATTTGGTAAAAAAAATTGACCTTCGACGACATCTAGCCATACGTAGGCCAATTTTTCTAGAATTTTCCGATTTGATTAACATGTGCATTTTACAAGATTTTATTTCAATTTGGGTAAATAATATGTAGTGACAAGAGTAGTTAATTAGACAAAAACACGATAAATCTATATAAAAGGCATGTACTGAATGTTGATCAAACTGAAAATTTATAGTAAGTATGGCCTAAATATCGCTAGGAATCTATTTTATTTGCCAAATTGTCGTCAAAGCTCATTTTATTTACCTAAGTGTCGCTGGAGCTCAAGGTTGTTTACCAATTTGTCGTGGAAGCTCAATTTCTTTTACCAAATTGTCGTTGATGGTTATTTTTCTTTTACCAATTTGATCATTTGGCCCTATATTATGTGTTTATTTAACATTACTGTTAAGTTAAAAAAGCTGTCTTCAACTTTCAGGTCCTTTGGGGGTAAATTGTCCATTAGATTGGGACTCGAGAATGAAGATTGCACTCGATGCTGCTAGAGGTCTTGCATACTTGCATGAAGACTCACAGCCGTGCGTCATACACAGAGATTTCAAAGCATCAAATATATTAATTGAAAACAACTTCACAGCTAAAGTTGCGGATTTCGGCCTTGCCAAACAGGCCCCTGAAGGCAGGCAGACTTATCTGTCTACTCGAGTTATGGGAACATTTGGGTTAGACTTAGCCCCCATCTTTTTGTAGCATTTACCATATTATTTCTTTTAAGTAAATTTGTAGTTTCTGAAATGCAATTATTTGATTGATGCAAAAACAGGTATGTTGCCCCTGAATATGCCATGACTGGCCATTTACTTGTTAAAAGTGATGTCTATAGCTATGGGGTTGTCCTGCTTGAGTTGCTCACTGGAAGAAAGCCTGTAGAAATGTCACAGCCTTCTGGCAAGGAGAATCTTGTCACTTGGGTTAGTAATATTTTTCATATATCTCTCTCCCTTAGGGCTGACAAACGTGTCGTATCTGGTCGTGTTCGTGTCGAATATAAACGGGTTGGAAAAATCTCAACCCTAACCTGACCAATTTAATGAATGTGTTGTGTCATGTTGACTTGTTTAACTAATCGTGTAAAAAACTCTTGACACTAACCCGTTTTTTACGTGTACGATTTGTGTCGTGTTTGTTCGATAAAGTTGGCTCCAATATAAGGTATATAGCCCAATACATTAAATTATTGGTTGTTTTTTCTTAAACTGTTTAAGTCGTGTCAGTTTCATGTTGAGAATCTCAACACTAACCCGATCCCTTTAATTAAACGTATCGCGTGGTGTTGACCCGTTTAATTAAACAGGTCATAAACCTTGGCACTAACCCGCTTTTTTCGTGTTCGGTTCGTGTCGTGTCAGTTTTTTCCAGCTCTTTTCTCCCCGGGGGTGCTCGCAATCTCCGACTGTTGGTTTTCACTGTTTCTTTTTCCTTTTTTCTACAGGCGAGGCCAATTCTGAGAGATAAGGATCGTTTGGAAGAGCTCGTGGACCCAAAGCTTCAGGGAAATTACCCAAAGGAAGATTTTTTACGGGTTTGCACAATTGCAGCCGCCTGTGTTGCTCCCGAAGCAAATCAACGGCCCACGATGGGCGAAGTGGTGCAGTCTCTTAAAATGGTACAACGGGTTACCGAGTATCAAGACGCTTCTGCCACAGGGTCTGCTAACATGCCGCGACCGAATCTTAGACAATCTTCCACTACCTTCGAATCTGATGGGACTTCTTCAATCTTCTCATCAGGCCCTTACTCTGGTTTGAGTACCTTTGATGAAAACATTTCTAGAACTGCAGTTTTCTCAGAAGATCTTCATGAAGGCAGATGAAAAAAAAGCCATGGTAACTTCAATTTTACAGTCCAGAAAAATCAAAGAAACAGCTCATGTTAGTCAGATGTGCAGGTTTTCTATGCTTTTCAAGGTTGATCTGGGTAATCAGTGAGGTTTACTTAGCAGGAAATCGATGTATATATTGATTATGGTTCGATTCTGATCGGGTTCTTTCATGATCTTACAAGGGGGACTTCAAGATTTCTGGGTTAAGGACATTCCTTTCTTTTTTTACCTCACCTGATTCACCCTCTTCTCTATTCTGGGATTACCTTTTTACCCATCTTTGTTAAAATATCAAATCTATGTACATTTAACTTCCACTGTCAGAGACTCAGAGTTCTGTAATTAAAGTCAAAATGTGCAGGCTGCTGTTTCTTCAGAAAGTTCATGGCAGATTTTCTTCTTGAACTTTTGTTTTTGTTTTGGTGTGAATTTGTAAACATAAAAAAGAAAAAAAAAAAAGGAGCAATTGAGTTAGGAGATTTTGTTTGGTTCATTGATAGGGGTTCGTCAATGCATTCAAAGGAAGTGTACATTTGAGTACAATGAACATATTCCATCCTCTTCTAGAAAATACGCCACATATCTATATTGAGCCGTACCAAGCAAGATTTGGCGTAGTGGTAAAGACTTTGCCTCATAACCTCGAGATTATGAGATCAAACGCGAGGATTTCCCTTAACATCTCCCTTCACTTCCCATGAGTCTAGCCTGCCAAACTGGCTGGAAATATCTGTATAACCTATCAGTTCAGTAGGATTCTTCATCTTACATTATAGCCGAAAACTGTATATTATTGTATATCCATCAAATTTGCTTAAAATTTGAAGGAAACCAAAAAAAATACTAGTAGAAAAGATTTGGCCTTAGAGCAAGAAAAGCTGAAAACCAACAGGTTGGACCTCTTAGAATCTTTTCTTTAACCTAAAGAAACCTTCACTCAAGAATTTCAATTATCTAAATCAAAAAGTAAGGACTAGAGAATGATGATGATGAAAGCTGTTCTTGTTTCCTTTCAAATATTCCCCTTTTCATGCCAAACATTTCAAGCAAAGAACCACTCTTAATCTTGCACCCTTATATAATCTCCTTTAATCTTACCTTATAATTATCCAGAAAAAAAAAAACAGTCTTCTTCCCTTCAAATTTCAATATCATTAGTACTTTAATTAATTAAGCTGAGCATTACTAATGGGTTCAGAAGGATCACGATCTGCAGCTTTACTGCTCTTAATCATCAATCTTGTACTCTATTTTATCATTATGCTAATTGCTGCTTGGGCTGTTAATCATGCAATTGAAAAAACCCATGAGTCAGGTAACAAGTACTACAGTCTATAGAAAAGGTTTTAGTTAGACCTGATCATCACGAGTCCGGCCCGCTGACCCGGCCCGAAATTAGAGGGTTTGGGCAGAATTTGTAGGCCCATTTTAGGGCCCGGCCTGATTTTAAATTTTGTTGGATTAGTTTTGAGCAACTCAAAATTGCAATTTCATTTATAAATTTTAGCCCGACCCGAAATGTCCCGAAAAGGCGGGTTTTGGGCAGAAAAAGTAGGCCCAAAGTTTGTCCCGGAACGACCTAATCGGACCGGGCCCAAAACCAACGGGTTTGGGCATAGTTTTTAGGCCCGTTTCGATCCGATTTTTTTTTTTTTGGGTGGGTTTTGGGAAACTTAACATTGCAATTCCAGTTATAAAATCGCCACGACCCGAATGGCCCGAAAGCCCGCTAATTTGGCCCGAATATCGGGTTTTGTATAGAGAAATTTGACTGTTTTATTATTTTTGGTGGGTTTTGGGTAACTTTAAATTGCAAATTCAGTTATAAATTTGACCCGACCCAAAACGGCCCAAAAATCCGCTATTTTTTCCCCGAAATAGCGGGGTTTTGGACAGAAAAAAAGTCTGCCCGTCATAATGTACAAATTTAAGACGTAGCACGGCCCTACCTTGGCCCGCAATTTGATCGGGTCTAGTTTCAATAATCTTTTATTTTTCTGTCAGACTAATAATATTTGTACGTACTGGTATGTTTTTTTGGTGTTTAATTGCAGCATCTGTACTTCAAACTCCGGCAAGAATCTTCCCGATCTACTTTCCGATGGGGAACATGGCGACCGGATTCTTCGTAATTTTCTCTCTCCTAATCGGAGTTATCGGAATCACGACTTCGCTAACCGGAATGTTGAACGTAATGCAATGGACTTCTCCTGGTTTGTATGCTGCTGCCGCCTCTTCTCTATGGACATGGGCTCTCACTCTTCTTGCCATGGGGTACGTATAATTACCTGACTTCATTTACAGTACATCAAAATAACTTTTATCCAGTTTTTTTTAAAAAAAAACTTTTAACATATTTTGATTAAATCTATATGCTTATGTTTTGGTATAATTTTCAACAATACTTCCACGTTACCTAATTATGTCACAAAGTGCGAGTGAAGACTGAGGACAATGGGTTGATCAAATATATTTTATAATTTAAAATACACAAATTCTTATTTACAATGGGTGTACAATAAATATTGTACACCGAAGTAAAAGTTGACTTAAAATGCTTTAAAGTTACATTTATATATGTAAAAGTTATCTATTTTTTAATGATAAATTTTTTATTTGAATAAAAAATTATTTCTTCAAAATCACTAATAATGTATAAATTAATCATTTAACCCTTTAAAATGTTTATCTATCAACTTTTTAATTTTATAATATAAAAGTTACAGAAAAATAGGTTAAAGTTACGAAAAACTGCATAAAAGTTGTCTTGGTGTACAATAAATTTATTGTACACCTTGTGCGCGCAAGACCTTTTGTTTAAAATAATTTTACAAGTTCAGATAAGATAATTCATAAAAAAAATAAGAGAAAATTAGGTGAATATAACGTACCATAAAACGAAGGATTACGATAATTCTTTCACATAAAGTGTTACACGTATATATTTGAACTTATGAGACTTATTACACCGTGATTTTGTATTTGCAGGTTGGCCTCTAAGGAAATTGACATTGGATATACCGATTCTAACTTGGTGAGTAATCCTCGAATATTTAATTTTTAATTGATACTTCCTCCATTCTTATTTACATGACACAATTGTACTTTCGACACTATTCACACATGTTCTTTTGACTTACTTTTGTGATTTATACATAAGAAAAAACATAGTCGTGTGGGATCTTATTAGATTCGTCTCAATAAATATTTTTTAAATATCAACTTTTTATAATTTTTTCTTATCCATAATAAAAGATATTGAAATCGTGCATTGGCAAACGTGCCTAAATAATTGTGTCATTTAAAAAAGAATTGAGGAAGTATTAAAATAAGTAATAATTATGTTTTGGCACAATATACTAAAATTTGGTTTAAATTTGTGAAAAAAAAAGAGGACATTGGAGGTAATTATGATAATTGTAAGTGGAACACAATTGCTATGCACTGGTGCAATCCATATTACTGCTGAGGATGTTGCTGGAACTGCAAGAAGGATGCTTGGTGGCAGAGTATAAGACCAATTAAACTTTGTTCAAGTGTGCTTTTATTTATTTATTTATTTTTATTTAATTTGTAAGTGTAAATTAATTCAAGTCGGATAAGTTTGGTCAATTATGACAGGTATTTTATCGCCAATTTTCTATGTACAAATGACTACTCGGATGATTCTTGTGTTTCAATTAATAATTTAATGCCCATGAGTTTCTATATAAAAGAAGTACGTAATCTTGGTTTATTCCTAGATTTGTGAGTGTTATCAATGAGAAAAATGAGCTTCATATGAGAGTAAGAGCAAACAAGGAAAACAAATTATTGTACTCTTATCACTTCTTTGCTTATAATTAACAAACTAGTTATTGCTCCGGGCAATGTCCCGGTGATTATATGAAATTTGAGAATTAATCTTAATAAAAAGTAAATTGAAATAAAAAAAACTACAATGGTTTGATATTTAAATGCTTACATATAATATGAGATAAATATTTTATGCATAATTTATTTTTTATAAGGGTGATTGAATATAAAATTTGGTTCAACATCTTAGTAAACTAAATTTAAATTTAAAGTGTAGTAGTCGGTTGCTAGTTTAAATTCCAATTACTTTTTTTTTCTCCCTTTTCTACAGTTCGAGTAATTGTAAATGAACTGGCGTGCTAAAAAAATGTAATTGAAAATGAAACATATGAAAATGAAAAGTAAATGTAAATGAAAAAACTGTAAGTATAGTTTAGTTTCATAAGAAATTATTAAAATATATAATTATGGTAGGAAGTAAAGTTTTAATACAGATATTAATAAACATCACTTATATGTTTTGAATTGCTTACATATTATGAGTTGTGTAATTGGATTAGTGGTCAAAGTTCTAACTCGTGAACATGAGGTTGTACGATTAAACTTCTAATGAGTATGACCTGCAAAGCCGGTTGAAAATAATTATACGAGGAACTAATTCAATAGAATCTTCATGTTACCTTCTAAAAAAAGAAATTGTTAAACAAAGCTACTAAGCAAGACTTGAACTAGTGGTAAATCTTTGACACCATAACCTCAAGGTCATGAGATAAGACCCACCAGGGCTCTTTGGAGGTGAGAATTCTCTTATCACCCCTCAATTCCAATGAGTATGACCTGTCAAAGCTGGCTGAAATACCTACAAGATGTACTAGTTTAGTAGGGTTTTTCATTTTACCTTTTAAATAAATGATAAACAACACCATTTAAACAAAATGCACTAAATATGAAGACCCATCAGTATCACAGTGATTTTTTAGTTTTGAAAGTCATATTTACTTTTGTGGATGAGAAGAAAAAAAAGAAAGGCATTAAGAGACCCACTTAGCCCGTCAAGGTAGCCATGCAAACTCTCACAGAATATTAGTCCACCCGCCGAAAACAGTGAGAATTTCTCGTAGTAGAACCAAAATAAAAAAATAAAAAAAAATACTTGTAGTCAAGGTAGCTAAAACAAGCCATGGGTTGCCAAGTGGCTCAATTGGGTGCGTGACTACCCGCACATGACTCAATCCTACTCACACACTCACAAACACAATTCCGTATTACAGTGTAGAAAAACGCAGAGAAAACGAAAGATAAACACGAAAAAAAAAACTGTAGAGAGAGAAACAGGAATCATCATTTCCTGGTTGAGGAGAGAGAAAGAAGAAAGACAGAAAGAAGGGTTGTTTGTGGTCTTTGTTATTGTGTGTGGGGGTGGACCGTCCGCTTCCTTGGTTTCGTGTATTTTTAATTTTTATTTTTTGTGAAAAAACTTTAAATCAAAAAAAATGGTGAAGAAGATTATTATTAGACCTCCATCTTCTTCTTCTTCCCCAATTTCTACTATAATCATACAACCTTTTCTTCTTCTTTGCCCTAAAAAAAACTTACCCTTTTCTTCTTCTCTATATTTTCCCCGTTTACCCTTCCAATACCCTCTATCTTTTTTCCTATTCTCACTCTATCTCTCTCTATTTCTTTCACAACTGCCCCTTTTCTCAGCTTTCTCTCTCTATTTTTCGCGTCTTTCGTGCTGTGTCTCTCTCCAAGTTTCCATCTTTGAGGTAATGTTTCTTATAATTTTGATTTTTTATTTTGGTTTTTTGGATTGTCTTTGTATTTTGGCTTCTGGGTTTTGTTTATTGGTTTTGTACGATGGAGTAATTTGTTGGGTATTGTTTTTAATGATTGAGTATTTTGAGTTTTTTGAGCTGTTCTTCATATTTAAGGATCTGGGTTGTGTTTGATTGGATTATTTGGTGGGTTTTGTTGGGGAATTCTTTGTCATTTAGGGTTTTGCTAATTTTATGGATTGAGCTTTGTGTATGATCTTCCAATGTGTGTTTGCGTTTTGGTGTTAGAAGGAAGGAAATTGTACATTCACAATTCATACGCACTGTTGTTTTGATGGATTATAGGATTCTCTCAAATTAATGATTTTGATGTTGTTAATGCAATTCTTCTGCTGGGTATGTCCAATTCGATTTCTGTACTCCATTTATGAAAATTTCCAATCCTTTGATATTCTTGTGTTGTTAGATTTATGCCTATTTTGCTCCCCCTTTTTCAGTCACTGCTAATTTCAATGTTCCTGATTAATTGCAATTTCTAGGTTATTGCCTTATTGGATTAATCAGATGTTCTATAAACTTTAGGTCCTCACTAGTGAAGTATGGTTTAAGAACATGATTGATGATTGGTCTATAGACTGATGTATTGAATTTGTATTGCAGTATTGGAGTTGTTTTATGAGAGTCTCCACTTCCATTACTAGGCATTAGTGGCTGAACTGGAACTTTTTCTTGATCACAGTGTTCTTTAAATGGAAGACCTTAATTCTTCTCGGTTCGAAGGCATAGGAAATGCTGTGAAAAAGAGGCGAAGCCATAGGCGGCCTCGCCCAGAATCTCAACCACTTTCTGACGGGCGTGATGTTTCATCGTTGTCCTCTACACCTCCATCTGATGACGTAAAGCCCGGTTCCAGTGATGAGAACAGTGGTGGTGGGGACCACAGCTCAAAGAGGAAAGAGCTAAGTCTTAGTCAATGTGCATCAAGATTTCCGGGACCTAGTGGTGTGGAAGGTGAAAACCCGGTAAGAAAGAGTAAGAAAGTAGACATTGGACTTGATGAGTTATATGGTGATAGCTCAAATCACAAAAGAAGTAGTGAAGGAGTTCTTGCTCCTGGTAATTGGAGAAGTACAAGCAGGGAAAAAGAAAGTCCGGAACCACAGAAGACCATGGCATTGAATAAAAAAGCCGATGAGGGGACCGGTCCATCTCAGGATAGGTTGGGAAATGATAATAAGGTTAAAAAGGTTAAGCTCAAAGTTGGTGGTGTCACACGTACAATTGATGCGAATTCAAAGAGTTCTCGATCTTTAGATGCTACAATTGTACTGCAGAAGTCAGCCGTTAAGGTAGGTGATTCTTGCATATCTGTTTAATGTATGAACCTTTTGATCTGTTTGTGTTGCCTTGTATCTATGTATTTGGTTGATACTAGTGTTTGCCAATCTGCGTCTCCGTTTGGTTTGGGTGTAAAACATTTTCTGTGCAAAATGATTTTCATAGAAAACAATTTACAATGCGAAACACAATTCCAAAATTAGTTTTCCGTTGTTTGGTTTCATGCAAGAAAAATGATGAAACGGAAGGAAAATGGAAAGAAAAGTATGTAGGTAGTTAGAGTAGTGTACAAGAGAGATAAGGAAAAGGAAGGAAAACAGTTTTCCGTTCATTTAGAAGGGAAAATGGTTTTCCATCAATGGGAGAGCAATTTTACTCCTAGGGAAAATGGTTTTACACTCCTTTGCAAACCAAACAATGTAAAATTGAAAATAGAGGAAAATTATTTTCCAGGAAAATGTTTTACGCTTTACCAAACGGAGCCTATGCCACGTCTTTATTTTCACTTTTCCTCACTTCTTCCTTGATGATGTGGGTGTATAGAAATCTGATGCTCGCTGCCCGTTGGGGATATTCTATTTGTGTCCACTATTTCTTGTATTTATGAGGATAATCACTTGTCTGAACTGCCATGTCTGTAATTATGGCACGTCATATGCTATATTCTATTGCGTAAAAGGTTTACATGTTATTTAATGATTTGATAAACTGCACTATTTGGAAGCAAAATCGTATCCTTTTAGGATGTTCTGTAGTAACGCTAACTGACATTATACGTCTTGTAATCGCTTTATTAAATAGCATTTAGGGTTAACGGGAACTCTAATAATTTCTGGTTTTCAGGATAATTCAGAAATTGACAATTCGCCGTCAGGAGATAAAAAGGGTGGATTACAGGGAATTCCGTGGAAGGATTTCTCCAAAGTGGGGTTTGCACTTGTAAGGGAGGAATCTTCAATGAAGGGGGGTGGGAAGAATAGCTCTGTAAAGCAAGGAGACAAGTCTGATTCAGCGCGAAAGAGCAAACGATCATCCAAGAAGCGTGCAATTGATGGTTTTGATGACGACGATGATGATGAAATCAGGTACTTGGAAAAAGTGAAAAATGCTAAATATTTTACTGGATTTGGAGAGGATGATGAAGAATCTAGCAGAAAGCACCGAAGATTGTCCAAGTTCTCGGGAAATACTCCACAAAATTCAGAAGTTGGTGCTTCTTCTTCACGGTTGGGTAAAGATGGAAAGAAGAGATCCCCATCTGAGAATACTGAATTTGAGGGAGAGGAGGAACTTGGATCTGATGGTGAACTTGAGGGGAAAAAGAAGAAGAAAGCAAGAAAGGAACCCGTTGATGTAATTGTTGAGCCAAAGCGGGAATTGACACTTACAACCCGTCAAAAGGCACTTCAGTCAGGAAGAGATGCCTCTGCACCTGGTGGAAGTGCAGTCGAATTCCCAGATGGATTACCTCCAGCACCTTCTAGAAGTATGAATACTGAATTTGTTCTGTTTATCATGATATCACAAGTATACTTTTGAAGCCCTTTTGGTAGCCCGGTAATAAATAGTGGGAATGAGAATAAATCTAAGTGTTATTTGACAAGAAAATAACATCATAATGTCCATGGTAATGAAATTTTGTCTCAAACTTGGTGTTTTTCTTCATAAATTTGCATTCCCACCTAATACCACTCCCAGACTCCCCCAGATGGTAATGGATGGTAATGCAATTTTATAAAGAAAAAGAGATAATATTGAGTGAACTAGCATTACCATGGGAATGAATATTGATTTTTCTTACAAATTCATTCCCATTGACACCATTTATGGCTGGCTACCAAATCGGCTGTTAGTCCCAGCTATTAATTATTCTTTTTTTATAAAATTTTGTCCATAGAGCAAAAGGAGAAGCTTTCAGAAGTGGATCAACAATTGAAGAAAGTTGAGGCTGCTCAGAGACGTAAAATGCATAATGAGAAGATAGCTAGGGAAAACGAGGTTCTTCAACTACCTCCTTTTCTATTTCGTTATCCCCTGGACAATTTTGTCAGTGAGCTGATTATGAATTTGTTGTTACAGGCTGAGGCAATTAGAAGAATACTTGGTCAAGACTCTAATAGGAAAAAGCGGGAAGACAAAAAGAAAAAACGTGTGGAAGAGCTTGCTCAGGTACTGGATAGTTTCTGTCTTATTAACTCCCCTTATTTATGAGTGGTATAAGTACCCCTGTTACCTCGACTCTTCATTTACCTCAAATACCCGTGTCGGATCCTCGACACTCGGACATGGGTATGAACACTTCATTTTGGACCAAAATCATGCAATTTTTTCACAAAATAGCCGTGTCGGACACTTGGACACGTACCCATGTCCGATATGGGTATCCGAGTCCAGGTAACATATATAACTTGCAAGAGATAATTGATAATATTTTTTGATGCAGGAGAGGGAAGCTGATGAACTTTTGCGTGCATCAAATAGTATCAGATTGGTCATGGGACCTAATGGAACAACTGTTACCTTTCCAAATGAAATGTTGCCTAGTTTTTTTGACTCAAAACCTTGCAGGTATCTATCTCACTCTTATGTCATATTCTGTCTCTTCTTGTGTAGTTTTTTCCGTCGTTGTGTTGCGCAAGTGCAAGTTAGTTTCTGGATTAACTGTTTTTTTATGTCCATTTTCCTGTCTTGCATTCGTCTTGATAAAGCCGACTTCATGATTAACATGTCTTTTTGCATAAAAATAAAATAAAACATAACTTCTAGTGCTCTTGACAAAGTATTTCTAGTAATCTTGATAAATGTTAGTTGTGAGTAATCCTGATAAATGTTAGTTGTGAGTAATCTTGATAAACACAAGGCTCACTGGTTGTTTGGTGGAGGCTATTATCAGTCACTTGTTTGCCAAAAATCTGGGACCTTGTATGTAACAATGTAAGTCTCGGGATAAGGGATACTGTAGGTTAAAAAGAATCAGGCAAATATTGTTGGAAGTATTTTTTAAGCTGTTGATGTTTCATGTCAAATGCAACCTGAATATCCTGGATCAACAATCATATTCACTTTTGTAGTTCTTGATTATCTTTTGATATAAGCTTATGAGTTATGCCATACTTGGTTATCTGTCTCTTAAATTCTTAATTTCACGTGTTTTCAATCATACACAATTTATTACTCAGTATAACATAGCGATGTTTGATTCTCTTCCCATCTAGCTCTTTCTTCCTCCCTTCCCTTCCCTTCCCTTGTTTTTTCGTAGCAGGGAACCAAACAAAAGGAAGTTAATGAAGTTTATAAACTGATTTTCTGTATTTTTGGTTCAAAATTAAATTCATTTTTTTGTTTGATTTGCTATGTGTTGGGTTGTCTTTTGAGATGTCCTGTCGCAGTTCAGAAGCATGTAGCATATGTGTTTATGTACATTGGAGCTTTCTTTTGCCTCTTATTGAATGAATGATAACGGAGTATAGTGTAGCTTCTATATTTTGTTACCTTTGCCGAACTTTTGTCCAACACCTTAAATTTGATTTAAATTCTTGGGGTGATCCTTGAAGTATAGTTAAGGCTCCGTTTGTTTCACCGGAAAACATTTTCAAAGGGAAAACATCAAAGGGAAAGTAGTTTTCCTTTGTCTTTAAGGGATTAGAGTGGAAAATGTGGCAATTCCTTCTTTTCAAATGGAAAGTTGGTTTTCCCCTAGAGAAAGTTGTTTTCCATCTTTGGGAAAATCGTTTTCCATCCTTGACAAAAACAAACAAAGGAAAATGGAAAAATCATCTTCCGGGAAAGTGTTTTCCTTCAAAACAAACGGAGCCTAAAAGAAGAAGCTTATGCATTGTCCTGTCTCGTATCCCTTCTAATTGTCCCGTCATCCTAAGAGTTCACGTGAGATAGCTAGTTACTGCCCTAGTTAATTCGAGTTTTCCTAAAAAACTTTGTTAGTATTATTGTTTTCCTTTTTCCTTTCGGGATGAATTTTAAGTGAGATCAGCAGCTACTGCCCTAGTTTATTCGAGTTTTCCTAAAAAACTTTGTTATACTTCGTTATTGTTTTCCTTATTCCTTTCGGGATGAATTTTAAGTGAGATAACTAGCTAATGACCTTGTTTATTCGAGTTTTCCTGAAAAACTTTGTTATAAACTTGTAATTATTTTCCTTTTTCTTTTCGGGGATGATTTTTTCAGTTATCCACCACCGCGTGAAAGCTGTGCGGGCCCATCGTGTACGAATCCATACAAGTACAGAGATTCAAAGACGAAGCTGCCACTTTGCAGTCTACAATGCTACAAGGCAGTTCAGGGTAATGTACCAACTCAAGCTGCTACCTGCTGATATATATAACACCAAGAAAACATAAGCCATAAATTAGTGATGTGATCTTATAGTAAAAAAAAAATGATTTGGTAGTTTTGTTATCATTTATATTTATATTACCACAGAAATAATAAGCTATCATTGGCAAATTATGTGAAAATTTTCAAGCATATGAAAATAAAGTGTTGTGTAGAGTTGTAGTAACTTGGTACTGTGATTTCTATTCTGGCCTTCTGGGTAGCCATATGCAAATAAAGGGCTGTGTAGAGTTGAATACTTGGTCAACTATAGCCCGGCTTGCTAGCCTGACCCGGCCCCTAAAAGACGCGGGTTTGGGCATCCACAAAGTTTAATACTCAATCAACTATAGCCCGACTTGCTAGCCTGACCCGGCCCCTAAAAGACGCGGGTTTGGGCATCCACAAATATGTTTTTTTAGACAATAGCCCGAGCCCGGCCCGGAAAAACTCGTTTAGGCCTGAAAGCCCCGCACTAAATTCATGGGTCTGTGCATGAATTTTTGTGTTAAAGCCCGGTGCGACCCGAAGTTTGTCACCTCTGGTAGAGTTGTACTAAAAGTGTACTTCGTATTGTGTTTGATTGTATCGGTCTCTTCGACATGAAGACGAGGTATTGTGTTTGATTGTATCGGTCTCTTCGACATGAAGACGAGGGAAGAAATTCGGGGAAGCTGTGATTTCATTCCTATCCTGGGTAGCTTATCTCTATTGCTCGGAATTTGATGGAATTTTTTTTTGGCATTCTTAGGCTCGGTTTGGTTTAACGAAAAATATAATCATTTTTTAGGAAAATGTTTTACACCAAACGAAACACTCCCGGTATGTAACTAATGCAAGGATAAAAGACAACTATATTTTTTGTGTTGGATGCATGGCTAGCATATACTACATGTCTATATAATTATGTACAATACATTTTCGATTGCATATGAGCCAGTACAACAACAAAAACAAGAAGTCGGAAAATCGGGGTTTGTTGCCTCTTTCTGGCTCGTTTCACCTTAAACTAAACTGAACGAAACTAAAACTACCCGATAAAACAAGATAAAAAGAGAGATTATTGTTCATGAACAACATAATTGTTTGTAGTGAAATCAAACTCATCAAGTTCGTCAAAGAAGTCATTGTTTTCTTGTGTTATTTTCGCCGTAATATTCTTGAGATGGGGAAAAGTGGCAAGGAGGTTATTTTGTGGATCATAAGGGGTAAAACTGTCTAATGAAACCACATAAGGCACCTCTTCTTCCTCTTGTTTTGCCATCTTTTGGGAGCTATAACTTGGAGATTGTGTGTAATTACCTTGGTGACCTTGATCACAGGGAGTATTTTCGGTATTGCCCTTGTTGATTCCCGTTCGTTCTTTTTTGGGCCTAGAATGGGCCTCACTGACTTGGGCTTTGGATTGAACCTGGGCCTGGACCTTCTTCTTTGGGCTTTTGTGTGTTTGGGAATCTAGGCTAGGATGGTTATGGGCTGAGGTGTAAGTGATGATGAGAATTGAAGCATCTTCTTTGCATCTCTCTACTTGTTTCTTGGCTGAGCATCCCTTTGCTGTGCTGCATCTGTAATAACCCCTGCAATTATTATTATAATTATTTGATTAGATTAAGGGCATGTTTGTTTTAACTTATCTCGGCAAAAATAAGTCAGATAAGTTCAGTTCAGCAAAAATAAGTTTTTAAAAGACAATTTAACACATAAATAAGCAAATAAGTTTTTTTCAGCAAAAATAAGTTCCAATAAGTCAATTTATGTCAAATTTAGTTAAACCAAACAGAGCCAAATCATATAGATAAATAAATAATTAAACAAAAAAGGAGAAATAATTACAAAATGGTAACCTTGGATAAGGAGATCCTTTGATGGGCTTTTGTCCATATTTTCTCCAAGACCAAGAATCACAAGGAGGCTTCTTTTGTTGTTGATTTCCCTTTTTTCCTTCTATCTTAATCTTCATCACTGTTTTCTCACCATCTCCCATCTTCCTAAACTCAAATCACACAAAATCAACACAAAACAACAATTTTTACTGTATAATCGGTTTTATGGATGTACCGGTTGTATCATGCATGAGCCCTTATCGTACATAATATACTGGTATATTTCCCTCGTCCTGAATTAATAATTACATATGACATATCTAAACAATGTGACAACCAAATCCAGACGTGGAAATATAAATTATACAAGCACAAACCTTCATTGTAACCTATTTGCATGTCAAGTATTCTCAAGGTAAAAATTGAGAAAAGAAGAAAAAAATGGTATATTTTTATGCATGCATGGAGAAAGATAAGTACACTTCTTAAACTAATAACTAATTAGATGCTACTAATTACATAATTAGAGCTTAACATACCTTTCCTTAATTTGAGACATGATAGTTAATTTCCACAAAAATGGCTGAATTAACTGAGAAGATGAAGTTGGATGGAAGACTATAGTGCAATGGAATCAATTGAGACAGAGAGAAGAACAAAGAGATGACAACACCTCTGTTTTTGCTGCTTTGCCCACCCCATTGACCCACTCTAATTCTTTACACATTAAATATGCGTCTTATCATTAAAACGTTAATTGCTTCTTAATTCGTATTATCTGCTTGTATGTGCACTAATTAACACAATTCGTCTCCTATCATACATTTAGACTGTTTTATTCTTATTTTAACTATCAGACCACGCATAGTAGTTAAGACTGAGCAGACTGTTATAACGGATACAAAGAAAGATTAAATAACGTAATTAAAAAATGCAAAGGTTTAACGTGGTTCACTAACAATGTATTAGCTACGTATACAGGCAGAGGGGAGGAAAGTTTTATTGATCTTGAGGAGTACAGATTACAGAATACAACTAGGTTATGACCTAGAGAGTTTATATATACTACTCTCTAGACAGATGCGGAAAAGCCCAGAAAATAGGCCTAAAACAGATAACCCTAGTCCAGAATAGCAGATACCGTAAAGCAAGATTCACATGCTGGGGCGTTGCAGTAAGGAGCTTGACCGATTCAAATCATTATTCTAACACAGACCTTATTAATACACTAGCTATGAAGATTTGGGAATGAGATTATGGAAGCTATAATGCTACATTTCTTGCCAAATTATACTTAATTTTATTCCGATTGTTTCAGTTATTACCGACTATCAAATATGACCAAAAACATTACAAGAGAATAAATTATAACGGACCAAATAAAATGTATTTTTGGTGAAATTCATTGATAAAAAAGGAAATAGAAACGGACTCTATAAAAAGGGTTAAATTGAAAAATGGAGGATATTAGTTTTATTTGTTATGGTTAGTTCACCCGACTCGAGACCGGATCATTTTGGTACACAACCCAAGATGATTTATCTCATCGTATAGTTGTATATACATACCTTATTGCTACAGTAGTTTATGAAGAAAATACTAGTTTGAGAATGGAATTACGTTACTATGAACATTATAATGGTACATTTCTTGCCAAATTATACTTAATTTTATTCGAATATTTATTGTTTTTACCGACTATCAAATATGACTAAAAATATTACAAGAGAATAAATTATAATGGACCAAATAAATGTATTTTTTTTTGGTGAAATTCATGGGGAAAAAATAATCAAAACCAACTCTATAAAAAGGGTTAAATTGAAAAAATGGAGGAAATTAGTTTTATTTGTTATTAGTTCACCCGACTCGAAACCGGATCATTTTGGCACACAAACCGAAGTTTATCTTATCGCAAAAGTCACACTCTGTTTCTCTCTCTCTCCTCCCCTAACTATTCCGGCGAAAATGGAGAAACCCACATCGGAAAACCTGATAATGGTAACCCGAGAACCCACCACCGGAATAGCTTACGTAACAATAAACCGACCCAAATCCCTAAACTCGTTGACCAAACCCATGATGACATCATTAGCCCAAGCTTTCAAATCCCTAGACGCCGATGATGACATCAAAGTCATCATCTTGTCGGGTTCGGGTCGGGCCTTCTGCTCTGGGGTTGATCTGACGGCTGCGGAAGATGTTTTCAAAGGTGATGTTAAGGATGCAGAGAAGGATCCTGTGGTTCAGATGGAACGGTGTAGGAAGCCTATAATTGGGGCTATTTCTGGGTTTGCTGTTACTGCTGGATTTGAGATTGCTCTTGCTTGTGATATGATTGTTGCTGTTGAAGGCACCAAGTTTATTGACACTCATGCTAGGTAATTGTTTCATTGGTATTATTGATTTCGAAGTTTGTTAATTGTTGATTAATTATTGAACATTTGAGCTATATTTGTTGTTTAAGATTGAAATTTATTGCTCTTGCTTGTGATATGATTGTTGCTGTCAAAGGCACCAAGTTTATTGACATTCATGCTAGGTAATTGTTTCATTGGTTTTATTGATTTCGAAGTTTGTTAATTGTTGATGAATTATTGAACATTTGAGCTATATTTGTTGTTTAAGATTGAAATTTAATATATTGGTTTTGATTGCCTTGATATATATTTCTGGTTAAAGAGATATGCTGATCAAATTAATCTTAATTCATGTTTATTGACACTCATGCTAGGTAATTGTTTCACTGGTGTCATTGATTTCGATTTTTGTAATTGTTGATGAATTATTGAACATTTTAGCTATATTGGTTTTTGAAGATTGAAATTTAGTATATGGGTTTTGATTGTCTTGATATATACTGCTGGTAAAAGAGATGTGCTGTTAACTTAATCTTAATTAAAGGAGTATGATCTAATTGTTGATGAATTATTGAACATTTGGGCTATATTTGTTGTTTAAGGGAGAAATTTAGTATTGATTGTCTTGATATATACTGCTGGAGAAAGAGATATGTTGATCAACTTGATCTTAAGTAATTTATTTAAGGAATGTGATCTGGAGTTTTTCGAATGATCGAAAGAAATAGTATTGGGGTGTATGTAGTTCTAGGTATACCGAAGTGTATTTATGGAAATTGTGTGTGTCAAGAGATTAGGAGTTAGACATGAAAGGACGGAAAATGCGGGTGTCAGTGCTACTAGACTCAGGTGTTGATCGTAACTAATGGCTAATGTGTTACTTTCGGTAGAATGTGAGATGTAATGGTTTGTATGATGACAGTAATATTGTGTTTCACATGATCGCTTCTTCTTTATGTTAGGAGATAATAAATGTTTGTAGGTCCTAAAATGGGTGGGTTGTTCTTCGTTTTAACTCAAAAGTGCAGCTTCAATGCTGTGACCCCTTAGCTGCCGCAAGAGTGCATTTTGCTACCTTGTTTAAGGTGTGCCATCCTATGTGATTTGTCAATAAATCATAAGATATTTGTACAAGCCCTTTAGTCATGATGTTGGGAGCACTAGATGGTGTCACAATGTAATGTATAGGGCAAGGGCACATTAGGAAGTGTCATAAATGTTGTTATGCATAGCTTGGGCAACAAGAAGAGGGTTAGTTAGTCTATAAATGGAGGAGTTTAGGGTAAGAAAAAATATATGTCGAGTATTCTGTTATGTCCATCCACTCTCTCTCTCTCTACCTAAGTTGTATTCCACCATTGATGATTTAATTGCATGAACTAATATAACTACTATCGGTTTCGATCTAATTTTGCTTACTTAAATCATTGATTAAGCAAGATATAGCTTCAATCTATCACACACAAGTTGTTTGCACGTGTCTATATAATGAAAATCCGTGGCATGTTGATGATATTAAGGGAAGTGAGGGGGAATTAAGGTGCATGGTGGGGCTAAATAGGAATAACAGAGCTACAGAGTATAATAGTATATACGAATGTCGAATAGTATACAATGGTCCATTAATTTTCTCCCGCTGATCAAGCATGTACGAAAACAGGCTAATAAAATGACATTTGTCCTTTAATTTTCTTCCACTGATCAAGCATGTCGGGTTTAGGTGTGTTTCCTGGAGTCCGAAGTTATTAGAGATGTAGAACTATGTAAACTTCTATGCAATTCCTACTTGATGTTGTAATCACGGTTAGGGTGAGCTTATGTAGTAACTACATGTCTACGAATATGTAATAGAGCGAGGAACAATTGCATAGGTCACAACCTACATGGGTCTAACAATTCCGAATACAATGCCCTAACAATGTGTTTGGATGAGAGAGCTTCAAAGAAAGTGATAGTAAGGGGTCTGATTTCCTTTGTCTAGGTGTGGAGTTAGAGGAGTGAAGGGATTATTCTTGCGTGTACCTAATATTATTTTGGAACCAAAGCCAACAATTTACTCTAACACCCTTTTACATACACAATGACTTAAACACCCGTTTTCTTTGTTATAGTAGCCATTTTTTGAATCAAAGTAACCCTTTATTTTTAAAAGAGAATCTTGATTTAAAATTACATTATTTAAGTACATGTACTAACGACACCAATTTGACACTTTTTCATAATAATTCTAATAAATACGTCAAAATAAATTAGAATCAAGTTCTTAACTTTCTTTTTTAGTGTGGACGGAGTCAATTTAAGAATGAGTGGGAGTGAAGTAATGAGTATTGAAAGGATCCATAAAAACGTGATGAATCTTCTTTGTTTTGTTGTTTTGTGACTTCGGTCCTTTCCTTGGCCATTATCGTCAACTTGAAGTTAAAAGTGGTAACAGAAGTTTTAGTTTTTTCCTGTGTTCTATGGTGCTGTTCTTTTGCTTACAAGCCCTTTCCCTGCTTCAGTCGCTAGAATAGGGTATATTTGGTTTGCATAATCTGTTCATAGTTTGTTCACTACCCTTTTCATGTGCTTAAACTGCAGATTTGGGATATTTCCCTCGTGGGGACTCTCACAGAAGCTTTCTCGTATTATAGGTCCGAATAAATCTCGTGAAGTGTCGTTGTCTTGTATTCCTTTGACTGCAGAGCAGGCTGAAAATCTGGGATTTGTTAATTACGTAGTTGAAGGCAGTGAACTGATGAAAAAAGCACAGGAAATTGCTGTTTCAATTGCAAAGAACAACCAAGACCTTGTTTTGCGGTATAAATCTGTCATAAAAGATGGCTTGAAGCTCAACTTGGGCGATGCACTTGCACTGGAAAAGGTAATTAATTTATTTGAGCTCGTCTTTTTTTTTTTTGGTGATTTTTTTTTTTTTTTATTGTTTGGTTGAGGTCTGAGGGTAACTTGTCACGCGAGAGCCTTGTTCATTGCTAGTATTAATTGAATGACTTCTACTAATCCACATCCTTGATGAAGCTATATATTCTTGTGGATTGTGAATTTGTGATGATAATTTACTTGAAATCTGACGAGTTTTCTTCCAAAAGGGTTGAATGAATGCATGACTAGTTAAGTTTGCAAGTTCTCTTTCCCATCTTAGCTGACGCTGGAAGAAGGCCAGGGGTATTAAGAACCCTGTTCTTGTTTCCAGAACTGTACTTTTTTTTGTTAAGACAGAACTGTACTTACCTTAAGGTTTTCCCCGCTTAGTTTCTGCTGTGTGAGTTTAGGCCGAAATTAATTTTGTTGCCTTCAATAGTTCTGCAAAGGCTGTCGTTAGTGCCATGTAACTAGGCTGCGGGATGGCCCGAGGGCCAACCCGGCACGAGCACTAAAAAAGCATGGCCCAACATGAGGTCTTGGGGCATGGACCGGGCCTGCGCTGTATTTTTGGGAAAAAGCATGACAAAACACGTTAAATTTAGTAAAATTAGGCTTACACACGATGACCCATGTTTTGAAAATTTTGGCACGAACCGATGCAGAGTGGGTTTGCCATGGGCCGGGACTGTTCAGGCCCGCATCCCATGGGCTCAGCCCCACCTGGCACACATGTTAAATATAGTAAAATTAGGCTCAGGCATGACGGCCCATGTTTTGAGTTTTTGGCCCGGCCCGATACAGAGTGGGCTTGGCGTGGACCGGGATCGTTCAAGCTCACAGCCCGTAGGCTCAGCCCGCCCTGGCACACAGCCATCTTACATGTAAGCCTGGACCATGTTTTGAAATATTTGGCCTGGCCTGATGCAGAGCGGGCTTGGCGTGGGCCGGATCCGTCCAAGGCCGCAGCCCGTGGGATCAGCCCGGCCTGGCACACAGCCATCTTACATGTACACCCCCCCCCCCCCCCCCCCCACCCCGAGCAAAGTAAAAGAATCAATTTGATTCTGAACTGAAGTTCCTTTGTTGTGTTAATTTCTGATCAACAAGAGGACTCTGTCTGAGTCTGTACTTTTCCTCCAAATCCTAACTGTGATTTGGGTTGTGAAATCAATATCTTAATTCCATTTGGATTGCTCACAATCTTTAGTAATGAAAGAAGTTAGGTTTTTAACTTATGAGTTTGCAATTTCATGTTCATTTGCAACTGGCTTGTGTCATTAATATATAACTTACCGTTTAAATTACGCGTCTATCTTTCAGGCGAGGGCTCATAATTATTACGATGGGATGACAAAAGAGCAGTTTAAGAAAATGCAGGAGTTCATAGCCGGGCGAAGCTCAGGACGGTCGAAGTTGTAAATATTGTTTCTTTTTCACCTTGTTGTAGAAGAATAAAAGTCCAGTATATAACTGGAGACTGTATAGTTTCGGATCACAGTAAGGTTTTAGATCAATTAATTGCTTATTAATTAAGTTATTAACCATTCCATTTGCATTTGTTGTTTTCTTCTTTTGCTTGATTGGGCTCAGCTTACTTGCTTAGTATACCACTTAAATGAAATTTGCAAAGGCATATGGCAGCTTGTTTATTGTAGCTCAGTCTTAGGCCTTGTTCTCTTCACCTGATCTGGTGTGATTTTTCTAGTTTATGGTATGTTCTGAATGTTTTCAGCGAGTCTTTTTTGCTTTTTCTGGTATGGTTTGATCTGGTGTGATTTTTCTGGTAAGCAATAATATAAGATAAAGAGAACAAAGCCTAACCACTATGTGTGGTATGATAAAGGGTTCGTTCAGTATCGTTTTTTGTTTCTAGTTTTTTGTTTTTACAAAACTAAAAACCAAAATATGAAAACCACAAAAACTAGTTTTCAGTTTTTTGTTGTCAGTTTTCAATATTAACCTGATTACAATAGATATGACTATCTTTTAGTTCATAATTCGATCTATACAAACTTTTATATAAGGCGGTTTCATACAAAAGACCACATTGGTGTCCGTATAAGTTAAACTCTGAAACCAATTAGTTAGTTAAGCAATGAAACCAATTAGTTAATCAATCAAATTGGTCTTTCGGTAAAACGGGCTTACACAAAAGTTGTCGTTCGATTTAAATCATATGACTTATAAAACCAAAAAAACGGAGACTGGCAATGATACTGAACGAGCCCTTAGTAAGTAAAAAACAGTTTAAATGACCGATAGGAGACAAGTTGTGTTAATTAATGCATAAACAAGCATATAATACGAATTATGAAGCAATTACGTATGGATTCTTATCCGTTGTAACTTGTAAGTGGTTCTTGTAGATAGAGTTGTACGAAGTATTATTTATTTTGGTGATTGTGGTATTATAATTATAACCTTTAAGATTCCTTCCAATAATTAAACTCCAAGATAGTCTCCTTGTATTTGCAGGCATGATCCATGAAGCATGCATGGGGCTCCAAACAAGACTAGTTTATGTCTAATTTTAACAAACCTAAGCTAGTGGTGGGAAATGACTTGGTAACCTTGAAGTCACTAAGTTGTAGTCCCCCATCCACTATGTTAAGTTGCGTGAGATAGGTGGTCAGATTCAGAGTTCGCGTATTTTAAAAGTAAAATAAAAGTGTGTGATATTTTTTTATGATAAATAACTTGATCTTTTTCGACACAATTCACGGCCCGACCCATCATGACTTTCACCGAGGGTGGTCATGCGTCAATTATCCCTAACCCACGACCCACCAAATCCACCCAACCTGCCTCGTTGACCATTTCTACGTGCATGGCAAGGACACACTAGTTTTATATGTACAAAATACTAAATTGTGTACTATCCGTATCTCACAAAGTAGAATGATACAATAGTAGAGTAAGTTCTGTACATGACTGTCTTATACTCTAATGACATGCATGATATGCGATCTAACAATTAATTAACTGCGGAATAATCTTTTACAAGAATTTGTATAATCATTAAACGGGTCCACCTAACGAATATAATCAATCACTAGTATAGTGAGGGCGGAGAGGCCAATATCTGATATGTATTTCAAAATACATATCACCTCATTAAACGACAAAATAGAGATAAGACAAAAATGAAAGCAGGTGCCAGTTTTCAAAGAACATATGCCATTTTGGAAAAATGGATGCCATTTTTCGAAAACCAATGCCATTTTCCAAAAACGGATGTCATTTTTTAAAAAAATGATTTTTTCCTTTAGCGTTTGTCTTATCCCTATTTTGTCGTTTAATGAGTGATATGTTTTTGTGAAATACATATTAGATATTAATTTATACTTCCTCCTAGTATAGTAGTATATTATAGGTTTGGTTTAAGTTTAAAAAGATGCATATACCATGATCTTTATCATGTAATGTACGGAGTAAGATAAAAGAGGATATCGACTGTCTGAACAAGCAAAGGTCAAATTTTCGTTTTAAGTAATATTCAAGCTACGAATGTGTTTTTCATTGAATATAACTCACCATAAGTGTAAACTTTTTAAATATCGTTATAAAACAAAACCATGGAATTCGAATTTATTTTAATATTTTAGGAAACTAGCGCGGGCATTTTATTACGTTAAATTAATTTCCGCCAAAATTCTTAAGCAATAGGGAATATAAGCATATTCTGAATGATTGCATGGAATATGAAGTTATATACTCCGTACTTCATACTTGTACTTTTTAGTATTGTACTACCTCCGTTTCAGAAAGTTCTTTACGCTTTGGAAAATGTGTCCAAAGTATAAAAACTTTAACCGTAAATTCTCACCAATATATACATCAAAACGTTACATGTAAGATCTTGTTAGATTCGTCTCGGGATGTATTTTCAGAATATCAAATTTTTATAATTTTTCACATACGAAATTGGATATATTAATAGTTAAATATTGCATTGGAGTCCGTGCAAATAGTAACTGTAAAGATCTTTTTGAAACGGAGGTAGTATAACTCTATTGCTTTTAGCTAGTTTGATGTCTATCTTTCTATTGAATATTTTTTGATACGAATTTAATGGTGTTTTATTAATATATTCGAGGATAATTTACCATCAAAATTCAACTTAGAATGAAAAAAGCAAGAACCTCGAACTATAGGAGAATACATATATTACAAAATCTATAGGAAATTTTTTAATGAACAATTCAGTATAAAAAAGACTACTCCCTCCGTCCCATATTACTTACATCAATTTGATTGCACTTCTACTACATGTTTTATGGGCTGGTATGTATGGTCTAGTATGGATTTTTCTGGCATGGCCTAAATGTTTTACGTGAGTGGTTTTTGCTTTTTTATCTAATCTTGCCTGGTTTTTTCTGACATGGTTTGATTTTTTTTCTGAGTTGGTTTAATAAGCAATGAGAATAATGTGAAGAAAACAGAATCTTAGTTATCTGAATTATTGATTCCAAGATAAAGTTGAACTGCAAAAAAAACTGGGTAGATTTCAAGTTTACCACCATCTTAAGAGACACACCATACATAAGAGGAACTACAAGTAATAAGGCTATGTCCTGTTCGACTTATTTTGACTTATTTCAAACAAAATAAGTTCAGATCAGACATTTTTACACACAAATAAATTTATTTCAGACAATAAGTTTTTCCAGATAAATAAGTTTAGATGAGTTCAGTTAAGTTCAGATAATATAAGTTCAGTCAAAATAAGTCTAATAGAACGGAGCCTTAAGTTAATTGAATTCCATAATTGTATAATTATATCATTATCATATCTCTCAAACTTTGGACACATCATATCGTTCCAATTAAGATAAGATGTCATACATAATGGCATCACTAAAAACCAACACCTTGTTGTTCCTGGCATCATGTATTACCAAATTCTAGCGACTTGCCAACGTTCAAATATAATCCTTCTTTAATTTTTCATTAAAAGATCTTACACACACTAGGTAGGTAACTTTTAGCTAATTTCTGGTTACTTTTAACATGTTTTAATTAACTTTCTGTAATATATTTTTTATGGATAAACATTTTAGAGGGTTACATAGTTACTTTTATACATTATTAGTGATTTTTGAAGGGATAATTTTAATTAAAGCGAAAAATTGTACAATATTCCACCTTAAAATAAAAATTTGTGATTGGTGAAGCTCGAAATTGTGACATCCTGGTCACAAGGTGAGTTCATCGCCATCTTCACAAGGCCAAACAAGATCGATTACTCGTATTTGTTTATGTGACGTACTATTAAAAGGAGGAATTACAAGTACAATTCTATTTAATAATTTGGTTTCACTCATTTATACGAAGTATGACCTATCTTTTGGTGTACACTTCATGTCTATGATTGATCAATAAGAAACAAACTGAAATAATAATAGGCCTACCTTAATTGATACAGATGGATACATAAATACCATAAATAATTGGTGTTATAATATACTCCAATTCATAATCATCCATTTTTGTTCCAAATGAATTTAATAATAATAATAATAATAATAATAATAATAATAATAATAATAATAATGTTTCCTTATCACAAGGTGTTAGCAACAATGCTGGTAAAGCATCACTTATTCACATGATGCAAATTGTTTTTTGATTATTTAAAGAATATACAAAAATACACCAACTTACAACTTGTAACACAATTTATATAATTAATTTAATTCGTTCAAATGAATTATTTAGTTAATTATATGATTCCCAAGTCAACTAACATCTAGTCGTGGCAACCACCTTTACCAGCTGCCTCACCAAACTTCATTTCATATATAAACTTTATAATTCAATCTTCCTTTTGATCCAAAATTTCCCAACAAATTATTGGTAAGTTTTTGTTTGTTACATTTAATTTTCATACAATATATAGGTTTTGATCTTCATTTTTCAGATCATAATCATAAATATAAAGAGCTATGGTTTGGAAATTATGGAAAAAGAAGGCAATTTTAGCCAAATTTGAGATAATTGATTATCCAATTTTGGTCCAACCATTTTATGCAATTTCCATCACTCTTCTTAGCCTTTTGTTACCTCTATCCTTCTTGCTCTTAGCAAGGCTATCAAGTGCTCAATATCTCTTGTCATTAGCCTCGATTTCGCCTCCCAAAACCTTAATCTTCTCTCTTTTTCTCAACACTAATCCAAACCTAATACATGCCCTAGTGTCCATGATTAGCTTAGCGGCCTTAATCCACGCGTTAACGGGCCGGATTAGTCTAATTACCGAGCTCCCGGGCCCTATTTTTAGGCCACGTGTCCACGCGGCGTGGATCTTCCTATGTACCTTACAAGTGTGTGTTGGGCTAGGGATTGAGGCCACTATTAAGGCAGGAGTTGATGGGGCTGGATTCGGTGATGAGAGGTCCATGTTGAGTAAGTTGGTTTTCTTTTTGGGCCTACATGAGACCATGATCCATTGGTCTAGGACCATAGTCAGGCCCGTCGTGGACGACACGATATTCGGTAAGGCCCGTCAAGAGAGGTTGCCCGAGAGGTGGGCCCTCGCCGCTTGTTTCGGGGCGTTGTCGTGGTGGCGGTTGAGGGATGAGGTTGAGTCCTTGGTGGTTGTAGTGGAGGTTAAGAGGGAAATGATGATCAAAGTTGGGTTAGGTGATTTTCTTGGGTTGTGGTTGTATTATTTGACCGTTGCAATTGGGATGGCTAGAATTATTAAGACAATTTTATGGTTTGGTTTGACCATTTTTAGAAAGAAGGTAATAGATCATCAAGATTCTAATATTGAATTCATTAGAGAGGATGAAGATAAAGTTTGATGTAAGTCAATTGTTTTTCAGACTACATTTTTTTTTTTTTTAATTTTGAGATAATTTTTTATATCCCCTTTATATATCTGCGGGAAGTTGTTCACCTTGTATAATGTATTACACCGAGAAGCTGTAAATGTATTATAAATGAAGTAATACAAATGCAATTATACCTTGATTTCAATATCAACTTCATAATGAATTGAAAAAAGTATAGCTTGATCCACAATTGATTGATTTTTGTACATAGTGATAGATACGTGTGAAAAATTGAGATTTTGAAGTTTGGTGTTATATCAGATGTTTATGTCTGACCTGAACATGAAGTTGCATTTAGTGTTATTGGTAAGCAATTCAGTAGTAGGTAATGAAAAGTATAAAATAATTCTTCTATATTTTTGGATAATGAATTATGATACTTCAACCACAAGAATAACATGTTGGCCACAAAAAAAACAAATTGAGGTAAATGAGTTATGTAATTAATCATCCCCTCAAAAAAAAAAAAAAAATTGTTCCGATAAGATCTGGAAACGGTTAAAGAGGTCCTGGCGTTTGCTTGGCTATATTCCTCTTGGTAATATTATGCATATATAAGAACGGTATTCTACCCTGGGGGTAATTCGAGGATGACAAATTATCCGTAATAATTCCAATGGGTAAATTTTACACATTGCACTCTACCATTAACCTAAATGTAACAAGTTTCCGTTATTTTTTTAAAATCAAGATTTTTCTACAATAACGTTGGCCGTTGGGTTAACGACTTAAGAGCAAGATTAGCGCTAGTCTGAGCAATAGTATGAGTAATGGTCTAATTGAGTATTAACCTAAGACCTCCCATTTAAGTGGGAGAGTATGAAAAAAGTATGAGTAAGAGTCTTGGAATATCAAGACTCTACTTAAGACGCTTAAACAGTAAATTATACGTTAATTTTTATTATTTTTTCTTTTTTCTTTTTTCTTTTACAAGTTTGGGAAGTCTTGAATGAGTATGAGGGGTAAAGTGAAAAAAATTAAGTAAGTCTGAAAAGTATATGAGAAATTGAAAATAAATAAAAATTAATAAAAATTAGATGTGGAAGTCTTAACTCAGACTAGCGCTAATCTTGCTCTAACGACAAAGATGAGGTTGATTATAATAGACAAAAACCTTATTTTTTTTAAAAAATATAACTTGAATTACAAGTACAAGGATACAATACAAAAAATTTCAAACGCATGAGTACTAACATAAGTATAAATCAAAGCAACAAAAGGGCATGATGTAGAAAATTCTTATATTTAAATACGTTGATTGAAATTATTAAAAATATTTTTCCACAAACACACCCGATATTCTAGCACTTAATACATTTCAACTATTTCAAATTTGAATCGGTCAAACCTCAATTATTCATTGTTTAAATACCAATATCAGATATGTATTGCCATATACATATCTGCCAACAATAAGACTAAATAGGGAAACGACGAACACTAAAACACAAAGCATTATAAACAAATTGCAACATTCAAAATGGTATTTTTATGTGAAAAATGACGTTTATATGTGAAAAATGATAATTTTTTTAAAAAATGGTATGGCTTTCAACATTCGCTCTTCGTGCGCCCGCAAAGGAGTTGTGGATACTGCTGTACGAACATCGGATGTTGGGTATCTCACGCGCAGGCGCTTGCTTCCGAGACACTTATACAATACTGAAAATCCCTCCAGATTGTGTTTCAATGACGAGTAAGGCGGTCAAGCTACCGGCACCTGTCTGGTCCTTGTTTGGTTTGGAGCAAAATTCTGGCCCCTTGTTCCTTTCTCCTTGACGTTGCGGAATTATATCTCTGAAATAAGCGTGAAATTACCAACGTACCATTAAATATGTATTTGTTGGCCTAAAGTATATTTTTATTTTGAAGGTTTAATTAGGCTAAAGCCCTACAGACTACAGTCTATGAGGCTACTATCTATTTCAAAAATCGCGATGAACAATTACTAAAACACACGCCCATCGCCTGTTCTCTATTGAACTCCCCCACTCTCTTCTTCGCCGCGCCCTTTGCTCTTCTCAAGGTTAGCAGCTCTTCTATTGTGTTTTCTTTTCGGCTAATTAGGTTTACAATTTCTGATGTTTCAATTCAATTTTCACGCTATATTTCGTTGAATATTTTGGTTGATTTGCGCATTTGTTTGATCCTTCGATTTATATTTTGATAATTACAGATTCGATTTGTTGATTTTGGAGAATGTTAGGTTAATGGGGGACGAAGCTGTGGGAAACTTTAGAGTGACAATTGCGAGCTAGGGTTTTTAATTTTGATTGCTGGTGCTGAATTACGTCAAGCAATCCCCTAATTTAGGCTTTTCGCTTAGGGTTCTTCTATTTCACAGATAAATTAGACTGAGGACTTGAATTTTAGTTTGCACGAAGTGTTATGATTGTTGTCTTCAGAACTTTGAAGAAAAATGTACATGTTCATTCGTTGATTATTTTTTGTTTGATTTTGTATACGACTTGCTTAAGTGTTTGCTTATATTCTTGAAAATTGTTCAATGAGCATGCAAAATGTTTTAGTTTGTTCTGATTTCAATAACATAATTGTTGTCTAAATTATTTCCTGAGCTTCCGAGCTTGTAGCTGGATATTAGAGCCTAATAAATGTGGTGAGCTTGAGCTGAGGCAGTGAAGATGCGCTTAAGCTTGTATGTTTGACATTAAGCCAGGAAAAACCAGGTTTTTTTTTGGGTGCAATAGGGAGGCAGAGCCTCAAAAGAAAGGAAAAAACAGAAGGGAAAAGAAAACAGAAAGCAAACTGAAGCACAAAGCTAAATGAGCCAAACAGCAGCTCCTCTCAGACCATCCTCCTTCACTGGCACCTATCTTGGCCATGCTACCCCGCTAAGGTCCTCCAATAAAACAGCATGAAGATCCTTCGGGATCGCCTCGAACAAGACTAACTTCTGGTTCAATTGCACACCATAGTTGGCCAACCAATCAGCTGCCCTGTTGGCCTCTCTATATTGGTGAGCAATGGTAATCTCCCACCCACTTCTTGCATGAGAGTCTTACATTTTTGAACCATGTGTTTGTAAGGAGAGTTGGCACAGGTTTCCCCTACCAACATTCGAACCACAATCTCAGAATCCAGACCCACTTCCACCCTCCTGTGACCCCCTCCCACGTCACCAGTAACCCCTTAAGTACAGCCATCAGTTCAGCCTTTGTACTTGTGCAAATCCCACAGTTCAGTGCAAACACCTTATGAACTTCACCTCTATGACCCCTAATCAGCCCCCCTGCACCAGCTTCTCCAGGGTTACCCTTTGCCGCCCCATCAATGTTCAACGTCACCCAGCCTTCCCTTGGAATTTCCACCTCACATAAGTCTCTGTCTTACCCACAGTTTGTGTCAACAGCAAAGACTCAGCTCTTTCCATTGCCCTCTTTATCTCTCCAAGTCTAGCAAACAAGAAACTGACTTGATCAAGTGGAATATTTGGCACCGTACTAAAACTTCTTTCGTTCCTCCACCTCCACAACCACCAAGACGTTACAACAAAAGCTCTAGGCCACTCATTCCCACGAACTGCAGCTCCCTCTTCTATGTTCTTCAAAATCCAATCCTCGAAAGACATAGAATCCCCAAACAGAATGTTGTGTATTCCAAGCTTCTACCAAACCATACGTGCTGCTGGACACTTTCTAACCACATGTTCCGCGTTCTCTTCTGCATCCCCAGTCCCCACACACCAAACACCTTGGGTCTTCAGTAAGGTGTCTAACAAATCTATTTCCATTAGTCATCAGGTGCTCTTGTATTGCCAACCATAAGAAAAACCTCATCTTTTGTGGGATAGAAACTCTCCAAATGCTCCTCCGTTTCTTCAAACTAACTTCATTTAACTCTACCTCATTTCGAATTAAGGTCAGAGCTGAACTAATAGAGAAGCCTCCGTTAGGAGAGCCGTTCCAATAGATATCATCCACTGCATCTTCATCATCAACCAGATCAAACGAAGCTATCTCCCTCAACGTGCTATCAGGAAGATAGGCTGCAAACGCTTCGTACTTCCACCCCGTATTTCTAATTTTCTATCCCACATTTCTTGCACTGTCACATCCTGAAGGTGAATGGGAGGCTCCTCTGTAGCTAACTCAATCAAAGGACCTTTAGTAACCCATCGGTGGTGCCAGAAGAAGGTCTTATTTCCATTGCCAACCGCCACATTCAGACCCTTATTAATCACATCAACACTGCTCATAATGCCCCTCCAAGCGTTAAAAGCACTTGCTTTGTCTTTAAACATATCTATGTCGCATCCGTTATTGCAATACTTGGCTCTCAGAACTCTAGACCAGAGTGCTGCAGGTTCTGCCAGTAATCTCCAGCCTAGCTTCGCTAAAAAGGCTGAATTCGTTTGCCTCATTGACTTAATGCCCAGACCCCCTTCATTTCTCGGTCTAGTCACCTTATCCCACACTACTAAGTGCACTTTTCTCTTCCCCTCATGTTCTCCCCACAGGAAACTCCTTGTCTTGCGGTCAATATCATCACAGGTGGTTCTAGGTAGCTTCGTTGTCTGCATTGTATACATAGGGATGGCACACATAGTTTACTGAATCAAGGTTGCCCTCCCTGCTATAGACAAAGTCTTCGTTTTCCACCCCTCCTATTTGCTGTTGATTTTGTCTACTAGGTATTGATACTCACTTTTCGAGGTCCTACCAGGCTACCATTAATAGTAGGCACTCCTAAGTATTTACCAAAGTCCTCAGTGGCCTCCATGCCGCTACTCCATGCCCAGACAATTACAAACTGCATCTCATGTAAAAGTTCGTATTTCCAGAGAAATAAATACCGGACTTATCAATATTCACTTTGCTTCCTGATGCCCCACAAAATAGGTTAAGACAGTCCATCATTACCTTAGCTTGATCAATAGCTTCCCCGAAGAGGATCAAGTCATCCGCAAAAGCGAGGTTCGAAATGGGAGGTCCATCCCTACTCGCCCTAGCAGGTTTCCATGAACCCAGACTTACCTCTCGATCGATTAAATGGGTTAATCTTTCCATACATATGACATACAAGTACGGGAATAAGGGGTCGCCCTGCCGTATACCCCTTGAAGGACTGAATTCTTTCAACGGCTCCCCATTCCAGAGAATTTGGAGCTTGACAGAATTAATACATTGCTTCACAACCTCTACTAAATTCTGGGGAATTCTTAATTCCATTAACGACTCACAGATAAACGACCATCGAAGCCGGTCATATGCTTTCTCGAAGTCGATCTTTACAGCCATATAACCCACTTTACCCTTTTTATTCCGCATTGTGTGGAGCATTTCTTGAACAATGATCACGTTGTCTGTAATTTGCCTATTTGGTACAAAACTACACTCAGTAGGGGATATGAGGGTGGGCAGAACCGGTTTCAACCTATTCACAATAACTTTTGTCACCAACTTATAGACTATATTACATAATCCAATGGGTCGGAATTGTTTTGCACCTTGAGGGACATCAACTTTGGGTATAAGAACCAGAAAAGCATTGTTCAAACCCAAAGGGAAATCTCTACCCTCTAACACCTCCTTCACAATTCCCACTACATTTGGCTTAACGAGATCCCAAAAACGTTGGTAAAACACCGGCTGAGAACCATCTGGACCTGGGGCTATATACGGTTGCATACTTTTAAGAGCCGCATATACTTCACAGGTACTAAAGGACGAGTTATTTTCTCTAGAGCATCAGCCTCAATTGTGGGAAAGTAATCCCATAATAATTGGGGAAAAACCAGGCTTTACTTACACATAATCTCAATGAGAGGAGACATGTGAGAAAGGGAGGATATGAAAGGGTCTTTTGGGATTTTTTTTTCTTCATTGTTAGTTACTAAGAGCAGTTTTTTTTTAATATCCGTTTTCTGTTGTTTGACTGATTAACCCCTACAATTAGAATTATTTGGTGACATTCACCATGGATTAGCATGACTAGTTAGCCCTTGTATTGTTATTTGGTTTAGACTGGATTGTATCTTCTTCTTTGCTGCAGTTGGCGGGGGAAGGGAGAGTAAACTAAAGTTTTTCATTCCCTCATTTGTTTCGATTGGAAGGACAAATCCATTCTGTTTTAATGGGTTGATTAAGAGGTAATAAAAGGAAATGAAACTTGTATCCATTGTGTTGACTTTGGTGAGTTTGATGTTGGATGAGTAAATAGTTTTGACCTTTGGTGGAGTGATAAGATGTTAGCTGTTCATGCTTCATGCCGAAGTTCCTTATAATTACAATAAGAGACCGAGTCGAAAGGAAAATATGAGTTTTGTGTTGAAAATTTTCAATTTTACACAAGTTCTAGTCCTTCAATTTTCTTTGTTAAAACTTGGGTAAGTTGTGTTGCTTTGGAAAAGGTTGGATGATTTGTTTGGTTAGTTTTCAGAAAGTTGATGGTTATAGAGATAAACAGTCATATGCAAGATTTTTGATGACATAAGGATCCAGACTGTTACAGCTTGGACTTTGTTTATTAATTTATTTTGTTAATTTAATCTTCATGCTGACATGTTTTATTCCTAAAGCACCTATTGCTGAAAAGTTGTTTCAATTGTTCAAGCACCTTGTTTAAGTTCCTTTCCCGAGACCTTACAAAATTATTTGGCTACAGATTCATATCAGAACCAGAGCTCTGAGGAATCAGTAGAAAATGGTAACTTCTATTCCTAATTCAATTCTATTGGACTAACATTTCTTGCTGAATGATTTTAATCTATCTTCATGCGTTGTTTTTGGTGCTGGCAGCTATTCTTCTCATATTTCAAGGAAATTGTGGGGCGTGAAGTGGTTGTGGAACTGAAGAATGATCTAGCCATTAGAGGAACCCTCCGTTCTGTTGATCAGTACCTCAATATCAAGCTGGAGAACACTAGGGTTGTTGACCAAGAAAAGTATCCTCACATGGTAACCCTTGCTCCCTTACATTTGAATTCTCTTTCCAATTTATCTCACCCTTTCATGGTATGATTGTATGGAGTGTGTTGACAATCTGTTCATCAGTGAGGCAATGGATTTGTGAGAAAAATATGGATATTATGCTTCTTTTTGTGTTCTTGACCTTAACCTCTTGTCACTTCTTCAGTTTCCACTTTGTGCAGTAATTGTTGATAGGCTTTCATTAGGGATGCTCTAATGAGTTAAATCTTTTTGGTTAGGTGTTTGTATATGAATGTTTGAGTTTGAATGCTGCATACTTATGTGTAACCTAAATGAGAACTTATTTCTGCTGTGATAAGTTTTTGGTTGAGGATGTCTATGGGGATGTGTTTGGTAAAAAATATGCTTTCATTGCTGCGTAAGTGCATATATATAGTTGGGCTTTGAAGTTTCTTAGGGGATACACACATATATCATATACATTTGGGTGGTAGACTGGGAGATGTATTCTAGGCTGCATGAAGCTCATATTTGCTAGGATCAACCCTACAGTTGGCTGGCCTTTGAACTTGCTCAAAATGGATGTTGTTTTTAAGGGAGGCGGATTTTGGTGAAGAACGTACGTTATATATTTACATAAGTTCTGCTTTGACGTTCTCCAAATCTCTATATACTGATTTTATTAGGATAGCTGAAGTGCTGAACACTAAGATTGTTCTTTATCTTCTCTTTTCCAGTCAATTTTATGTGCTTGATGGTTTTATTGGCTGTAGAGTTTACAGTTGATTGCTGATGCCCCTGAAGATACTGTTATCATTTTCCACCTTTAGTGGTCAACTTTTTACGCTGTTAACCTGATGAACTGCCATATTATGGCTCGTCTATTTTTTCATCTTCAGGGCTATATATTGGTTTCATCTCCTCTTCCTGTCTCTTAGCTTTTAAACTGCATTTGGTGCTGACTGTTGGTTCATCTATTTGAGGAGTTGTCTGTTCAGCTTTTTAAACATAGAATTACAGACCTTGTACTTTTAGCATCTTATTAGAGAAGAAGTTGATATTCTAATAAAGGATCTAAGATATGCTGATATAATTCAACATGGATACAAACATGAGAATATGGGATATAGAGAGGGACAAAATGGACATGGAATTCCTTTAATCTCTGTTTCCATCTGTTAAAAATCATCAATTGCTTCCAGTTGGAACTGAACCATGACTTTGCATGAAAATGAATGATAATTACGGATTTATATTTTTATTTAATGGAAAGAGACGGCCCTCTGTCCGGATTCTAAAGTTGGGCACTCTTAACTGTGCTCTTGTATCTTTAAGTTAACATAGTTCCCTGATCCTCACTTGAGGGGGTTGAGTCTGACACACATATTCAAGTTGGGCATCATAGTTTAGGCCAAGCCTAGTCTAGATGAGTGAATCCTGCAACTATGTTGATGAGTATATCTCTCTTAAGTATCAATAATTCAAACATCTATGTTTATGCAACTGTGATATCAATAAGTCATGCACCTTAATTCATACGAACAAGAGTTTTTAGATGCCGGAGAATAAGTGGAGATTATATGGAAATAGGAAAGAAGGTATGGGAGGTACTGCAGAGCCTTTTGGTATATTTCACAGTATCAGCGTATCCCAAATTCCCAATATCCCTGAGAGTAATCTTAGAATTTCATCTAACATAGCCTTGTCATTGTGGAGAATTGTCTCAAATATTACTTGGCATGTATTCACTATTTAAGACATGTCTAGCTAGAGTGGGTCATTAATCTTTATCGTCAAGAAGGTTTTTACTGCCGTGGGACTATGTAGTATACTTCGTATATACACTACTTGTCTGCTTAAAAGGAAATGTGCAGATCTGCCATTGTAATTAATTCTTCTTCGTCAAAATAGATTGGAACTAGCCTAAGTCATGGCCAGTGACTACCAACTTTTTGTTTGGGTGACTAGCAAAATAGTTGGTATGGAAATTGTTAATAATATTCACAAGATCCTTGTCCCATTTGTTGTTGTGTAGTCACATTTCTTGAAGTTTTTCATTCATGGCTGATGATTAATTGATTATTGCTTAGGTAGATTGAGGGGAATAGGAAATTTAGAAAAGTTTCTTTGTGCTGTTCATTTAGATTGTGAAATTGGAGCCAAATAATTGTCCTTGTACCTTTTCAACCTTTTGTTTTCATGAAACACCTATTCTCTTAATAGGCGGCAAGGCGGAATAAGTTCTTTTCTTTAGGCTCCATTTGGTTTGGTGTAAAACGTTTTCTATGCAAAATGATTTTCCATGGAAAACATTTTTCAAGAGAAAACACCATTCCAAACTAGTTTTCCTTTGTTTGGTTTCGTAAAAGAAAATGGGAGAAGATGGTGAAGATTGAGGGGAAGAAGGGAGAGGGAGTTGAGGTGGGAAAGTGGTTTACCTCCCTTTCAAATGGAAAAGGTTTTTCCACCTTCGAGGGAGTTCCGGAAAAATGATTTCCATCCCTTGTCAAACCAAACAATGTAAAATGATTGAAAAGGGGATCGTTTTCCATGAAAACGTTTTACACCCTACCAAATGGAGTCTTAGTGTGGAATCAATTTATTATCGACATTGGAAGATACTTCTGGTGCTCGACAAAATAACGTTTTGGTCTTCGCAAATCTCATCTTCATGTAGTATGATCATCTACTCTTACAATGTCTGGATATTTTGTATAGCTGGTGAGTCTTTGTTGAGTTGCAGAGCAGCCTCTGACAATGATATTATCTGTTTGCTTATATAATTATATTCACCAGTTTTTTATACCATGTTGCTACATGAATTGACAATTATGCTTGTTTTGCTGCAGTTATCAGTGAGGAACTGCTTTATAAGGGGTTCAGTTGTGAGATACGTTCAGTTACCGCCAGATGGAGTTGATGTTGAGTTGCTTCATGATGCCACGAGAAGAGAAGCTCGAGGCGGCTAAATCTGGTGCGTAGTGGTTATATGACTATATGTGTAGTGTAGCAAGCATTATATGATGAATGTGGTGCAGACTGACTTTCCTTAAAAGCTCCTTTTTTGCTTGGTCATTATTAGTAGGTGCCTTGATTCGATGCTTTGGAAGGTTCCTTATTTGTTTTGGGGCATGTTAGTTTGCCAATTTGTAATGATATCAATTATGTGATCTTATACATTTGTGATGGTTAATGTTTGAAAATGGTGAGATTGTGAGATATGCTTGCACAAGTGAGTTACATACTCAACCTGTGGTTTTATACTTTTATGTGGGATTTGCAAGCCCGAGTTAGAACTGAGAAGTGACGTATCTTCGGTATTGTCTCTGTTCTTTTGTCATCGTGGTTTTATGAGGTGCAAAGGAGAATGTGTGTGTGATATTTGAAGTTTAAACCATGACTACTGTATCCAAAACCTCACTGACTGGCGGCCTGTAAAGATGACTGTGGGCCGGGCTTTGGTCCGAGCCCATGGGCTGTGTGCCTAAACGGGCCCAGTTCACGCCAAGCGCAATCTGTATTGTGTCGAACTGGACCTGGCCGAAACGTTCCAAACAGGGCCCAGTGCCGGCCCAGACCCACGGGCCGTTGTGTCCATCCTAATTTTGCTAAATTTAGCGTGTTTTGTCATGTTTTCCAAAAAAGTTGCGGCCCACGGCCAATGACTTTGTGCTCGTGTCGGGCTGTGCTTTTTTCGTTCCTGTCCCGGGCCTCCGACCGACTCGTTCGACAGCCATCTTTAGCGGCCTGGCGATACACGATTTTGAACTTATGAATCGTCGAACTGCATTTTCCCCATTCCATTACTACAGTGTGTACTACCGCCTTTGTAATACCCTTAATTTATTAAATCAAATCAAGTTCCGTCAAAGTTATTAAATTTCGAGGAATATATTTCAACCATACAAACTCCGGCTCGTTAACATTTCATCTTGCAAGAAATGGAGAAAAAACCTTCAAAGCTAACATATTACCTGTTCTAGCACACGATTACAACTAAAAGATTCCGACTATTACTAATAGTTGGAATCTTTTAGTTGTAATCGTGTGCTAGAACTAGGGATGGCAGCGGGTCTAGGACCCTACCCGGACCCTGTCGGACCCTACCCTAAAATTAGGGTATGGGTCTTTATTTTTTAGACCCTATAGGGTAAGGGTAGGGTATGGGCATATGCTGTTTTTTTTAGGGTAGGGTAAGGGTCTTAATTTTTCAGATCCGTACCCTACCCATACCCTACCCGCGGACCCTTAAGACCCATACCCTACCCATACCCTATATTTAGACCCGCTTAAATTTTGTTATTTTTTTGTACTTCACTTTTTTGGTAGGATCTTGATGATGAAGTAGATGATGATATGGACGATAACTACTACTAATGTACTGAATGATGCCTATTTATTAACATTAATGTTGTGTAGTTAAGAATGTGGGATTTTGTAACTTATGAGCTTCGTACTTTAAAATGTATTGTGTTTAAGGAAAGACAAGGATAATTTTTGAAGACTAGCTATTTATTTGTTTTAAAATGTCTTATTACTCGTTGTTCTTGAATTATTTTTGCATATTACATATAATTGTATACAAAAAAGGAAATAAAAGTTATAGTTTAACGCGGACCCGCATAAGACCCTAGACCCTACCCATACCCTATCGGACCCATAGGGTCCGGGTAAGGGTCTTATAATTTTAGACCCTATAGGGTAAGGGTAGGGTATGGGTATATGTCAAAAAATTAGGGTCCGGATCCGGGTATTACTAGACCCTACCCAGACCCTACACATCAATAAGGTTGTGGATTATTTGATATATCCATGAATTTTGTGGATCCTATTCCTAACAGATAAGGTGAACAAATGAGAATTTGGATCCTTGAATTGTATGGTAATGGTCTGAGCCTTGTGCCCATGCCAAAAAGCTTATCTGATCCTCACAGTTTAACGTTGTTTTTTTTTTTTTTTTTTTTTTTTTTTTTGTTTTGTGTGTTAGCATCCGTTTCACCCTTGGGACTAATCCTCATAGTTTAACGTTGTGACATAAGTGCCTTTCTTTATCTCTTACAAGTTACAACGAACGCTTAGCCATATGTACGGATCATTTAGCTTGAGATTATATTTTTCCAACAAATAAAAAAAATGTTATCGAGGCCTATTATTGTGCTATGTCTCCTAAGATAATTTTTCTTACCACAAAAAAAAAAATATTAAAAAAATATATATTAAAAAAAAAAAAAAATTGTGCTATTGTACGCCCATATAGCTCATTCACACTAAACGAAAAAAAATTGTGCTATCGCCTGTCGTACGTGTAATTGACTAGTTAAGCAGGAAGCTAAGTTTAATCAGATTTGTGTTCTATACTTCCATGGACGATACATAGGAGCCACCAGGCCCACCAGTCGCAACGAAGACTCAAATTTAATTCCCACTCTTCATTTGTAATTTGTATTACCCCGATGTCTCGAAACACAAAAAACAAAAAAGCCGCAAATTTTGTGGTTAATTTTAGGTATCGTTGTTCGTCCCTTAGACCCTACCCTTATTACGGAATACTTGGTTGGATTCAAACTCGTCTCTAATCTTCTAGAATGGCTTTAAGCTTGTATTAGCCTAGAGATTAGCCTAGAGATTAGCCTAGTTTTTTCTCCTTGAAGAAGAAGAAGATAATACTCTAGCAAATCACACCTAAAATCAACCAAAACAAAATAGCTACCGGGAAAAAAAAAAATCGATTTCATATCCATCTACAAGAGGTGAGTAGCGATTTCATTTCAAAAACATGAAATGTCGGAGAGAAAAAATATTCTTATGCATTTCCATAAAAAAGGTCATGTATTCGCGATTTCAAGGGTAATAATAAATATCAACCCCCTTACCCCTTTTTAATTTAAGCATACAATAGATGATCTCCTAAATTTTTTTTTCATATAACCCCATGCATAATTTAATTAATCATCATGATTTTATAAATCCAACAACCATCCTATAATAATAACAATAATAATTAACAAAAAGCAAAAAAAGTATACAACAACAAAATATTAATTATTATTGTAACTCCAATTAAACTTATTAATTATCATAAGTCCTGCATTCATCAGTCTCAGGATTATCCTTGCAATACTCCTCAAGTGGCTCAACATCTTTAGCCTTGTCTCTAGCATGACTCGCCGCCGCACTAAGCTCCTCCACCACGTCCCACGCCGCCACACACTCGCCGCTCACCGGGTCATCGGAGCAAGTCTCTTGTGCTTCCTTGATACTCTTCTCCACATTCTCCGATATCCTATTATCCGGCGCCGCCCTTACCGCCACCAAGCCGTGGCTGCGACGACCACCGTGCAACTTGTATGTGACCATGTTGGCTAACTTTGGTGCATCAAAGTTGGTGGTTGGGTTATTGGGTAGCAAGATTTTTGGGGTCATAGAAAGACTCATGCTAGCCATTTTTTGATTTTTTTTTTTAAAAAAAAACTTTCTTTGGTTGTTTGAATGTCTAAGGAGATTGATTGTAGTGTCAAAGTTTGATATAATGTGGTTTTTGGAGTGAATATAATGCACATATTTCTTATCATGAATTGACCAATAATATGCCCCCACGTAGATATGTTTAGGATATTTAATTTCATTTTATTTTTATTTTTTATGTTATTTGTGATTTCTTGTTGATCTTTTTTCCTTTTCATTTGGATGTATTACTGATTTTTTTTCCCCCACTTTGTCTTGGTTTGAGTCTTCGAGATGTGGTAATCTTTAATTATCATAATTAGCTCTTTGAACGGACGGTTATACAGAGGTTGTTTAGTTGTCTTTTGAAGTTTTTTATTAGTGAGGACTTGTGATTTTTGGTAATATATAAAAATAGAATAGAGGTTGTTTAGTTGGTTTTTATCCATACTACTTGCAACGTCTGTTATTTTTACTCTATTCACGTATTCCACTTTGATTATTGTTGGTGATTTATATGTCAAATAAAACATAGTCACGTGGGATCTTGTTAGATTCGTCTCAATACGTATTTTCAAAATATCAACTTTTTATAATTTTTGCTTGAAGAGAATTTAAGATATTAACGATCTAAATTGTGCATTGGCATCCGTGAAAGTGACAAACGTTGCGAGTATTTATAAACGGAGGAAGTATTTGTTTTGGGATGTATTAGTGAGAGAAACTCTTAATTATTTGGCTAGTATATCCTTCGATGGTAAGAGGATGTATGCTTCAACTATTAGATTGTGTAGTTGGAGATATAAATTGTGTAATTTTCCGTTGTAATTTGTTAATGGGTTTCATGGAAGGTCCCAACTCCCAAGTAGGAATTAAAATACGAAGTACGAATTTTGTAGATCACAAAGTGCTTCTTCTCTTCAAATTTTCTTCACACCCCAAATAGAGCAATAGATCTTAGGTTGAAAATATGTCTCATCTTATTACTACTTACTCCTAGAGCTGTTCATTCTCAACCCGTACTATTGAACCTTTTGGGTAAGTTTGATTGTTTAAAACCCAAATCGTTAATAATCTGCAGACGGTAACTCGAAATCTGATCTGATTATATCCAACCCAAATTCGAACTAGCTCGAAAATATTAACCCCATAATAAGCTGTTATGCGGTAACCCGAGCCGTTTCTACCCGAATTGAATGGATTTGAAACAAGTTGATGACCCGATCCATTTCAATCCAGATCGTTTCAACCAAAGAAAAACTTGTTTAATAATCTTGATCATTCACAACGAACTGTTTCAACCCGGACCTTTTACAACATGAATTTTTTAAACCCGGATCGTTTACAAGACGTAACTCGTTCAACCCGTATAGTCCTTTGATCCGTGTGTATTCATGTAAATCATTCTGAGTCGTTGATTATGTCTAATCTACGATAATTTTTTAATGGAACGGTTTGTGGGAATTGTGATTTTGAAGTGTGTTTTTACAGCATGAGTGTTTAGTTTCATCTAACCTTTCGATATGAACCAGAAGTCAATGAAACCCGACTAAATATGTTCAACCCGACCCATTTCAGACCGTTACAAGATGAACCAGACATGATCTGAACCTGTTACAACCCGGCTAAACATGTTTAAAAGCCGAAATGTTCCAGCCCATACCGACCAGACCTGACTCCACTATAACCCGACCCGGCCTAACTCGACAGGACTATAACCCGAAACGATATGAGTCTGATCCGATATGACCCGAATTTGTTATTACCCGGCTAAAACCATTTACAACCTTACCCAACCCGACTCAATATGAATCAGACCTGATATGAACCCGACACGATGTGAACCTTTGTCTACCAACCCGAACCGAACCGATCTGTCAATCTTTCAACCTGGCCCAATCTGACCCGGTAGTCTTATAAACCCGTTTCAATCCAAACCGATGAACCCAATCTTAATCCTATCCGTTTGTCCGATTTAACACCCCCTACTTACTTCGTATACGGTTATTGATTGCATTTCCACCTCCTAGTTACTCCCTCCGAATCTAAATGTTTTTCCCATTTCACTTTGGCATATTTGCCAATGCGTATTTTACATCGTTAATATCTCTAACTAAGTGTTATTAAAAATTATAAAATTTTGATATTGTCAAAGTACTATTTGAGACGAATCAAACAAGATCTCATATGACTATATTTTTTTCTTATATATTGGTAATAATTCAATAGATTCTCTTCCATAGTAAATAGTGTCAAAAAGTGAAATGGAAAAATATTTATCGGAGGGAGTATTTATTATAGTGGCTATGATAAAGTCTAATGTGGTAATAAGTTGCTTGAGATGAGTTCCGTTTCATTTTGGTTGTATTCATGCTTGTCATTTGTCAATGCATTACTTGAACAATTAATATCTTTAATTATAAAATAAAAAAATTATATATAAAAAAATCATATTTGGAAAATGCTCCTTCAGGCTCATATTAGTTTTTACACTTGTCATTTTCATTCGTCCCATATTAGGTTTTACGTTTTTATTTTGAGAAAGCCTCCACAATTATTTTAATATTAAGCGGCCCATGACCCATTTAAAGTAAAGCTCAGTCATAATTACTACAAAACACTATAAATATGTCGTATTTGTGCACATACCAAGGTACATTCATTTATTTCCTTCACACACACATTAACCTAGAGAGCTACAAATGGTCTTCAATTCAAAACTCTTGTTTCATACCCGGAACAACAATGATAGGTGGCCTGCTTGAATTAATTTGTTACTCCGTAATAAAGTACTCCGTACGTGCTTACCCTGAGCGGTATTAATTAGGCAACTCAAGTCTTAACGAAAACCCCAAGACGACGTGTTCCATGTATTGCTACCTCTTCTCTAGAACATGTCCTCTTTTCCTATTCGAAATTGAATAGGAAGTACTCCCTCCGTTCCGGAATACTCGACCCGGTTTGACCGGTACAGAGTTTAAGGGACTTGAATTAACTTATTTAATTTAATAGGTAGTAGTTGATAGTGGGGTATTATTTTAATATAGTTGGTGGAAAATGTGTAAAGGGGTAGGGTTGGGGGAGAGTAGGGGTTGAATTTTTAATTATTTTTTGTATGGAGTAGGGGGTAGGTGGGTTAATAGGGGTGGAGTGAGAAATAATATAATATTGTAAGAATATTTCCATTTTTAGAAACAGGTCAAGTATTAAGGGACGGCCCGATAAGGAAAATAGATCAAGTATTCCGGGACGGAGGGAGTACTACGGAGTGGGAACGGAGTACGTAGTTAATTAGTACCGAAATACAGTACATTGTATAAATGTATTAAACGATACATTGTGCAACGTGATTTACCATTTGTCGTATTTTGCATACTAAGTAATAAGAGACCCAGATGTAGTACAGGTGAATAATTAGGGCACATCTAAATTACAACAAAACAAACCAACAAACAAAAAATAAAGAAAAGTGAAAGAGTAGCATCACCTATTCACTTATTCAGTATTCACCCGCCTACGAGGCAACAAAGCCACAATTAACACTAAAGTTGTTTTAAAAACGTAACAATGACACACTCTTTTTTTTAAAGGTAAAAATTAGTTCATTGATAAAATAGTCATACGACATCTACAATAGAAATCAAAACTAACAAATACAAAATAATTTGGATCAAACAAAATTCTAATCCGGCAAAACCACGATTGTTGTAGATGAGATCTGACAATGATGAATATCCTCTTTCACATCGTTGTTTGATATAGCCTTCAACGAGGGGGTCTTTCGATCTGTTGTAGCTTTGGTATTGAATTAAATCTGATTCAATTGATTGTAGACGTAAGAATGACATCCGTTGTAACCCCGCACAAATTTTCATCAATAAATCAACTTTTCTTGCGAAATTAAAAACACGGCCCCAAACTCTCACAAGGAGAGAGATAAAACCCAATAAATGAGAACAGATAACCCAATAAATGGGTAAAAAAGCTCTCCAATAGGGAGAGAATGGAGTTTTTATTCCGAACATGAAATTAAAAGCTATAAAAAACAAGAAAAAAAAGGGCTTACCATCAACCTAATGGTTGGTGGTAGCCCCTAAAAAATTAGGGTTTTGAAAGAGGAAGAGAGAGAAGGGGGAGAAAAAAATAACAATGACACACTAAAATTGAATAATAATCCAAAATTTTCCCGCAATTTGGATTATACACCCGGGTGCACAGTGCTCATTATGCACCCTGTTGAGCATTTATGGAAAATCTAATGAACATTGAGAATGATTTCAATGTACATGTACTAGTGAAATATTTAAACTATATGTTCTATGGATTTGAACTATATGTTCATTGGCTATATGTTGTTTGGGTATGAACAATATGTTCTTTGTATTTAAACTATATGAGCATTGTGCACCCGGGTGTATAAACCATATTTTAAAATTTTCCTGTCAAAAAAATAACAACAAATTAAGACACAAAACAGAAAAAGAAATTAAAACTACAGAAAGCAAATTAATTAATCACCGGCCCTTCGTGCATCACGCACCATTTCTAAGCATCCACCCCTCCAACGGTATAAGCCTCTCATCTTTTTGTAACGATAAGTACGGTGAGTATGTAGCATCAATTACTATATATTAAAAGAGACACTAAGAATGACACGTGTCAATTTGTGGTGCGATTTTTTCCCGTCGAAAACCACTTTTCAAAAAAAAAGTGTATTTGTTTTATTTTTATTTTTATTCTCTACCTTTTTTTTTAATAACTATTTATGTATGGAAACAAATTTTAGTTTATAAATTATGGCAATAATAGATACGACGTAATAATAATAATTCTAAATTGGTAATATTTTAGTCAAATCACTATATTAATAATGGAAAATATATCACTCAATATTTTGATCAAATTGTCATATTAGCATTTTAAATATACATATTAGATGAATAAATTTAAACGAGTATGTTAAAAATGATATCACTATGCAGTAGTTTTGCAATAGTTTGGGAGATATTCAGTTAAATATTTTGTGAAAAAATGATCTAACGTATTCTCCAATGCTAAAATCATTCTCATTTTGTTTCTAACAGTAAAATACATGAATGTCTACTGCTTGTGAAATCCCCAATTGTAGACCTCAAACAGGGGCGGCGGAGAGGGGTGCGAGCGGGGCGACCGCACAGGGCCCCCCGCATCAAAGGGCCCCTAAAATTTTATTTGTGTATTATAACGTAAATATTACATAGTATGTAATTCTTGGAATAGTGGTGAAGTGCTATAAGTATTGCAGCAAGGGTTAGAGTTCGAATCCCACTTGCCTTTTAAAAAATTCCAACCGTAATATTTCCAAAATTTAAGTTCTTTTATTTTATTTATTGTGTGTTTTACTTATTGTGCCATTAAAATTGATGAACTTTTTAAATACAAATACAAAAAGGTTGATAATATGTCAATAGAGAAAAAGAGATTTTAAGTTTCATTAATGTACACCGTAAAATTAAGAAATACGAAGTACGGAGTAGTCAATAAAAACGAAATTGATCCTTTATTAGTTTGAGTTAAATAATTTCAATATAATGTTTGAATTGTGAAAAAGGCCCCATTTTATGATATCGCACAGGGCCCCCGATATCTTTGCCACGCCCCTGACCTCAAATGGAGTAAGGGTCACACTAGCGGAATCTGGAGTAATTTCTTGAAGAATTTCATCGAGTCTGTCATATTCTTCAGCATCAATCATAGGTCCAGCGTTTTCTTTGGTGATTTTAAGGACATTACCATATTGAATATGTAAAATAGAAAGAAATTGCTACCTGAATACGAGGGAAATTTTCTTCTTCTCTAACCTCATATATAGCCAAAATTGATAGAAATTTAAGGACGCGAAAGTTTTGATGGACCTCAATTATATAACAAAATTACATTTTCATGATTGATTACATTAATAAGAATTGTACAACAATATTTGCTTTGGTAGAACACTTGTTTTTACCCTTCATATTTTGTGGGAGCTCTCTTGATTAGCCCACTCTAAACTTGTGCACATACAACCTATTTATAATTGTTGTATTATGGTTCCTAGATTTTTCTACTCCCTTCATCATCTAGATTTTTCTTAGGATAATTCTAGACATTTTAGTTACTAGATTTATCTAGTCTAGCTCCTAGATATATCCTAAGATTATTCTAGATTATTATATTTCTAGATTTTTCTACCTAATACATTTTACTATTTTTACAAGTGTATTATCTAGATTTTTCTAGATTAATATGTTAACACTCCCCCTTAATCTAGAAAAATCTTGTGCTTCAAAATATTTCATCTTTCGAAAAATCTCGTTGGTGCACTTGTCACCAACCACCAATCGTCATAAACACTTGAGTTCTAATAATGTTGGCACCCGTCTTAGCAACCTCCATCTTCCACTGATGCACATGTCACCAGTCATCTCTTGAAATTTTTTCTCAAATTGTTATACTTCCTCCGTCTTTTAATACTCGCAACGTTTGTTAGTTTCACGCATGCCAATGCACAACTTTGATCATTTATATCTTAAATTCTTTTTATGCAAAAATTATAAAAAGTTGATATTTTGAAAATACATATTGAGACGAATCTAACAAGATCCCACATGACTATGTTTTATCTTATACAAAAAACACTACGAATAGTCAAAGTAGATTATATGAATAGTGGCAAAAGTCCAAACGTTGCGAGTTTTAAAAGACGGATGAAGTATTTCCTAAGATTATTCTAGATTATTATATTTCTAGATTTTTCTACATAATACATTTCACTACTTTTACAAGTGTATTTTTCTAGATTAATATTTTAACAAAAATCTGTCTTCCATGAAATATATGATCCTTAGTTTGCTGATCGGCCGACGACATGAAACCCCGAAAATCTTCTGGAATTACTTTGATTCTCACGTAGTTTCTTTCCAAGTGACCATTATGCTCTAGCAACGCCATACCCATCGTGTACCATATGTTCTCCATGATAGTGGTGGAGGAATGAGTGTGTGAAATAGAAGAGTTGAGAGAAGAGAGAGAGAAATGCAGGGTTAAGCGAAACAGAGGAGTTGAGAGAAGAGAGAAAAAAATGGAGAGATAAGTGAAACAGAGGAGTTGAGAGAAGAGAGAGGGTGAGTAAGTGAGAAAAATAAGAGTAATATGAATCGTTCCTATTTATACTCCCTCTGTCCCTTAATACTCGCACCGATCCGATTCGACCCGTTAGCCAAATTAATCCGTTTAATCCGATCCGTTTCAACCCAAATTCAATGAATCCGACCCAAACCCAATCCGTTAATCCGATTTGACACCCCTACTCAAATATAATACTTCATCCATCTTGTTAGATTCGTCTCAATGTGTATTTTCAAAATATCAACTTTTTATAATTTTTGCATAAAGAGAATTTAAGATATAAATGATAAAAGTTGTGCATCGGCATGCGTAAAACTAACCAACGTTGCGAGTATTAAAAGACGGATGAAGTAACAGATAAGTAATGAGAAATCACATAATCCTAGTAAAGAAAAAGAGCTAAATTTTATAACCGCGGATTAAAAGAGAATAAATAATTCAATAATATTGTTTATTGTCGTGCTTCAATGTACAAAAAAAAATTCTGCATTCATCCAATATTAAATACAAAATCAAGGTTCCAATAGTCGGAAAGCTCTCTATGTCATCCTGTAATGTGAACTATCAAAAAAGATATACTCCCTCCGTATTTTTTTAAGAGATACACTTGGTTGGGCACGAGTCTTAAGAAGAATAAAAGAAGTGGGATTGGGGTAGATATTTTAATAAATAAGTACATTGGGGACCATGTCCTTTTGAACAAGTGGAGATGGGGGTGGGGTGGGTGTAGTTGTAAAATTATTTTTTAATTGGATGGTGGGTCATAAAGTGTAGTAGATATATTATTTAATTAGGTGGTGGGGTTGATAAGTTACCAAAAATGGCAAGTGTATCTCTTGAAAAAATACGGCTGGAAAAGACAAGTGTATCTCTTAAAAAAATACAGAGGGAGTAATGAATAGCAACTGCAAGAAATAAACTATGAATATATCGAAATCTTTACCATCTTCAACAAAATCTGTCAGAATCTGTATGAGGTAATGAATCCTGTCATTATCAAAACTCTCCAATAATGCTGGCAGAAGGATCTGGAGATGAAGGGAAAACATGAACAAATGTCTATGGTTGTTTCAAGTGCTTATTCCCCCAGGTAATGAATTCGTCGTAATATTCAAATTTGAGCAATCTGTAACTAACAGGTAAACAACATTCACACGCCACGACGACCATATGCAAGCAGATGACCAACTAAATTATTCACCTGAAAAAAAACATATGAAAGAGCTCAGAATAAAGTAGACAAGTAGTACAACCTCTTGGGGGGCATTCCCCTTCTTCGTTGTACCCTCTCAGACCGTAGCTTAAGATCAGACATTTTCAGCAGAGAATGAGAACAAAAAAGGGTGCAAAATGATAAATTTTGTCATGTGAACGCCCATACCCCGATTTACTTGCAGGAAGAACTAGGGGTGTTGCATGCTTCAGTCTCTCAGTTCCCATTCCTGGGGTTCTAAAAGACTAAAACATCCCTATTTTGATACCCAAGGGTCATTTAAACGCATATACAGACTAAGGTTATATGATATTGAGTAGTGCAAGGAAACCTAGGAGTGTCCGGAAACTAGTTGCCTAAAGATGGCTGTGGGCCAGGTCGGGTCGGGCTTTGGGTCGAGCCCGCGGGTCGTGGGCCTAGCCGGGCCGGGCCCATGCTGTTTCGGGCCGGGACGTTAAAAAAAGCCCAAGCCCACGGGCTTTCGTGCCGTGTCAGGCCGACCGGTCGTGCCTAAGGCTAATTTTGCTAAATTTAGCGTGCTTTTGTCGTGCCGGGTCGAGGCGTGCCGTGCCTTGTCGTGCTTTTTCCAAAAAATTAAGGCCCAAGCCCGGCCCACGACTTCGTGCTCGTGCCGGGCCGTGCTTTTTCGTGCTCGTGCCAGGTCGGGCTTCAGGCTTCGGGCCGGGCCGGCCCACAACCATCTTTATAGTTGCCTAGTACCAGAATTTTTTAGTGTTAGAACTCCATAGGTCTGGTCGAGGAGGCTCGGCCATCTAGTGAAGAAACCAGTAATCCTAAACTGACATAATTTGGTCTTTAGTTCTTTTATGGCTTATCCCCTGAGAGTTTTTGACATTTGCAGGCTAACTCCATGATTACAAGTTCACAATACCTCAAGTCAAAAGTTAGAACCTCAGTCAGGCAGCAAAAAAAAAACATAAAAAAAACTAGTTTGCTTTGTCTTCCACATGCCTATACCCTGCAGGATTACAATACACTGATTTCACATCCAACAGAGTTATCTAAAACCTCATAGAGAGCATATCGCTACCTAAGGGAAAGAATTTGACCAAGACTGTTAAAAGCTGATCAGAACTCATTTCTTTGATTCACAAAAAAAAAAGCCAAAACCGATTTACCAGATCTTTCAGAGCTTAAAGGTTGTTCACCTACAGATTTGTTCAATACTTCAATACCACTATTGTTCACCAGAAATTCAGAAACTACCAAAAATGTTACACTGGCTTCATTTTTTTTAAAGAATATCTTTTATGCCAATCAAAGAAGATTCACCTTAAAAGAAAGACTTCCCTAGTGCAGAGAGGTCAACTCCCGGGCAAGGGTATTGATGTCAAACAAGGGTTGTAGGTGTCCGACTCAGATATGTCATGAAAATTATGCATGAATTTTACCCAAAATGAAGGGTCTATTGGCTATACCCATGTCAGAAGAGTCCAAATAACATAGCCCACAGGTCACAGCTCAAAGGATTCCAATAATGGGTACTTGAGGTAAATTGAAGAGTCCAAATAACATAACCCATAACCCACATACCACAGCTGCCCCACTCCAACCCTTCTCCGTACTTTTGTCTAGTGTTGAAAATGGCAAAAATTTTGTTCAACAGCTATTGTTTCAAATAGTATAATCTAATCCTCAATGACCGGTAAGAATTCCGCTGCATAAAATACATCACAAACATAGCTAACATCCTTTTCAGCTAAAAGCCAGGATATAGGCAAAGTTGTAGACCTTTGGACCTCCCCAACTCCACCACTGGTGGAATCAATAGTTTAGTTCTAACCTTTTTGTACCAATATGAAAAAGTGTAGACAACACTCCTATTCATTGGTTGATTTTCTAATTCCTGTACGATCAATACCTTCAACTCAAGACATAATTTTGGTAGCCATTGTCTCACTTCTCTTAAAGGGGCTTCCACCTTGATCAAAGTGTGTTCTAGCTTGAAGTCATATCACAAAATAGTCACTCCTAAAGACAAAAACTCTCAAGAACCCAAGTCCCCACAAAGAAAAATCATGTATCATGAATGCTTTAGGACCTTGTCCAAATAAAGATCTAAAATAGAGAGGTGCTCACCCTAAGATTCCGGATTAAATTTGACACAGATGGAGGTATCCACAATTCCACAAATCATAGCCATCCAACTAAACCTTTTAATGAATATGAATAGTTCCAAGAAGGGTGACGGGAAAAGGTAAACAGATTCCTGCCATAATTCCTCTCCTGATTAGCCCTCCCCGCCACACTCCGCCACACTCGTTCATGATTAGCAAATAAATAAAAAGAATGGGGAAGAATTGATTTTCATTTTTTCGAATATTTGATTAAAGGAATTAAGGAAGAGTGATTTAAGCATGCCTACAACTCTTCAATCCTCCATAACACATGCTTTATGATCCAATTAGAATTAAGTCAAAATTGCATTAAAGAAGTTCGCTTTCAACCTTCCCCTTGCATAATACATAAACCATAGACCCTGTTCGTGTATTACATGTATGCATATGAATAGCAACAAAATAATGCATCATCTATTCATCTGTATGATAGAGTTTTTATTTTATTTTATTTGAAGGGCTGTATGGTAGAGTTCTAAAAAGCAGGTGACATCTACCAGCCATAGATGCTTATTGGAATGGCATGTGAAAAATTTTACTCCCACATTCCCAAAAGTATGTTATTGTGTCGCAGCTGATTACCTGCCAATACTTTGAAACACAACGATCAATGCAACTATTTTCACCAAGATGGAGTTCGCCTTCCTTGTACCTAAACAGATAAGGGAAAAGTTTAATTTTGTGATATTCTTAGGCACTCCATGTAGGAGGCTTAAGTACAAAAGAGGTAGAGTGTCAGTAAATATTATATATACCTTTTCTCAACACATTTTTCGAAGCAGGTATGCGTAAGGCTGGATCAGAAACAGGTATATGTTAAACCAGAAAAAGAGAATAAATTAAGAGGTATGACGCTTAAACAATACGGAGTAAGAATTATTAGCTAAGGTAAATGCTTGAGTGAGGACACAAAGACTTAGCAGCATTAATGGCCACGTAATAAGAAGGACCACATTTGCCATTTAAAATGAGCCAGATACCACTTGCCAAAGTCAAGATGATTATATACATTAGATTCTAAGTTGTCTTCGCCACAAGATGTACAAGATACTTCGTCCTACTTAGTGATGATTAAGAAAGGGTACTGGGTACCTAAAGAAGAGTACACTGATTTCCAAAATTATATACATCAAGAAATCACGCACCTGTTGAACAATGCTACCCTATATTCCATATCACTTATTGTTGTCCCAATGACCTACACAAGTGCAGAGAGTGGTTGGATAAACTTATGTGCAATTAGCAAAATAGAAAGAACTAGAAAACAGGCTCAAAAATAAAATTAGACACATTTTGCTGAAACAATTAACTTATTTTCACATGCTTGAAATGACATGCCTCCTTCCTTCCCACCCCTTCAGGTAGGCAACTGGATCAGTACCAGACCCAAATAGTTTATTTCATCATTATCATTATCATTATCCCATTGCCTCAAAAAGGCTCCCGCAAGAAGCGGGGTAAGGGGGGTCGGGTGTACGCAACCTTACCCTGCAATTGCAGAGAGGTTGTTTCCAATTGACCCAAAAGCGATAACAGGACGACCATCTTCTACTTCATGGAAAGGAAGCGAAGAGGTTTTAAGAGCCATTTTGATTTAGTCCATTACATCCCACAGCCAAAAGAACAAATGAATTTTTGGCTCCATCGGAAATGGACATACCCAAATAGTTTATTTGACTTGACTAAATGACTTGCAAAAATCATCTCCCATAGCATGTCACGACTGTTAGCATTACACTAATACAGTAAATTAACGTCCAAAGATAACAGATAACTAAAGCACTAAAACAGCAGTTAGAATTAATGTTGAAGCCCCGGGAGAACAATAATAACACCCCCAAAAAATAATTTTTTTTTCTTCTCTTACGAATTACTATTCGTCTATTTACATAAAAGAAAAATAGAAGGTAGTCAGAAAAGTAGAACACCTTTTCCTTATCCAAGACGGCTTTAATATCATCCAATTTGATCTGGAATTTCACATAATCTTCATTAATGTTAGCTTGTAACAAAATCTGTAAACAAAAGTTATAGGGAATAGACAATGTACCTCTTGCTTCTCAACAGTAGAAGAGACATTGCTGTTGGCCATTTCTTCCTGTAAAGAAAAAACAAATCTATCAGAGAGAAAGAAGTTCTAATTACTCCCGACTCACCCAGCAGAAGGTAGTAAAAAACACAGCACACCAAACAGAAGTCACTGACATTCTTTTTTATCTATTCATTAAGGTTAGCTTGTTACCAAATCTATCAATAGAAGTTATGAGGGGAAAAAACATTGTAACTCTTGCTTCTCAACAGTAGAAGGGGCATTGCTGTTGGCCATTTCCACCTGTAAATCCATAACAGATCTATCAGGGAGAAACCATATTAAGTTACTTCTGAGTTCTGACTAGCTTGATTCAATTTTTCTAAAATAAAAAAGGCAAACACCAATGTACCTCTTGCTACTTAACGTTAAAAGTAACTATGACATGTGAAGCCAGAATAAATCTATCTATCACAGAGAAACCAACTCTTGTTATTACTCATCAACGGTGGCAAACAACAGCAACTGCTCTATATCTAAGAGACAGGAAGCTATAACATGACCCTATAAATATGCAACCACACATGTCCTGACTTCCTTTCCCTGTATGTATGCTAAGTGCTTGTCACTCATGCTTGAAATGAGATTTCCTCTCCTTTCTTCTCACCTCTTTCAGTAGAAGATGATTGTGCTTGGCTTATCATTCAGCCAGAAACATAAGCGACCTAGCTTATTACTTAAAAGAGTTAAAAATATCCACTAGAATGATAAGGTAGTCCCACAAGCTTATATAAAACTCCAACTAACAAAATGTTTTTATACTGATTTTTCAAAGCTTTAACTGTTTCAACTAGTTTTACCAGACATTTCTAACAGAATCAACTAACTTATCATATTTGACCAAGCTTTTCAATATACTTATCATATAGTTTGCTTTGAACAAACTGATTTCAGAAAACTAGAAAAGAATCATCTCCAATAGCATGTAACAACTATAGGCGCTGTTTGAGGAGGTAACTTTTGGAAGAAAAAAAAACACTTCTTCTGTTCTGTGTTCATTGCAACATTTGCTTTTTCCATAAGTTCCACATTAATAGCAACAATTCTCTTTAGCGAAACATTTTACACCTAAAGTTACAAATTTTCCCTAGTTTATTTACTTTTCGCCTTCCTCCTTTCATATAATCACATGGGTAAAGTTGGTTCTTCTTTCTTAATCTTTGTGCCCAACCCAATTATTGCAATAAATAATTTTTATCAAGTAATGCGGCAATAACATTATCGGAAATTGAGGTAGCAATTTTAACTCAGGTAAGCAAAAGTGGGTAATTAGGCATTAAACAAGACAAAAAAACAAAGCTAACAGAAAACCCAACAGAATATATTGAACAATTTGAAACAATCCTATTAGAAAATTAGAAATAAAATCAACAGAAATACAACAAAAGGATAAAAAAAATCGATATAATACCAGGAATAGCAACAGAAGAGAAGGAGAGGTAGTGGAAGAGGCGACGCCGACTAGCGGTGGCGGTACAACTACAAGATGCTGTTTTTCTGGTGGGGGGGGTTAAGAGGAGAAGGAGGCGGGAGGAAGAGGAAGGACGGAGCTAAATGAGTTTGAGGAGAGACAGAAAATTTATTCCTTTATTTTTTATTTTATTTCCAATGTCCTACAAACTTTTTTAACAAAATAATTTTAATCATTTTTTTTTTATAATTTTAACCTAGTTTTGATTAACTTTTATATTAGTAAAAAAAGTTGATAGATAAATATTTTAAAGGGAAAAATGATTAATTTTATACATTATTAGTGATTTTGAAGAAATAAGTTTTACTAAAATGAAAAAATTGATCACTTAAAAGTAGATAACTTTTACATATATAAGCTTAACTTTTAAGTATTTTGAGTTAACTTTTACTCCGGTGTATAATATTTATTGTACATTCATTGTAAATAAGAATTTGTGCTTTCGTAAAACGTCATATCACGGTCATTTTTCAGTTATTCAGATTATTGATTTATACTTGGTAGATGTGCAGGTCCAATACAAATAAGTCGTTTTAGCCTTTTAGGTCTAATAGAATATATAAGTGTCTTTGCCATTGTTTTTTTTAATCTTAGGTACCTGTGTGTGATCGAAACGTATGATGCCAAATAAGTGAATAACCCTTATTGGTTTCTGCTAGAACGCCAGCTTGAATAAGCCCATGATCAAATTGTACGGAATAATGTACTCTGGTGGCAGCATGGTGGGAAAGGGGAGATCTGATGGAGAGCTTACCCGAGTTAATTTCAATAACGGTTAATAAACACGGTGGGAGATTCGGGTTGAAAAGTGATTGAATTCAGATAACCGAACGCATATTCACATATTACTCCAGGCCATGTCCAAATCGATCTATCTAATATATGGAATAGTTAAATAAGTGGAGCGCTAAAAGTCTCCCCATATTACTCAAAATCGCTCCATTCATTTACGCATATACCCTCCTTTATTTACCCCCTTCATTCAACATTTATCATCCTCATTTACCTTCCCACCCCAAATCTAACCACCACCGCCGACCACTACCTCCGACCACCACCGCTACCATTACGTCGTTGGCGACAAAATAGCTGAGCCTTCACAAGAGGTTTTTTTTAGCTTATGAATTTGTAGCTTGTACCATGGTACAGGCTTATGAATTTTTAGCTCCTTCCATGATACAAACTTAAACTGCATAAGTCAATACCATGGTCGAAGCTAAAAACTCAATTCTGTACCATGGTACACGCTTAAAATTCATAAGCCTGTACCATGGTACAAATTAGAAATGCATAAGTTTCTTTAAAAAAATCCGGACAAAAAAAAGACCTCTTATGAAGACTCAAGGCTATTTTGTCGTCGACGACGTGATGGTGGTGGCCGGAGGTGATGGCCGACGGTGGTGGCCGAGAATTGAAAAGTAAGATTGAGTAAGGGTACAAGGTACTAATGGAAAATAAGGGAAAATAGTGGGGCGGTTTTGAGTAACATGTGGCGGTAAATAGTGACTAAAGTTAAATAAATAATTTGTAATTATAACAACATTATATATTTGAAATAAAAATTTATTTTACATGTAAATTATTTAATATTAATAATTTTAGTTTTTGTTATTTAAATTTAATTATGAAAAATTAAATCAAATCAGAAAAAATAAGTTTAGAACAGATTAGATCAAATAAAGTAAATTCAAATCGGATTAAATCAGAAAAAATAAATTCATATAAGAGATAATATAAGGAAAATAACATGAATTTAATGGGGTTAAGTGATGAGGGTGATGAAAATATGACCCATGATTACAACATTCAAACCCGAAAAACCCACTTTACACAAAAAAGATAGAATCTTGCACACCACTAGTCTACTCATCCACTGCTAACATTTTTGTAATCTTTAAAGAATAAAGAAAGTAAAAGAAAGATGCGACTTCATAAAGTCTACCATCGTTTCTCTTCTTCTTCTTCTTCTTCTTCTTCATCCCCCTTCACCATTCATCACCAATTTCATCGTCTTTCTCTCTCTTTACCTTCTTCTTCTTGTTCTTCTTCGTCTTTTCTCTCTTTATCTACCTTTAAATTCCCAGGAATTCGAAGTTATCGACATTTGAGGACTGTTTCTGGGAAGCCTTTCAATTGTTCAATGACTAGGCTTCAAAGTCTTGTTCCTGTTGAAGCTGTTTCTGGGGAGAATATTGCTGATACTGCTGCTGGCTCTAATGGGTCTGCTTCTAATCCTCAATATGAAGGTAATCTTCACTCATTTTTTCTGGGTTTTGTTTCGTTTGTCTTGTTTTAATTTGGGTTTTGTTTCATTTCTTTTCTCTTGTTTTGATTTGTCTTTTGTTTTGTGAGTTGTATTGAGCTATCAATTGGGAATTTTTTGATATTATTGGTTTTTGGTATAATGAATTGTGGAGCTTTCAATTTTTGATGTGTTAAAAGACAGGAACTTGAATTGAGTTGAAGCTGAATTGGTGAGACTGATTTGAGTTTATTGAATTGGGAGTTTTTAGGGGAAGTTTTGAGCTTGATCATGTAATTTGGGAATTTAGGTAATATGATTGAGATTGATTCCAAATTATATTTATATGCACTTGAGATCAGGGTTTAACAAATGTCTTGAATTGTTGAAGTATATAAATCTGGAGTCAGGCAAGTTTAATGCTTCTTTTTTCTGAGAAGAGGCCTTGCATATATAGATTTGGTGCAGAAACTAATTTATTATTCGTGCTAGTAAATGCTCGTGGACGCTATTCGTGCTATGACATGTTAGGTTGAATTTGATTTTCGATTTTTACTTGTTGAAAAATCGGTATTTGTTATAGTAATATATGTGGAGTATTCATCTTTTGCTAGTTAGATGCTACATATATGTATATACTATTAATTTAGTGTATGACTTTTGTAATGGTTTATGTGTAGATGATTTGGGTACAAGTGGTGGATATCAACTACCTCCATCTGAGATAAGAGACATCGTTGATGCTCCTCCCTTGCCGGCACTATCTATTTCACCATACAGGGATAAAATACTATTTCTCAAGCGAAGATCTTTACCACCTTTGATAGACCTTGCTAAACCAGAAGAAAAGCTTGCTGGTATTCGCATTGATGGAAAAAGCAACACACGGAGTCGAATGTGAGTACCCGTGTGTAAAATGCTCAACGCGAGCCCCATTTCTTGAACCTTTTTGTAATCAGAGACTGAGGCTCTGTTCTATTCGACTTATTTTGTCTGAACTTGACTGAACTTAACTGAACTTAACTGAACTTATCTGAACTTATCTGAACTTATCTGAACTTAACTAAAATAAGTCAAAATAAGTCGAACAAAAAAAAGCCTCTGGGACTAGCTATTGGCTACTGTGATTAGTGCTTGGTCTTGTAGATTTTTTTGATTTAAAAACAAAATGCTATAGCCTTTTGATTCAGCCTTGTCAACCAGAAGTAGAATTTGACTGAAACATTAGGTGCATAAATCTGGGAAGCTATTCTGATATCAAGTATTAAGACTGTTGCAGCTAGGGTTCCCAGAATTTGTTTATCAGTGATTGAACTCTTAATTGGTTGCACAGATCCAAACTTCAGCAAATTTATATATGTTTATGAAGCATTTTTATAGTTTCTTAAGAGGAAATGGAGTACTAGGCCAGTATTTTCATAATAACTTATGAATAGATTAAACAAGTATCATGACTTTCCTTAACAATTTAGTAGTAGTTAACACATAACTTTTAGGTCTAGTATACCATATTTAGTGTGGACAAGCACTCTCTTTGTCGTATTCATCCCATGTATGGTCCAGGCAGAAGACTTACAACTTGTTATCTTGGTGATAATTGTAGTATGGTAGTAGTCTTCTGCTTTTTCGGGAGTTGTATAGAAGGCAGAAGATATATCTTACCATAGTTGATGTAGCAGAGACACCTTGTCATTTGCCTCTCCTAGACGAGTAATAAAACAAACAGATGGTTTAGCAGTCCACTTGCCTATTATGGAGATTGTAATGAGTCAACACATTGACTCTTGAGGGTATTTTTATAATCTCACTTGTAGGTAGTTAGCATTATATTTATACTCTCTGTAATTAGTTCCTTTGCTTTTAATTAAAATATTAATAAAATTCTTTCCTCTTTTCTTACACATTTCCTCTCATACAATTAGTAATCTCTGATTACATTCATCTATCAATCTTCCCCTGTAATACCCCCGTTTGCTTCCTCTTCTAGCGTTTAGACAATGTCAGGATAAACTCAACAGTCACAACCCTAGTGGACATGGGGTTTGCTCGGTTGTGCAAGGAGTATGCCAAAAATGTATTGTACTCACCTTGTTCTGGACTTCTTCACAAGAGAAGGATTAATAATATTGTTGAGTAATTCAAAAACACAAGACAAATACCACCCAAATTGTCAAAAGCAGCTCGATGCAGAAATTTCAACCAAGCTTCCTGTTGTGATCCTAATTCCTTTCACTGAAGGCCTGCTTAAGTTCTTTTAATATATGGATGTATGTTGCATCACACATATGTACATCATTATATCATTTTACTTTTAACATATCCACCAACACATATCTACGTTTGTTCAGAATCATACATGACTTAATTTGTTCACTTTCAGTGTATAGTTTAAGATGTATTCGCCTTGTTTAAAATGTATTTGCCATCTTTATAATGTTGGCAGTTGACTATGTAGATAATAGAATCTCAAATAGTGGACATTGGCATGGTACTGTAAGCTAGAAATATCCTAGTGCCTATCACGAATAGTGCTATGTAGAAACAAACAAGGGGGTGATATTTTAGTGACAAAATCAAGCTAAACTGGATAGAATTATGATGAATAATATGTCACGTCTGCATATTGTAACTTCTCTTTTTGTTTGAGTTAAAATTTTCTTTTCAAATGGCGCAAATCACCTGCTTAAATCATTTGTGTGCAGGTCGTTTTACACAGGTATTGGGATCCATCAATTGACAAGTGATGGTACCCTTGGGCCAGGAATCGAGGTACATGGCTTACCTGATGGTGCTAGGATCAATTTTGTTAGCTGGTAATTTGAGCAGCTTCTTAATTTTATTTTATTAATACTGCATTAATTATAGAGTTTGGGTATGAACATGATGATTCATGTGCTTATATTGAAAAGCCAGCAAGTTGGTTTACCTGCTGTAAGTAGTTTTCTCTAAGAAGGTAACAGGATGACCCCTGTGTGAAGTAATGACGAAAGTGCTCATCCTTTGGTCTTTGAAAAGCTTTATTGCATTTTGAATATTCTGTAACTTTTTATGATGTCCTAAGCAGCGCCTTAATTTTAGGTTTACCTTCTATATACTTGTCAAGAGCTTCAATAGTTTCTTATTGATTCTCCAAATTCCAAACGTAAATAAGATGCAATTAGTCATAACTCATAACAAAGCTCTTTTACTTTTTTTTAACATGACTGCAAATTTAACTTTCGGACTTCCTTTGTGGCCATTGAGAATTTGAGACCCAAAATTCCAAACTCTTCTTTTCCATGTCCATCTGTTGGCAGAAGTTACCTCATTTTAATTCCTGTATCAAGCATGATAGTTGATCTGTTATTTTTGAGGTATGCTGCTGTATGATTGGTTCATCTATGGTTATTCATGTTACGACATAAGTTTTCATTAATGTGCTTAACTTGTGTAAATATTTGACATCTTCTTGTGCACCCCACATAGATAAATTTACTTATGACTTTCTTATAATTACTGTAAGGTTTTGTTTTAACAAACTAGAATGAGGGATGTTTTAAGTCTTAATTAATCAGATTGTTATTATTGAGAGAAATACACATGGACATGTGGTTGCCATAGATGTCTCAGTATCTTCTGCAGATAAGTTTCTCAATAATTCACAATGTAGCTTCAACTAATTATATTGGATTTGGTGTTTGCTAAAAAGAAATTTTTTTTGTTGGATTTGGTGTTTAATTCTTTGTTCATGGACATCTATTCTGTGCACCTTTCTCTTCCCTAAATCCCTAAAAAATGACGTCGTGCTTTTTGTTTGATTGATTTCCCTTTCTGATGCTTTACCAGGTCAAATGATGGGCGACATTTAGCGTTTACTGTCCGAGTTGACGAGGTAACTATATTTTGCTGGCCTTCTTGCTAGTCTCTCTATAAAATCATGTAAATGTGCAGTTTTATTTGCCAGATGTTCCTCTGCTTTTAAAGTTAGGTATTTCTTCAGAATTATAATATACTCATACTAGAAGTAGTTAGAAACTTCTTTCCATTCATATTGGTAGATAAACATTCTGTTTAGAGCTCTATTATCTTACTAATTTGTACACTTAAATATGAAGTACAATTAAATAGCAATTTGGCTTAACTGATCATTCTCTTCGGTTTCTTGACAATTTTTGTTTAATCCCGAACTTACTTTTTTCTAAAAGTTGTATAATTGTATTCTTAATAGCATTATAGTTCTTGGTGAGACTATTCTCCTCTCTGATATTGATCATCTGATGCACAGTTTGTCTTGAAAGTTGAAACCTGTTGTCTGACACCAATTACTAGACTTTACTTTCCCCCTAATTCGATAATTGGCAACTCCGCCTCCATTTTTTTATTGACACGGGTATTTGCTGGAGCAGGATAATGGTGGCAACGGCAAGCTTCAGGTATGGGTTGCTGATGTGGAAACTGGACAAGCTAAACCCCTTTTTCACTCAGCAGAAATATATGTTAATGCTGTGTTTGACAAGTAAGGTGTCAATTATCAATTACGGCCCGTTTGGTAGCCGGTAATAAATAGTGAGAATGGGAATAAATCTTATTGTTATTTGGCAAGAAAATAACATCATGATGTCCATGGTAATGAAACTTTGTCTCAAACTTGTGTTTCTCTTCACAATTTGCATTCTCTCCTAATACCACTCCCCAGATGGTAATGGATAGTAATGGAAATTTGTAAAGAAAAATAGATAATTTTGAGTGTACTAGCATTACCATGGGAATGGATATTGATTTACAAATTTACATATAAATTCATTCCCATTGACACCATTTATTGTCGGCTACCAAACGGGCTGTTAAAGACTTTGTTAAGTCGATTTAAAAAATGCTGAAGTTTCACCTAGCTGACGGTTAAAATACCTGTATTCTTCATCAGTTTTGTTTGGGTGGATGACTCTACTCTACTGGTTTGCACCATTCCATCATCTCGTGGTGATCCACCTAAGAAGCCACTGCTTCCACCTGGCCCTAAGATTCAATCAAATGAGCAAAAGAACACTATACAACTCAGAACCTTCCAAGATCTACTGAAAGATGAATATGATGAAGATTTGTTTGATTATTATGCAACATCACAACTTGTATTGGCATCTTTGGATGGAACAATGACGCCTTTTGGTCCACCAGCTGTTTACACGTCGCTGGACCCGTCAACGGATGATAAATACATAATGATAAGTTCAACCCACAGACCATACTCTTATGTAGTACCTTGTGGAAGATTTCCTAAAAAGGTTGAGTTATGGACGGCTGATGGGAAGTTTGTGAGACAACTCTGTGATTTACCCTTGGCAGAGAATATTCCAATTGCCCATAATAGTGTGCGGAATGGGATGCGTTCTATCAATTGGAGAGCTGACAAACCCTCAACTCTTTACTGGTAATCTTCTATTTCTAAGCAACCTTCCACTCTCTCTTTAGAAAAAGAAAATTAGTTATGAGGCATTATGATTAGCTATATGTGTCTGGTTATCTGGTTTTGTAGGATGATTTAATCAATAAAATTTCCGATTGTTGATAATTAAAAGTCGGATGCTTTTCATGCAAAACGGATAAAGTGAACTTTATGGTGCCTGCCTCTGGAGTTAAAGAGTTAAAAATGTTTTTTGTGTCAATGATTTTCTAAACTACGAGGTATTGTGACTCTTGATTTTATGAGTCACACACGCCTTATTTCCTCTCTTTCATTGTTTATTACTACAAAATTGAATGTTAACGAAGATTACTTTTTTAACTATAATATTTAATGTTCTAATGTCATTTACTGTAGGGTGGAAACTCAAGATGGAGGTGATGCAAAGGTGGAAGCTTCTCCTCGTGATATCATCTATACACAACCTGCTGAAGCAAGTGAAGGCGAAGAACCCACTGTACTACACAAACTTGATCTTCGATATGGGTATAGCTGTAATCTGATATTTTTAATCTTGTTATTATCATTGTTACTATTTTTCTTTCTCTTGTCATTGTTGTTGTTTTTTATTATTATTTTGGCTTCATCAAATATGTGCATTTTATTGGTAACGTCTTGTTTGAATTTTTTTTATTTTTTGGGTATTTATTTTGTGATATTATTGCCCGAGGCACACACGTTAGTTGTCTCTTGTTTCTTATTTGATGATTTTAAATGCTAGTTGCGGGGTCAAACAATTTTGGGGACATGCCGTAGTATTTGATGGCAATATCATCCTTTATTTCCTCTTTTTTTTTTGTGCTCAAAAACTGAAATCTTGATGAATTATACTGACATTTACCTTGGCAGGGGGATATCTTGGTGTGATGATTCTCTAGCTCTAGTGTATGAATCTTGGTATAAAACGCGGCAATTAAGAACCTGGGTCATATCTCCTGAGAGTAAAGACGTTACTCCACGCATATTATTTGATAGGTCTTTTGAAGATGTATATTCTGATCCTGGTTCGCCCATGTCACGAAGGACTTCATACGGAACATATGTCATTGCAAAGATTCATAAAGAAGAAGATGATGCAACTTACTTTTTGATGAACGGTAATGGTGCTACCCCTGAAGGAAACATACCTTTCCTCGACTTGATGGACATGTAAGTGCTTTTGCATTTCTGCAGTCAATGTCTGTTTGGTTATGTGTCTAGGCTCCGTTTGATAGGGTGTAAAACGTTTTCATGGAAAACGATTTTCCCATTTCAATCAGTTTACGTTGTTTGGTTTGACAAGGGATGGAAAACAATTTTCCATAACTCCCTTAGGTGGAAAACATTTTCCATTTGAAAGGAAGGGAAACCCTAAAACCCTAAGACCCTAAACCAAACAAAGGAAACCTGGTTTGGAATTGTATTTTTCATTTGAAAAAAGGTTTTCCATGGAAAATCATTTTTCACCTGAAAACGTTTTACGTCAAACCAAACGGAGCCATAATGTAAGGTGATTTATCCTCTGTTTGACATAAAATTCTTGCAGTAATTCGGGCAAGAAAGAAAGAATATGGCAGAGTGACAAAGAGAAATACTACGAGTCAGTCGTTGCCTTAATGTCTGATAATATTGAAGGGGATATGTTTGTCAACCAATTGAAAGTACTCACTTCAAAGGAATCGAAAACCGAGAACACCCAGTATTACATTCAAAGTTTGAAAGATAAGAAGCCATTCCAAATTACCAACTTCCCTCATCCGTACCCTCAGCTAGCTTCATTACAGAAAGAAATGATCAGGTACCAACGTAGTGACGGGGTGCAACTTACTGCAACTTTATACTTGCCACCTGGGTATGACTCCGTGAAAGATGGACCACTACCGTGTCTTGTATGGTCTTATCCCGGAGAATTCAAGACCAAAGAGGCCGCTGGGCAAGTACGTGGTTCTCCCAATGAATTCGCTAGCATAGGCTCTACCTCGCCCCTTCTCTGGTTAGCCCGAAGGTGTGTATCATCCTCTTCAGCTGAAATTTTAAGCTTTCATGAGTTTGGTTTGTAAATTTACTTGCAATATCTTTGATCATTTATATCAAGTGGTGTCTTATATTCATCAACAGGTTTGCTATTTTATCGGGGCCTACAATTCCTATTATTGGTGAGGGTGACAAAGAAGCAAATGATAGGTAAACATGCATGCATTCCTTAAGACTTAATGTTCTTTGCTGTACTTTTGTAACTGTATCAAGCTCAAATGAATTCACAATTGTGTTTTTGGTGATTGTTTGGAATCGTGATGATAAAAGACATTGCGAGGGGATGAATGATAAACATTGTAGTTGTAAGCTTTGTTATTCGGACTTTGCTAGTTTATGAAAAAATAATTTGAATTAGTCCAAACAAAGTGTTAAATGTCCATAATCATGTCAGATTGTCGATAATCCAACATACTTGAGGTGAAATTAAGAGTCCGATTAGCACAAGTAATTCACCTTTTTTTTTTTCAATTCACTCTTCCTGACTGAAGATAATTTCACCAGGTATGTAGAGCAACTTGTTGCTAGTGCTGAGGCTGCAGTACAAGAGGTCATTCGACGAGGGGTGAGCGAGCTGGTTTTCTTTTATATGATTTCTCCTCCAATTAGTCTGTTTCTGTGAATTGAGAGCAATATGATTGCCGGAATAGCTGGAAGCGACCCTGGTAACTAGGGCCAGGTCGGCACTCCAAGGCCCATGGCATGGCGTGGTTGCCGCTCATGCCTGTCTTTGCAAAATGCATCCCACGCACGGGCTAGTTGGCTACTGAGGGGTGTCTCGTGTCAGTCTGGGCCTAATTTGTGCTAGGCCAGGCCAGTCTAAAGATGGTTGTGGGTCGGGTAAGGCTTTGAGCCGAGCTCATTGGTCATGGGCCTAAACAGTCCCGGCCCACGCCAAGCCAACTATGTATTGTGCCGGACCGGGCCGAGAAGTTCAAACCAGGTCCCATGTCCACGCGCTGTCGTGTCTAAGCCTAATGTTACTAAATTTAGCGTGTTTTGTCTTGCCGGGTCGAGTCGTGTTGTGCCTTTATCTTGTTTTTTTCAAAATAATGCTTGGTGCTGGTGTTGGGCCGTGCTTTTTTCGTGTTGGGTCGGGTCTCGGGCCGGTCCAGGCCCACAGCCATCTTTAGGCCAGTCCCGCCATCTGCCAGTTTGGTAAAAGACAGTCTGTGGTTACAACCTTTTGCTGAGTAGTCTTGTGATTGTAAAAGGTGGCTCATCCAAACAAGATAGCTGTTGGAGGTCACTCTTATGGAGCATTCATGACGGCAAACCTCCTGGCACATGCTTCTCATCTTTTCTGTTGCGGAATTTCTCGATCTGGAGCTTATAACCGAACTCTTACACCATTTGGATTTCAGGTACACAATTTTATTTCCTGTGGACTGACCGTCTACCTTTAATTATATTCTGTGCAATATAATTCTGTTTCTTATTTTGGTATTTTTTTTGTTAATCTTATAGAACGAGGATAGAACACTTTGGGAGGCGACAAATACGTACATAGAAATGAGCCCTTTTATGTCTGCCAATAAGATCAAGAGGCCTATTTTGCTTGTTCATGGAGAAGAAGACAACAATTCAGGAACATTGACAATGCAGGTAAATGCTCTGCATTAGCTTGTGTCTGGAAAGAAGTTTTAATGAACTGTGCTGAAACTTCCAAGAATATTTTCCGTTTTAGTGCTTAACTAATTAGTTTCAGTGGTTACCTAATTAGTTCCATTGTTTACCTAATTGGTTCCAGTGCTTAACAATTAGTTACAATGTTTAACTAATTGGTTTCATTGCTTAACTCTCTTATATAAAAGTTTGGAACCACAATAATAATCATTTAATATGAACCTATATTTTCTGATCTGATCTAATCTGAACTTATTTTTTCTGATTTGAACTTATTTTTCTGATATAATATAATCTTTTTTTTTTTATCTGATCATCTGAACTTATTTTTTCTGACCCGATCTGAAATAAGTAATAAGGTCCTGAAATAAGGTGAACTAAACAGGGAGTTAGTGCGTGATGATGTATTGACTTGTTTACTTATTACATGCTCTTGCAAACATTGCAGTCGGATCGGTTCTATAATGCTTTGAAGGGTCATGGGGCTCTTTGCCGGTTAGTAGTTCTTCCATATGAGAGCCATGGCTATTCATCAAGAGAAAGCATCATGCATCTTCTTTGGGAAACAGACAGGTGGCTGCAAAAGTATTGTGTTTCAAACACATCTGAATTAAATGCTAAAGAAGATAGCACAGAAACTGCTGATAGCAAAGTGATTGCCGCCACTGGTGGTGGTGGTGGTGGTGGAGTTGCTGAGGCGGCGGAGGAACCAGAGAATGGAGGCTACTCTCTTCCAAGGTCATTGTTATAGACTTCAATGAGTTCTTTTTAAATTGTCTTGCTAATTAAAAAGTACTTGTATTATTTAACAAAGAATCAAGAAACAAATAGAAATGCTCAGCCACCTACTACCATAATTCCCTCCGTCTCTGAATGTTTGACCCGTTTGCTATTTTACGAGGTTATTAAGGAGACGAGAACATTACAAAGATTTACAATCATTGTTGTATTTTTATGAGAATTGTTGTTTTCTTATCCCCTTTTCACAAGAAAACACAACAATTGTAAGGGTTGTGAGCCAATAGAATTTAAACCACCAATGAGATTACAAGTTATTTTACAAGGTTATGCTCCGTAACTTATAAGCACATGGATGACAAAGAGAATATTAAAAAGGAAAGAAAAGAAATGCGAAGATCATGTTGGGAACACCTTAAAAGAAAACGGGAATTTAAGGACGGAGCGAGTACATTACAGCAGATGCTATTCATGCTAAGTTACATTCCAATACAAAAAAAAAAACAGATTTCTTGGACCATCATACACTAGTTTCCTAACTCTTTCAAAGACTATACACAGAGAATACTTTGACCCTTTGGTGAAAGTGAGATCTCAACCTTCATCCTGAAAATGCCACACATGAGTTGTAGATGGGGATATACCTAGAAAACTTTTAACCTATGTAGTACGGAGTAATCGACAAACTCAAACATAACTTTTAACAACCTACGTAGTAACTGACAAACTTAAGCACAATTCATAACAACCTAAATAGTAATTGACAAACTCGAGCAGATTTTGAAAATAACTACTCCCTCCGTCCCGGAATACTCGACCCGGTTTGACCGGCACAGAGTTTAAGGGACTTGAATTGACTTATTTAATTTACGGTTTTTTCATGAAATGCCCCCGAGGTTTCACAAAACGCACCAAATACACCCGCGCGTTTCAAAATACATAATATACCCCTATTTTTTAAAAAAATGCACCAAATGCCCTTAAATATCTTTAATGACTAACGGTCGTTAACTCCGTTAGTATTAACCTCTAATTGCCTCTACTTAACTCTAGCTAACAAATATAATTGAATTTGAAGCCCAAAATTGAAGAACAATAAATCTGAAAATTGAAGAACAAAACCCATAAATTTGAAAAAGAGAATATGAAATTTTCAGAGTTTAATTCCTAAAATCAAAAATCTAAACTACAAATTCGAATTGTAGTGGCTCTAATCTCTCTCTAATCTACCTATATTCTGTTGTTTTTCGTGGCTGTGGCTGCTGCTGTTGCTATTCTATGCTCACGAACTCAACTCCAAAATCTAAAATAGGAAAACAACAAAAATCAAAATCTGAAAAACATAAAACAAATCCTGCTGCGCTATTCTCTTTCTCCTCTAATTGCAGTTGCTCCCTCAAACCAAAAATAAGAACAGATCTGCTGAAGAACGATTCGAGAACGACGTTTTGATTTGAATTGGGCGAGGTAGAATAGCAGCAGTTGCGATTAGGATAGAAAATAGCGCAAGGTAGTTAGAATTAGATTAGATAATCAGAAACAATTTGTAGATTACAATGAATTTCGTTTTCATATTTTAATTTCCGATTTTGTTTTCTTATTTTTGTTCTTGGGGCTGAGTTCTTCTGCGGGAAGAGATAGCAGCAGTAGCAGCAAATAGATGAGTAGAATAGCAGCGATTGGTATTAGAGTAGAGGGAGATTGAATCGAATTTGTAGTTGAAAATTTAGGAATCAAATTAAACTCTCAAATTTCAGATTATCTTTTCCAATTTTCCTGGTTTATTTTGTTCTTCATTTTCAGGTTCATTTTGTTCTTCATTTTCAGATTTTTCACGATTTCAATTCACTTGAAAATCTGGGTCCGAATATTTGGGGGTTTGAGTTAGCAATTGATGTGTGATGAAGATAGTTTGAAGAAGGAAAAATGTCGATGGGTTCACTTTGATGCCCAGAAAAAAGCAGACGTGAGATTGAGAGGAGAGAGGAGAGAGGAGAGTGAGAAGAGAGAGGAGATTTAGAGTTAATTAGGGTTCATTAGATGTTAATTAGGATTAATTAGGCTAATCAGTAGTTAATTAGGGTTAACGTAGGATTAGTTAGATTAATTAAGAGTTAATGTTAACGGAGTTAGACTTCCGTTAAGTCTAGGGGCATTTGGTGCAAATAAGTTTAAATAGGGATATATTATGTATTTTGAAACGCGCGGGGGTATTTGGTGCGTTTCGTGAAACCTCAGGGGTACTTCATGAAAAAACCGTTTAATTTAATAGGTAGTAGTTGATAGTGGGGTATTATTTTAATGTAGTTAGTGGGAGGTGGGTTAAGAGGTGGGGTTGGGGGAGAGTAGGGGTTGAATTTTTAATTATTTTTTGTATGGAGTAGATGGTAGGTGGGTTAATAGGGGTGGAGTGAGAAATAATATAATATTGTTAGAATATTTCCATTTTTAGAAACAAGTCAAGTATTAAGGGACGGCCCGATAAGGAAAACAGGTCAAGTATTCCGGGACGGAGGGAGTACCTTAGTTTATAACAACTTTGTACTACTATACATTATATAACAACTTCGTACTTCATTTTGAAAATAACTGCCTTAGTGAAATAACCTTATCGGACTTATTTTGACTGAACTTATATTATCTGAAATTTATCTGAACTTATTTTATCTGAACTTATTTTATCTGAAAAAACCTATTTTGTTTGAAAAAAAAACTTATTTGTGTATGAAAATGTATGAAAAAAACTTATTTTTGCTGAACATATATTATCTGAACTTAACTGAACTTATTTTATCTGAAATAAGTCAAAATAAGTCGAACAATCCTAAATTTGTTGGAAGCACAGTTAGTAAACTCAAGAACAACTATATCTTCATCATGAACAACCCACTGCAAATTATCCATCAGTCAATGATCAATGAATAATAAGAGTCACATACCAATAATTATCTCACATAAATGTTAATCCGAAACCATACAATACTAATCTCAAACACAAGGATATTACTCATATGAGTACAAACATAGTGCACAACATTTTCAGCAGCCCCAACCATTCACAAGTTATCATAATGCAGGAAGAAGCCTCGAAAACTCACCTAATTACACGTGAAGCGGGGCGGGCAAGGATGGGACGGGCATGCGGGGATGGGCCGGGCCGGGATGGAGCGGGTCCAACACAAAATCCACACCTGCCACATCACCCATTGCGGGCCCATCACCCGCCAAACCTCCCCCATCCCCGCCTACTTGGGGCGGAATATAAAGGTGGAAGCAAGAAACAACGGAAATGAGTTATCAGCATGGTACCCATCAGCGCGCTTGTTTGAATAACCAGGGTAATCAGTCCTACGAAAGGGCACCTTTCGATGCAACACAAGCCCGATTTTCCTACCCTTCTTAGCCAAATCCCACTGACTATAAGGCACCCCTTCCTTATGACTAACATGTACCTCCCCTTCCTTCATTACCAGCAACTTCTTCGCGTTCATTAAAAACCCTTTTACCAGCCCCTTATTCAGCTTGATTTGACAAACACTATCTTCAGGAAACATAAACCCGACATGAGGGAAGTTATAGATAATACGATCAAACCTCTGAGTAGACAAGAAGTAATGTTGGCTCATTTGAGTCGCATCAACCCCGTGTAACACAATACACCCCCTTTCTTCTAATTCCCTCACGTTCTGTATTCCGTTGTTGTATTTCTTTCCTAAGATTTCGAGAGAATCGAGAGATGTGGCGACCATGTTGTATGCCGTCTCAAATGTTCTTGCTAAACATAGAGCAAATGAGAAATCTCCTTCTCCTACTAATAGTATCTTATGTGATGATGTGTAATGTGTTATCGATTTCTCTCCTTGTTCCCATTCACTCTCACTATCGGTCTCTTCTCCATCAGATTCCGTCTCTACTTCTTCTTCTTCCTCCTCTGTAATCTTGGGAATTGGCATTGTCCTTTCTTTCCAATTTAGAATGATCAACCAATTAATATATATATTTCAGGCGAAAATGATTAAAAACAAGCCACCACAAAGTTATAGAGAAGCAGCAAATATATGATTTCTCTTCATCTTTATTGAAACACTTCAATTCTGAAATTGCTTATTTACATGAACATTAATATAACAAAAGTTTCAGTGATCAAATCATACCCAGATATTTGCAGAAGAATGATCAACCAATTAATATATGTTTAGGTCACCACAAAGTTATAGAGTAGCAGCAAATTTATGACTATTGAAACACTCCAATTCCAAAATTGCTTAGAATGATCAACCAATTAATAGAGAAGCAGCAAATTTATGACTATTGAAACACTTCAATTCCAAAATTGCTTATTCCAAAATTGCTTATTTAGCAGGACACGGTAATCTACATGAAAATCAATTATAACAAAAGTTTCAGTAATCAAATCATGCCCAGATATAAGATATTAGGAGAAGAATTCATTAGGGTAATCCTCAAATCCCTAAAATAGCATCAATTCTCTACAAAATTCAAACCCCAGGAGAAATTGAACAGTCAAATATTTGCATTCAAAGTATTCTGGCAATAAAATTGCGAATCAATTAAGCAACAAAGAATCAGAATTCAACAAAATGGCGGACAACAACAAGAGAGAACGATGATTTTGAGTGGCAATTCAAAATCCAAAAGTGATTATTCAAAAAAATGGGAGGAAATCAGATATTAGTACATCAACAATTAAGGATGAGAATAACATACATGAATCCATATGATTAATACGATAATTAACAGTTAATTTGAATAGAAGTTAGATTAAAAATTAGGGTTCTTACCAAATTTGAAAAGGAAGAGAAAAAGACCAGTAGTATCAGTGTCACTTCACTGTATCAGGATTCGAATATTTTGTGTTTGATGACTCAACAAATTCCCCGACTTCAGTCAGTCAACAGTTAAAGTTAAATTACATGCATGTATCGTATCGTAAACATCATCTTTCACCCGAATCTATGTACCTTTGTTCTAGGAGCACGTAAAGATTGTTGTGGGTCGGGCTAGTCCGAGTTTTATGTCGACTCCATGAACCTTGTACTTGAGTGGACCCCACCCACGTCAACCCCACTTGTATCAAAAAATCAAAAAGGCGGCTTAGACACGAGCCAAGTCCACGTGCTCTCTCGTTGGGTTGGTTCGTGCCTAAGTCTTCGCTCAATTTAACGTGTTTGGTGTTGTCAGCATGTGTCGAGAAGTACCTTGTCATACCTTTATCCAAAAAATTGCGGCCCTAATCGTGCCCACGACTCATGACTTCGTGCTCATGCCATATTTGGTTGTGACAGGGCCCCTTTGCCCTCAATGTAGCTTTCGCACCTGAGTGAGAACAGTAATCGTCACCCACAAGCAGATGGGCAGGTTCGAACTCAGCACCTCCAAGTCACAACTCACAACATTACACGAAGAGTTCCCTACCATCTCCACCAAGCAAGCCTGATTAGATATATATGGATTAGGAATGTCAGTGAGCGCGAATTTTATGGGAGACCCGCCCCGCATCCACCCCAAGTAGGCGGGGATGGGGGTAGGTTTGGTGGGTAATATAGCGGAGAGACGGAGATGGATTTAAAAATCTTACCCGCCATGTGGGTGGTGGCGGTTGTGGATTTTGTGTTGAACCCAAACCATCCGCTCCACTCCGCCCTTTCCCCACTCGCCCGCTTCATACTCGCCATGGGTGATGCGGTGGGTGTGGATTTATTTGTTTGTAGGTGATAATATAAATTTAGGTGAAACTAGTAAGGTTTTTTGTTTTATGGATATTGTTGTTGTTGTGGCGGGTACCCTTTCCGATTTTATATGTTACTTTATTCATAAGGTATTTTTTCTAATGTTAATTTTTCATTACTCCGTATATATGCAAATGTTTGCTGAATAAGCAAAATTAAGCGGATATTAGCCCGGGTATAAGGCGGAGGTGAGACGGGGATAGATACCCAGACGGATGATGGGGCGAGGATGGGTTTTAGTTTGTACTCATTAGGGCGGGGATGTGATTAATTTTGTACCCGCCATAGGTGATGGGGCGAGAATAATCTTTTTAGGTAGGGATAAGGATGATTAGACCTATATCCACATCCGTCCCGTCCATTGACGTCCCTAATCTGGATTGAACGGCTGTTAGCCCGATTGTGTTCTCTACCATACGAGTACCACTCCGTAATTGTTGGACTGAACAATCGTTTAATAAAAGAATTTAGCACGTGAGATTTTGCCGTAACTCTGGTAATTAAGATTTTTTTAAAAAATTTGTTTTTTAAAAAATAGCAAGATTAGTAGGATTACAGACTGATTATCTCGTCATTATGTGGAGCACGAGTTACACGAGATCAGTTCTTTTGGTCTCCATGATGAATACTAGTATCAAATTGTTACTTTATTTTTCCAAATTAAGAAAATTGGACCTGTCATTTTCGGCCAATTTGATAATTAGAAAAAGATAAAGGAAAATAAAGAAAATATGGTTTCCGAAAATGTGTAGTTTATGTTCCATGGAGGAAATGTCCCTTTTCTTCAATTAAATGTCAAATGAGTAGTTGTTACAAAATAAATACGAAAAGTACTACTCCATCCGTCCCAGAATACTCGACCCGGTTTGACCGGCACAGAGTTTAAGGGACTTGAATTGACTTATTTAATTTAATAGGTAGTAGTTGATAGTGGGGTATTATTTTATTGTAGTTAGTGGTAAATGTGTAAAGGGGTGGGGTTGGGGGAGAGTAGGGGTTGAATTTTTAATTATTTTTTGTATGGAGTAGGGGGTAGGTGGGTTAATATGGGTGGAGTGAGAAATAATATAATATTGTTAGAATATTTCCATTTTTAGAAACAGGTCAAGTATTAAGGGACGGCCCGATAAGGAAAACAGGTCAAGTATTCCGGGACGGAGGGAGTATAATTAAATATAGTCAATATCTATTGTTTTTTTTTTTTGTTTTGGTAGATGATTTTTACTTCTTAGTTATGGAGATATATCATTAATATTAGGGCGGAGCAAAACTATCCGGAAAATTAAAAATCCGAAATCCGAACCGCTATTCGATCCGAAAAAGTGGATACCCGAACCGATATGGTTATCGGTTCGGGAGCCCGAATCGAAATTCGGGTATTGGATATGGTTACGGATATCGTTCTATAAATAACGAGTACCCAATAATGATCCGATAATCCCATTTTTAAGTTTTAAATATTTTTTTCCCAAGAGTTCAGAATCCTAAACGTTAATAATAAATGTATAATTTTAGTAAATTGTAATTTCATTAGTAATGTAGCCAAAATCATGTGATAATGTTGGTATTTAGTGTTGAATTATATTACAATAATCTAGTAATTACGTATATTTTTTCCAATTGGATATCATAACGTAACGGGTACCCGGTACCCGATCCGAAAGTTTGGGTACCCAAACTTAACGATTCGGTTTATGGATAACAATTTTTACATTATTTGGTTATCTGTTACTCTAATCGATGATGCTATTGGTTCAGGTACCCGACCCATGCTCACCTCTAATTAATATCCGATCTTCTAAACTCTAAACTCTTTTATCTACCTCTAGATATATATATATAGCTAATTCAAGTGGTTTTTTCGAGACAATCATAATCTTACCCGATTTAAATTGATGACCTCCGAATCTCCGATCAGTAAGTTTGCCGTTTGGTGATCTTTCCTACGAACTTTGTTAACTAAACAAAATGGACAATCTCTTCTTTTTGAAGCAAGATCAACCACCTTTTTTGATACAAAGTTGTACACGGAAATACATTTCCATATGTATATAACTTCTTTCCAACTTTACCAAATCCCACCAAATCTTCCTACTTAATTCTTTAGTTCTTTTCCTTTTCTATTATAATAAATAAATAAAATTTTCCTTAGAAAAACATATAAAATAATCAAGAAAACTAACTTTAGATCCCATCATGTTCTTAATAGTTGAAGAACGGCTCAAAAATAACTAAAATAATCACATATATCAAGTTCCCCTCAAAAAAATAACTAAAATAATCACATATCAAGTTCCCCTCGAAAAATAAAATAAAAATACATACTTCAGATGTTTCAAATGTTGCACTACCTCACCATCCTAGGCTAGCTAGTTCCTAACTTCTTATGCATTGGAAGGAACCATGCATCCTCCCATCTTCAAAGCTTAATGTGCGTTTCTATTCTATCAAATTTTATTCTTACTCGAATTTATCAAAACTTATTTTAGTTATAAATTGAATAGTTTTAATTATTAGACCAACTCACTCTCCTGGCTACGAGTAGTTTATATGCCTTGGGAACTTGGAAAGCATACATACTACCAAGTCCAACCCCTTTCACTCCTTCATGGCTCCCACCTATCTTCGACGTTCTTTTAATTTAAAATATATAACGACTATTATATTAGTAGTTCAGGGTTAATAAGTTCAAACAGTACACGTAAGGAACGGACTCTTACTATACCTAGTAGCTAGCTAGGATAGTAGACAATGTTAGTATAATTACTTAAATTGAGATGCCAATAGCTCAAGAATTTTCACACCGATAAATGAAAGTTAAGTTCATAAAGAATAAAAGGGTACGTACTCCAATTCATTTTACAACTAGAATAAATTCAGATGTGTGGAAAACCTAACATAACACACCCTTTACAAGAAATTGTTACAAGACACGAAGTATCCACGAGGTGAGTGAAACTATCTGAAAAATCGAAAAACTCAAACCCAATCCGATATCCATGTCTAAAGATGGTTGTGGGCCAAAACGAGTCGGGCCCACGCCAGGCGACTCTCCATCGTGAAAAGTTCAGAACTGGGCCCAGGCCCACGAGCTGTCGTGTCGGGCCTTCATGCCCAAGCCTATTTTTTTGTTGTGCTTTCCAAAAAATGCAGCCCAGACCCGACCTATAACCCACGACATCGGGCTTCGTGCTTTTTTTCGTGTCTGTGTCGGGTCAGATTTTTTCATGTCGAGCCCGGCCCACGGCCATCTTTGTCCATTTCTACGCAACATAGCTCGCAAATACAGAACCAACCCCACAACGTTACAAAGAGTAAGTGCATAAAATCAGGGGCAAAAATACCATACAATAAAACTTAAAAAGTAAATTTCTCACCTACAAATACAAAAAAAAATCTCACCATACCAAAAACACCACATTTTCTTTTCGCCCATCTTTCTTTATCTCTTCCAATTTTCCTCCCAAAACACAGCAAAGAAAGAACACAACAACAACAATGGGGTTTTTCTCCCCAAAATTCATCTTCTCTCTCCTCCTCCTCTCAGCCATTCCACTTGGCATCCTCGTCACCCTCGAAAGGGCCCCACACTCCACCCACGTGTACCAATACCACAGCAACAGCTGGCTCAGGGAGTGTGCCAAGTGGGATGATCTCAACCGTCGATTCCTCGTCTCCTACATGGAAGGCGGAATAGGAGAACTCAAGGTCGTCGTATCTGATAATAATGATAATAATGATGATGTTATATTGGATGAAATCACAGCCGTTAAAGACGTTGACTTGGCTGGAAATGCTACCGTTGGTATTTCCATCGACCGGTCTAGAAATCGTCTCCTTGTTGTTTCGTCTGACTTGATTGGAAATCGTTATGGTGGTCTTGCTGCATACGATCTTTCCTCTTGGCGTCGTTTGTTTCTCACTCACCTAATTAGCCCTGGTAAGTAGTAGTAATAATAGTAACGCTTTTCTTTGCTTTGTTTTGACTTGTGGTTAAGATTTGATAAACTAATCATGGCCAATAATTATTGCACGGATTTTTAAATGGACTTGGCCCATACTGATTTAGATGGATCATGTCTAAAAAAACGTAAACAAGTTATTCCTAATTTATTTTGACATGTTTATAATGAAAAAAAAAGTATCAAATTGCTGTTGTTGATACATATTGTGCTTAAATAATGTGATTTTAAGTTACAATTCACTTAAAAAATACAGGGTTACTATAATTCAAAAAATGGATATTATTTCTAAGAAATTTGGTGTTAATTTATTATAATCACTGTATGAACAATAAATGTCCCTATGTATATAAAATGGGAAAATGGGTGTTTGAGAAAATTATTGTTTTTAGATTTACACTAATATTATTGTAGACCAGGTTTACGCAAGAATAATCCATATGAAAACCGTCTAAACATCTTCATTAATTGCAACATATCTTATTTTAATTAGTTTGGACAACGTGATTGACATGTCTCGATTTAGAGGTTAATACAGATGATTATATGTCTCATAATCGATTTTTTTTATTTGGTCCTCTTTGAATTATATTGCATTCGTAGCTCATTCACAGTAAAATAAAAATAGACACGTTAGTGCTGTATTTTTAGGAGAATATCACGTTAATATGATTTTGATTGGAAAAAAAATCCTAAATGAGTGGCTTGCAAGTTGACAAATAATGTTAAAACTTAGTACGGAGTATTGAAATTTGAAAACATCAAATTTCGAGTATCTTATTTTGGATCGTATCGAGATAAAAACATGTCCTGCTTTACTTTCTTCGGTGCACTTTGTCCTGTTTTTAAATTACTCCCTTCATTTCTTTTTGTTCTTTACGTTTTTCTTTTTGGGTATTTTAAAAAATGTTGTAATTTTTTATATCTCTGATCTACCTCGCAAAGGGGTTTCACTTTTAGAGGATAAAATTATTTGCAAATCATGTAAAATAATCATAAAGATCGAATATCTTAAATTGCATGTATGGAATATAGATATATATGTATCTTTATATAAGTTAAGATACAATTTTGAGAGAATATTATTCTAACTTTCGTATATTGTATAAAAAATAATAATAATAAACCTTAAACACTGTTAAAATACTCATTGAAGTGAATCAAACACAACCCTTTTTATAACAACATGTAAATGTCCGTATAAGTGGTTAATATTACAAACATTGATAAGCGTAAAAGTCAAATTGTAACATGTATTTATAAACGGTAAAGATCCGAAGAAAGTTTATGTCATAAGTGACTTGTATCTAAAATAGACACAATTGTACCTCAAAAAAAAAAAAAAAAGACACAATTGATCTAAATAGACACAATTGATTCCTATTGAAACTCATTAATTTAGAATTGGTACTGATTCGCATAGTATTATACTACTAAGTAGTACTGACACGAGTCACTTTGGTATTGATACTGACGTACTCTTTGTTGGTACTAAAAAAAAAGTTCTTTTGGGTGACTTGTATCCAATTTGGCCACAAACACTTGACATTTAAAAAATCTCGAAGATCCGGACCAGACGAGTATGGTATTGTTTGGCTAACATAGACCTGATCATCATGAGCCCGACCCGTTCCGAATTAGCGGGTTTTGGGCAGAATTTTTAGGCCCGTGTTCCAGGCCCAGACTGACTCGAATTTTTAATTTTGTGGGTATATTTGGACAACTCAAAATTGCAATTTCAGTTATAAATTTGACCCGTTCGATAATAGCGGATTTTGACCGGCCCCTCTCAAGGGCAGTCGTGGCCCGGCCTGCAATTTGATCAGGTCTAGGCTAACACAATGACCCAAAATCATATTGTCCTTGTAGTCAAACTTTTGCATTTGGTTTTCTGTTGTTACTTGTTAGTGCTCAAGTGTTACTAAAGGCAACAAAACAAACAATAATGGTGTCTGAAATCTGAATCATAATTTTCTCCTTGGAAATGTAGTGCTTATATTATTAATTTATTACTCCCTCCGTCCCTTAATACACGACCTGTTTTGATCATACACGCTTGCCAATGTTCAACTTTGACCACCAATTTCTTTAACTACATATTATAAAAACTTATAAAAATATTAATATTTTGAAAGTATATATTAAGATGAAGCCAACAATATATTATATACTAACATTTGTTTTCATATACTATAAATAAAATATGGTCAAAGTGAATTATGTGAATAGTGCAAAAAGTCAAATTGGGTCGAGTATTAAGGGACGGAGGGATTATTATAAGGAATTATATTCCAGTTGCTAAACTTATACTGGCCTCAAGATGTTCAAGTACTACCAGATATGTTTGTCAGTCCATTTATGTTTCAACCAATTCAATCCATACAAACTTCTACCTTGTCTGTCACAGACTCACAGCCACTTAAATTCCAGAATTAATTTCTCGTATTATCAAGTACGGAGTATTGGCTAAATATGGTAGTGGGTCAGGCCGGGTCGGGCCATGAGTCGAACACTCTTGAACGGACCCGGCCACACTAAGCCCAGTTGGTACGCTCCGTATCGGGCTGCGCCAAAAATTTCAAAAATACAGCCCATGCACGGCCAAGCCCATGTGCCCTCGTGTCGGACCGGGCTATCGTGTTTAAATTTTATTTCAATTATTTTACGTGTTTTGTCGTGTTTGGCCTTGCCCAATTGTGATTTTTCCAAAAAAAAAGTACGGTCCAGGCTCAGCCCACGGCTTCGTGCTCGTGTCCTGACGTGCATTTTCTGTGCCCGTGCCAGGTTTTGCTTTTTTCGTGTTGGGCCGGGCCGGTCCAATGCCATTTTTATGATATAATGGTATAATCAATTCGAGTTCATTCTTGTCCATGTTGGGTTAAGTTTCTCTCAATAACTTCGGATATTCTCTGTTGTATATATATATATTCAGGAGATGAGAAAGCATTTGCGGATGATGTAGCCGTTGACGAACAAGGCAATGCATATGTAACCGATGTAAGAAACAGCAAAATTTGGAAGGTTAATGTAGATGGAAAGTTATTATCAATAATTAAAAGTCCACTTTTCACCCCAAAACAATGGTACAAAAATTTGGTAGGCCTTAATGGGATTGTGTACCACCCAGATGGCTACTTGCTAGTAATTCATACTTTTTCCGGGAATTTGTACAAGATTGATTTGAAGAACGAGGAGAAAATCAAATTAGTGAAAGTAATCAAGGGATCACTCACATTCGGTGACGGGTTAGAGCTTTTATCTCCGTCTAAACTCGTGGTTGCCGGGAACCCTGCAGGGCGGTTGGTGGAGAGTAGTGACGGGTGGGAGACCGCGTCGGTGGTGGGAAAATTCTCCGGCGTGAAACACCGGTTGGCCACGGCCGCGACGGTTAAGGACGGGAAGGCCTATTTGAGTCATATGATTGGGTTAGGGTACCCTAAGAGAAAACATGTTATTGTGGAAGCTGTTTTTAGTTCTTAGAAAGGGAGTTTGTTTGAATGAGGTCATATTGACACATGCATTGTTTTAGCATAGGCTATTTACAAATACTTATTTGTAGGTTCGATTTATTCTTTTCCGTGTGTTGTTTATCTTTTACCGTGTAATGCTTAAGAGGGAAAAGGTGATTTAAGTTTAAAAAAAAAAAAAGTAAAGAAAAGAAAAGAAAGAAAAGGTAGTGTCATTTGTGAGTCGTGATCATGAATGGTTGGGGCTTGTTGATACTTCGTATTTTCTACCTAGCTATATCGGGTTTTAGTACAATATTGATTTGTACTCTGATTTTCTGATCTAAAAGGTTTAAATGAAGAAAAGAAAGATTAATTAAAATTTAAATGCTAGTGGGCTGTACTTCGTATGTAATTGTTTTTTGGTGCGAATAAGGGCAAATAAATTACAAATGTGGGTGTGAGATTCGAACCTGAGACCTATTGTACAAAGGCCCTCAGTCTTAACCACTAGACCAAGACATCATTGGTTCTTCGTATGTAATTATAAGTTTTTAACAAGTTAACAATCGATAAACATCCCTTAGTTAATTGGAAAATTTGGTGCATTTTTACAAAACTCGAAGAATATATGGCACATTCTGAAAAGATAAGGATATTTCGTGTATTTTATTAAATTACATGAAATAAGCGTAAACCAACTTAAAAGTTGGAGGTCAAATATTTTGATTAATTCTGGAAAGTTGAAGCCCACCACTACAACGCATACAATATTTAAAATTGAAGCCCACCATTTAGAAGTTTACCAAATCATTACAAATTCAAATAAGTACTTAATTTTTAAATACTTTGACAAATTAGTGTTGAGTGATAATACAAGGAGATTTTTAGCATTTTAAATTAGTGTTTCACAAGAGGTAACAAAACAAGCTTTTGGAGTATAGTCTATCAAAAGCCCCCAAATTTAATTTCAAATTACTGTTTTAAAATTACAACCACTAAGTTGAGTCCATCATCTTCATGATCAAAAACTTATTTTACAATTATTTTTACGTGACTCTTTACTTAACTGAATGTTTTGAACATATTTTATCCTGCATAAGTGAAAATGTAGTGAACATTACTAGATCTAACGTGAGTAACATTCTACTCATGAGAATAACAACTTTACAACAACCAAAATTTCCCAACTAAGGGTATAAGACTAGCTAATGGGAACCGAATATGCGAAGACTATTAATTTAAAACATGTAGATTGAGTTACGCTGAAATGACATATCACTCACAATATCAAAACATGTACTTCCTCCGTCTTTTAATACTCGCAACGTTTGGACTTTTGCCACTATTCATATAATCTACTTTGACTATTCTTAGTGCTTTTTATATAAGATAAAACATAGTCAAGTGGGTTCTTTTTAGATTCGTCTCAATGTGTATTTTCAAAATATCAAATTTTTATAATTTTTGCATAAAGAGAATTTAAGATATAAATGATCAAAGTTGTGCATTGGCATGCATGAAACTAACAAACGTTGCGAGTATTAAAAGACGGAGGAAGTAAGTTTTTTTGGTTTTGAGAGAGCCACAGAGGACAATATTACAGATGATATTTGGTGAAGTATAAGGATTATGGATACCATCTCCCAAAACTCTAACCAACTTAACTAGTTAATTTCCGCGTAGTACGTGTACAATAATATAATCGAATCAAATTATAAATGATATGGGCCATACTAACTTAACGTCTAGAGCCATAAATGTTTCGAGGTTTTGTGACTAATCAAATCTTCTATAATCGTCTTACGACTCAAAAATAAATGCAAAATAGACCTGATAAAAAGGCGAGCCGGCCCAAGCTTCGGGCCAATTTGTGTGCCCAAAATCCGTTATTTCGGGCCAAAACAGCGGGGTTTTCGGGCCATTTTCGGGCCGGGGAAAAATTATAACTAAAATTGTTGTTTTATGTTGCCCAAAGCCCGCATTTTTTTTAAAAAAGTCGGGGAGGGCTGACCCGAACATCGGGTCGGAATATTCTGCCCCAAACCCGGCAATTTCGGATCAGGTTGGCCCATGTTGATCAGCTCTAATGCAAAACAAGGTCGACAACATCTCATATCAGCGTCGTTTATAACTCCCGTTGTACAGCCAAATTATAGTTACTATTAAACTACTCCGTGTCACCTATAAAATGGAACCTAATCCAATATATATATCATGAATTCTGCCACCTTCCTACCACTCATGAATTCATGATATAGTTAGTAGTTAGTGACAAATGACAATTAGTGTTGATTAGATTATGATTAAAGACAATCTATAGTGTATCAAGTTAGTAACTAAACTCTCAACTTCTTATCTTTCAGAATTACAGCCATGTCAAACCAGACCCCAACACACGTTCTTTAACACCATAAACTCACTGACTCCACTCCACCACCTCCCTTAATAATCGAATTTGTTTAAGCATAAACTTAATTAAACTAATTTAAATTGAATAAAATTATTCCAATATTTTTGTTTGTTTTTCAGATGTATTTCTTTGTTTCTCATGCTTTACTGAAGAACAGAAGATGGAGAAGCAGAGAAACTGCTCATCTTGGAAATCCACAAAGTTTCTGGTTATTTCTTTAACTCTTTCTTTCTCTTTCTTTCTCTTTTCATTTTTCTCTTTCTGGGTAATGCGAGCTTCTCCTTTACTCCATCAAGAATCTTATGTTGTGATTAGTTCACCCTCTTTAAGTTTAAGCTTTAATTCCTTAAATCTGCAATCTTTGACAGTTCCTAGTACAGATTCTACTCCAATTAATCTTAATAATACTGCTAATTTGAAGAAACCCCAGTTGAGAAAACCTCAAGTTTCATCTGGGTTTGTTGATAGTAGTAGAAATTTCACTGTTTTGGGTAAAAATTTCTCAGTTTCTAGAGTGAAAGTTGTGGATTTGAGGAGTACCCATTTGAGGAAATCACAAAATTCATCTGGGTTTGTGAAATCTTCCATTTTTGAGGATGAAGTTGGTAAAGTTGTGAAGAGTGAGTTAAATTTGACTTCAGTTGGTAAAATTGATGAGGAAATTGAAGAAAAGAAGGGTAAAGATTGTGATGTTTCCAAAGGGAAGTGGGTGTTTGATGATAGTTACCCATTGTACACAAATTTCTCATGCCCTTTCATTGATGAAGGGTTTAATTGCCAAGGAAATGGGAGGTGGGACAAAGATTACATGAAATGGAGATGGCAACCTCAAGATTGTGACATTCCAAGGTATTGCATTTGTAATCCTTTTTTGCAATCTTTTGTAGGAAAAACCATGTTGTTATTAGGATAGGACTCGTGTACTCATGTCGAAAACAAGTACGTAGTACGTGTTCAAGTGTTTGATTTGACTATATGATTGAAACAATTCCATGTTTTTGTGACATTCCATGCTATTATAGAAATTTCATCTTTTGTAGGAAAACTATGCTGTTATTAGGATATTACTTGAGTACTTATGTCAAAAACAAGTACGTGTTCAAGTGTTAGACTCGAGTATATGATCCAAAACAATTTGATGTTTTTGTGACATTCCGTGCTGTTATAGAAATGTCATCTTTTGTAGGAAAAACTATGCTGTTATTAGGATATGACTTGTGCACTTATGTTCAAAACAAGTACGTGTTCAAGTGTTAGACTCGACTATATGATGAAACAATGTCATGTTTGTGTGACATTCCATGCTATTATAGAAATTAATTTCATCTTTTGTAGGAAAAACTATGTTGTTATTAGGATATTATAATTACTTGAGTACTTATTTAAAAAACAAGTACGTGTTCAAGTGTTAGACTCGACTATATGATGAAACAATGTCATGTTTGTGTGACATTCCATGCTATTATAGAAATTTCATCTTTTGTAGGAAAAACTATGTTGTTATTAGGATACGACTCATGTACTTATGTCAAAAACAAGTACGTGTCCAAGTGTTAGACTCGACTATATGATCCAAAAAAAAATCATGTTTTTGACATTCCATGCTATTATAGATATTTCTGCAGGTAACCCATAAAAGTTGATATTGAAGTCATATGTTTTTTGGTGTAAATATTGAAGTTATATGTGCTAACTCACTAACTGCTAAACTAGGATATAGTCGTATTGACATCATTATGTGTAGGACTATTTGAAGTTTTCGGATAAAATTACACCTCCATTTAAATGTTAGGTTCAATGCAACAAATATGCTGGAAATGATTAGAGGAAAGAGGGTAGTCTTTGCTGGGGATTCAATTAACAGGAATCAATGGGAATCATTGCTTTGTTTACTGATGGGAGCTGTTAAAGATCCCACTCGGGTCTATGAGACGCGAGGCCGGAGAATTACAAAGAATAGAGGAAGTTATAGTTTTAGATTTGTGGTAAAAACTTAACTCCTTCAATACTTTTGTACTTATGTTTTTCAGAATGTTTGTGCTAATTATTGTGGTGGTTTTGCAATGTAGGATTATCAGTGTACAGTTGAATTCTATGTGACGCATTTCTTAGTACGTGAAGGCAAGTCGAGGATAGGGAGGAAGCGTAAGGAAACTTTGCGTATTGATAGTGTTGATAGAGATTCAGCAAAATGGAGAGGAGCTGATATCTTGATCTTTAACACTGGGAATTGGTGGACTCATTTCAAAACAAAAGCAGGGTAAGGTCATGTTTACTAAATATGAAGTATTGAAATAGCTTGTCTAATACTTTCAGGTTCACATTAACCATTTTAAGATGTACAAAAAAAGCCAGTCACATTTCTTAAAATAGAGATGGATTATGATTGGGTTTGTTAGAAAGTCGTCACATTTCTTAAATTATAATGGGTTGCGACTATGTCATTACTGATTTTGAACGAAGAAAGTATGTGTTCGGAACTCCTTTTGTGTTTCTCTCAAAGTTAAAACGACAACTTTTATGTAAGACCGCCTTACCGAAAATACCGCTTTGATTGCTTAACTAATTGGTTTCATTGCTTAACTAATTGGTTCCAATGTTTAACTAATTAGTTTCATTGCTTAACTAATTGGTTCTATTGCTTAACTAATTAGTTCTTGTGCTTAACTAATTGGTTCATGTGCTTAACTAATTGGTTTCATTGCTTAACTAATCGGTTCCATTGTTTAACTTATATGACATGAATCCTTATACTTCGTATAAAAGTTTGTAAAGTTAAAATGTAGGAATCCTATGTCTTTCTGAACTTACAATAAACAATGCAATTGCATGTAGGAATAACTATTACCAGGAAGGTAAGCAAGTTTATCCCCACCTTGATCCTTTAGAAGCTTACAGAAAAGCTCTACTGACGTGGGCTACGTGGGTGGATAAATTCATCAATCCACGCAAAACCCACGTTTTCTTTCGAAGTACAGCACCCGCTCATTTCAGGTTTGTTCGCTATCCTCAATTTAGAAGTTGCATCATGGTACACAATGAGCATGATACACCTTAAGAACGCAAGTACATAGTTAAAAGAACATGAATATATTTATTATTTATACTTTTAATAAAAAGTAAGTGAAATAATATATCGCATGTTTTTTTGTCGCAAGATCATGTACTTTTGTTTGTACACATATGTTCTTTTGATGCACCATGCTTATTGTCCACGAATTACTACTCTACCCTGTGAGTTGCAGTCATCTTGTTCATAACTTTCCGCTCTGTAAATTGTCTGGTTTTGCTGGTTTTGCTGAACAGAGGAGGGCAATGGAATACTGGTGGACATTGTAGAGAGGTACGAAAACCCCTGAATGAAACGTACATAGACAATGTTGATAAAGATATTATCGCTCAGGAAGTCATCACCACGATGAAAACTCCCGTTACATTCGTGAATGTAACGGGATTATCATCATATAGGATTGATGGACATCCTTCAAAGTATGGTAAAAACCCAGGAAAGAAGGGATCTTCAGTTGAAGATTGCAGTCATTGGTGTCTTCCTGGAGTTCCAGATGCGTGGAACGAGCTGATTTATCATCAGTTGGTTTTAAAACAACAGAAGAATCTGTATGCTAGTTGATGAGCTTTTTTTGGATAAGCAAATCTGTATACTTATGCTTTTTTTGGACAGAGGAGAATAGGATTATAGATGATTACACATTCTTTGATTAACTTTTATGTTTGATCACTCTGCTGTTAGGTTTATAATTTCTTGTAATCAGTTGTAATGAAAAGAGAGGAACCAAAGGAAAAAAATTCTTGTAATTTCTGTCTTTTCCAGTGAATATGTACATACAAATCAAGAGTTTGTTGCTTGTTATATCTTGACTAATGATTGATAAATGATAATATGAAGGAAATTATGGTTGAATTGATAGCAAATTAGCAACTAGCTAGACATGACAAAATTGACCTATATCCGATCAACTTGGGTAAACACTGACGAATAACTCTTCTAAATGTGATTTGAACAAAATAAACACAAATATAACTTGATGTAAATGACCCGTTTGACACCTCTACTTAAGAAAAATGGTAAACTGTATAAGTACTGCGTAACTTTACCCTTAATCAGAAGTTGTCTTGATTAATTACTTGCATTGTTGTAAGCCTTTATAGATAATGCGTTTTCACTCGTTCTTAAACTTTTTAAAGAGTCAACAAAGTCTCCCAGAACAGATACATTCTCGTCGTCGGTCCCGCTGGTGCCTGCTTTGTGCACACGTGCACTCCGATCGACCCTCGAACCTCGTCCCTTGTCGTCAGTAGGCAAGAGCGCCCGTTCCGAATCAAGCACCAGCTCGTGTTCCTCAAACCTTGAGATTCACTTCTCGCACAAGGCAAAGCAGTCGGACCGTGATGTCATCCCGTGATGTCATCCGAACAACTTGGGATCATAGACAAATGATTTGATCTGCCCTAATTTAAAATGGATGATTGAATTAAGATAGTACCAGAGAATGCAAATGATACCTTTGACTGCTTCATACTGTCAAAAGACAATACCAGAAGGGCATAAAATACATGACAATGATCAACCAACAGATTTCTGCATGATTTCTGCATGATTTCTGCATCACTCTTATGAGTTGTAACTTTATTTCACTGGATATGATACTATGAACAAATAAAATGTTACATAAACTGTAAAACTCGATTGTTACCTCGAGTATTAAGCTATCTAAGACTATTGATGGTATACATATGTGGTTTGTTCCTGCTGTACAGGGAAGAATAATAGTTGCCCTTTATTACGATTATTATCTGCCTAATCCAAATAATTATACCATAAATATATCGATAATCTCATGATTTATGTATGTAAATGCATAGAGCTCAGCGAGACTGATGTTTCCTTGCACGACTTTGAGAGGGTAGAAAATCATCCTTCTTAGATGCCTCGGGTTTCCGGGCCCAAGCAGGTGCTTCATTCGGGCCATAACGATAGTCATAAAAGAGCTCCTCATTCGCTTCAATTCGTTCCTTAGAAAAAATGCCAATTCTATGATCTCCTGCCACCAGCATTATCTGGACAAAATAGCACATTAGTTGAACTGATAAACTCCTAGAATCGGAAAGCAAAGATAGTACAAATCATGTACTTCCTCCGTTTAACGTTTGTCACTTTCACGCATTTCAATGCATAACTTTGATCATTAATACCTTTAAATCTTTTTAAGCAAAAAAAAATATAAAAAGTTGATATTTTTAAAATACACATTGAGACGATGAGTCTAACAAGATCTCACATGACTATGTTTTTATCTTACATGTAAAAGATCTCACATGACTATGTTTTTATCTTACATGTAAAAGATCTCACATGACTATGTTTTTATCTTACATGTAAGTCACCAACAGTAGTCAAATTAGAATATGTGAATAGTGTAAAAAGTCAAATTAGAATACGTGAATAGTGTAAACAATCCAAACGTTACGAGAATTTAAGAACGGAGGAAGTATTATGTACCTTGCAATAGCAATTGGGCTTTGATGAGTGATTCGCAAACTTCAGTTTGTCTCCTTGACGGCAGGCATCAAGAACATACTGTGAACCAAAAAAGAAGTTGTTGTTTTAGGATACAGAGTTACTACTTACTATTACACAAAATGTTCAGAAAAGGAGTACAAAAGTATACAGCCTCATAGGAGTTCACAAAGGACATTCTGATTTTTGCTGGAAAAAGAAAACCACCAAATTTGACTTGGAAATCAGGTGTTTAAGGCCTATAATGCTTATGTTAGATGTGAGTTTCATAATCACTTCTCAGTTCACGAACGCATACTCTATAGTCTTCTTTGGGTCACTCTAAAACTATACCACCTGTCATCACGTGCTGACTATTCTGCCTACTCCCTTAGGTTAGTCACGCACTATGCACCACTCTCTAAGCCTCGATAGTAAGAAGAGTCAGGCTTCCTCAACGATGGCACAACTCCTAGTGCCTAAGTTTAGCTCGTAGCACGATTCCTTGGTGCTAAAGAAATGCCCGATTAGCTAAGCACACTCCCTTGGTGCTAGAGAAATGTCCGATTAGCAAAGCACACTCCCTTGGTGCTAGAGAAATGTCCGATTAGCTAAGCACACTCCCTTGGTGCTAGACATATGCCCGATTAGTAGCTAAGAACACTTCCCTTGGTGCTAGAGATATGCTCGATTAGCTAAGCCCACTCCCTTGGTGCTTAGCTAGCAAGTTACGACGCCCATTGGTCGTAGATCGGTGAACACACTCGTATGTCCGTTCACTAGAATGACGCTCTAAGTGTCTCGTGTTTCCTTACTCATTCTTAGTGTAGGAAGGAAGATTAAATGATAGAGAACACAAACGAGCATTGGAATATTGTTTTGCTTGTATTGAAAACTCTATGGAAACTCTATGGTCTACAAACGATGCCTTGGTTGCCTATTTATAGGCCAATTTCCCTAAAGCTAGAATAAGGATTTTAGAGTTGAAGAATAGGGAAAGGATAATGGGATCCCCGTCTCCAAACACCACCAGTTGGTAGGATTTGTCCTATTTACCTTAAGGTAACACAGTGAGAATTTTTTACCAGCTGCCCAAAGCACGGTTGGTAAGAGTATTCGTTAATATATCGGAGTAATATCACTACATAGATGGAATAAAGAATAGTAAAATATGATGTTGAATAATCTTTGGTAAATAAACGAGAACCCCGAGTCACATTCATTACAGACTACATTATCTTCACTTTAATATTGTGTTAACTCATCCAGAACACTGAATTTTCCTCATTCTTCAACTCTTAAGTAAGCTCATTGCTTAAGACAGTCACACTTGCACTATATCAAATTATGCACTTTGCCCCTAGTAGTAGTAAGGAACAAACATCAAGCAAAATAGCTACGTGGTTATGCAGAAAAAGATCCACTAACCTGATCATTCAAGTCGAATAGATATGATGAATTTACTAGATCATATATTTTTCCGCGTTTATCAGCTTCTCGGTGTGATACCAATTCACCTGTATATTCTCCTAGGTAATCGTGTTTATTCACAGCATTCTGCATACACATGACACTTGGTTGTTTGAGCTTCAAATAGCAATAATTAAAAGTAACTCTTGCTATTTCTAAAACTAAATTAAGTTACTTTGTACTGTTGGTTTCTAACCTTGATAAAAGCTCCCCATCCAGCAACATCTGACCTTCCCAATAGAATCTGATCAGACGAAAAATAAAACATTATTAAAGAGCAAAACACAATATCAATGAAAGTATTGCTTGATTAAGCAGTCCAAGTAGTCTACCCTCTGTTGTTGCCTCAAGAGGAGTTTCATATTACCACATTGTCCGTCTCCTCTCTTTGATGGTTCACCAAGAGAACCCCCGCCGCAACTGAAAAAGATGCAGGAAACGTGTTCAAACAAAAATAAGACTAAACATTGAGGAAAAAAATATGGCACTTGCTGCATTAAAATTAGGGGTGGCAATTCGGGTCAATGGGTCAGGTTCGGGTTTGGTTTCGGTTCGATTTCGGATTGTGTCAAAATATATTACAAATATTGTAAAATTTAATATTACTATGATAAATGGGTCAATATCGGGTCGATTTCAGGTCATTGGTTCGGTTCAGGTCGGGTTCGGGTTTCTCTCAGTAACTTCAGGTCCGGTTCGAGTCGGGTTATCAAGTCGGGTCAGGGATTGCCAGACCTAATTAAAATGCTATAACTATTGAAGGGAATACTAGGTGGACTCCATGGATATTCAAGAGTTTCTCCGAAACGTCTTCACTTCTAGCCTTCTAGGTATATGTATACTTTAAGATGGCACAATTGCACAAAGGGAGTACATTCCTTTTTCAATGCATGCTTTAGAAGATCTTTGCCACTTGAATTCTTCCGTTAAAGTGAAAACACGTTTTCTAATTCCACCTAAACTCCTATTTAATAAAAATGTTTGAAAAATGAACTAATCAACGAAACAGATATGAATCCACTTATCCACATAGTACATGCGAGAAAGTTCGAACCAAGCTCTACAATGATGTAGGCCTACCACCTAGGTAATCCAAAAGGTATTTTTCCCCACCACCTATGCTGATGGTAATCATTTTACTCCCCCCCCCCCCCCAGTGAAGTAAAGTTCATCGGACTGTTAAAATCTGATAATGTGGAAATAACTATATGCAACACAATAAGGAATATGCAATTTCCATATAATGACAGAGTATATTCGTAAATGACTATTCTTCAAGCATTAGAAAACAGGCATTGAAGTCTGCTAATTCCAGTAATACGCTTAGGTTTAGTACAGCATAAGCAGCACAACCATAGTTAAAGGCAATTTTCACAGGTTCAAAGATGACTTAAAAGGTTGAAACATTTAATTACCTGACCCAGCAATTGCGACAAACATCTGGATCACATTCACGATTAGCTGCAAAACAAGGGCACTGCCGGCTTCTACACTGACTCTTTGCACAGTGGCATCCTCGAAATTTATTTTTGCAGTTCTTTGAGCACCTGTTATTTTAGCCACCATTATTTACTTACGTCCATTTAATCTTCATTATTTACATGGGGATTTGTTTACTTTACTACATTACTTTATTCAGTTGAAACTCAAAAGGAATGTGTCCTTACTTACCCACAGTATTTCTCGCAACAGGTTCCCTTTTTTAAGCACGAGCAATCCTTTCCACACATGAACTGGCATGAACATGGTGTGTACTGCTTCAGTGTCTGGTCTGCATCGCCAACCCTTTTCCAGCTAGATGGATGACCACTGGATTTCGTAGAATATTTCAGTCTCCGTGCTTTTCCTCTTTTACGAGATAATCTTGATCTGGATCTCATCAGTGCCTCGCTCTCCTGGATAAATACTTATTAGTTTATGATAGATGCTACTTAGGCTCCGTTTGTTTCAACGGAAAACATTTTGAAGGGAAAAAAATCAAGGGAAAATAGTTTTCTTTTGTTTGTTTCCTTACAAGAAAAATTATAAAGAAAAAGAACATAGAAGTGGAAAAGAGAGGAGAGAAAAGGAAAGGTAAGGGGGTTAGAGTGGAAAATGTAGCATTCCTTCTTTTCAAGAGGAAAGTTGGTTTTCCCCTAGAGAAAGTTGTTTTCCACCTTTGGGAAACCCTTAACAAAACAAACAAAGAAAACTGGGAAAATCATTTTCCGAAAAGGTGTTTTCCGTCAAAACAAACAGAGCCTTAGTGAAAACTGAAAACCAGTACTTTAAAAGGATACATATTTTTCACATACAGAACAAGAGCCATTTACATTTTTATTATGCCCATTTCCAATATGTAAATAAATGGGAAGAGAAGAGCTTGCAACACAGGTTGCTGCTAGCTTTACTTAACCAAAAGCATAGTATAGAAGAAATAGGGAAAATTAAATATATGCATACCACGTTGTTCGAATCAGCTCTTGCATTGTCTTCTGAAGAATGGACGGTATCCATATTGTGACTCATCAAAGCTCCATTATTTCGCATGTAATTGGACACCTCACTACAAGTCTTCAAACCAGATAACAAGTTTCTGGCTATCAGGCAACTGCAAAACATCTGTAAATTGAGAAGGTCGAATAACATACAACTTTATAATAAGCTGAGAAAAAACCTAATCTACATAAAAAGAAACTTAAATTCCCTTTCCACTTCTGACGTGTAGATGGGTATGTTTCATGATCCAATGACGAACAAAACAAACGAAGACTATTGAAACGGACAATTCTACCATAAAGCACATATAAATTACAAGACATGGCCATTAAAGTCACAAGTACAGGATTACCAAAATGACTTAACAAACCCTTTACAAAAAAAATAGAGAAGCCTTCACCCTCATAATGGTCTGTATATTGTAATGTCAGAAGGCTCCAAGAGTAGTCTTCGCAAATTAAAAAACAAGAGAGTAGTTTCACTAAAGCTAGAGTTAAAGTCTGAAATCTCAAAAATAATGTCGTAAGATTCTTAACTTTGTGATGCAAAGAGTCGCGTTAAGACTAACCTGTTTCTGCCAAATATCTCTAATCCTTTAACGTATAGATCTTTCTCCAGGGGCTTCCACTCACAGCTACTCGACAATATTCTCCTCTGTCTTTCAAAAATAATTGGCTGCTTTAGTTCAACCCTCCCATTATTGTCATGAACTTCACCTCCAACAATGTCATTTGTGTGGGAACTTGAAGTTTTCTGCAAGTTAAAATCACTTAAAATGCTTGAATCTCTCCCCTCCACAGGACTTTTGCATGTCATTTGATGACCCGCATATTGAAACGCCCCAACACTCAGTTTCCGGATTTTTCCAGATGAAATTTCATTTTCATAATTATCAGATTCCACTAACTCTCTATCAATGTCATCAGTGATCTTGCGCTTTGCCACATTTGTATGAACTACAGGCACAACGGTTGAAGCAGATAGGACTCCTGCAGTAGAACCTTCCCCGGAAACAGACTTCGAACTACAGCCTACGCCAACATCTGCACCGACTCCATTCACTTCAAAATTAAAAACACTAGAGCGCTTGTTTTCCCCTTTTAAAATAACATGGTCCTTGTGATGTAACGAAGAAGTATCTGAGCATTCCACCAATTCTTCGGTGGTTCGTCTAACCTGACAGGTTTGCCGAATTTTAACTACACTGTCCAAGCTTTGTACAATCAAAGAAGAAGAAGAAGAAGAAGAAGAAGAAGAAGAAAAATGCACCGGAAACAGATCAATAATTGCAGTTGCTGTTGAGTTAGTTAAAACATTGTAAAGATTTCCTAGGGAAAGAACAATAAGTCAAAGAGAGTCAATTGAGTTCATGTTGTTATTAATATTCTATAATTTAAACATATCATAAATCAAAAACTGTGGCTCTAGCTAATGTAGGGTTGAGGATCACCAGTCATTGTGCATAACATACAAGCCACCCTGTACTGAAAGGGAAACACGCATATCCCCACAGCCCAACCCAGAAACAACATCAACCACGACCATCTTACTTACATAATTAAGGTCGTAGCCGGTGCACAAGGCTCCCGCTATTTAGTGTAGGGTCTGGGGAAGGTCCAAATGTACATAGCCTTACCCTTAGTTAGTAACACAATCATTTTCATAAACGTGCAAAAATTGGCAAGCATCTCTAAAATCAACGTGCACATCAATTTGAATTCATAATAGTTCAATCATTTCTCTACTACTGGCAACTAAGTCAGATCATTGACTCCACCATCAAATTATTAATTCTAGCTATAACTGAAACCTTTGAGTTTCATTTCTTACATGCCACTACCACTGCAACTCTGAAAGTCTTCAACCACAATCAGGAATTCAGGATAGATACAACTAATACTGCTAATTACTAACCAACACCCCTGCCATAACAAACTCGCTACAACTTCACCAAAATCTCTAACAAGAAAAACACCTAAAGTATCCCATCCATATTCAAATATTGATCATTCCATAATGATTTTACACAACCAATTTCAAAAATTAAAGGAGACCAATTGTTTTCCATATATGTTAGGAAGTTTGGAACTTGAAAAGACATGTCAGAAACTCAGAATCAAGGAGATGTACCAGGAGGTAGCACTGGTCACTGCAAGGCTTCCTGTCTTCAGGTCCAGGCACATATAACTGTTTTTCACTCTGAAAAACTCATGACCAAAGGATTACTGGCTCAATAAATGCAGGAATAGAAATACAGAAGTGAGGAGACAAAAGAAAGAAAAGCTCACAGGGTAAACAAGATTTTGAGAGCATCCATGCAAACGACAGTCAAAAATCTGTTACAGAAATGCCAAAAAAAAGGAAAGAAAAACAAAATAGTCTGAAGATGCAATCAGACAAATAGAAAAATGGCTCTAATATATCAACATATTTCCAAAGATTGATACATACCAAACACCGGCGGCAAAAAAGATTGTCAAAAGAATCTAAAGAAGCACTTAGACTCTTCTCGAGAAACAGTTTTCCTCCAGAAGACCTTTGTTCTTGTGACACCTCAAACTTCAGCTTTAGCTTATTGTACCTCTCCTGAAAAATTAGAAACGGAAGAACATTATACAATCCTATCAGCAAGGGGAATTCATTAATAAAAGTGCAAGTTGGCATTTTTCAACAATTTTAGACAAAAATACAACAAGATGTAGGAACACATCACGACACTAATCTCACGGTTACATTTAAGGTAATAAGGATACCTGGATTTCAACAGGGGTGCCTCCAATGAAATGGCTAACTACATCAGCAACATCACCATCTACTCCATGCTCCTGAAAAGCCATCCTTAAGAAAGGACAAAGGGAAGTTCCTTTAAATGGAAGTATGAAGATATACTAACCATTCTAACAAAATAGTATCAATATACTATATAACAATAATACTATCGAGAAAAGAACTATATAGTATTTTCTCTTTAGTTCTTCCATAGTCGAAAATAAAATGTGAAATCATTACTATCTGCGTCTCTTATTAGTTTTGACACTTATCATAGCACATGGACACATAGTTTTAGGTAATTTGTTATTTTTTGGTTATTAATTGATTCAATTGTTATTTGATTGGAAAGTGGATGTGATAGGAGACAATGGAGGTTTTTTTATTTATTTATTGAAAAGGTGGAAATGATAGGAGATAGTGAAGTATAGAATGTAAGAGAGTGTGGGGCCCCAACTTTTTAGTGATGGGAACAGATGTGTGTTAAAAGATTTTTTTTTCCCAGTTGTCTAAAGCTAAAACAAGAGTTTGCCGAAAGCTTCGTTTAAGCTCAACTTCGAGCTTTAGCAAGTCATAGTGGGACATTCCAAAAATAATAGTCAAAACTTATCTGGGATAGAGGGATCGAGGGAGTTTTAAAAAAAATTTGAGTTTTAAAAATGCCTTCCTGCTGTCTATTGTGACTTTCCATTGGTTGGAATTTCTAGCTATCTTGGTAAGAATTTTATATCTTTATTTCTCTCCCGGAAATCCTTTGCGTCACAAGGAATCGTAATGTCTTTCTAGGGGATTGCAGGCCTCTTTACTGGCTGCTACTTGTGGTTGAAATTTCATGGCATGTGGGCAGTAGTACTAATTAAATAATAGCTAATTGAAAGACCACTAATGAGACTCTGGATCACCACATCCAACATCCAACTTTTGGCAATTTTGAAGTGAACTTAACATTGTGAGAAAGCAGGATGAACAATGCTTAAGAATATGTGAACCAGAAATAGAACATGCAACATGGCATCATATATTTTGCATATGCGGGGGACATTTTAATAGATTTTGTAACATTGAATATGTTTACCACAGAATTCGATCTTCACCGTCAGAAAAAGCACGCTTCTCTTCCTCAACTTCTGGATCTTCATCCTCACTGTCACTATATATCAGTGCTTCATTTCCAGATTGATCATAGTAGATGCGTCTTCTTCCAACCACCGACTGGTCTTCCGGCATTCTCTGATTTCTACATTTCATGAGAAATAATAGTAAACGTGAAATTGTGGATATGCTTCTCTTAATGAGGAGAGCAGAAAACTTACAACACTAGTTACCGTCATTTTAGACAAATCATTAACTAAAATCAGTTAAAAAGATATAAAAAAAACAATTCTAATTTTGTACGCTTCATCAGATACACGACCATAGAAAACCATAGCAGAGAAAGTCTATATTTTGTGTCATATTTACAGAAAATAACGTCTCGAAAATTTCATAGAGTGGCTTCAGCAAGAAGACAAAGATGAAGGAATCTATTTGCTCTAGAAGCTTTTTGAAAAAAAAGAGAAGAGATAGATATTACGAAATTCACACCTATCCAAAAAAACCCATGTTGTGTATGTCGGTATCCTTTCAATTTTAGGTAGCTTGATGCTTTTGGCAGATATGACTTCATGGACATTAGCAAAGTCTTTCTCTGCTAAATCAGAATGAAACCCATTGAATATGCTGAGAGCGCTTTCAACCCCTAACCGAGGAACTTCACATGATATATTTTTCACTGTGGAAGGATTCACTTCAAATGTTGCTGACAGGCTTCCATGTATATGACTCTCCAATTTTTTCTGATTCTTATCTATTTTTTCCTTCAGAAAGACACGATCACGATTAGCGCAAAATAAGTCCTTAAAGTGTCAACATCTATTCCCCAAAACCATGGTCCCTTGAGTTTAATGATTAAAATCATGCCTCATCAAGTAGGCAGTAGTAGCATTAGTCTATATTGAACAAAGCTGGAAAACGAAGTTTAAACATATCTGCAGAATACAAAATAGACCAACTGAAAATTCACCTTAATTTGCACTGCTCGGTCTGCTCCAATTTCTTTTTTCAGTTGGTTGATCTTGGATATTAAGTCTCCAGAGCCCCTCTTCATCATATCTTTCAGGGAGTCCTGAAAAATAATAGACTTAGCAAAAACATGCGATACCATATATTTCTTTTATTATTAGTAATAGAAAATATATTACAAAGACACTAAGTGTGCGTCACCCATGCGATTTTGACAGCATCCACTAAATCGAGGATCAAACACAGTTAACCTGTTCAGCATTTGTTAAGTCCATTGGTCCAAATGAATTTTTGTCTCCATCTCATCTCAAACATAACATAATTCACATCAACCAAATTGGGAAAGGTTGCTATTTGATTGAATCAAGCCACATTCAAGTTTCAAATTTCCCAAATCAAGCCATATTGTTCTAAAGGGGCAAGTCAGGGACACAATAAGGTTTAAGAGGATTATTACGCCAACTCTGAGACATTTTAAGATCCTAAGCTATAAACCGAATTCTGCAACATACCACAAAAGTGATTGACGGCGATGTACTAAAACTCTCTCTATCTCTTGTTTCCCTCTGCAGGCTTAAGAGGAGATCAGACAGACCAGAAGGCAAAATTTGCACTATGGCTAATAGCTAATCTAGAGAATGACCCAAAAATAAACAATTACGAGGGTGAATTGGTAAGAGTGCTAGTCTCTATGCTCAATATCACCATAGGCAACTGGCAACCTTCATATTACAGAAGAGTTTGACTAGGGAACATCGGATGAGGACAAGAGCCAACATCTATTTGTTCGGTACTGGTGAAATGAATTATCAATAGGTCTTTGCAATGAATTAACCTTACACAATACACCAAACGGGGGAGAAACAACTCTCTTAAAACACTGATGCTTCATCTAGGATTATCCACCTTATTGCTCTAGACCTCCTTTGTCCTCTGTTTTGTATGCGGACTGAATGTCAGTGTATTGGTACATGTGTTCATCATAAAAGAATAGAATATACTTCCTCGTAAACAGTAACTATTCATATTAGGCTGAAAAACAGGTAAAATTCCACATAAATTCCAGGTGAATTCTCCTGTCCAATTCCAGTATTTGATATTAGATTAGAAGCATGTAAGGCTGTAACAAGGCAATGATTCAATTCCAAGTTGGAATATTTTTTATCAGGAACTTACTACTTCCACAGGTGACCATCGCAGCACAAAGGGCAGTGCCATAGTTCTTTATTGCCTTTTAAATACAACAAAATTCTTGATTCAGTATGCACTCATGAGTCATAAGTCATAACATCACCCACAGTCCCCAAAAACTACCCTAAAAACTAAAGCAAACAATTAAACACCGTATTTCTGCAACTACATCCAACACATGCAAGCAATTCATAAATCATCAAAAACTAAAATATGGAAACAAAGAAAAAGGTAGCAAGGGAGGATCGGAGGATCGGAGGAGCCACTGACTTTTGGCTTGGACAAAGAATCGGAAGTCCTTGACACCATCGCCGCCTCCCACTTCTCAACTTCAGGCCATTAAGAATGAGTACCTAGATAAGAGATTTTAGGGTTTCAACTCCGATATTAAAAGGCATTATGCACAAAAGGAAATGTCTCTATTTGGTAAAGTGATGTGGCTCGAATTCCAGAGGTCAACCTAGATTGTATAAGAGACCAGCTGTTTCACAGAAAGAGATTTTTAAAATCCAATGTGCTACAGAAAATCAGGTTCACGATCCCTCAACTTTATAATCATCCTGCAACAAGAAGAACAAATAAGATCTTCACCGCAGCCAACATTCTCTAGAAGCACATTGACATATGACAAAGTTTTGAATTCCCAACCAATAATCATTAGTTGAACAATCATTCAATTTGCATATCTTGCAATACACAATGAAGATCATACATTTGAGAGTTACTTGACCAAAAAACTAGCTCAAACACTGGATGCCAAACAAATCTTTCAATGCTGACATAACAATCTGCATATAATTTTCCCTTTTGGTCATTAATTAATTAGCCAACTTGAGGCGAATAAAACAAAGATGGATATTGTAATTTCACCGTTCTCCCCTCATGGTTAAGTTGTAAAATCTCATATGCATTTATTTTCGCTGTTTAGCATAGCATGATCCTGACACTCATAAATGTAAAATCATTATTTGCGTCATATAATCAAACTGGTGATCTTCCAATTCTTAACCGTTAAGTTTATGACTACACCTTAGAATTACGTTTTGGTATTGATGCAATCTTGATCAGTTCACACCTGTCACCCCGTTTCATTATTGTGTATCACATTAGTTAAAATATAGAAGTTGATGACCATATATACTACGTACCACAATTGCTTAGTATTTTAGTGTGAAGTTGGTATACTGAGTGAAGAAAACAAGGAATATATAGGACGATTACAAGAAATCTTGTTACCTACAATGACAAATTTATTCCAAATTCAATTTATTACAAATTCAATTTATTACAAATTCAATTTATTACAAGGAATGGTAATACAAGTAGATCTTTTCAGCAGTCAATATTAAAAATTCAGTTTCTTTATCAGGTTGGAGAAAACAATTTAACTTCAGGTCGACCCCTTCTTTCACTTCATTTTTTATATTTTATTTTAGTACATAAACATGAATTACTCAAAATTTACTTAACCCAAACCTTAAAAATTACTCGACTTCAAACCGATTTGGACTAATGGCAATGTGCATACAAATCAGAACATCATATAGGTCCATGCTTAGCATGATCCTGATAAACCATCTCACATTGATCTCACTATTAGCTCTTCAATATTGAAAAGTTGCCAAAAATATGATCCTAGGACTCATACCAAATTCTAATATTTGATAGAATAAATGGCACGAAGCCAAAATAAAAATTGGAAAACAATTGGGAAAATAAGGGACAACAATTCCAAGATAAAAAAAAATTGTTACCATTTTCTTAAGCTCAATCAAATTCTCAAGTTAGCAACAATACAAACTACCCCCACAAAAAAAGTAAGAACCCAAATACAAACAACATCAAAATCAAGCAAAATTCAATATAATTCCATAAGAACAAGCCCATCAAACAATACATATGCGATCAAAACTTATCAAATACGCAAATATATATAAACCGATCAAAACGGCAAATTCTAATACCTAAAAAATATGGGTTATTCAATCATAGAACTGAATAATAGCATATGCAAATTGGGGAAACCCCAAAAAAGTGGGATAATTTAAAAGAAAGATACTTTCTTTGAGAAAATTTCACACCTTTATTTCGGTTTAGCTGTTCCTCCAATCTTCTATACAAGGTCATGAAAACGCGAAAGTGGGTTAAAAGGAATCTGGAAAACAGTGATTTCTGGAGAATAAAATGCAGGGATTTTTTTTTTTTTATGATGATGGTGGTGGTGAAGAGTGGGAAGGAACTGTGGAAGAAGTGTTTATCTCTCCTTAAAAAAGTGATGTTTGTTAAAGGTCCTTTAAATTAGGAGTTCATTAGTTGACTGCCTTTTTTTTAGGTGTATATTTTGTGTTAAAGGAATGGAATTAGAAGCTTAAAAAATGACCTGGTTTTTATGTTGATGACCTAACATATACTTCCTCCATCTTTTAATACTCGCAACGTTTGAACTTTTGCCACTATTCATATAATCTACTTTGACTATTCTTAGTGCTTTTTATATAAGATAAAACATACTCAGGTTGGATCTTGTTAGATTCGTCTCAATGTGTATTTTCAAAATATCAACTTTTTATAATTTTTGCATAAAGAGAATTTAAGATATAAATGATCAAAGTTGTGCATTGGCATGCGTGAAACTAACAAACGTTGCGAGTATTAAAAGACGGAGGAAGTAAGTTGTAACACCACATGTACTAGAAAAATTCGAAGTTCCAAATAGAAATATTTGAAGTTCCAAATGAGTTAGAGTATACTTTCCCAATGAGTTTGAATGTTTGTTAAAAAGTCTTTTGAGTGTTCGTCAAAATGCCGTAAACGAATCATTTTTCACACTTCTCAATATGTATTATCAATCACGATTCACGAATATATCTAATTATCAATGAATAAAATTTTAAAAATATTATATTATGGAAGTGTAAATTGAGGCAAATTTAACAAGACATCACGTAGTCACGTGACAATTTTTTTTCTTAAATATAATCACTAAAATTAGTCAAAAGTAGACCATGTGAAAGTACAAAAGTCAAAGGGTTACAACTAAAGCTAAAGAAGAATCATTTCTACAGTGTAGTACTCCCTCCGTCCCAAAATTATCTTCCTGTTTGACCAATTTCACGGTTTTTAAGAAAAATATTTGGAGTGGATAAGTCTAATGATTGGATTGTACTTGTGTTGGAATAAGCAAAATGGTCCCCTTCTTTTTTGCACATGGATCCTAATCAAAATAGTTTAACCAATAAGAATACAATAATATTTATTCTCAACCAATCAAAATGCTCAGATTTAAAGCACACAGATTCAACACAAATAGGGGTAATATGGGGTCACTTTTTCCATCAAATGGTCCCCTCCTCTTTTCTGATTTTTGTTTTATTAAATTAGTTTTCCTTGTTTTTTTTTTTAATTTTAGTGGTCCCAAACAAGAGTAAAGTGAAAAGTTAGTACATTTATAACTAGAAATAGGAAGATAATTTTGGGACGCTCGTTTAGGAAAGCAGGAAGATAATTTTTTGTATAGAAATTATGTAATTATTTTTTTTAATAACATTATGACATTATCTTCCGGTGATTTTGGCCGAAAAATAAGTCCGGGTTGTAATTTAAAATGGATGTGTAAGTTTGAGGTTGTAATTGGCAAAATTAGAAATTTGAGGTTGTAATTGACAAATACTCCGTAGAAAACTTTATTAGGTTGTATTTGGCAAATTTTCCTTTAAAAAACGAAACAATATTCCAGTACAGTACATTAACAAAAGTTTTTCACTAGTTTTATTTTATTGAATCTTTACCCATATACCAGAACTTGGTATACCAGCATGAACTACAAACAACAAATAATACCCAGGAGGTGCTACATTTGTGCTTGAAGGTCCCATAACTCCAACATTAAACATCCCTAATGAAACTTGAGAAATCCTTACCATCCTCAAAACCACCATCCTTTGATTCATAGCTATTGAGTGTGTTGTAAACGATGGTGCAATAATATTAACAAACAAAACATCTTCTGCTTGGTATTGTAACACATTGAAGGTGATTGTAAACGGTTGTCCATAACCAACTACTTGATCTGCGTACACAATGTTAGGTCTCATGGTTGCATATTCGAATGACAGGTAAGGTGGTGAGTAAGCTTCTAAACTTAAATCTGTTGGAAATTCCACATTGGTGAAGTTGTAGAAAACATGTGGGTTGCTTCCCCCTACTAAAACCCGTCCATCCGTTAACAAAATGGCTGCTGAATGGTACATCCTAGGCCTTGGTGACGGACTCATAACATGGAATCTCATTTCAATCTCATTCTTTGGTTGATATATCACTGGAGTTGTGACCGGCTTTGCTGCGTTGTCCCATCCTGCAGTGCCTAGCTCTGCGCCGTTTATAATGAGAACATCTCCGGTTGGAAGCAGTAACATGTCCCCCATGATACGAGCCATTGGCATGTCTTCCATCTTCCAAACAGGGTTTTCATCGGTGACTAGTAAGCGCGCGCAGTTGTTAATTGCGCGTACAAATGACCTGTTGGTTATTGCTTGTGTGAATGACCCGTGTTGTGCGCCACCACATATCATGACTTCCGCCTCACTAGATTTATTCTCGTCTATAGGTAAGAGTACTGAGGAGCCAGAGCTAGGGTAGTTGCGAGGAACTCCACCGGCGATTGGTGGGAACTGCTTAACTACTTTGTTTTTAACATAATCTAATGATATAGCACGAGTGTTAGCAAAGATGAATAGGTTACCATTTGGTAATAGATGCACAAAAGGGTACAAGTTGTTTTCCTCGTCATCACGAGTCTCCAACAGGAAATTCAGCCAAAAAGTTGATGAAGAAGGAGGAAAGACATTAGATGTTGTTCTAGGGAAGAACTCATAGTTAAAGACTCTTCTACCACCGATTACTATAACACGACCATCTGGCAAAATTTGATTCGTTGCATACCATCTACGGTCTGCTAGATAACTAGGATACTCAATCCAATCACAATTATCATCTCCACAAGGTGTAAATGTACGTACCACACGATCTCCGTCGTTATAACCACCGGTCTGAAGTAGGGTTCCATCAGAAAGGACAGAGCCTGAAGAACACCAAGTGTCAGTGTTGACCATCAAGGGGCGAAAGGAGTTGGTAGCGATGTCATATAACACCGAGTGAGCCGTGCAATCCATTTGGAGGATAATGTCGGAGGGATCATGGCGACAACGACCGTAAGGGAGGGAGAGGTTAGATGAGCCAAAGTCAGTTCTATCAAACATTATGACTTTGTTGTTACGGAGTAGTTGCATGTGCATGGCTGAGATGCCGATGTTTTCGTGCAAGACTTGCCACTCACCTACACTTTGAAGGTTTGATAGAGAGGGAGAGGTAATAGCCAAAGATAGCACAAGGAACAAGGTGAGCATGATGATGGAATGTTGATCACACAATTAAAGTAAGTAATTGAATGTTTGGAAGCCTTTGGTTGGAGAAGTTGGTGGAAGAAAGTTGGAGACTTTAGTAGCCAACAAAATTGGTACAATGAACAAATTGTGATCCCTCTATAAGCATCATTCTCAAGGACGTCGGAAGAGCATAATATCATTGGATTAGCATGCATTGAAGAATAGAGAGAAAGATTGCACCTAAATCAAAGAATATGGTACCATAAAACCTGCTTTTTTGCACAAATATCTCATTCACTCTTTCTTTCAATTTCCACCAAAAACATTAAGGGACAACCACCCTCCAACATCTTTTTTTCCCATTTTAATTATACTAGTTGTTCGATCGTGCGCTAGCGCACACGATCCCCCAAGGTATATAAACTTATGTTTGTAAAAATATAACTTAAAAGCTACGAACTTACAATTTGTGGTAAATGCTACTTCGTAGAACTGATATGCTAAAGTTAGATGTTGGATTTGTGTATAACAGAAAATACGAAACCATAAATATATTCACGATGTATGTGTTTTACATTGATAGTTCGAAGGTACAATATAAGGGAAATTATATGAACAAAATGCATTTTGTATCACAAATTTAGAATGACTCGAAATTGATACGGAGTATTAAGTTGTGATATTCTCGGTCATCATATCCGCTTCCTCATCAACCTTATATTCTAAGGTTCAGTCCTCGAAATCCTTCATTTTTGCAAGTACTCTTGTATCTTAATTTGTCACTTCTTCCTCTGCAAAAAAAAATATTGGAGTCACTATTCGATTTTTTCCTCAAGGGACTTGGTGGTCTAAATTTTGAGGTTTGTATCCTTCTTTTAAAGTATGTCCCTCAAAATATTCATGATTAGCATAATAAATGTGGAGTTTAAATATTTCCAATCACAGAAAATCGAGATTTCTTCTGGCCTTGGTACATATATTACCACATCAATACCTCAAGGCCATAAAGAACGAGACAAAAAGATTGGAACTAATTAGACAATAAAAGTTTATGATGCAACTAATTATTTCTGAAATTCGGATTTTGTACAAGGATTGTCAAAATATTACGATATCCAACAACATGAACTCAACATACCAGGTACAGTTTGCTACACTCTGAGCAATGTTGTAAAAGATTTATGGCCTTCTCAAGTGCTACATGCAGAGAACATAATGCGTGGATGCGTGGAGGTGTTGCTAGAAAGATATTCAACACTCTACAATACACGAAGTATATCGGAAAAGAGCTTGCACATTCCTCCATGTAACTGCAAAAGAAACAAAGCTTGTTAAACAAAAGCCACCAACATTTCATCATACCAGACATCTTGCATGGTATCAACAAAACAAGTGCCCCGCCTCTAACTGCATGAAACTTGAAATAATTTAACTTTCTTAAAACCAAATCTGTACTCGTTTTCATAGATTCACTGTATCGAGAAAAAGTGACTATATCTCCCTATTGTTCATTACTGTCACTGACATAATCTCCAACCCATAATCCTTATCATTTGATTTCTGCATCGGTATAAGACGGTAGGCTTCATCCACAAAAAGAATCCCCCTTCAGCTTCTTTGATCTGCCCAAAATCTGCAAACAAATTTGTTTACAGCTAAGTTAGTTAAAAGCAATATTATCACAGTTTCAAACTTGAGTAGTTAGGTAGGGGTAGAAAGGAGATAAAAGGATAAGAACAATACCGCTCTCCTAGTCTTCAGCCCAGTGTGACCAACGAATTCTCCCACCAAATCTGGTATCTGCACTTCTATCACTTTATCAGTTGGTAAAATTCCTACCATATGTAGTAATTTTCTAAGAATTCTGGCCACCATAGTTTTCTGTCAAGTAACAAAATCAATCATTCTATTGCATATGACGAGCAATTATTTGATTGAAGACAACAAAAAAGCATTCCAGGATAATTATTTGAAACTTAAAAAAGTATAACCATATTCTTCGCATGATAATGCATAATGCTTTACAGAAAATCTATACTTAAATTTGCACAAAAGGTTTTTCCATCATAATAATGCAAATGCCTATCCCTATTATCTCATAACCTGTCGAAATCTGTAGACCGCATATATTGAGCAGTCAGCTAATCATCATTTAACAACTTATATCAATCAATCCAAGTTTATCAACTCTTTAAACAAACTGCACTTATCTAGATTCCCTGTCTTTTGATGTCAACAAGTTTGAGAGTATTCTGTCCAAGTTGGTAACCAACCAATCAGCTCAATTGACATGGCTAGGCTTTGGGCTAAACTAAAGAGATTGTTATGAATGTTTAAGAAAGTGATTATGAAATAGTCCAGATGTCAAAAGGAATGCATAACCATAACATTCTCATCGTACTCACATGTTGGCTTGCTTCAGCCAAACATGAACATGCCATCTTAATCAGCAGACAGACTCGGGGTTTCGAAATGGCTACGAGGAAGGTGCCTACCTTTCAAATAAGAAATGCCAGCACCAGTGATGCTGCTGAAAGAAACTTGCAGCTCCCTCAAGGTTGTAAATTCTGGAACATCAAAAAAAAGAGCACATCAATCTAGCTTAAACCAAAGTACAAATTGTGCAAACATTTCAATTAAAGCAACCGAGTCACGCTTTAATAGCCCTTAATAGTTAATATATACATCTTTGTTACATCGTTGACCAAAGACATGTTATGTTGGTCCATGAGAAGTGATGTACAACACTATAGATGCAGCTTTTATTAAGAATTTTTTTACAAATGTCAATCCGAATAGTGGGACTCATGTTCAGACATGACAAGTTGATGCTAGTGAACCTAAAAATATTAAATAACTCACTTGAAATTGCCTCTGTATCTGAATCTGCAACACATTTACAATACCTAATGTTAAGAGACTTGAGCTTCTTGAGCCCTACAAGTATATGGAAAGTAAAATCTCAGAGCCATTGTAAAAGAATAAGGAGTAGATTGTAGCTTACATCACGACGAGAAAATATTTATCAACCAAAGTAAATTATACAACTACTAGTACAGCCTAAGCTAACTGCTCTAAACATACTTTACCATCAAGGTATACGATAATTGGCATCTACAGGTTCAAATATACACAATCTTAAACCTATGGTTGCAAAAGGTTTTTGAGTAGAAAACAAGGAGGAAGGAAAGACTATCACAAAACATGAAGAGCAAAGCACAACTATTGACTAATTAGATCCAGTGTATAATAATCTAAAGCTGAAGTTGATCAGCTGAAGTTTTCTTCTTTATTAAAATGGGTGGCATAATAACATATGAAAGCAACATTACTCATCATGTGTGCACAAAGCCGCAAAGTAAGAACTCTGTTCAAAGGTAAATAACATGTTTTGGATGATGACTTGATAGGCGTTACATGTCAGGAAAAAAACGTAGCGTAACTCTCACTTCCCGGGTACGAAACTCCGTATTCCATGACATAGCAGGCCATCAAACTAACAATTCTAGTACATTATTTGTAGTGTACTCCAACAATGTTAGAAAGCATGAAGCGTGCCAAGGGGAGTGCCATCCTGTAGCCTAGGCCATTAGTTAAGTATAAGAGAAGGCACGTCAAAGCAAAGGCAAGTACCAAGCGAAGCAAGAAACACATGTCCATAATTATCTAGAATACATATGTTGTAAATAAGCCATATTATCGCTGATAATTGATGCAACATTTATACAAAATTTGATAAAGAGAGCTGGAAATTCATGAACAATCTGCAACAGTAGACTTAAATATTCCTGTGAGTCTGTGACATATTGAGGCAGCCAACGGGGGTTATGATAGAGACAAAATCTGAGCTTTGAGAGAACTTCTACACCCTAGGCTGTGATGAATCAACATCAAGATGATTTGACTTTATGTGGAAGCAATACACCGGCAAACTAACCTTCAAGATGAACAAAACTACCATGAATCCCAGAACATCTCTCAGGACCAAGAGCTCGATCAATCGACCGAATAACTTCCTCCAAACGTGCAGGTTAGGAGACTTCAAAGCTTTTCAATAAAGCCTCGTAATCCCGCATCTCCTTTCTGGCTAGCTTTGCCTGGAGATCAATCAGATGTAATCATTGAGGTACTTTGTTACTCTGCGCTTGCTACAAATACACTAAACTTCTAAAGCTTACGTTTCCTACAAGTCACTAAGCTCAAGCCCCCATCAGTCTACTCAAAAGAGGACGGAGGCTACTTTCGGGTTGCAGCGTAAAAATGGAGTGATAGAGTGAAACTTATTGTAATTTAATTTCTTACTTCAATTGCACATAAACTTCAAACAAGCTTACATTTTCCAGTTTCAAAAGAGTAAAATTTCTGAAACAGTTCATAAACTCAAGGACACAGTTGAAGGTTCTGACATGTACCTCTAGGACCTTAGTCTTTCACGCGTACATCTATATTTCAGTAGTTACACGCAGTATATAGTAGTCAAATGTCACTCATTTTTTGATACGTGAGAAAGCTTTGTATTACTATTAACAACTTCAAAAAACAATACAAGGCTTCCTGTATGAGCAGGGAAGGCAAACAGAAAAGGGTGCACCAGCCTACCAAATAAACACCTTAATGTTATAAGCTAATAAGCTATACAATCAATCTTTGTCAATAATTAAAAAAAATCGTCTCTTAACTCTTAAAGAAACTGAGTCATACAAGCCATTTAACAGTTTCTTGAAATCCAAACATGCTAATCTATTGTTTCATTTACCCAGAAACCACCACAAAAAGACTTGGCTGCAAGACATTTGATCCAGAAATAGAAAAAAGAGCCACTATAAACCTATATTCCTATTCCATTCGAATCACAGAAACTTATGTTGGAACTATAAGAATAAAGTGGCTAAAGAAGTTATGTCAAAAGCAGAAGCATACCAGATGCAAATGATGAACACGAGTTAAGACCTGCAGCTCAGCCAAAAGCTCCCTTGAGGTTTGCATATCCATCTTCTTGATTGTTGCTTTCTGAAGTTGATATATGATTCAAGAGGATGAAATTAGTCAGCAATTTAGAGCTTCCCCTTATTTTCAGACAGGTAAGTGTGCAAATAAGAAATGGCATATCATATCATTTAGCAAATGAGATAAGGCCATCCTAGTCTCCTAGAACTCACCTCTTTCTTCCCATGACATGAACTGAGCTATAATACGTAGAAGGTGGGAGGGGAGTCATCATTCTGACATCTGACATAAAATGTCGGTACCAACTTGTTTAAGATGTTATAATGTACTAATTCAAATATTAAAACACAAAAATCACTTCATATTCCCTACAATACATTTTATTCACACTATATGCTCTATTGTTTAGGGTTCTTCGTTGTTGGACGAGTATTCAGCTCTATGGAATAGATCTGTTTCAGATTTTCAAACTATAATCTCCAAGGAAGTAGATCAGTGGAGTTCCTAAGAAGAAGTCGGGCAATGCCTTATGGTAACAGTAAAGCTATGCAAAATATGTCAGTCAGAATTATGAATTTTATTCATAGAAACTGCAGGTACAAACCTCGCCTCTGTGCTATGCAAAGAAGACTTCTCCAAATCCACCTCCACCAATCCTATAACTGCTGTTGAAAATTATTTGTCGCTTTTGCAAGCTCTTCGTAAGAGAACTCCATAGAATTGCCCATATATATACCTGAATCACCAGCTGTATGTCCACTTTGGAAGGAACCTGCAATAGGAACCCGCATATCAATAAGAGTTGATCGCAACCCTAAAACCTTAGGTCGTGTTAATTCAAACAAAATTTACAGAAAGAGGAAAAATAAAATCGATCACAACCCTAAAAGTAGAATTGAAATCTAAACAACGAAGCATCCAACCTACATCTTTAATCTCCATTATCACCCAATTACAAACAGAAATTAAAAAAACCCTAGAATAAACACACACACACAAAAGAATCAAATTATGAAATAAAATAAAAAAGTTATTAACCTTGTAAGAGTTGCAGCGATCATATGTAGAAATAGCAGATGAACCTTCAACTGGTTTATTCCTAATGTTTTCCATTTTTTGATAAACCCGGAATTAGAAATGGCATTAATCAAATAGAAACTGAAAATATTGAAACTTTGGAAAAAGAGGAGAGAGAGAGAGAATTGCTAAAACCGATGATGGAGAGCTGGTAGATCGGTGGCAAATGGAGCCCTTCAAAACGAACGCCCTGGGAGATGTCCTAAAAAACAGGTCATCAAAGAAGAGAAATTAGTAGGAAAAATTAGGAGGAAAAATTGAAGAAGAGTAGTAGGAGAGGGGAGGAGAAGTACCAGCGCCATTCGAGAGGAGAGGAGAGGAGAGTAGAGAGAGGTAGCAAGAAAGTGAAACCTAACTCGGGTCCAGAAAGGCAAATAACAGGTGCGAGGAACATGCAGCAGTGTAGGAGGTCGGGGCTAAAAACGTAATCGCTCTATTGCTAAGGAAAATGACAAATTAAAAACATGAAGGATTTTGAGGTTATAACAGACATTTAACTATTGTGTGAATAGTAAGTAAAGTATGAGACTTTAGAAGTGTTAGGATATGTAACCCAAAAAACATTAACAATCAAAAGTGTGCATTGAAAACAGTAAAAGAAAAAGAAAAAAGAAAAATAAAGTGAACTACTATTTTGAAACCAGAATATTTTCATGTACCCATACGACATGCCCACCTATTTTAGTAGGGTTTCAAACTATGTCAAGACAACTTGATTCAACCGATTTTCCTACACTTTTACACGACTGATGAACTAATGACCAGTCCATAGACCCAATTATTAAGACTATGCTAAAATCACCAACAAAAAATTCATTACCAGAACTATTAACCTAACCTAACAGAACTTTCACTGCAAAAAACTAGATTTTCATAATTGGTGTCTCTGCTGATCGATTCACGCCTGCATCATCTTCTTCAACAAACATGTTTACATAATGACAATACTATCAATGCTTTAGAAGACATCTTCCTGCAGAGATTTGTTCCGAACTTCAAATTTAGTTCTGAGAGTTTAGGAAAGAGGAGCAACTCAACTGAACTTTCAAAATTCCAACCATTTGGTGTAGTATACACAGGTTACAGGGGAGATGATGCCATCGGGAGCGCAATGGTTAATTTGGGGACAAACACCACATGGTATCATAGAGAAAGCTCCCATTTTAGCACGTTTTGATTTGAGCTTGTAACAATCTACATTGACAGGAAACGAAGCAAATTCCCCCATTCCATTGCTCTTCACTTTACTAATCTCCTTCTCCAAAATCAAATTGTCAAGTATTTCCTTCACCTGATCGACTGTTACTTCAACGTGAAACGCTCCATCCAAGTTATTAATCTCGTGTCGAAGTCCGTCAGCTGTAGCAACCTTATGTCTAGAAAGTAGTTTTAAACAGACTAACTTGAGGTTATCAATTAAATCCTCATCAAGTATTCCATCTTGATACCATACACCACCAGTTAACTCTTTTGAAGGCTCAAACTCCATAGCCATAAGCCGCTTCTTCCCTTTGGCTTTAACATCAGGCACCTCTCTGATCATTTGATTCAGTTGGAGAGCCTTAACACAGTTATCAATTATCTTTGTGTTGTTCATGTTCAATTCTCTTCTTATGTCTCCCTTCCATATACCCATATCCCCCTTGCTTTTAATCAGATTGTATACATTACGCTCATCGGGGTTCAACTCTTTTGAAGTATTTGATCCTGGACGTGACCGCTTGTAGCCCAAAGCCCCTTCTCCCCGTAGACTCATCTCTTAGAAAAATAACCTAACTACTCGAAGAAAATTGAATGCCTGCCAGAAAAAATAAAAAAACAGTGGAAATCAAACATAAATCATGAATTAAAAACTAAATGTTCAGCAAAAAGTCTTTTACTAATCCAACAAGCCAAAGATAAAGATCTTGGTTTTACTACGCAGTACTCCACTTAGAGATGGCAACGGGTACAGGACCCTACCCTGACCCTGTCAGACCCTACCCTAAAATTAGGGTATGGGTCTTAATTTTCTAGACCTTATAGGGTAAGGGTAGGGTATGGGTATATGATGTATCGAATAGGGTACGGTAAGGGTCCAACTTTTTCAGACCCTTACCCTACCCAGACCCTACCCATAGACCCTTAAGATCCATACCCTACCCAGACCCTAAACTAAATCCGCTCAAATTTCATTAAAGAAATATAAAAATAACACAAAATCTTAAGGCAATCCACAAAATCACATTTACTCCTCTAACAACCATCCAACACTACCATTCACTAGTCAAAAAAACCTCTAACATTGACATTGTGTACTTGAGAACCTGAGTTTTTTTTAATTCGTGACCTTAGTACATTAAATTGTAATATGTTTAAGGAAATACAAGGATGATTTGGGGCACTAGGATTTATTTGTTTTAAAATGTCAAATTAATCGTTTGTCGAAGTATTTTTTTTGTGCATTACATATGGTTGGATATAAAAAAAATTGAAAAAAGTTAAAGAAAAAATAGGCAATACGGACCCGCTCCGGACCCTAGACCCTACCCATACCCTACTGGACCCATAGAGTCCGGGTAAGGGTCTTGTAATTCTACACCCTATAGGGTAAGGGTAGGGTATGGGTATAGGTCAAAAAATTAAGGTCCGGGTCCGGATATTGCTAGACCCTACCCAGACCCTACCCATTGCCATTCCTAACTCCACTTGACAAGAAAAGTTCCCTCCATGACATAATATTGCCTATAAGTCCTAGAGGTATGGACTGGTCTGCTACTGCCAAGCCTACTTTCTTGTAATTATAAGGAATCTAGGCAACAGCTAACAACATCTTATCACCCACCAAAGGCCAAAAATATTCACTCACCCAACATCAAAGTTACCACAATGGATATCAGTTTCATTTCTCTTATATTACAGAGTACCTCTTTATCAGCCCGTTAAAAAGGAATGATTTTTCCTTCCAATCGAGATGAATATTTTTCATCTCCTAAAAACTTCACTCTCCCTTCCCTGCACCAACTAACAGCAGATGAATAAATATCATCCAGTCTAAACCAAAGAACAATACAACTTATACAATAGCTAACTAGTCCTGCTAATCCATGGTGGTCACCAAATAATTCTAATTGTAAGGGTAATCAGTCAAACAGCAGCAAAGGGATTAAAAAAACTGCTCTTAGTAACTCACAATGAAGAAAAAAAATCCCCGAAAACCCTTTCATCAATTCATCTTCTCCCTTTCTCACATGTTTCCTCTCATTGAGATTATGTGTGAGTAAAGCCTGGTTTTTTCTGGCTTAATGTCAAACATACAATCTTAAACGCATCTTCACTGCCTCAGCTCAAGCTCACCACATTTTATTAGGCTCTTATATCCAGCTACAAGCTCGGAAGCTCCGGAAATAATTTAGACAACAACTACGCTATTGGAATCATACGAAACGAATAAAACATTTTGCATGCTCATTGAACAATCTTCAAGAATATAAACAAACACTCAAGCAAGTCGCATACAAAATCAAACCAAAAATAATCAACGAGTGAATATCTACATTTTTCTTCAAAATTCTGAAGACAGCAATCATAATACTCCGTAGAAACAAAAAAAATGAAGTCCTCAATCTAATTAATCTGTGAATTAGAAGAACCCTAAGCGAAAAACCTAAATTAGGGGATTGCTTGACTTGATTCACAGCACCAGCAATCAAAATTGAAAACCCTAGCTCGCAATTGTCACTCGACATTTTCCCACAGTTTCATCCCCCTATTAACATAATAATCCCCAAAATCAACAAATCAAATCTGTAATTATCAAAATATAAATCGAAGGGATCAAACAAATGCGCAAAACAACCAAATTATTCAGCAAAATACAGCATAAAAAATGAATTGAAACATCAGAAATTGCAAACCTAATTAGCCGAAAAGAGAACACAATAGAACAGCTGCTAACCTTGAGAAGAGCAAAGAGCGCGGCGAAGAGGAGAGTGGGGGAGTTCACTAGAGAAGAGACGATGGGCGTGGGTATTTTTTTTTTTAACGTAAAACGAAGAAAATATTATTAAATTATATAAAGCATATTACAACTACATTGCAAATCAACAAAGAGCCCCCACTTCGCCGAATAGTACTAAACGAAGTAGCAGGGAACAAAGCCCACCCAAAATAAAACTCTGTTCCATAGCATACCATAGACACACATACTATCTACCCTATTAGTTTTCATAACAAAAGATAAGATCTCCCCACAGATCAGATTACACATTCCACGTACTTTTAAGAAAGACAACCTTTAGAGACATGCTAAGCATTGGCAGACCCACCCCCAAATCTATCCGCAGCAGCTTTATCCTTTTTGAAATCATTGAAAGCCCTTGGTGGTACCTCAAAATGGGTGACATGACCCACAGCCATCTCCATTGCCATTGCTGCCAAGTGATGTGCAACTACATTTTTGTGCCTTGGTACATGTTTGAAGACAATCACCCAATCTTCTTTAATCTGGTTCCTCACATCCGAAATAACAGCAGCTAGCTCATGGTGCGGATAAGGATTCACACCTGACGTATCTAGCATAAAGATCAAAGATTCAGCATCAGTTTCCACTTCAAGCTTTGGCACCTGAAAAGCTTTCGCCATAGCAAGACCTTCCCTCATTGCTAGGAGTTCAGCAGCCAATGGAGTTTTGGCATTAAATTTGCTTGAGAATCCAAGATACCAATCTCCATTCTCCCTTCTCAGCACGCCTCCTCCTCCAGCCTCATCTATCCCTTTCCAAGCTCCATCAGTATTGAGCTTCATAAAGCCAGGAGCCGGTGGAGTCCACGAAGGACGTGGGGTATAAACCTCTCCCATTTTACCTTTTCCTTTATCCTGAAAAATACCAGAAGTTAAATTCCAATCTACATAAAAGGAATTGTAAATAGAAAATGCAGAAGTCATTTTTTTCTCAAAAACTGCCAAATTTCTGTGCTTCCAAATATGCCAACATGCTGTGATGAACAGAAGATTCCAATCACTAGGGATAGTCAAGTTATATTCAATCCATTCTGCCCATGAGGAGTTGCTGAAAATATTGAAATCAAATTTATCAGGAATTTTTAATCTTTGGAATATATAATTCCAAAGAATAGCTGAAGATGCACAATCCCTGAAAATGTGAATGTGAGTTTCAGTAGATTGAGAACATCTGCTGCACATGGCACTTATGTCAGGAATAAAGAAATTGAGTTTTTCTGCAACAGGAAGAATTTCATTTATGCAATTCCACATTAAAACTTTATATTTAAAGGGGGCTTTGACCTTCCAGAAACTTTTCCAAGGGAAATTATTAATGAAGGGGGAAGGATTATGGACTCTGTAAGCTGATTTTATGGTGAATGACCCTTCTTTGGATGGGGTCCACCTAATGAAATCCTCCATATTTGAGGATTGAGAAAGAGGGGTAGCTAAAATTTGTAATTTAATATTATTAGGTAAGAGATATTCTATATCCTCAAGAAACCAAGCACCATTCCTAATTATATTACACACAAACCAATGAGCCTTATTTTGTGGCACATCAACTGGTAAAAACTTATAAATCGGCCCTTCTCCCACCCAATGATGGTACCAAAGCGAGGTCGATTTACCATTACCGATTCCAATTTGAATCCCCTTTTTTAGAATTTCCCGACCTTTTAGGATATCCTTCCATAACGGAGAATTATAAGCTTTTGGAATAGCATCAAAGAAGGTCGCATTTCGAAGGTATTTTTCTGAAACAATTTTAACCCACAATTTTTGTGGTTGAGTTAAGATCGTCCATCCTAATTTAGCCATGAAAGTTAAATTCCAATCTCTTAAACTCCTAATACCTAGGCCTCCTGCATCCATGGGCTTAGTAACATTATGCCATGCAGTACGAGGAATGTATCTAGACCTATCCACCTTATTCCAAAGAAATTTTCTACAACTTTTCTCCAAGATGTTCAAAACAGTAACAGGTAAGATGCAAGTTTGCATAGAATAAACTGGATAAGAATTAAGGACAGACTTAATCATAGTACATCTACCAGCCATATTAAGAAGTTTAGCTTGCCAACCTCGAATCCTATCCGTTGTTTTTTGAATAAGATCAGCATAATTACTAATTTTTAATCTGTTTGCACTAATCTGCACTCCTAAATATTTTCCAAAGGAGGAACTAGTTTTTAAATTATACCTTGTTGCCAGCTCATCCCTAATAGAGAGGCACATCTTAGAGGGAAAGATAAGGGAAGATTTTTGTGGATTCATACGTAACCCAGAAGCAATTCCAAATTCCTCCAAAGTTTGCATAATACAATCCAAATTGCTAATGCTAGCCGACCCAAAGAGGAAAACATCATCAGCATAAAAAATATGGGAAAGAGATATAGATTTTGAAACCCTTAAAGGACTCCAAGTTTTACTAATAACTCTATTTTCTATCAACAAAGACAATCTTTCCAAACAAAGAACAAAGATGTACGAAGATAAAGGATCCCCTTGACGAATCCCTCTTGACGGTTTGAATTCCCTAGTGATTTCCCCATTCCAGAGAACCGAAATGTTAGCATTAGTGATACAATTCATAATAAGGTCTATCATAGAGTCTGGGAATCTAAAACCAATTAAAGTATCCCTAATAAAACCCCATTCCAGACTATCATAGGCCTTTGTTAAGTCTAACTTTAAAGCCATTACATTCTTTCCTTTCTTAGCCTTATGAAAAAGATGGGCAATCTCCTTAATAATAATCACATTTTCCTCTATACTTCTATTAGGCACAAAGCTGGATTGCATAGGACTAATTAAGTCATCCAAAAGAGGTCTGATTCTCCTAACAAGCATTTTAGTAATTAACTTATACATAGTGTTACACAAACCTATTGGTCTAAAATCCGAAATGAAGGTAGGATTATCAGTTTTCGGAACAAGAGAAATGTAAGACTTATTAATATCCTGAGGAATTTCTCTATTAACAAAACAATTAGTAACAAAAGAAGTGATGATGTCTTTCAAATGACTCCAGTGTTTTTTAAAGAAAATAGGTTGGATACCATCCGGACCCGGACATTTCATAGAATCCATATCAAAAAGACATTCCTTCACCTCCTTCATGGAAGGTAAATCCTGTAAACTCTTACTACTATCATTAGAAATAAAAGAATTTGGAATAAAAATGACACATCTTTTACTAGTAATATGAGTAGTAGTAAACAAACTTTCAAAGTGAGAAGAGGCAATATCCTTCAGAATCCCTTGATCCGAAATCCAATCCTCACTATCTATATTTTTTAAACTTAAAATCTTTCCTCTAGACTTTTTAACATTTGCAATCATATGGAAATATTTAGTGTTATAATCACCGAACTTTCTCCAATTAATACCCGCTTTTTGGGCCCAAATAATTCTTTCTTTCCTATAAATCTCATTTAACTCACTGAGCAAATGCTTTTCCAGATTTACTAAAAACGCGGAGAATTTACTGGCTAGGGCAATTTGGATGCCGTCAATACGAGCCAAAAGTCTTCTTTTTTTTTAGCCAAATTACCAAAAATATTATGATTCCAGTTTCCAATAGTGCAAAGAAAATTATCTCTACCTAGCATGAAAACATTATTAGGGGAATCCCAATTTTGAACAAAATAATCTGAAAATTGGGGATGATCCAACCATACTTCTTTACATCTAAAAGGAAAATTACCACTAACAGTAGGATTATCAATAGCAACAATAATAGGCGAATGATCAGAATAGGTTATGGGAAGATGCAATACCTTGGTATGGGGAAAAGTGTCAAGCCATTTTGCATTTGCAAGAGCGCGGTCCAATCTTTCTCTGATTAGAGCCGCCCCCTCTCTCATATTTTCCCAAGTAAAGGGATTACCAGAAAATCCCAAATCAACAAGGCCAGCCTCATCCCGGAAATTATTAAAATCCCGGCATTGAGAAGGCCTAAAATCCCTCCCCCCAGATTTTTCAGAGTGAGAAGTTACCTCATTGAGATCCCCAACCAGGAGCCAGGAAGTTGTGGCTGGAGGAAGATCCGCTTGCATGTCCTTCCAAACTTGGTGACATTGCATAGCTTTACTGGGAGCATGCATTGCGGTAACTAAAGCCTCCTCCTTTACATTCTTAAAGTGAAACAGCCCATGAAAATGATAATCCCCAACCGAGAAAGTAACTAGGTCAACTGTATTTTTCCAGAAAACCCAGATACCTCCCCTACGAGAGTTAGCCTGAACCACCTTAAAATCGTGGAACCCTAATTGAAGCATAACTTGTCGAGCACGTAAATCATCTGCCTTCGTTTCCAGAAAAACAAAAACAGTAGGATGTTGCTTATCTATAATACTCCATGCATGAGGCAAGAAGTCATTTTTCGAGGCACCACGAACATTCCACATAACTATCTTCATATTGAGACAAGGAAGGGGGCGAAGATTGTTGACTGTTCCTGGAGAATTAGGGATTTGTTCCTGTGGTAGGAAGAACTCCTCCCAATCCCTCCAGCAGTCCACCATCCCCATCGGGCCCACATCCTCTAACCTGATCGGAGTCACTAATGCATGTACCTCCTTTGGACGAGCCAGTACCTGGGTGTAACGTGCTTGCAGTTGAACCCCTACCACTTGACTTCGCGTGATGAACATAACCATAAGGCGATCTTTCCGACCCATATCGAGTCCGTGACTTTCTAACAGCAAGTGAAACGTCGGAATACTTTCTGGGATTACCAGTGGGTTTTTCTCCACTTGTTGATCTATAAGCAGCCTCCTCTGCAGTGGACAACGAATAATCTCCTCCTCCTTGCGCTGCATTGAATCGAGAAGCAGAAGTGCCCCCCTGAGTTCCGTCGGCGAACCTGGCGTCGACAATTTTGGTGAACATAGCGGTTTCTCTGTCACTGTTGGGAATAGGTTCAAGCATGTCGTGATCTGAGAGGATGGTTGAATCTCCATCAGAGCTTTTGAAACTGGAATCCTGTTGTAGGGACGAGCCAAAGGATTGAGGCGACGCTGGTAAGTGGCTACAGGTGATTTCGGGGTTTGGGTGCTTTTCTCCTCCGTTGATGGTGAAGGACGAGTCAGGATTTTGATTGGTTTTTTGGGGGATTTCATGGTCAGTTTCCGGTTCTCCATGGCTTCCGGTTCTCCAGTTTCCGGTTCTCTATGGGCGTGGGTATTTTAGTAATTGTACATCGCGATTTTTGAAATAGATAGTAGCCTAGACCTTTCAAAATAAAAATATTTTTAGGCCAAAATTAGTGGGATGATGTTGGGATTTGTCAATTTTGTAAAGGTTTCCTTAAATAAAAAACCAATGAATAATTGAGGTTTGATCGGTTCGAATCTGAATTAGTTATTAAGCTGTAGATTATCGGGTGTGTTTGGAAAAATGTTGTTAAATAAAACAAAAGTTTTTGTATAAGATCGTTTAACGGTTAGACTATTTTTTGGTACTAATTATGATAGTGTAAAACATAACTAAAAGTAATAAAATCATAACAGTTAGACCACTTTTCGTATATGTGCAATTAACTAAGTTTTTGAACAATTGAGAGAATAAAACTAAGTAACGAAAATAAACTAAGTATTAAAACTAAGGAAAATAAGATGTCCAACTAAATAATAAGGGCTTGGTATTTACAGTTTGCCCAAAAAAAACAAACGAAAACCGAAAATAAACTAATATATGCGCCTAGGGGTTGTCGTCGCCTGATCGGGTGATCTGCTCGTCAAACTGCACGATTCCGTATCTTAAAAACACCATATCTCCTTCGTTATAAGTCGGAATTAGGCGAGTGAGCACTCGTTGGAAAGCTCTTGAAGTTTAGAATCCAACCAAATTTAAATAGCTGAATTTGGAGTTGTATAACTTGAGTTATGATCAAAAGAGTAGACGAGTGTCGGTTTTCTACTTCTTTCACTATTCGCTTTGCTTGAAAACTCTTCCAACTCAATGTTCGTGCTTTCTAAAGTACATAATCTCTTGTAGTGATTCAAATGAGTAGGAAATTCACACAAGTATGCTAATTCCTACAATGATGAACCTAAAATTACAAACACACTACAAAGAGCACATTAGTACTAAAAATCGCTCCGAATAGCTCATTTGAGATCAAAAAGTACTAAGGGACGGGGGTAAAAACACTATAAAATATGAGCATATCATATTTAAGAGGCAAGAAGAAAATAAAGATGATTCTGTAAAGCCTCATACCAAAGCTATCAAGCCCTGGATGGAAGTTTAGGCAAAACAACATGACGATATCTATTATATTTTCTTAAAAATGTGAAACAAAGTTAAACAAACATGTCAAGGTGAAAAATCTAGCAACCATTGCTGAAAGAGATAAGGCCCTTGCAATTACAGTTTTAGATTTTCGAATTATATACATCACATATATGCTAAATGTTGGAGTACTCGTTAGTTGCATTAATAATTGATTATTAGTATGATCAAAGTATATTCTCTCTCAATAAACTATACTCCCTCTGTCCCTTAATACTCGAACCGTTTTGACTTTTTGCACTATTCACATAATTCACTTTGACCTATTTTATTTCTAGTATATGAAAATAAATGTTAGTATATAATATATTGTTGGCTTCATCTTAATATATATTTTCAAAATATTAATATTTTTTAAGTTTTTATAATATGTAGTTAAAGATATTGATGGTCAAAGTTGTGCATTGGCAAGCGTGTCCAGTCAAAACGGTGCAAGTATTAAGGGACAGAGGGAGTACTTTCGTTCTTATTTGTAGTGAATGGAGGAGCAACAAACCAATTGATTTGGCTTGTGGATACGGAGTATATAATTTGGAGTAAAATGGTGTACAATTGTACATTAACAGTTGTTTATCTCTTACACTTTTTGGAGCAACAGTTCAATGTGTTTATTGGCATAGATAGATTTATTGAATCTTCAACGGAAGGACCAGTATTTAAACAATTAAACTACTTGCTCCGTCCCAAAATTATTGTCCTGCTTTCTAAATCGGGCGTCCCAAAATTATAATTCTGTTTCTAATTTTGGCTACTAAGGTCCACACATTCTCATGTACTATATTAATTAAAAATGTATTGAAAGCCCCACCCATGTACTATATTCCACTTTCTTATGTACTATATTCTCTTTTACATGTACTTTATTCCACTTTTCCATACAACTCTATCATCATCTGTACTTTATTCCACTTTTTCATGTACTATATTCCATTTTTCTTAAAATCCGTGTTTTTGGTCAAACGGAACTACAATATATAATTATGGGACGGAGGGAGTAGTTATAAAAGGCGGAGAAGAGGCACACGTCTATATTGTTTCACCAGACAGCCAACATGAAAGAACATTGGACAACCACCACTAGAATACTCAGTTTACCTGGAAATAGAATAGCTTTGCCGTGCTCCAGAAGTTGACAGTAATGTCAGAGTTGCCAAGACTGATTGACAGAATTCTAAACAAATCTTCAGGCATTCACAAAGAAAAAGTTCAGACAAACAAAAAATACATGAAGCTAGAAACATCAGTACATACAATTCATATATAGCAAAATTTTATACTTCAGTAGATCCAAATTTCAAACAAGAATTGGTTGCACTCTTCATGAAAATCGTAAAGGAAAAGGAAAATTATAAGAAATTAATGATCAATCTTTTTGGATTAATAAAAAGAAAAGACTCATAAAATGGAGAGAAAAAGTAATCCCCATTTTAAATAAATGAACAAAACACGCTGAATAGCGGCTACATCTGTTCTACAAAGGCCCAAAGCATAAAACCAAAGAGGTTAGAAAGACTACCATATCTTACAATAAAACTCAATGCACAATCCAAATCTGGAACGTATTCTCATTTCCACTCCAGCCATATTGTTCTCCTGTCTACTAAATACAACAGTAACCTGCAATGTGTCATATTTGTGGCTGGAGTATCCAGTTCATCACTTCATCCCACAATCTGAAAAGTTAGTACCAACAAGAATCGAGCCAAGTCACAATGCAAAAGTAGATGGCTCCCACACTCCCTTGGAAAACTATTTTTTTCTTATGTTTTAGTTGCAGTCAAAGCTTTTGCAAACTTTTCAAGGCGGAGGAGAAAGAAAATAAGAATAAACCAAACCAAACCAAACCAAACCCCTAACAACCTCCCTGCTAGAAGAGAAACCAGTACCTACCACTACCCCACCTTCCATCATCCCTCCTCCCCGACTACTCATCCATTATCACCCCATCCTCAGCCCTCCTCCTTGACCACACTTCCACCACCACTTACCCGTAGCCCTATGCATCCCCAAAAAATCTAATTCTCAGCCTTCTGAATCAGATAGGAAAGACGCTTGCAATTGTAATCAATGTTACTATAGTAGGGTTACCACAAAAAGTACTGAAAACAAAGAGCAATCTGCCATCAATATTTTCTGATTGGAGAGATAAACTAACATCTCAAGCAGTTTGCAGTGAGATACCTAAACTTACAATCACAAATATTCCTTCTAAATGGAAATTTTAATCTAGAAACTGGTCCTCTACTTCTCCCAATTTCCCTCTTCAACAATTTTCATAAAAATCATTATAAAGAGTAAATAAATAATGAAAATGCATTACAGCTGAATGAATCCCAAGTTTACGACTCCTTTCAAACCACTAAAATATGAGCAACACTCTGTTTCACAGCTAACATAGGTCAATTTTAATTATGAACAAAGAGTTGTGAAGAAGAGAAGAGAATTGTAATTCTCTGGTGAATTATCTGATGGTAATTAACCAATGAACACTCTTATACTATAGTTTTCTCGTGACGTGAAGCATTCATCTACTTGATCATTATTATAACAATGGAACTCAAACAATTGAATGCCCAAACTAGTAGTGCATGGTGATTTAAAGGAAAATTATATAAACGAAACAACCAAATCAGTGCTTAAGAAAGGAGAGACGAAGATGTTGGCCACAGAAAATATTTTCGAGAAAATTTATTGCCAACTAGAACATGACACATGCACTTTTACCTTCTACTGAGTAAATCTGTCAACTTTTACTTAGGACCAATATTAAAAGAAAACCACTAAACTTGGAATTTTTCATAAATAATTCATACATGGGATTATCACAGGGAATACCCTGAACTTGGGATTTATGCATTCACCTTGTCAATTTTTCCTTCTTATAATGATTTCAAAATAGGTATATAACTAAAATTGTTAAATCTAAGGGCTAATCTAGTGCAAATTTCATGAAAAGAAGCATGACCACTACTCAATATCCCTCTTTGCCAACTGTTAGCATTATCATGTACTATAGTAAAGGAGCCAGAATTAAGAAGTCTTAAACTATATGAGAATAAAGAATAAAAAGGAGAGGAGGTCATGACTTATGAGGGCTAGGGCTTAAGGGGTTAGAGTAGATGACATCGATGGAAATGAATTTCCAAAGGTGAAGCATAAAAGCAAATCAGGGAGTGTAAGGCAAACATGCAGATGAGAATACTGGTATTCAGCTATATTGTTATAATCACGGTTCCAGAAACTCACAGCTAAACCACCAACTTTCTGATAAATAATGCACTCCATAATTAAGTTTTGAATTATGAGCATCAATGACTTGTAAACTAATACTCCTAACTCCCATGCCACTATGATCATGCTTTCTATAGCCTCACACGGTCACACTGATGAAGCAAATTGAACGCCTATGATGCAAGAAAATCCACTTACTCGAACATTTAATATTTGTAACTTTGAACACCAAATACTCAGTGAAATAAAATGAGAAGGGTTTTACTTTAAACAAATTCCATTCGAACAACGGCATGATTAACCTCCCTTTTCAAATCTTCAACAACTACACTTCCTCCCTATTCGCCCCATAGGGGCTCCACATGTCAATGAATTGATTTCTCATTTGAACAGCCCTTTAGAGGAACTTCCCTTCCAATTGATTTACGTACTTATTAGTTTACCATTATAGCACCGAAATTCTACCTAAAATTCTCAGAGTACTTTGTGGCATTTTAATTCTCTCAGTTATTTGTGGCATTTTAATTAACCAGAAGAGTTTGACGGAAAACATAGTCTACCTACCAAACTATAAGTATTAAGCTTAACCTTGCGTATGTAACTTCAAGTTTGACATGAAAAAGTCTACCAAATCAAAGTGATATAACATGTAAACAACTCACTTAACACCAAAAAAAAAAATATATATAAGCTGCACATTCAATTAACAACTAATTCTAATCTACTAATAGGCCTCCAATCAGGGCCACAACTTACAACTAGCAAATAAGTATAGAATATCATCATACTAATGGAAAATAGTTGCTCCTACTTTTAGGATTTTAGCTGTAAAAGTCAACAAAAATTAAAGAATTATGAGACAATCACAAGATTCACAACTAGCAAGTAACTATACAATTCCACGCGGCAGAAATCAAACGGCATCAGAGAGGAAAGTATGGATGAAATTGAAAAATAAATTTATAAGTTAACAGAAACCGCTCATTACTATAGAGTTCTCAAACACAATGCATGTCAAATCATCAAATGAGATATAGAACAACAAATGTTAGATGCTACACTGAACCACAAGGAGAAGAAAGAGCGGTAGACCTGTATGAGGTAGAAAGTGGCAGTGGATGTCAGTGGATAGAGGTCAAGGTATCACTGAGAGCTTCAGAGAACTTTTGATTTCTGACCTTACTCATTGATGACATTTGTCAAACCCAATTTACCGAAAGAAAAGATCCTTCAAAACAACAGCACCACCTAGCAAGAAACAAAGATTGGACGAAAAAGGAAGACCAAACAAGTAGTTGTGTTATTAGCACTAACAATTAACAAGAGAAGCAAATGGAGATACACAAAAAAGATAACACAGCTGAGAGAGAGGCTTCAAATGTGTGTAAGAGAGAGAGAGAGAGAGAGAGAGAGAGAGAGAGAGAGAGAGAGAGAGAGAGGGGGAGGGAGAGAGAGAGAGAGAGAGAACAAACATTACAAATGCTGCATAAGAACTCAAAATTATTTTATTTGAGTTTTGAACAACCAGTCATTTCACTAGACTAATGTTGTTCTCTAGTTGGAATAGAAAATTAAATCTAAAACTGTCAAAGGGATTCGACACAATTATAATTTCATCCATTCCTCTTTTTGTAATTTGAATTCAGTAAAATGTTGCTGAGTTCCTCTCATGGCAGGTGTTTCTTCTAAAGTTGAACGTAAATTTAGTTTAAAGGGGTGAGATACACAAAAGAATCCTTGAGTACGATTATAAGGAACAAGCTCCATAAGACCAAGATATAATTCCGGGTAACTCCATGGTGAACATAATCAACCAGAATCTGTCGGACCCCATCCAGCGACCTATGACGAATTCCATGATAAACGTAATAGGAAAAGGCGAGGGCAGCAATCTCAAGAGATATCAAATGGAGCTTTGAAGAATAAAAGACCGCCTGGTAAAAACTTGGATAGGTGAAGCAAATAGAACCCATCTTCATATAAGCAAGGGAGAATAACAGATATGCACCCGTGAGGTACATTCCAGATACTCTATGCAAAATCGACAAGGTGGAATTAGATTGTGGCCGGTAAATGAGAAGATGAGGAGATAATGGGCGAAGGACATTCTTATGATCATCAACATTAACTTCTCCCTTTCCACCCTTTATCTCATTATCTACAAAAGAACATAACATAAATTAATAATTAGAAACTTATGGTAGCATAATCTAAACAATTCATGCGAAAAAACAGAAGTCAAGGGGAGTTGATCAGTTGAAAACAGTAGGTAGATTAACTTCCTAAGAGGCTAAGATTGACCAAACCCACTTATAACTCTTTCTAAGATTCATATCAAGAAAAAAAATAGCATCTAATTCTAGGTATGAATAAACATTATATAGCTCCTGTTTTCCGCCCTGATTTCATTATACTTCATAATTTCCATGGTGATATAAATTGGGAATTCACGACAAAATCTGGAAACGTTTTGATTAAATACTTCTACATTGCGAAACTAGTAGTTACGGAGTATCTCTTATTACCAAACGGCAATTTAGAAACAATGACATGAACAAAAAATGGTGGTTACTTGAATTATTACCTAATTTGTTAGTGATATCACTGGATAAGAACCTGGCAAAGCTATAATTTGCGAAACCGGGGCGAGAAGCAGGCAAAAACGAAGGACCTGACTGTTTTCCAGCAGCACCAATTGATGAAAAATACGCATTAAGAAACCCTAACCCTTGTTCAGTGTTGCTTGGTGCGATTCCACCCGATTGATTTGCAATCCCTGCCATTCTTGCTCCATATCCATCACACCCAAGGGTCTGCACATAAATCATAAAGTTATTTTGAATATTCCGAGTTGAATTTGATAAATGATCTTGATTTCTCAAAGATTTACAGTTGTTTTTGTTTGATGAATTTAATAGTCCGTAATTAAGACTATTTTTTGACAAATACACAGATAAATTGGAGATTAAAACCAATTAATAGCGAAAATTGAAGAGAAAATGAGTTGAACTTACTGAATTGAAGAGCGAGGAGCGAGAAGATCTGGAGAATGAACGCCCAATTCGAGAAAGCATCATTTTGCCGATGTATGGATGGAGAAGGTGGGTAAAATGAAGACCAAAATCTATTACGAACTCCTACTACCTCCGTTCCTTGTTGTTTACCGTTTACACAAATCTAGAGATGTCAAAACGATTACTCAAATCGGGTCTGGGTCGGGTCATCTTGGATCTCGGGTCATGAATTGGTCGGGTTGGGCCATTTTATCACTCGGGTTCAGGTTGGGTTGAGAATTTTCCGGGTCATGTCGGGTTATTTTTTCATTTCGGTATAGGTCGGGTTCTGTTCAGTTCGGGTTCGGGTCGGGTCTTTTTCTAGTCGGGTACAATTACGGGTTCGGGTCTTAACGAGTCGGGTCAAGTTTGGATCGGATAATTACTGGGTCGGTAGGGTCGTGTTCACTATCGGACAGACGGACACGGGTTAACACCGGGTACGGTAGCTATCAGGTCTACTCAAGTTTTAACCTTATAATTAACTTTTACGGAGTATAATTTTGGTTAAATTTGGTTTAACGATTTTCACTTGTTATAGATTAGTTAATTATAAAAAATAATATTAACTTGATATAATTTATTATTTAGTTAGGTCAATGACAAATCGGGTTGTCAACAGGTCGCGTAAAATCAGGTAACGAGTTGTCATGAATTGAGTCAATAACTGGTTTCATCGGGTTATAATCGGTCTCGAGTTGACATTGGGTCGGGTGTTGAAACGGGTTCGGGTCATTTTTCGGTCGGGTAAGATGACTCAGTTCTGTTATCGGTTATATTTCGGTCGGGTGTCAGGTTCGGGTTCGGTTCATACATTAACGGGTCGAAATCGGTCGTCGGATTTAACGGGTTGGATACGGTCGGGTTACGGGTTTCCTATTTTACAAAATTTCGGGTCCCGGATCGAGTCCAGATCCTTAAAAAAACAAGTCGGTTCGGGTCGATTTCTCGAATCGGGACAATTTTTGCCGGCTCTGCCCACGTCCCATTGATAACATATTTTTTTTGAAAAGAAATAGTAACCCAAAAAGAATTAAATAGCATCATTAAAAGCATATATAAAGAATATTCTTCCCTACCCCCTTTGATGAACTTTAAAGGACAACCCACTAAAACTAAACATGGAGTAATAAAGCTCTTCCACCTGAAAAGTGAAAACGCCCCTTTCTTCTTTTACTTGGTTACTAAAAAGCTTTGTGTCATCTTGTGTAAAAAGCTCTTTGCCCCCCTTTTAAGTTCCCTCACCCTTTTGAGAAACTAAGAGATTGAAGTAACCAAAAGGACGTTAATGCTAAAGATCAAAATACATGATTGATTAGCTTAACATACAAGTATACAACACACCTCAAAAAACCTCTAACATTGTAAGAATATACCGATTTGAATCATGACAACTGTCTAAGGCTAGTTTGGTTGACATTCTAGTGTATGAAAAATTTCATTTCCTAAGAAATAAAAAGCAAAGACGATGTTTAGTTGACATGAGCATAGGAATTTCTCTAAAATAGAGGAAGTTATTTACCTAGTCCCTGGTTAAGTAACTTCTTATGCTCAACCAAACAAGAATATCCAATTTCTATCCCAAAATGGAGAAAATTACTTAACTAATCTCCTAGATAAGTAACTTCTTACGTTCAACCAAACAGGAATATCCAAATTCCTATGAAGTTAAAATACAAGGGAAATATAAATTTCCAAATTCAACCAAACATCACCTAATAGATGCGTAGAACAATTCATTCGTAAAGGAAGTTTTTATTCAAGAACTTCAAACCAAAGGAGCCTCCAAGATTGAACTTCAAACCAAAGGCCTCCAAGATTGGATTTTTAGCCTAACTATGAAATATTGGTGTAGAGATTAAGGGCAAACAATGTAGCCATGATTCAATAAGATACCAACATCAAAATTTTAACGAACTAAACTAGTTAATCATCCACACACTATGAAAAGTTGTTTTAGTGTCAAATGCACAACTTGATGGAATTCATGATGATTGATAAACATATGCCCACTAATCTTTGTTAGCAAAATTGCAAAGGTTGATCAATATGCCCCCTAACATATGTTAGCAAAATTGCAAAAGGTTGCTAAAAAAAATAGTTACTAATATGAATTTATGATAAACCAAATTTAAGGGCAACATTATTATTCCAACATAATCACCATAATGCCAACAATAGCTAAAGAAGCATCAAATCCATTACAACAAAAATAACATCAAATCCTGAAACACACAATTTAAAAGACCCAACCAACATAACTAATCCTAATTACCAAGAACACAACTTTCTTGATAATACACATCAAAATCATCAACATATTAAACACCAGCAATCTTCTCCGTGCTTAACTAGCCTGTTTTTACCACCATTGATCATTCATTAGAGATAGTTAGATGACCCCTTTCGTCATCTAAAACAGGCACATTACTCGTTCACTTCCCACCATTGTTGTTCCTTAACATTGGAACATATTTGGAATTGCTTGAATAGGGCAAGGAAGCTGCCATGGCTCAAGCAAATTATCAGGAATCACGGGAATATCCATTGCGAAACCACTAGCATCCTGCATAAACTGGAGCACGGAATTCAGAGATCTTAATCTATCGGTAAGCTCCATCATTTGAGCTCTCAGGACATTGTTTTCGGATTCGACACCGATGTAATGCTGTGTGACAACATCTGTTTTCTGAGAAATCTCTGAATTCTGTAATTTCAGCTGATTTACTTCTTTCAGCAGCTCATCAAGGTGTTGCTGCTTCTTCATCCTCGATCTACGTGCCGATTCGCGGTTTGAAAGCATCCGTTTTCGCTTCCTATCATCCATATTCGCGTACCTCGGGTCAGAATCCGACCCGGAACTCACCGGCTGCGGTTGCTGTTGCTGTTGCTGCATCCTAATCAAAGAGATTTCCGTTTACCTAAAGTCGGAAATCAGTCGCTTTCCTCTAAATTCAAACAAATAAGGGGATTTTTTTGGGAGGTACTGTAGGAAATTAGGGTTTGGGTTTGACGAAATTAAAATCTAGAAAAATCGACCTAATTAAATCTATGACAATCAAAGACGATGATTAATTCATGAGAAAACGTAGAACCAGTACAGGAAAACAACAGAGAACGAATGGAGAATTCGAATCCTCCGCATCTGAATTTGACAGCTCATATAGGCTCGATAAACATTGAATTGAACTTCAAAACCACCAGATCTTGAATTCCAAGAACAAATAAAAAAGAGAGGGAACTAGAATTGCCAAATTCGACAGGAAAACTGAGAAATCGATGAGAGAGAAAGGGGAATTTGGGGAAGAAGATTAAGATGAACTTATCTGAAATAGGAGAGAGAAATTGGGGAAAAGAGGGAAGAAAGAAGGTTTTGGTATAGCTTATGGAAGGGGTTTTATAGAATTTTAAGGCAGTGTTTGTCGCACTGTTTCGTGGAAGGTGCGACGCTTTTTTTCAAAATTTTCCACGTTTAGGGTCTGGCTATCATTAATTTTCTACCCACTCTTATCTGATAAATAAATAATATATTCCGCAATTAAATGCCCATTATTCGTCCAATCACTCGTATTTCCTGGGTTTGCATTGGAGATACAGGTGATCAAAAATCGGGTCGGATCGGGCTTTAACACTAAAAATCATGTCCAGATTTATAAATTTGTTGCGGATTGAAGCGGGCTTTATGGGACGACTCGGGCTTTGTACTCCGTCCTCTTTTCGGCCGGGTCGGGTTAATGGGTAGGATTATGATTCATCATGTTTAACTGCAGGTGATCAAAAATCGGGTCGTGTCGGGTTTTAACATAACTCGTACCCAAACACATAAATTTGATGCGGGCTTTCGAGTTGGGTCCGGGCTTTGATCTAAACAATATGTATTTGAAAATTCCCAAAAACGTATTTTTTCGATTTGGGCCAGCTCGTCGAGCTATATTTGATCAGGTCGAGTTTGTACAACATAAAAATCAATATGATGTTTCGATCAGGAGAAAAAAATGAAAATATTGAAGGAAATAATTATTTTTTATTGGATATGCTTTTATCATACTTATCTTTAAGGTTTTTTCTATTTGACTTATTTATCTGAACTTATATTATCTTTTTGAATTATCTTAACTTATTTTATCTGAAATAAACTTATTTGTCTTAAATAAACTTATTTGTGTGTAAAATGTCTAGAAAAAAATATATTTTATCCGAACTTATATAATATAAACTTATTTCATCTGAAATAAGTCAAAATAAGTCGAATAGAACATAACTAATAATTTTTTGGAGTCTTATGAATTGTATAAGTGTGCTTATGTTTTGTGTTTTAGTAGCTTAATTTTTCTGTTTTTCTAGTTGTTGTTTTTTTTGGTTTCAATTGTAATTTTCTTTCTTGGGATTATTCCTCATTTGAATAGAATAAAAAATCGTACAAACTACAAGTGTATCATTATCCTAATATAAAAAATTGTATAAGTGCATCGTTATCCTAATTTTAAATTCAATTAATAACATGACATATTTGATTTAGAAGTGATGACTAATAAGATTGTGGTTGTTTTGAGTTTTGCCGGTGGATCGAGCTTGATTGCTTGTAATGATTGATTGGGTTAATTTTTCCCAAAAGTATTTCGATTGTATACGGATTTCAATTTAGAGCTTATTCTGATGGAGAATATTTTATCTATATATTTGACTATTAGACACCAATATCATATTGGGAAAAAATGCTTAGGTCTAATGGAGGATTTTTTGTCGTATTCAAATCTGCAGGCTTAACTACTAAGCTAAAGCATCATTTGTGACATTTACTTAATTGTGAGACAATGACTAATAGCGCGATAGTTGAATAGGAAATGAGTGACATGACATGTGGTCTTAGACAAATACATATACTATTATGTGAAACAATCATGCACCTTCAAGGGCTCCTACTGAATTGTCAAATTATTTACCATGATTTAAAAGTTACTATGTAAGTATTACATATATTATACGATACGATGAGAGATGACGGTATATTAGTTTAAATGAAAATGATAAAGATTGCAACATGCGACGACCTTTAAGCCGTGTCACATTGATGACATGTCATGCTTATGTGTCATGATTTAAATTGAAAACTAAAATATTTAACTTATATAACCTATTATACATGTTACAAGAAATTGTAGGAAAATCTCAATATTCTAATTTGTTTCCTTCTTTATATCGATTACCTTATTTACATATTTTCATAGTAAAAATATTGCATTGGTAGTAAAAATATTATGATGACGCATAGACTACGTTGCGCTGGCCTATATGTACCGATTAAACTCCGACACGTAAGATTACGATAACTAAATGTTGTCGCAACTTGCAACCTTTAACATCACCCTTATTTTAAATTTGTTGGAAAATGAAGCAAACCCCCATTGGTTTCGTTACTTGGTCAAATCAAATCAAACAACTTTAAATTAACAAAGTGGATCTATTTTATAGAATTAAAAAATTAATCTTGATATTGTGTAAAGCCAGGTAGAGCACATTGGCTGGGGGTTGAGTTAGGTGTGTAGAAGAAATCTTCCCATATAAGCAAGAGAAATAAAATAAATAAAATAAACAAAACAAAGATTTTACGTGTTTAAGATGTACTATAAATTTATTGTACCCTAACATAATTCTACTCGGTTTTTAATGTAACTTTTAATATGCTTTGATTAACTTTATATCATAAAAAAAATTTGATAAATAAACAATTTAAAGGATTAAATAATTAATTTTATACATGATTGATTTTACACATTTTAAATTAGCTTTTAATCAGATATATAATATTTATTATACCCCGCTGCAAAATAAGAATTTGTGTAAACCAAATTGGAAAATCTGGAAAGTTTAGGCTGGCAATGGAAAATGCAAGCAGCCTATGTCAAAAATATAAATAAAAAATGCAAGCAGCCAAGCATGTTGTATGACGCCAGCTTAGGCTTTGGAAATCCGATGGCCGTCTTTCTCTCGGTCAAGGTTTCGTGCCTTGATTACATTTTTTGGATTATTATATTTCTTTATTTTACTTTGTATTTTTGTCTTTTTTTTTTTTTTTAATAGGTAAGAAGAAGGGACCCTAACTGAACCAGCACCTAGCACAGGTGAACCAGTCCAGCTCCGCATGTCATCGCTTGAGCCACTCCCAAGCATAATGCAGTTGATGGGGCTCGAACTTGTGACTTCCAAGTCACAAGGTGAGTTCCCCACCAACTCCACCAACTTATGTTGTCTTATTAGTAATTTTATTATTCTACATTTTGGCCATGCTCCTTTATTTTTTAATTGCCTCGTTGTCCCTTTAGTCATCGCAACAAAATAAATGCATTTACAAAAAATATATATTTCTTAATACCCTCGACCACCCCAAAAAAAAAAAAAAAAATGTATACCAATCTAATTATTATTGTACTTTGTTTCTCCTTATACAAATTCTTAAGTAAGATCGACCAACGATAAATATTATAAGTCCGTTGTAATGTTTCCTAAAAATGATCTAAAGTTAACCTGATACATTGCATAACATAAAAGTCGTCTATTTTAATTGATCAAATTACTATGTTGGCACGGATGATACACTAGGTTAATGATTGTGTAGCAATTCTCTCTCTATATATTTTTGATACGAAAAAAAGAAAAAACTAGATTAAACCATTTGGAAGGCCCAACCTACAGCATATTTGCCGATGATAATAGAGAGAGGAGGGTTAAAGGAAGAAAACCTTCGACGCTTGATTAATTAGCTTCACGAAAGCAATGATTGACCCGATTGCTACAAAGCAAAGAGGATGTTTCAATAAAAAGGATGGATTCCTCCAAATGTTACGTTTTTGCTCCAACAAGCATTAGTTTCCCCTTATCATCACGAACACTAAATGTAGAAGCCAATCCTTCTTGCCCCCTTCAAAATTTAGCGTGTGAAAACCTGGAGAAAGGCAAGATCAAGGCACTTCTTTTACGATATCAACAATTTTCTTTTTAAGGGAATTCAGAAACATCTCACAAACATATATACTTGACCACGAAACAAAATGGTTACTAAATGAGTAATAATTCTAAATAAATTCACGATTTATCAAATTGTTATTTATTATATTTGTTAAGAGAAGATGACGTATAATTTGACCTAAATTGGTGGTAAACTAATTGATTTACAAATCGAAGGTAACAAGTTCGAGTGGAAAAGGCTACATGTACACCTAGTGTATAAGATTCTCATGTACACCACCATTAATTTATTGACATATCATCAAACCCACTAAAATATGAGAATGAAATACAATAAATATGTCATTTCAACCAATAAATAAGCATGGTGTATAAGATGCCTTGTACATTAGGTGTACCATGTAGTAGAATCCAGTTTGAGTGTTATAAAATGGTTTTTACAATGATGAATACCTATTTAGTTATGTACGAGAGTACGAGTTTCACGTATGCATATTCATGTTTTCTTTGGCGGTTGTGGATGAGACCGGTCCGGATCGGAAAAAAGGGCACAAATTAAATTATGGGGCCGGGCTCTTAAACTCAAAGTCCCAAACAAATCAAATTGGACAATTCTTCAAAACGACGCCGTACTAAAAACAACACTTTCATTTTTCTCACCCGTTTTACCAGATCAAAAGCCTCAAAATTTCAGTTAAAAAAACTCCTGCACAAAATTTCTCCCAAATTTTCAAACATTCATCACTCTCAACCTCCAGTTCATCATCCAAATCCAACAAAGAATCCCTACATTTTTGAAATTGGTGAACGCAGATTCAAAATTCGATCACAAGGAATTCGAACAATTCAAAGTTAATTGTACAGAAAAATGGCGGCAGATGATGTGCCATTGGACGATAAGGCGAAGAGAATGAGAGATCTGTTATCGAGCTTCTATTCGACGGATCAAACAAGTTCAGTAGCTAATTCAAGTACAGTTTCTTCAAAGTATGCTACATTGGATACAATTAATTCCCCTTCCTTTGATCCTGACCATTACATGAATCTATTGGTACTTCTTCTCTCCTAATTCTTGCTTATTATATCTGGTTTTAGCATTCTCGTGCTTTTAATTTGCTTGATTTATCTGATTTTTGACGGAATTAAGTTTGCTTTATTAGCAACTTGACACATGTATGCAATTTAAGTGGATGATTCGGATATGTTCATCTTTTGAAATGGTTGATTACCGAGTTCAAAGATTTATAGTTTGTTTAGGTATAGAGATGAAACCTGAAAACCGAGTTGGCTAGGTAATTGTCAATGGGAGGTATATGATGTAGAATACTTAAGTGATAGCAGTAGATTAGTAGAGTAGTAGTAGATAGAATTGAAATCTGTCATCCACGGATTTATCGAATGTGCTTGTGATGTGTGGAAATCAGAAGAAGGAAATGGGGGGTAGAGGTTTATACTCGTACTTGATAATTTCAAATGCGGGAGCACTATGTTATTTTGGGTTAAGTTTCGATCACGTATTGGTTCAGTGCTAATGCTTACTCCACCTATCCCTTTTTTATTGCTCCATAGTCAAAATTCACTTTATTAAGAATGGGGTATAAAATATGCACAAGAGTTGATAAAGTGGGTACATGAGGAGAGAGATATAGAGAGAACAAGTGGGAAAACATACCATTTAAGGTATGGAGCAATCTCAAAGGGACAACCAAAGAGGAAAATGGGGCAATAAAAAAGGGACGGAGGGAGTATATGTTATGTATAGATTGGCAAGGGGCATTGGGGCATACTGTTCTAATGGTTGTTCTTTGGGGCATTTAGAACTTGTTAATAAGAACCGTTCTTAGTTGACTACTTCAATTGTGGGGGAAGATGCCTATAAGTTTGTCTCATTATCATATAGCCATCATGCTGATAGAAAAAATGAATACGTGGTGTGTGTGGTGGGGTGGGGTCAATTGACATCAGGGCACCATATCATGCCCTCCATGGGCACAAAGATGTTGTGAAGGGGAGGGGCACTGAGACAGGATACAAAGAAAATGAGAAAGAGAGAGGGGTCTTGTGATAATGTAGGAGATATTGTGGAGGCATGTTAGGTTTCTTCAAAACCCTGCCTCAGATTTTTTTGTTGCCATGAATCAATGCATTAAGTCGTTGGTGAGAAAAGGGTGATTAGGTGCATCTGCTGCTACTCGTCGATAGTATAGAGGATTGCTTGAGGAAGTGTTTAATCTTTTAGGGCACAAGCAAGAAGTTTTTCTAGAGTTGTTTTTAGCTCTCATGGTGGTTGGTTTGCATCAGATTTCCTCAGGCCTTGCCTGGATTGAGTTTAGTGATTAGGGAGGAATAGTAATGGGAGGAACAATTGTCAGGTGACTGATTTAGGGAGGAAATTTTCTCAAATATGTAAGTTTGATATGTCAGTAATAATCACAAGATTATTATTATTTTGCTTTTGGTATGAATTCAATTTTTGAATCAACTACTTTTGCACAAGACAAAGAAGTTGCAGATGATTTTCTCATGAGAGATAAGCCTAAGTTTTGCAATGAAAGATTCATCAAATTAATAACAGAAGAAGTAGATTTCCAAAAAAGTGTAGGCTTGTAGTAAGTGATTTGTGATATGATAAAAATAAATAAATCATGACCTGTGATTTGTGACCTCCCACTGAAGGAAGAGAGATAACAAGAGAGGGTAGAGTTAGAGAGACTGATGCTTGGGGCTGACTGTTTACTTGGGTTAAGGTTACCCTGGGTGGGGGAGGGGGTGCTTATGTGCCAAACAACATAACCACCATCCAGGCCTATATTGCAGCCCGTAACTTTTACCCCATAACTTTACCCCTTGCTCCATTCAATTTAGGCCAGCCCTCATTCTTTGGATACTTTCTCAGGCAAAGAAATTTACGAAGTTGGAAGATCACCAGTCTTCTAGAAGCTAGGAAACACAAACATTACCCTATTATTGACTTACCGTATTACATCTGAAAAATATATTCCGGGACGAGCATGTCTCCTTAGAGACGCACGATAGACAGGCTTCCATTTTGTAACTAGACGTTTGATTGCTGAAGGTTCCATCTTTCCTCGATAACAAACTAGCCACCATGAGAGCTAAAGTTCTTGATTTTTTTGTTGTCAAGTTGTTATTTTACCCCTTCTCATAAAAATTGTAGTTACCTATGCAATTTGTTCTTTAAGTGGAACCCATACAATTAGTAGCCAAGGCATTTCTTTTTTGTTCAATCTTAGTTGTTCATTGCCTTGTTGGAGCTGACCTGGAGGGATGTCTTGGATTTGAATTAGGATGAAATCAGCTTTGTCTACAATACCAAGAATGCTGTCCATTACTCTTTATAGGCGTATGATTATATGAAAAAGCTTTGCTTTTGTCCTGTTGTAACCTGTAACTTCTGTAGATTAGTTATGCAAGATGTTCCCAGAATTGCTGTTATCAGTAATTGTGGAAATCTTGGGAGGTAGTTCTTCTACAAATGCTTACTTGTACTTTCTCTAAATCCATTTACAGGTACAGAAGTCAAACTTAGAAACACTACTTCAACGACATGTCGAAATGGCAGCTGAGATAAAAAATCTGGACACTGATTTGCAGATGTTAGTGTATGAGAACTACAATAAGTTCATCAGCGCCACAGATACAATTAAAAGGCAAGTTATGATCTCATAAGCGATGATCATGTTGATTGATGGGGAATTTGATTGTATTTGAATGTTTGATAAACGCTATAAATCCGTTGCGTCTTCTTTAAATGTTGCCTGTTATTCTGTTGCTTTTCTTTTTTTCGAGTCCATCGATCTTGTTGTGCATTTTTTTGAGCTTGCATGCACACATGTCATGCTTAATAATTTACAATTTATAGACTTGTGTTATGCAGTTTTTTATGGCTATGCTTGTGGTCTAGTGGCTCATAATGACTTATCTACAATGTGATTGTTATATGTTATTTACGATCAGTTCATTTTTCTATCTTATAGGATGAATAGCAACATTGTGGGCATGGAAGCAAATATGGAACAACTACTTGAGAAGGTCTTTTAGTAGTTCTGAAAACTGAAGAGATACGTTCAATATTTTCCCATAGAAGTAAGTGCTTATTTCTTATGTTTTTCCAACTTGACCGTTCTGCAGATATTATCAGTGCAATCTAGAAGTGATGGGGTCAACACATCACTGTTTGAGAAAAGGGAACATATAGAAAAGATGCACCGCACTCGCAATCTTCTACGAAAAATCCAGGTACTGAAGTGGGTGACTAACTTCTTTATTTTGTGTCCGTCTGATTTATAGTATCAGCTGCTTGGTGCTGGTTTTATTTTATATTCTGCTAGGGAAGTCCCACAGAGGAATCTGATTTCCCCAACCGTTGTAGTTAGAATAGGGATTAGTTCGTTATTCTTATGGGGTTTGTGCTTACTTCCAGTCGTGTGCCAGCTGTCACTCTGTGCGACTGAGTACTCTGGAATTCCGGATATTATCTGTAATAAGTTATAAAGTGTTATCTTGTAAAATTTTGAGAGACCTTTGATGTAAATAAATTAGATAATATTCATGATTTGTTGCTAATTCACTTGTTGAGTGTGCTGTATTTCTTTTCATTTTGTTATTTGCTGGCCTTTTAAAATTTATAGCTATAAACCAAGCTGGCTGATTTTTTACATTTCTGGAATAGAACAGTTCATATATGATTTACCTGAAAGACTCGGGAAGTGCATTAAATCTGAAGCTTATACTGATGCAGTCAAGTTCTACACCGGAGCAATGCCCATATTTAAGGTTTTTACTCCGCACTGAATTTATAGGTCCTTCTTTTCTCTGTGCTGTTTGTGATCTGTTGCTTAAAGTGAAGTTAAATTTCTAAAAGTCATCATTTTGTGTTCTTTCTGTTAGGTATATGGAGACTCGTCATTTCAAGACTGTAAGAAAGCATCTGAAGAGGCAGTGAGCATCATAATTAAAAATCTACAGGTAATCAGTCCATTTTGACTCTTGGAATGAGCTTCTTTGAATGTATATGTGTTATGGGAACCTAACTGATGAGTATTTGGTGGGATGGAGGTAAAGCTAGTTGTTCCTAGAGGAAGATAGCTAAGGCGCATTACTTAAATTTGTCAAAAGAAGAAAATTTTGAATAGAGTATCCGAATTCAGGATCAGATTATGGCCATGACCTGAAATAAGATACCCTCAACAAGACTTGTTATAGTACTTTTCATTGTGCCCTTTCTTCTAAAACTCATTGTTTTCCCCTCTCTCTTTTCTTTTGAGAACATCTAGTCCTTGTTAATTTTTTTTTCGTCCAAGAAGAAAAATTAGTAAATTAGGTCCTTCCCCTCCTGTCAGGTCTGTAGTTACTGGTGTGCTCCAAAGGCTGTGCTGAGTCTCTGTGTAAAGTACCATTTCAGGCAGGAGATTGGCCGTCAGTTGGTATTGGTGAATAATAGTTGTTATTAGTGAGAGTGAGTGAGACTGTGTTGCAAATGCGTGCTTCGAATGCTACCTTATTTTCTGAAGATTTTTTGTTTTTCCAAAAGGAGCCCAGCTTTATCCAAAATAAGGGAGAGAAAAAGAAAATAGAAAACAGATGCTACTACTCAGTATATACTTTATTATTTTTGTTTCTGGTTGTCCGTGATTATGATATTGATAAGGCTTACTTTAGCATTCCATGTTTTTTCTTCCTCAGGGAAAACTTTTTTCAGATTCAGAATCCATCCAAGCTAGAGCTGAAGCTGTAATGCTTCTCAAACAGCTGGACTTCCCGGTGTGTTGTTTAATTCTTCTTCACATGTTAGCATTTCTAGCATTTGAAGATGTGCGAATGGTCTTGTTGCACTTTGCTTAATTTGATTCGTTTAGTAATCTGTTTGTCAATTTGACTCTTTTCAACAGGTGGACAACCTAAAAGGTCAATTATTTGAAAAGTTGGAGCAATCCCTTGGGGACGTACAATTCCACTTTGATGGGAAAAGTGGCTATTTCGCAAAATCGGATGAGTTTGCTAAACAAGAATCACCTGATTATATCCCTGCTGCTCATGAGGTAAGCAATGAGTTTTCTTCCGTAGAACTAACAATTGGAATTGATCTGAACAGTAAACAATCCCTTTTCCTCCCCAGTGTATGCATGTTGTGGTTGTGATATTGTGTGCAACTTTTGAGTCAGTTTATGCATCAGCCAACTACTGTCTATACTGGTGGGTGAACCCTCATAGATATCAGGTGCGAGCATCGACGCAGCAAGGAGTTTCTCGATTGCCGGTATCAACAACGTAAAAAAAAAACATTACGGACCAGCAAGCCTTTCTAATTTGTGGAGTTCTGAACTTCTGATCTAGTAGTTCAAATGATACGAAGTCCCCTTTGTACTGTACATGCCTGGACTTTGATTGTTACTACAATGATAGATCTGCTTCAGTACTACCTACCCTGTTAATTTGGTTGGCTGCATAACCTGCTTTACATGCTTCATTGAACTCCTGTTATTGCGTATCTTTACTCTTGGGTCAAAATCTAGAAAAGAGCAATCAGTTCCCTAGGAGTATTGGAAATGCCCATTCTTTACTCTCAGGGTGATTGAAAGATGGATTTAATGGAGGAGGGAGGGCTATGACCTGTATGGTCATTGAAGCTTTTGGGTTTGCCATTAATTTGAAAGTGTAGCAACTTAGTAGGTGGTGCTTCTGGGAAAACATGCTGTCATAGAATTATGTGAAGTTTGAGGATTGAGTGTAGGCGAAGAGATGTCCATTTTTCTAGACTTTGTGTTCTTACCTTTTTTTTTTTTTCTCGGCACATATTAAACTATTACTACAGGTCAGTGCATGACCCTTGATATTTTTCTTCCCACGTGAAGGAATCTGGTACTCTTGTGGTTGACTCTCTCTTTTAGTCGATCAAGATTGACATGCATGTAATGCATTCTTGTCTGTTTGATTCTGGAAAACTCCAACTCTGTATTTTTCATGATTTGCATTTAAGTATAGTCAATGTCTGTTTTCAGTCAGTGACGAAGTATTATATTTCATGTAAGGCTTCTTGCTCACTTATGCTGCTAGATACATATTTACTTGTTCGCGTATGTAGTTCTTTGTGTGTTTGAAGTTAATTGAACCATTCCATGACCAGGTTTCAACTCGTGAGCTGGTGGAGGCGATCCGTGCTTACCGAGTTATATTTCCGGATTCCGAACAGCAACTTATTAGAATCTCACATGATCTTGTTATCAAGTAATTTGAAGTTTGCTTCACCTTCAGCATTTTTAATTGGTTTCGTACTTCATCTCTATACCCAAATACCACAATCCGCTATCTGATGAATGATCACTGTGTTGCTTCAGGCACTTTGAAACCATTGAGAATCACATAAACAATCCAAGTTCTTCATCAGAGTTGTTGGGAATGCTCAGTGAGTTCCATTTTCCCCAGCTATGTCCAAGTGTTGGTTTTTTTCATGATTACTTTGTCTATTTAGGTGGAGGACTATTCTACTTTCTTAATGATGCTCATGCTTATTCTGTTTGTTGAACTGCTTTTTCTGCTTGACTCATTTTGTATATCGAAGTAAGGAACCAGTAAATTTCATGTTGCTTCGACATATAGGCTACACCTTACAATTAGAGGCGTGTGTAAATAAAGCTAATGACTTGTAGGATCTCATGGGCCATGATTCTGCCTTTCTGAAGCTAATAGTACCACAACAGTACAGCTCATGGTGTTTGGGACTCCATCGGCTGTTTGACAAAGTCCAGCACATTCTTCTTTGAAGGGGAAGATTTTGGTTTGCTAAGACACAGTTTATAGTTCATGAGACATGCATATTATGATTATGCTATCATAAGCTGTAAAGTTGCCTGTAATTGAGTTCACCTTCTTTTGGTTGGAATTATTTAATGTGGGTATGGGAGTAACTATTTATACTGCATTTATTGCAAAAGTGGGGAGTTTCGGTTAAAGCTCCTAATATGTGTGGGCCAGTGGAATGGTGGATATTAGTTTGTTGTTTTGTTTCTTGTTGTGCCCCTCCCTTCTTCAATTACATCTCCTAATGTCGTTGGTCGTAGAAAGGTGTGTATGTTGCAGGGTTATTAAACTAATTTATTTACCTGTTTAGGACTTATTTGGGATGATGTGCTTCTGTTGGATGAAGTACTGCCTGAAGCAACTGTTGCTGATGTTTGTTTGAAGGTTCTTCCTTTGCACTTTTGCATAATTTCTGATAAAACTTTTGCCTCTTTGACCTACGAGATCCTACATCATGCCTGTCCTCATGTAAAAGGAATACTGGTCCCATTGTTTCTTATTCTGTATTTGTGACCAGGCTGCCAATCATGCCGTCAAGCAGTACGTTGCTGGCGCCTTTTCTCATTTTTTGCAGGATATTTCTGGTAATTCCCTTTTAAAATTATTTTTGAATATGTTAGCCTGTTTTGTTAAATAAGCGGAACTACAAAACAACATATGAGCTTTCTGCTAAACAAATACTGATAATGATTTGGTTCCAAAAGGTAGCAATTCAATGCCGAGGTTGCACGCATTCCTTCTTAAGTTCATATTATCCCAACTTGGTACTCATATGAAGGATAATTTAGGAACAGAGAAAAGATGTGAAGAATTATTGCACATGATAGCTAGGGCTGAGTTGAAACTTTCTGGGTGATGATTCTATCAACCTGAATATTATGCAAAATTGTTATGCTGTTCGATTAAAAAAACAAACAAGAAACTAATATAATTGATATCAACAATGTTTTGGTTTCTGTTATGCTGCGGAAATGGATATGTTGAGTTCGTGGGGTGCTGCAACTCTCGTTGATATTGTAAAGGTATCTGGTGCTTTAGTAATTAGATTTGTAGTAAAAGAGATTGTAAATATGGTGATACAAAATGGATTTGTGTAGTAGCAGAATTGGCCAGAATGGGGAATAGTCTGAAGTAGCCTAACTCTGTTTTGGGAGTTGTAGCTGGGTATTGAGACAAAACCTAGATGGAGTTGATGGGAGGATTTAGGTAAATGGGTCTGGAGAAGATACCCTGGGTTATGGTAAGTTCAGTACTTGTGGACTTGTAAATATATACTACGACATTGTATAATGTCCATATGCTTTTGATTAGCAACCAGAATTTGTATCTGCCTAAGTGCTGATGGTGATGATCAATGTTTAGTTTAGTTGTTTGAGGGGTACTGTACAATACATTTTGGAACTTGCAGATTCACTGATGAAAGTTCAAATCAACCAAAAGGAGAGGGTGAAAGAAGAGCATCCTTTGCAGGTTATACTGGAGGCCAGCAAGAAGGCAGTTATACAAGGGAGCATGGGTGTCTTGCTGGTAATACATTGTCTACGAAAAATACCTTTATGCGTTACATAGCATTACTTGTAATGTCATGTCTTGTGCATGTTGGTCATAACCTGGCCCCTAGACACCACAACATCTGGATGTTGAGGCATGGCTTCCCAAAAAGCAATGACCATAAAAAAAGTCTTTTTTTGTTTTTTCACTAGTGTTGATGTATCGATGATTCAAATGTTCTATGATTTCTTATAGGACTTCCGCCAACTTTTGGATGACAGCCTTCCTCTGCTAAGTAGCCTGAGAGATTTGATAATTGATTGGGTTCAAGAAGGATTTCAAGACTTCTTCAGATCACTTTATAATCGCTTCCTATTGCTTTCGGGGAAAAATAATTCAGCTAGTCATGTTTTAGTTTTCCATGATGGCATTCAAGGAGATAAAACTGTTGCGGGTCTTGTTCTTGTTCTGGCTCAGCTCTCGGTTTTCATAGATCAAAATGCCATTCCAAGAATTACTGAGGCAAGTACCCCTGAGTGCTTGATCCTTTTTAGGTTTATATTTGTTAGGGAATTCTTTAATCATCTTTCTATTATGTGGGATTGCCTATAACTATGTACTTGTTTATCAGGAGATTGCAACTTCATTTTCTGGCGGTAGTGTTCGGGGATATGGGAGTGGCCCTGCATTTGTTCCTGCAGAAATTTGCAGAATTTATCGATCAGCTGCTGAAAAGTTTCTGCACCTTGTAGGTTTCCTTTCTCCGTTGCCATTCAAGTTTTTTTAAGATCTTGAACTCAACTTCATAAATTCTCCTATCCAAATAGCAATGACCAAAGAAAATAAAAAGAAAAGAAAGAAGGAAAAGGGAGACATTATAGTTCTCAGGGAGGTGTATTTCTTTTTTTGTTTGGAGGCTTTTAGGCATTTGACAATAAGCTAAGTGCTGTGTTAGGTGTTTTTAAATGTTAATAGGACGGGGAGCAGAGTTCTCAAATTACAAAACATTTTTGTGTGTATTTGTATTAAATATATAAATTTATGTACAACGAGACACAATTAAACTCTTAGACACCCGCCCGTGCACTTCAACAAAGAACCTACAGACCCTGTGTGCATTTTAGCTCAATAATTTATTTTTAAGAAATGTATGTATGCAACTGAAATAATCTATATCTCACAGAGGATTGGGTGTGTCTCCGCTTTCTTTTTTATTTTGCGTTTGGAGGGTTGGGGTTACATGTGTCATGGTGAGGTTAGGTAATCACCTGTTATGCATGGTGGTTTTTTTTTGAATTTTTTTAATTGTAAGCGCATGAGTTTCACTTTTGTTATGTGTTAATCAATTTCTTTCACATGTATGCCTCGTATGGAAGAATCGATGTATCGAAAACAATTCCACTTAAACCAGAAGGTTTTATCCTCCCATGGCCCTTCATATGTTCAATATTTTTTATCCCTTCTGTCCAATCATTTTACTGAAATATGGAGTGTTGAGTAACTAATCACGTTTCAATACTTTTTCTCCACCCCACAGTACATAAAAATGAAGACCCAGAGAGTTTCAGTTCTCCTGAAAAAGCGGTTTACAACACCAAATTGGATAAAGGTAATTAAGTTTGCATAGTTACTCAGTTACTCTTATATTTTAATGTATGCTTGTTTTATTTTCTTTAAAATAATCTGACGTCCAACTTGTGGTGGTTCTTACAGCACAAGGAGCCCAGAGAAGTTCACATGTTTGTTGATTTATTTCTCCAAGAGGTTTGTTTTATTGTTAATTCTTTACAATTATTAAGGCGTATTTCAAACCAAAGCAACTGTAGACCAACGACTGGGACTGGCTTGCCTTCCTTAACAAAAATGTATTTGAAAATGTTTCACCGCCCCAAAAGCTTAGAACTTTCCACTACCTCCTGTACCACCTCAATTGTTTTTGGCCTACAAGAAGTTACTCTTGGATTCCATTGAGGATGAGGGTCTATTCTTATTAGATACTTCCTCCATTCTTATTTACATGACACAATTTCGCCTATGGTCAGTTTTCGCCTATTTTTGTCCCATTTTGGGCGAACCGCGAATTGAAAAGGCGAATTATATAGCTAATTATGTTACACTGCTAAAGCTGCTTGTTGGTTGTTCATATTGGGTTGTTAATTTTTTTCGTATGCCTGGCTCCACTAGTTCCAACCCATCTCAGGCTAGGATTGTGTTGATTGACAGCACTCAGATAGCCACACAACCACCCAATAACTTATCTGGGCCCAAGGCCAAAAGTAGTTGCCCTCCCATATTCTCAACACATGTGCTTCCGATGTGAGTTGGACTCCCGACCTACTGAATGAAACGTGGTTCCAATGCCATTGTTCTTGCTGTTCTAAGAACTAATGTTTCCTATCAGGCCGTATGGGTACAAATATCTTTTGAAAACAAATGAGAACGTCCACTTATTCATATATTGTTTTTTACTTATTCATATACGTTTTTTACTTATTCATATATGTTTTTTACAAAGACGCTCCCCCCCTGCAGTTGGAAGGAGTACTGTCTGAAGTGAAGCAACTTTTACCCGAGGGGCCCACTCGTAAACATCGCCGTGCTGATAGTATTAGCAATGGCAGCACAACATCTTCACGTAGCAATACGTTGCGTGATGACAGGCTGCTAACCCGATCTAATACTCAAAGGGCTAGGAGTCAGCTGCTTGAGACGCACCTAGCTAAATTATTTAAGCAGAAAATGGAAATTTTCACTAAAGTTGACGCTACACAGGTAAACCCTGGATAAACTGTACGGATGATGATGTCAGTTCGGCTGTTACTAACTTGCAGCTAATTTGTGGGTATGGTGTGATTCAGGATTCTGTCCTAACTACAATAGTGAAGCTTTGCCTAAAAAGTCTGCAAGAGTTTGTTCGATTGCAGACTTTCAACCGGAGTGGATTTCAGCAGATCCAGCTGGACACACAGTTCTTGAAGAATTCTATAAAGGATAACGTGGAAGATGAAGCCGCTGTTGACTTTTTGCTTGACGAGGTAAAGAGAACTTACTGCGTTGTATGCTGATCTTCTTAACTTCTGATCGCTATCTCATTTAATACCCAGTTACTTTAAAGCTAAGAGCATGTTTGCTATAACAATTTTCAAGTGTTGGAAATGGAATCAATTAACTAATTTCATTACCTATTGTTTGGTATGAGAGATGGGTAACACACTTCATTTCCAAAGGGTAACCATTACCATCAATTTGTTACCTCTCCTAACCTTGTGGTAACAAAGTATTATCCTCCACAATCCCTAATTTGATACGAGGGATTGTTTTCCTTAGGTATACCAAACAACAAATAATGATATTACTTAACATTACCATTTCTTCTTCTTAAATCCATTTCCTTTTCTAGATTCATACCAAACATGCACTAAAGTTTTATTGGCGTGCTTGTGTCCCATGTATTGTGAAACTGAAATGGCTATTATTTGTTTCAATATCAGGTGATTAATGCTGCTGTAGAGCGTTGTTTGGATCCAATCCCTTTAGAGCCCCCTGTTTTAGACAGACTTATACAAATGAAGTTGGAAAAACCCAAGGAACAACAAACAGTTGCCACTCCATAACTGTGAACAGTCTCTCTTTATAACATTTGATACTTGCAACAAACTCCTTTGCCGATCTCTCATATTGTGCAAATTCCAAGTAAGGTGCGGACTCTTTGATATTCTGGACGGTCCCATACAAGGGATACGAGACTTGATTTGTGCAGTTGATTTGCGGTTTGGCTACTGTTGTTGTGATGCTTTTGAGAACAGTGCATAATCGAGGATCTGAATTGTAATGTTGAGGATCTATACCAGAAGAACAGATGTTTCAACACTGTATCTTTTCAAATATTCAATTTTAACTTCTCTCTTCCTATCTTTCCTTCTCTTTAGCAACCAATGCTGTTGTTATGTAACAACAATGTTTCTGCTTCCAAAAGCTTGAAATCTCTGTTTTATTTGGAGAATGTATTAGCAGATTGGACATGATAGATTTTGGCAGGTGATTCCATGCATCTTGGAAACCTTATCCAGTAAAATTAAGTAAGTTTAATGAACAAATATAACAGGAATCAGTGAAAATTATTAGGTACATACGGGTACACCGTAGCCAAGGGTTTTTATATTCATTGGTGGTCCCTTTCACATGGCATGGTGCACTTGGTTACACCTTATATGTGCTGCCGTGTTGGGAAATTAGTAAAACAATTATTAAGGTAAAGAGAATAAGGTCTTTATATGTGCTGCCGTGTTGGGAAATTAGTAAAACAATTATTAAGGTAAAGAGAATAAGGTCTAATTCAAGTAGTACAAGCCAAAAAAGGGTTTTATTAGTCCTTGGACCAAACTCTTTTATGGTCCACTGCTCGTCTAGCACACGTGTCATGTTGAAAGTGATATCCTTCATGCAAAATAACGCGAGCAAATTCACATAAAGAATCAATTTTCCATTAAATGGAACTTTCCATGGAAAGCTAATACTCATGTGAACCAAACAAGCACTAAGTTAACTTTTTCACTTTACTATCTTTACTAACTACTCTATGTTCTCTATCTTATTAACTCAGAGTCGTTGTACTTCATCTAAAAGTATGATATCAAAAAAGAAAACGCTACTACGCAGTACTTCATTTTATTGTTTCACTTACACTTGGCCTCGCAAATTGGAAACACATTAGACTGTCTTTTGCAATAATTAACTTTACCTTATATGAATACTTTAAAGTTGAACACAATAGATTATGTTTCCGCCTTAAGTCATCGCATACAGGCCACCAAGAAATTGATCCGTCCATAGATAGTAAACTTTCGTATTTTATATCTCTAGATTAGTTATGGTACAGTTTTGAAAGAAGACTCTCCTAACTTTTCTTTTATCTTTCTTTTTCAAAACAAAAGCAAGCATTTGATTTAAATACACGAGGCAAACAACAACAAAGTGGCTGTAGTTTAGTGGTAAGAATTCCACGTTGTGGCCGTGGAGACCTGGGCTCGAATCCCAGCAGCCACACTTTCTTTTTTCTTTTCCTTCAATTTTCCCCTCCCACTATCTTCATAACTTGCCTGCAGCCACGTATGCACCCCGCGCTTTTCCTCACTCTTTTTCCCGCCAAAACACCCAATATCTTCCTCACTTACTTCTTCTGGCCGCCATTTCTGCAACTCTCCACTTTCTCTCTCCTCAATCTCTCTCATCTTCACCTGCAAAAAATGCAATCCATGAACACCAACAATGTCGACTACGAACACGATCGAGGTATTCCAACTCCTCCTTATTCCATTTTCTCTCTCCTGTGATTTTTTCCTTCCTTCCTCTAATTTTTGTTTGTTTTTGGTATTACAGGTCTTGCTAAAGATTTTCTCGCCAACTTTGCTGACGTCCATGGCGAAGCGAAATATATGAACATTCTCGTAATTCTTTATCTCTTTCTCCATTTTTCTTCATTTTAGGGTTTACCTTTAGCTTCGGAAATGTGTGATTTTTAGGGTTTTGATTCATCTTAGTGTTTATCACGAGTTCAAAAACGTGTAATTGTTAGGGTTTCGATGTTAATTTTCCTCCTTTCGAAGAATAAATGGTTGATTTTTTTTCTGTGTGTGTTAATTTTTGTTCTAGCAAGATGTAGCGAATCGGAAGAGTCGAGCAATACAGATAGATCTGGAGGATTTGTTTAATGTAAGTATTTATTTCATCAAAAATTGAAATTATTTGCTTGAAATTTTGATAGTTAGAGGCCCTAATTTCATTCAATATATGTAGTATAAGGAATCAGACGATGAGTTTGTGAGGAAAGTAACTGAGAATACGAAGAGGTATATTGGAATCTTTGCGGATGCTGTTGATGAGCTTATGCCGGAGTCGACAGAGCCATTTGTTGATGATGATCATGACATTCTTATGACTCAGAGGTCCGAAGAAGGGACTGAAAATGCTGATGGATCAGATCTTTTGCAGAAAATGCCAGCTGAAATTAAGCGGTTTTAGTAAGGACTCTTTTCGTTTAATGAATCATCTTTTTGCTTAATATAGTGTTAGTTAAGCTGACTGCCTGTTTGTGCTAATTTAGGAGTGTAATGTGGATTGAAAATTTGTGTAAGAAGCTTTTATTATGAAACCTTTGACAAAAAATGAGGGAGTGTATGGACCTTTGTGTTTAGAGTGTTCATTACTTATGGTGGTTGATTTGGGAAATTATTTCTCATTACGAATTAAATGTTTATAAGGTTAAGATCACAAACTAAGGAGTTGTAGGGTATATGCACAGGACTTAGTTTTATTGTCAACAGTTCATTGTCATTTCAATTGATTGGTATGAAAGGATCTGTAACCATTTCATATTATAAATTGATTTGAAGCATTTGACTGTGTTTTCTTATTCTGTGTTGTATTTGTTGAAGAATCATGCCAAAATGCAAGATTTATTTTATGGGATGATTAATTTACCTTTTGAACAATAATGGAACTCAATGACTAGTTGCGTTATACAGGCTTTCAGAAGTTAGTTCCATATCTTAACAGAAAAAAACATGGTTAATCGACTTGGTAAACTTCATGCCTGAATTGGACTCTTATCTTGCCTAGAACTGGTAGTGGCTGGCTGTCTTTTCTTTTGTAAAGGAAGGTGCCTTAACTTGATGTTGAACTGCTGATTAGCTTTTGCTGTTTCCTAATGTTTTAATTTGGTATACAGTGAGGTTTACATACACGCATCTTCAAAGGAACGTCCATATACAATTCGAGAAGTCAAGGCTTCATACATAGGACAACTTGTGAGAATATCAGGGATCGTGACTCGCTGTTCTGATGTAAAGCCTTTGATGCAGGTGGCAGTTTATACTTGTGAGGATTGCGGTTTTGAAATCTATCAGGTAACTTAACTGATGATTTTTAGACTGATTCTTGTGGAAATTTGCATAAATATTCTGTGATGGTACTAGTTTCAATACTAGTCTGATTATATATGCTCCATAGTACTATTCCATCTTCAGAAAGTTGTTTACTTTGATATTTACATAATTTTGAAGACCTCAGCTTCTCATTTGTTATTTTTATTATCTTATTTAACTTCTGTCGTGAACAGGAAGTTACAGCCAGAATTTTCATGCCCTTATTTGAATGTCCATCAAAACGTTGCAAAACAAACAACTCAAAAGGAAACCTTATTCTTCAGCTGAGAGCATCAAAGTTCCTGAAGTTTCAAGAGGTAACCCGTTAACTTTGGTTGGCAGATAAATTAAAATTTCTGCCTTGTTGAAACTAATTGCATTAACTGCTTTTCCTGACTGTTTTGATGCCTTTTTGTTTTCATGACTCATCCGTTTACCTTTGATGCCTATTGACTTTCAGGCCAAGATTCAAGAGTTAGCTGAACACGTGCCGAAAGGGCACATCCCAAGATCTATGACAATCCATCTAAAGGGCGAATTGACTAGAAAGGTTGGGCCTTTTTCTTGTCTAAGATGGGAAATTTTCTATTGAACTTTAGACCGGAAGAAAAACTTAAATAGAGATTTTTATTTCATATCAGGAGTAGTAAGTTTAACTTAGTATGTTTCTCTCTTGAAGAATGTGTGACGAGGTTTTTCTTCTGAGTTTTGAGTGTTCATTTCCCTGTAGTTGTGTATTTACTTATCCTTGGTAAAATTTTCAGATCGCGCCTGGTGATGTTGTTGAATTGTCAGGAATATTCCTGCCAATCCCTTATACTGGATTTAGAGCTATGCGAGCTGGCTTAGTGGCAGATACATACTTGGAAGCTATGTCTGTCACTCACTTCAAACGAAAATATGAAGAGTGAGACACTTTCTATACCCCGTGTGAACTTAGTGATATGACCTGTTTATATATTCATTTCAATCCTTCCCCTCACCATTTCTCTGAATTCCAGTCTAAAGTCTTTTATGATACTTGTCCTCTTAGACTCTTAACAAGTAACAGACTAACAGTTATCTTTTCTTCCTTTTTTTTGTTGCACAAGGTTTTGAAGAGAATAATAAAAAGGTATACAAGAAATTCCATGTAAAAGGTTTTAATTTCTTTTCAACAGGTATGAGCTGAGAAGTGAGGAGGAAGAACACATTGCTCGCTTAGCTGAGGACGGGGAAATCTATAACAAGTTGTCACGATCATTAGCCCCTGAAATTTTTGGGCATGAAGATGTTAAGAAAGCCCTACTTCTGCTCCTTTGTGGTGCCCCTCACAGAAAATTAAAAGACGGAATGCAAGTAAGAATTCATAGAAACATCTTAGTATCCTACTTTAAGTACATCTTAGTATCTTACTCTAAGTATATTTGACCTCCTCTGCCCCCTACCCTCTCCACAGAGGTAGCTTCATCGAAGCAATTGGTTAATTGCATATAAAGTTAAAAGTTCCTCATGTGTTAGACTACTTGCATGAGTTGCATTTTGACCTTCAAAGATAATTCGCGGAGTGGTTCATAGGGTGGTTTTATTGAATTGCTATAACAATGGAAAATGAATAATGTTTGTTATGTCCTGTATTCCCTTCATCAAGTGGTGTCTGCTTTTTTTTTTGGTTAAATTAGACCATCAAAATATACACAAGGCTAGTTTATGCTGATATCATTAGAAGTGGTGTCTGCTTGAGTTACCCTCTTATCATGTTTGTTTGGTTCCTTGGCTTTCTTTTCAAGCTACGCAGTTGCCTAGTTAAATAATTGGGTAGTAAGGACAGATTTTATGGTTGGGGTGGGCGAAGGAAAGCACAAGGTTCTTGATAACTCAGACCACATTGAATATGTTTAGTTTTGTCTTCACACATGTTAAATTCTACAAGTACTACTCTCATGTTTTGCATTTCCTGTTATAGTACCTTAAACTTGTAATGATATGACTATTTGGGATTGCAGATAAGGGGAGATGTACATATATGCTTGATGGGTGATCCTGGTGTTGCTAAAAGTCAGCTTTTGAAGCACATAATAAATGTAGCTCCAAGGGGTGTCTATACAACTGGGAGAGGAAGCAGTGGAGTTGGTTTAACTGCTGCTGTACAGAGAGACCCAGTTACCAATGAGATGGTCCTTGAAGGCGGGGCACTGGTAATATTACCTTCACAAGAACCAAAATACTATTTCTTTTAATAAAACAAACAAGTCATGGATTTATTTTTAAAATGCAACTTAATATAATGACATGTTCAGCATTTTTCTGTGATGAACTGAATATTTTGAGCAGAAAATTAATGGCAGAGATATTAATTTGCTTGAAAAGATGAGGAACATACCTCCCATAACCTAATGTGCTACTATTTATAACCATTCTACTACACCTACCTAATTTGTCTTCTACCTAATATTACTCACTACCTATTATGACCACTACTATTTAGTTCATTACATTTTCTCTGATGAGGATGAAGAGTGTTCCAATCACATTTTGAGCTGTTTGATTGAGTTGAAAAACTTAATTTAAGATGTCATTTTTGTTAGGTTATTTTTGAACCATGTCGATTATTGGTTTCAACCAGGTGCTCGCGGATATGGGTATATGTGCTATTGATGAGTTTGACAAGATGGAAGAATCTGATCGAACAGCAATACACGAAGTAATGGAACAGCAGACAGTAAGCATCGCCAAGGCTGGGATCACAACTTCACTAAATGCAAGGACAGCAGTTCTAGCTGCTGCTAATCCTGCTTGGTAAAAATACAAAATTAATTTATTCAACCTCATTATCATTTTCTTGTGGCTAAAAAGGGATTTACCAAGTACTACTGTCAATGTACCTCAGCTGAAACTATTGATCTTGAATGTTTCAGGGGACGATATGATCTTCGAAGAACACCAGCTGAAAATATCAATCTTCCTCCAGCTCTTTTATCAAGATTTGATCTTTTATGGTTAATCTTAGACAAAGCAGACATGGATACTGATCTTGAATTGGCAAGGCATGTGGTTTATGTTCACCAAAATAAGGAATCTCCTGCTCTTGGATTCACTCCTCTTGAACCATCAGTTCTTAGGTAGGACCTACTTCTATTATCTTTCTTGCAGGGCCATTATAAAATCTATACTAATATTTTAAAACACAACGTTTTGTTTGCCACGTGTCAACTCCTCAATTTTCTATGTTTTTTCCCTTTTTTTCTTATTGAGTAGCCCTTGAAATCCTAATTTACTTGTGTTTTTTTATGACTATATTTTTCATTAATGTTATTTACATTCAAAACATTCACTCTGTATTTCATGAACGGTCGAATATTTGATTAGTTCATCGTCACCTTCAACTTCTATATCAACATATAATCGTGCATAGCACAAGCTAAAAACTAGTTATGTCTATGGTGCAATGGATGAGATCAGACAGCCGCATTTTCTAAATTTTTTACTGTTTAATCTTGATTCTCAGAGCATACATTGCATCTGCAAGAAAAGTGTCTCCTAGTGTACCTAGGGAGCTTGAGGAGTATATTGCTAGTGCGTATTCCAGCATACGACAGGAAGAAGCCCGGTCTGATACTCCCAATTCCTATACAACTATCAGAACTTTACTCAGCATACTACGCTTATCAGCTGTAAGTCAATGAACTTGTTATTTTTTCTTTGGTAAAATTGTCAAAAGGTATACCTTGTTTCCTTGTTGGTTTGATTTTGTCAAAAAGTACCTTGAATTAAAAGTTTGTATTCAAAATGGGACCTTTGGCCAATATTCCGGCCAAAGAGTCAACATTTAGTTCATTGACTTCACTTGCCCTCCAAAAAAATTGTGCGTCCAACACACTACTAAGACAATCAACGCGCCCCTAATTAGGTGTTATAAGAATAGGCATTAACACACCAAAAATCTTAGATCCAAAGGTGGCATTTAAGTGTTTCGGTATGTGGAAAAAACTTTGAATTTGGTTCTTATATAGTTGTGCATGTGTACACACGCCATTTTCCCACTTGATTTTTTCCAACAGTTGGAGTCAATGGACGGAATGTTCACTGCTTGGCCGGATTGTTGGCCAAAGGTCCCATTTTTAATACAAATTTTAATTCAAGGTACTTTTTGACAAAATTAAAACAATAAGGTACTGTTAGTTCACAAACTCACCTAAAAACAAACTTTATAACAATTTAGCCTTTTTCTTTATCATATATGGAATTGTCTTGTAAGTCAATAAAAAAACTTAGGTTTAGCAACTAGTACATTTCATATTTCTTGGCGGATTTGACCAGTAAGGGTAGTTGGTTAAAAAGAAGCTGGACATAGAAAAATGTAATTCTCCTTATTTGGATTGCTAATGATGTGTGTATAGACCTGTCAAACGGGTCGGTTGGGTCGGGTTGAAAAAAATTATTTTCGGATTCGGGTTAAATCGGTCACTTTCGGATTCGGGTCAACCCAACGGGTTGAGAAACTTTAAAACGCGTATTATATTTTCATTAATTTGGGTAATAAATATACCAAATACGGGCGCTAAAGTGTAATTCTCCTTATTTGGATTGCTAATGATATGTGTAGGCACTTGCAAGACTCCGATTTTCAAGTATTGTGGAACAAAGTGATGTTGATGAGGCACTTAGATTGATGCAAATGTCAAAATTCTCCTTGTACTCTGATGATCGCCAGAAATCTGGTCTTGATGCAATATCTGACATTTATTCAATCTTAAGAGATGAAGCTGCAAGGACTAACAGAATGGATATCAGCTATGCACATGCTCTTAACTGGATTTCTCGAAAGGTACATTCTCATTTTTTAACAACCACATTGACCAATTTCATCTGGATTATTTTTGGATTTTTTGTGTAAAAAATTCGTTTTACCACCTTGTAATAGCAATGTTAATGGAATCGTTATTGAATCCACTTCAACGGCTAGTATAGCATTTTCCACAATGTTTTTAAGCATGTTGTATAAAATAAGTTTGTAATTTGATTAATTCGGAGTGCTAAAATGGGTTGTGAGAATTTAAGAATAGTAGAGAAGAAGGTGAAAAATTGTATGAGAAAGAGGAGTAAAGAAGAGAATCACATAAATTGGGTAAAGAATGAGGGGAAGCTAAATTTGTAGGCTCCACGAACGGTGTTTTTAACTTTGCTATTAAAAGGTAGTAATTATTTTTTTAAGGTGGTAAAATAAAATTTTGAGATTGTTAGGTGGTAAAACACAAATTCCGAATTTTTTAGGTGGTGAATAGAATGCTTCTCCTATTATCATGCAATTGCACTTTTGTTACTTTTTAAAACTTTTACTTGTACATGACAAAATCTTTTGGCATATTTTCTTACACAGGGATATAGTGAAGCTCAATTAAAAGAATGTTTAGAAGAGTATGCGACCTTAAATGTGTGGCAAATCCATCCCAATACTTTCGATATCCGATTCATTGATACCTGAATATTATATAACCAAATGTATTATCATTAGATGGTGGATTCATGCGTAGACTATTATAAAGCTTTTGGTGCTCATGCTGGGCTGTAATTTTAGTAGTAGCCGTGATTCTAGTTTTGTAATATTGAGGTAGAATTTGTTGTTTACAGAGTTGACTGTTCATACTCTTGAGATCTGGTGAGCATCGAAATATACAGATGTTTCTAACTGTTCTAGCTACAGAAGTGTGCTTTTTTAGGTTTAACTGATTCTATAAAACTGAAAGAGGAAAGACAAACAATACTAGCATATGTGGGCATTTACATTGCACATAGTTCTAGCAAATTTTCTGTAAGAGGGAATCAATGAATATGATTCAATCACAAAACATAATACCCCTCCGTCTAATTTAATTGTCACATTAAGTTTTTCTTTGAGTTTTATGGGATAGTTAGGGTGATTTATCTATTATTCCCTCCGTCCCATTTTAAGTGCCACAATACACTTTAGCACGGATTTTTAGGAATAAAAAGAAAAAAAAGTTTTTAATATATTTTTATTGTTGATGGGAAGTGGTCCTTAAGACATTTTAATTAATTAATTGTAATAAATTTAATGTATGGGGCCCACCTATATAACATGTATGTGTTGCACTTAAATTGGGATAATTACAAAAGAGAAATGTGGCACTTAAAATGGGACGGAGGGAGTATGTTTTAATAGAAAAGTAGTTGTGCTAAGAGATAGCGGGTAGATGTTTTAATTGAATAAGAAAATGAGTGACATCTTATCTTTTAATGGTGGAAAAAGAGAGACTTATGAAGTATTACTGGGTTCATTCAATAAAAAGAAGTATGACAATCAAATTGAGAGGACAAAAAAGGAAATTATGACGGTTAAACTAGGTCGGAGAGAATATCAAAACTCAACTGTATTATGATATTTAACTCTTTTTTTATTAATTCATTTATCTTTGTACAAAACTACAAAAAGGCTGCTTTACACTAGGGAAAAAAACCCTGTGAAACTACAAATGCTCTAATTCGACCCTCTAAAAGACTAAAATGGCTCTAATGATACAATACATTGTCACAGGACTTCAAAACATATTACAAGTTCAAAAGTAAATAGATAGTTTTCTCTCAATTTCATCCTGCAAAATATTACACTGGTCTAACAGTTGGCTCAGCCTATCAGCTCCTTTTTCATCTTCAAAAACCATGGGCGCGTCGTTTTTCCTCATACGGATATCCGAATAATCTAAACCGTGAATTTCCGAGCACTGGTTTCTCTCTTCAGTATATTCACCAGAAACTATTGCAGCCACATTTTGAAAACCCTCCTTTGGTGGAGAAGACCTTATTCTTTTAGAAACAATTGGACTGCAACTAACCTCAACCATCTCATCAAACAAAGGATGATCTATGTAACGAGGTTTAGGAGTTTCAAGTTCCAACTTATCAAGAAACCGAGGACTAAAACTTGAAACAGATTGCTCAAGAACATAAGCTTTACATGAAAAGCTAGCTGAACTATTTATATGCCAGTTGAACACTCTTCGAAATATGAGCACCCAATTCGGAACCACCTTGTATTCCGCGTCATGAAGTTCAAGCCGAGTGTACTTTTGCGCCATCACACGAGCTTCTTTCGTTGCCATCATCAAATTCAACATACTACTTGACTGGGTTAAGTATCTGATCAAACAGTCTTGTAGAAGCTGATTTTGATCTTCAATATCCTTTTCAGTACTGTAGAATCTGTTTAACCAAGATATGTCATCAGAAAATGATGGAAGCATGCAATTTCTTAATGCAGATATCAAGGGTTGTACTTCTTCAGGGGAACTCCATCCAAATGTTGGCAAGAACTGCTTTACAGCTCTAGATTCAGCAGTAGTAAGATCGAATAATGATAATTCAGGACAAGGCCACCCATTTGAATTTGTGTTAGCAGCAGTAATAATATTTTCTATTGATTGATCCAAAGCTTGATTAAAGGCTGAGATACAGTGGTACGGACCTACTTTATCATCACCCATGAGGTCGAGCACATTAAAGCACGAATTCAAATGAAGGGAAAATAACTCGCGTATACTCATGCAACAAAGAACAGGTTGCGAGCGTGATTCAGAAGCTAACCATAGAAGCCCTTCCTTTAACTTCTGATCACTAAAATATCCAGGAAACTGCCCATGAACCTCCTCATTTAGGGAAAACACCATATAACTGCTGATTCGTGACTTATCAAGATCTTTAAGCCCTAGTTTATCAACTATACTGCAGGAATCTGTGAAGTTATCTTCGCCATAACTACTTGTAATCAAAAGAGGAATGCAAGCTTCTGCTGGTAACGATATCACGAGATTATTAAGTTGGGCCTTTTGAATGTCCCATGGGAGAGTCTCTGAGATGGGAAACAGTATAGCATTAACTCCAACTAGATTCTTCTCAAAAGTACCAGAATGTGTATTCTTGATGACTGAAAAGAAGCACCTAAAATCACCAGACTGATCAGAAGAAGCCCACTTCCTCCAAACTGACAACGCTGGAGCTGAAATGACAAAATTCTCCTCAGATACGTCTTTTCTAGCAGGAATCAGCTTGTAACGTAACCATTCATCTAGAGATAAATGTGATAGAGGACTCATTGCTTCTATGTCACTTTTTCCATGTTGCAACCAAGAGAAGGTGATGACCTTCCAACATATAATATTTGAACTTTCATTTTTCACAGCCAGCTTACTCGCCACAAGGTCAGAGACATTCCATCTCGCCAAAGACAGTTGGCGCTTTTCGTATATTTCGTTCATTGCTTGATCAATGTTTAACTTCCGGCAAGGTGTAGTTTTCTACAGAAAAGGAAGATTATAAAACACAGCAGCAAAGATAAACAAGGAAAGAAGACGAAAAGGTGAAACTAACATCATGGTTTTGCCGAATTGGTGGTCCCAGAGAGAGTGAACTTAAAGCAGCATTTGCAGCTAATCTGTTCTGTTCACGGATATTTTTCTTCCTAATAGTGTGCCTCCTCCATAGCCTGCACAAAGAAACAGAATGTAAAAAGATGCCACAAATATGCACAATTTAGACTATCAGTGTACAAAAACAAAACCTTAGCAACAGCCTCAGCTTAGCCTCAGCAACTTCTTCGTCGTAATTATCAACAAGAATATCGTCAACTTTCTGCTGCACATCATACAATTCTTCTCTTGGCATTTCTTTCATGGGCACGTCATCTTGTAATAAGCTCACGACACTAGATTCAGCTTCAGAAGCAGGTTCTAACACTTTCCCCACATTTGCAGACACAACTTCTGGGTGTATTGATTCGACTTCAGAGTGCACAACAATCTCTGGAGAACTTTTAACAGGTTCTTCAAAGTTATCCTGCCTTTTCCATACAAAATTGGATGACTTGGCAGCAGGAAGAAAATGCCGTATAGGGGAAGTCTGTGGAGAACCCTTAAAAATCGATTGGTCAACATCAGCAATAAGTGAACCATATCTCGGGCTTACGGGAGAAGGTTGGTTCAGCATGTTATAAGTTCGAAAGCTTGAAAAAGCGTCAATGTTATCTCTCGGAGAACCTACGGATACCATGCCATTGGCACCTGTGAAAGGTTGATCATCTCGTGATTTTCCAAGATCTACTTGATTTCGCATGCTTCTTGATGTTTCAAGATCTGGCTGGTCTTGCATGTTACGTATAGGTGATGAGACAGCTTCAACGTCCATCTGTCCATCATCAGAAACAAGTGGGCTTATTGTTTTTATAGGTTGAACCACTACATGCTTATCCTTTAAATTCTTATTTGACCGAAGCTCCTTCCTAGGCTCAGATGGCAATAATATCACTTGACGTGAAGATAATACATCCTCCTTAATGGTATCGGATTTCTTTCTGTGAACGAGTGTCGAACACCGAGTGGGATAATCCTTCTCAACATTCAGAAATGGACCTTCCTTGACCATATATGGCTCTTCAAATTCCTTTATTAAGAATCCATGATACTCCAGAAGGCTCTCAATGCCCTCACCCTGAAAAATGCACAAATTAAAATTAAACAAAATTCACTCCTTCCACGGTAGCAGTGAAGGGATGAGGAAAGTACCTCAATTATGCCAATCCACTTGGCAACATGTGCCACAGGGATACCTTGATTATTCTGCAGACCAGAGTGTAAAGACGCAAGCGCCTGTGTCCTCAACTGTTCGAAAAGACACTGAAGCTCAGATCATTGTACAAATATATATTTTCTCCATAGTCTAATTCAAAAAGAAAACTTATTTGCACTCATCCAATCAAAACACAAATATGGACATATACAATGAGAGATGACGTTCTCATGGTTTTAACATAATACCTTCTTTTTCATAAAGCTCTTACGCTTTCCATTTTATTCCGCTTCATAAAATTCTTTTTCACTTCATTTTGTTTTTGTCAATGGCTTCTTTTGTACCATTATACCCTCATTTAGCCCACTACAGCTTACCCATTTACAATATTTTATCATGGGAGCCCACTACTACTAACCAACTTGAATTATTGGGTGATTAATTGTCACTCCTTTCCCCCTTGTTGCACCGCCTTGAACTCTCTGTTGTAGGCTTGTAGCGCCTTAATCCCCGTACACATAATTAGCATAAAGCTATTTATGAAACATAGTACTAGTCACTGCTGCATCTCATACAATGAGGCTGTAGTCAAAGGTTTGTACACATCTTGCGATTTTGCGAGTACTTTGCCATTCCTTTTCTCTGACAGACACATGGATATGGATGAAGGAAGCCTAAATCATAAGTTAACTTGCTCTTTTGGATCCTCATTAGATCAAACTAGTGCCACCTCAATCTCTTGCAAAAACAATAGATTGCAGCTTCCCGAATAAGGCCTAATTTCCTCAGGGATCTGCATTGGACAAAATTTAAAGGCTAGCAGCTCACTTCGAGCTGCCTGGTTGACTGTCAACTGAATTGAAGCTCAAAATGTCTATGATAGGTTTTCCTTTACTCGTAGCTTGACTGAGTTAAACAAAAGAGGTGTCATCCTGCTCGGTGGCGTATGGGTGACTCGCTCATATACTACAGGCCCTCTGCGTCTATGTCACAAGCTAACCAACCATAAATACTAATTTGAAAAGCGAGCATGCATTAATGTTGAGATACAAAAAAGACCATGACAAGTAGGAATGTTTGAAAGAATTTTTGGCAACGGTTGAATGACTACATCTGATACATGCAGCATTGAAATCATACCTTTGAGAAGTGAGCATGCATCAGACATGCTTGAAGATAACTTGCTTTCCTTGCATGCCGGAAGAAAGCTACGAAATTGCTAGTTCTACAAGATCTGAAATACACAGATCATGCTAGTCATTATACTACTCTTAGAAAAACCCGCAACAAAGCTTTCACCAGAAAACAACCTTGCAACATCGCGGGCAAATAGAACATCTAGTGTTTGCCTTATCTCAGCTGTCATCTTAGCAAGATCAAGCGAGAGCTCTGAAGGTTCTACCTACAGTTAATCCAGTTAAAGAAATAATATCGCGAATGCAATATTTTAAGTATTTTAAAGAAATAATATCGTTAAAGAAATAAACGAATTGCGTTCAGGCATGACTTACTTTGTAACCAGGATGTTTGTCCAATTTAAGAAGAGCATAATAGCCACGAAATTCCTTTTCTGTAGGGATAAAAATTCCTCTCTTCTTGTGATCATCATACATCTGAAACAATTCAACAGATGTTTTGTTCATCTGTTCGATATTGAGGTGAGCGTCAAATCCCTCTGAAAAGCCTTCTCCTCTTGAGAATTCACACAATTCATGCATAGCTATTATGTGAAGCCGTATCTGAAAAATTACACATCAAAGTTAGATAAAAGAATGATTCTTTACGTTTCAACACATTAATTTTTACAAACCAATGAAAGAAGGGCCGAAAAAGTCAGTGTACTAAAGTCAGAAGATCACATCAACACAAAAGAAAAGAATAAGAAACACATCAGAAAAACAAAATATACCAATATGTGTATCAAAGTCATAGACAAGAAAATGCATCCACAGCATCCAAGATGCAGAAATTATTCTCATTTTACAAATAGCAGGCCCTCAGGAATTGATTAATAGTGGAATGGAAATATGTGAAGTCTACACAACTTACAATAACGGCAATAATAACATCTAAAAAGGACATGAAAGTATCACTTGAAAGTGAGTCACTACCTAAAGTTGTCCTTCAATTTTGACCTCTGCTAATATCATAACGAGTGAGTAGCTCTCATTCTATGTTTACAAAAGCCCTAGCATTTCCAGGTAATTTTCTTTTAACCCAATGGATCAGACTCCAGTTCACAAAGCACAATAGACACACATACATCAATGGCATACAATAATCTCCCCAACATTATTGGAGTTAACTGTGGTGCTAAGAAGGGAATTAGAACAAACCATTTGCTCCAGCATAGTTATAGCCCTGTCATTAAAGATGTGTTGCATTCTCAGGTCCATTCGTATTGCCCTCATCCTATCCCACATGAAATTATACAAGCGAAGGAATCCATCGTCATACGGCTGATCTAGCAACCCTAGAAGATAATCCATTGTCTTCTCTAAGATTGGCAGGGGCCGAATTAACTCTGCTTCCCTTTCAGCAGTCCTGTTATACTGTAAAAAAAAGAATAAACAGAGACCCACGACAGAAGTTAGCATCACTAAATCATTGAGCACCCTATCTTATAGAAACAAAAATGTTTAGTGCAACTTGCTTGTGGCCGCATTACCTTCTTAACAGCAAGTGTCTCTGTAGTTTGATTTCTATCCCCGTCCAACCTCTCATAGCGGTCGAGATCCCCTTTCCTTTCTCGTTCTCCCCTCTCTGGTTCTGTATATTACACAAGATAAAATTCTTAATTTGGAAACCTTTAGAAGTTACATTTTAATAGTAGAAAAGGTTCGTTGAATAAGAAAGAATGAATGAGAAAATTATAACTTAATAAAAGCTGAATATCCAAAGCACACATGTCTCCTATTCTACTCCTTCAAACAACTTTTGCACAATCAGTCATAAAATTCAGGCTGGGAATAAGATTATAATTAAGGAGAATCCTGGGCAGAGAAGATGCCCTTTCCCATTTCTTTCCCTCATCTTACCTCTCCACATTGCACGATTCCCTTTTATCTTTTCTTTTTCTTTTGGTAGTGACGGTCCAGTATTTCCCTTTCAGGAGAACCTTTTAAGATTGGAAATAAGGTGAAATGGAAAGCCAAAAGTAGGTGAAATGGAATTGAAAATATCTTTACTGCATGTTTGGAGTCTTTTGGATAGGTTCAATACTATTAACAATCTGTTTATATGGAGAGCCAACAAGTAGTTATTTCCTAATCTGTTTATCCTGTATCTCAGTAGTGAGAAGTTTAGGGCCAGGAATCCTAGGGAATAGGAAATGAACCCTTTTAGAATTGAAGAAGCCGAAATGTAACGAGCCATAAGAAAGATGAGCAGAGCACTCTTTCCGCCTTACCCAAATGACCAGCACAACCAGACCTACAACCTGCTAGTCTAGATGTCCCTGCTCTTTCGATTCAATTGTTCATATCCCCTGCTCACAATCACTCAAAACAGTCACATCAACAACGAAAGACAACAACCAGTCCGGAGGGATGATGTTGATGCTGGACCAAGAAGCATCAAACATTTCCGATGAAATCCATGGAGCGAATCAAATTGATCATCGAAACTAGGTCAATTCTTAGATAGCAAGCACTAGCTCCCGGTGCGACTTCATAAAAAGCAATGTAGAACATGTTAGCTGTTATGGGAATTAGTTGGGTATTAACGGAAGGAGCATTTGCAGGATATATGCATTATTGGGAGGCATAAGGAAAGGATAATATTCTGGTAGGTGGCGTGCTTGGTTGTCCCTTGGGTGTTGTGGATAGGGGAATCACCGGATTATCCAGGGCAGATCTTCTGTTAGGTGACTTTATGAATAGAGTGGAATTTTTTGCTTTCTTATGGTATTAATCTATTACTCTGTGGAAGTGTGTCCTGTTTCAGGTTTTAAGACTCCACACTGGGATGCATTATTTTTCAGTAAATATTCGTTTTAAATGACTTCTGGTCCTCTGATTCATGTATGAATCCTAACACATCCATTAATTTAATCTTCATCTAAATATATACACTAGAGAATACTATCGGTGGCTATTAGACCAGCATTGTTATATGGGTTGTAGTGTTGGGCATTCAGGAAAGATCATATTAGAAATATGTAAGTAACAAAGATGCATACGTTGAGATGGTCGTGAGGGAACACCTTAAAGGATAGAATTAGAAATGAAGATATGAGGAGGAAAGTTGGAGTTGCGGATATTGAGGACAAAATAAGGGAGAAAAGATTGTATCGGCTTGTCATGTGAGACAGGTATCAGAAGATGAGCCCGTAAGGGAAGTAGAGGGTTGGGATCATAGGGAGCTTCGATTCTTAGAAGAAGCCAAGGGAGACCAAAGATGACTTGAATGGAAGAGTTATGAATGATACGATGAAGTTGGGTTTACAAAACTACAAGAGCATGGAACACCTGATTGAAAGGGAACGAAGGGAGAGGATCATGGTTGATGATCACATATTCACATGATGAAAACTTGGTTCATGCAGCCGACCCGTCATTAGGATTAAGGGTTCGATAACGTTGTTGTTGGTTGTGAACAGATTAATTCATTTGAACTTCTTATACTCCCTCCTTTCTTTGATTCTACTCTCTAGAAAATTTGAGAAAAGTGAATGGGTGCAAGAAAATGGTGGATAAGAGAGATAGTATAGAAAGGTATATAGGTGTGATAAAAAGGTGGATAAATTAAGACAAATAGTGTAAAAACGTAAGTGGGTGTAATAAAAATGTAGATAAAGTAAAAGAGAGAGTAAAAAGGTAATAAAGTAAGACAGATAGTGTAAAAATGTAAGTGGGTGTAATAAAAATGTAGATACAGTAAAAGAGAGAGTAAAATATGTAAATATTATGGGGAAAAGGGTAAGATGGTAAAAGGAGTTTGCCAAATATAAAATAAAGTAGAAGTGAGTAGAACTTCATGGAACGCCCTAAAACAAAAAGTGAATAGAACATTAAGGAACGGAGGGAGTATATTGCTTTAAAACTGTCCTCTATATCTGCGTCACCCACCCATCACAAGGGGAGAAAATAACCAGTACAACTTAAACTAAAGGGAGATATCCAATTTCTCAGGTAAACCTATCAATTAACCAAACAATAAAGAGCCTGGATAAATTGAATCAAAATCATCAAGAGCATGAGCACGCAAAAATATGCTTATTTGACACCTTGCTAGTTGCTACTGTACCATAAATCATAAATCAAAATCCAGATGCAGAAAGGGCTCTGTCTTCCCTCTTCTGCAGCAGAATGTTCCCAAGAAAAGATATGTTTGCATATCAACATCAGGTTAGTAGCTCTGCCTCAGGCTCCTGTAACTTTCCTATACAATAGGTTTACCAATTTTGAAACAAATAAAACCGTATACTAATGCCACATGCCCACAACAAGCATAACCAATGTTGACTATCCAATTAAAATTAGTAACAAGTCTGTTTGTAATAAATGTCTCAAATTGAGGTGCCTTGCCCCTCAACTTAATACTACCAACATTTTTTATTAGTTACATTTGCTTTTTGGTGGTCGAACTTTATAAACTTTGACCATATTTTCTTAATCTATGTAGAAAAGTATTATCGTGTGAGATAATGTTGGATTTGTCTCAACGTAAATTTTAAAAATATCACATTCTCTCAACCTATATTATTTGGCAACTAAAGAACTTCATGGTCAAAGTTGTGAATTGGAGACCATCAAAAGGCAAACATTGCAACTGATAAAAAAAATGGAAAAAGTATACTCTATAGATATATAGATTATATATCTATTCTATTTCCAACAAAAAAAAAGGTATCCGATAAAATATTATTACACCCGTTACTTTTCACATCATGGATGTGCCTAAGTTTTACGTTGTTGTCACATGCAGCCCACCCCATCGTTTTGTGAATAAAGCTTTGATGTTGATGTACTTTTCACACACCCTCCTATCATACTAATGTTCTACTTCCCTATTTAACTAAACTTGGTTTCCCCAACAGATAGACAACAGCTAGACAGCTTTACCTCCACATACCCTACCTTTGGTAAGATCAGGTCAAACTGCACGTCTGCGCAGCACTATTGGAAATTGTCTCATATCAGGATCCTTGAGAATGGTACTTGGAACCTTCACACGGCACATGATACCAAAATCCTTGAGTGATCCAGATCCAGAACAAACCAGAACCACGACTCGAGTTTTTTAGAGATGAGCAATGATTGTCCTGGTAACCTGCCAATTCCCTCACCCTCATTCACTCGTCTACCCCCCAAAAAGGTTACTTGTGGACCCTACAGACAAGACCAAAAACCTGAGCGTAGAACAAAAGCAGACTCGTGGTTCCAGGCAAGTGCCGATTCGCTAACCCTTATCCACCACCGAGGTAGAAATAATCAAGTAGTTTTTTACTTTAAATTAACATGCACAGTTCGCGGTTTGGGCCAGTGAAATTACATCAGCATCTATATACAAAAGCAGGATGTAAAGGGGGGAGGGGGGGATATGATTGTCAAACAAACTTAAGCCAAGTTCAGAAATATGTCATTCTGACTACAACTGAGAAGTCAATCTACCCCGTATAAGTTTAGAGATATACCTGGACACATATCAGTACACAACCCCACGATAGCACTGCTTGACAGCAAATCTTCATTTTCAACATCCTGATTTTCCATTGATCCTGGAGGGATGTCTCCAAAAGACTTTTGTTTTTCCACAGCAGAACGATTGGTATTTATTGAAGATATTCCTCTCTTAGTGACATTTTGACCTTGTGGAATTGAGTCACCTCGTTCACTTTCAACTAGATCAAGCTCAGTCTTAAAGCGAGCCAATCTCTTTGCCTTGGCCTGTTCTTCTCTGAATCAACATAGTGAAGATTAAGCCCTTCAAGAAAAATGGATATTCAAAGAAATATAGAAGTGAGTACAACTGAAGAGGAAAAAAGGGAAATAATGTGTGTACCTATCTGTGCCATCTTCAGTGGAAGAACTCATTTGAATGACTTGGCCAACAGAAGAAGTGGGTGACCTAGATCGTTTTGAAACAGAGTGGCTCTCGGGCCTGGTTATATAAGTATCTCCATTCATTCCATCAGCAGATGGAGATGGTCTCTGACTATTTTGTAAATCAGGCAGACGACCACCAGTTGTCCCAATCCTTGACTTAGGAGGAGATAAAGAGGGCCTGAGCAAGATATATAGGAGTCAGATCATCACCGACATTTTTCACAGTTTAGCATAAACAAAAATTCCCTTCAAGATATACATGTTAATAACTCAATAGCAGTTTCTAAAGATTCCATTTCAGAGACAGTAGTGACTTTTTTCCGAGTTACATCTTTTGAGACTTGGAGTTGAAGAAACTTAAGAAACCCCGATCTAGGAGGATAAGATAACCTCAATGGAAATGACAATTGAAGAGAACTTATTTTATAAATCTGATGAACAAAAATAATCATTCCAATTCTTACTTTTTTGGGAAGGGATAAGGCAAAATTATCAATTTAATCAGATACGCTCTCCGTTCTTCAAAGAACTTCCTACTTTCCGTTTAAATGTGTTCCTCAAAGATATTCCTATTTTTATCTATTCCAGTTTCGGCAAAGAAAAATCTCTTTTACCCTCAGTTATCGCACCACATGCGTTCACTGATACTACTCCCTCCGTTCATTATTAATTATTCCACTTTGACTTTTGCGTTCACATGTCTTACTTTGACCGCAATAATTACTAACATTAACATACATGTTATTAATTAAAAAAAAATATTACAGTATTATTCAATTTGTCTCAATGTGTATTTTTAAACTATCAATTTCTTACGTTTTTATTTATTTATGGATAAATAAACATATTAGTGATCAAAGTTGTGTATCAGAAAATGTGAAAGTCAAAGTTGAACAACTAATAATTAGCATACAAAGTATTTAATCAAAAGATGGTACTACGTATATAAGAGGTCACCAATATATATTCTTTGACTTGGGGGGCTTTATTAAAATTTCATCCTCACTAGCAGTAGTTAAAGAGCATTTATATGAGAGACCGCACAGTTTTCATGGTATTAATCCAATTACTCATAACTCTCGACAAACTAAAAGGTTCGGCTAAATCAGGAACTCTTTTGTTAGAAACTCAACCTCCTGAGATTGACTATATAGATATAATACACATACAAAGCTTTCAAGGCAGTTTCAAACAAACAATGTAATTCTGAATTCTGATTAAAGGCCTGCAGTATTGTGTTTCAAGAGTTTGCACAACTAATTTATATAAAAATCTGATCACGTTAATCCGTGAAGTAGCGAACTTGACAGAAGTTCAGTTTATACAGAAGGTTCATGTGCAAGATAAGCTTATCGTTTGTGATATAAAGACACATGAATCCAGGATCACCTTCAAAATCTACAAAATTAAGTACTTTGTGGAAAATATGATATATCCAGGACCGACTTGATATGATAAGAGTCCAAAACGTGCAGTGACAAAAAAAATCCAGTGCAGCAGAAATTTTCAACTCCTTATGTGGTGTGTGTGTGGGGGGGGGGGGGGGGGGGGGGGCGGGCAGGAAGTATACAGACAATTTAGTGACCAAAATGTGGACAAAGATGACAATAAAAATAATTTACTCCCTCACCTTCTAGACAAATCTCGGTTAACATAGGAACTCTTCTGAAAAACATTCTCAGGGGACAATCCTTTTGAATTCCAAGTATCAACGTTTTTCATAGAGGAAATGCTTCTTTCGATCTGTGAATTAGTGGTGTGGCCACCAGGTCTTCCAGGGACACCCAAAGTTTGAGAAAATGTAGCAGGTCTATCAGAAAGAAAAGAACCATCAAAATTAATCACAAATTTAGTAATAAAAACCAAAAAGTTTATATTCAACTGGCAAGGCCCTGAAAAAACAGGCCAAAAAACAGACAGATGGTGAACCAATCCCCACTTTTAGGTGGTGCAAATGTACTAACATAAAGTTCCCTAAAAATTGATAGGATTTGCTTTACATAATTATTTTCACAGCATAAGCAATATACATAATGATAACATCAACATTCAGACTGGTATTTCCCAATGAAATTTACTACAAAAATGGAAGTTTTCATATAAAGAAGAATGACGTGCAGCCAGAAGACAACCTTCATAACTGATACTCCCTATATCGTTATAGTCTACCTTAGATTGGGAGGCGTATCAGGAATTGAGTTTAAAACTTATAAAAGCACAACTATCTTCACTAAAATTATTACATCTCCACCATACTATACAATACAATCTTTCTTTTGTATTTTCCTTACTAATCCTATTTTTTTTGAACAGCCTGACATAAAAATTGGGGACCATATTTTAGGGACGGAGGGAGTACCATACCATAATGCTTCCTATTGCAACTTTTTCTTACTATAATAAAAAAACAAGTCAGACTTTGCATTTGTCCCCTAAAATCATTCAAGTCCAGATTCATCTTGTCCAGCAAAAGTCTGGGCAGAATTATTATCTTTCTTCACTCCAAAGCGCTCCTGACACTCTGCTGATAACTGGTAAAAGGAATAGGAAGTAAGGCATCCCCTCAACTCCAGCCTTGCAGTCGACAGTGGACACCAAATTTAACTCCCTGGTTAGAGCTAAAGAGTAGAATATATTTAATAGCATCCAAAAAAATACAGATTTCTTGTAGCTCTTGCATATCTGCTAACATGCAAAGTGAGAATTCACCGTTGTAAGCTTCACTAGGAGCGACCTTTCATCGTCTAACCAAAGATCTTCCTACACATGCATAAGTCATCTCCCATAGCACTGGAGTCCCAGCATTGACCCATCAGCAAGAGTCTTAAAAACAAGATTGGCAGAAAAGGAACCTCCATGCTTGGGCAAGGCAAATTACCCCTACAGACCACAGTCATATCAGTAGCCTTGCCATCCTTCCTTGGGACAACCCAAAAGTCTAATGAAGCTGAAGAAAGAAATTCAAAAGCAGAATCCCAAAATTCATCACATGTCAAACAACTTTGACCATATATGCCTAGCAAAGGAACCATATAGGAAGAGCTGCTGAATCAAGCAAAGAACAGACATCCAGAGAAGCCCTGAATGGGTCTTCTCTTTAGCGAAATAGAATGAAGTAAACTCCATAATAAACAACCACCCAGGCAAAAGCTTCAGTTTTGTGGAAAATTTCTCTTTCCAAATAATTTGCCAACATCAAAGGGACAAGGATAAGGATTAAGGAATAGGGAGTGATGATGAACTAGAGATAAACGGATTTGTCAACTGGCCCAGTACACTCAACCCAAACCTTAACATCTGGGTCAAGTGAGTTCCTTTGAGAAGAGTGTGATACCGCCCACAATGAAAGTATCAGGAAATGAGACGATAAATTCATCAAACTTCCTTGTACCACCTTCTACCTTGAGACAGAGCATTCCCTGATACGTACTATTTAGTATCCTTCAAGAAAGAAAAATCATAATCGAAGATTGAGCTCATCAAACAGAACTGAAAAGTATCAGAACTTTACAGTATTTTATAGGCAAAGGAAAATCTCCAGTTACCTATATTGTAATAAGATTTTAAAAAAGGTACTTCGTATTAAACACTTCCTGAGTTCCTGATATCTAGTCAAGTAAGAACTACACAGTCATGACTAATTAGACATAGAGCAATTGTTGACCTTTGAGAATTACTCCAAGAAGGTCGGGGATGGATTATTGAATGACCACCAGCAATAGTTGAAGAAGGTGACTGTCTTCTCTGTGTAGCTACATGGTGGCGGAGATCAGAGGAAACGTCTGCATTGCTAAACCATGACGAAACAATAAAAGTTAGGAAATACACACAAAGATGGAACATAACAAATTTTTAAACAAGAGGATATATAAAGGAGAAACTGAGCACATGACCTTATTTGCAATTGGGGGGGGGGGGGGGGGGGGGGTTATTTTGACTTTTAAAAGATAACCACTGCCCCTTCTTTTCCAAATCATAATAAACTGTACGTATTTTTAAACATCAATTCATTCACAATCACAATCAATCAACATAAATTATCTTGCAATTAGAGGTGAACCAGTAGGATAGTGGACTAGAAAAGCTTCGTGCATCTCATATCAATCGTCAACACGAGTTGACCTTAAATAAATTGCACTCATTACAAGGGGAAAGGATATCTTATGAAGTAAGGAATAAAACAAGCTTACCGTTCAACAATATCACTAACAGGATTTTGCAGAAAATCTTCATCGTACTGAATAGGAGGTGATCTGGACCTTTCCAAGTTTTGAAAGTGTGGAAACTTAGAAGACGTGCTCATCCCAAAATCTTGTGGAGTAGATGGAAAAGGTCTCTTGTGACTTTGGCTACCAAAATCTCCAGTTACGGGAATTTTCTTATCACCACTGTGTAACAGAGGAGTTCTGAACCCAGGAAAATGAAAACACAATGGCTGCTGATTAGACACTGATAAAAATTGGGAATAAAATAATATGTTAAGGAAGAACTAAACTCAGGAAATAATGCCTAATCATGAAAACCAGTGTTACAACCCTAATTGAATTGCATATTGGAATGCGCGTATTGGAACAGGGTATTGGCACAGAACACTTTTGGTCTAATTTAACATAATTAGGTAGCAAATTGCAATCCACTCATTAAAGTGCACAGCGAACTAGATAACACTGATTAAAGATGCCCAGAAAAAAAGTGTGCACAAGCAAATACTTAAAAATATGAAATCCATGGATTCATAGTTATAATTGATACTTGATAATTTATTGTCAGTTGGCATACTGCATTCACCATCCCATAGCTAGCTTAACTCGAAAAACAACAGGCCAATTTCTAATGCTAATTCAATCAAGACCTAAAAACTAACCGCCACTTTGATTACAAATTATTAGACTATAATCTTAGTAACTAACAAAATTATAATCATACCTAATTGGCGCAGCATACGGTTGAGACGGGCTTGCTACTGGACGGGCATTATCAAGAGAAGGCGGTCGAGCTTTAGAATGAGCATCAAATGCCCTACAATTAGAGCAAATTTTCCTAAATTAACTTCAAAAAGCTCGAATTCTACAAGAATGTGGAACTGATGAACTAAGCAGAAGATAAGTACCTGGGACTTGGAAATCGGGGACCAGCAGACAAATTGGAATCAGGAAAGGGAGAAGGAGAAGGAGTCGGCGGTGAAGGACGAGGGAAGGAACCGAAAGAGGTTGGCCCACTTGGTGGTGCTGTGGGCCCTGAATGCTTCCCGAATCCAAATGACATCGCCAATCTCTCTCTCTCCTCCGACAACAAGAGTACCAGATTAATTACCAATTTAAACCTACGAATCAAAAACCCAATTAAATTCAAATTCATATAAACCCTAATCGCAAACAACAAAATTTGGTACTCCACAATTACGAATTTATGTGAGAATCTACAGTAGCTATACCTTTGGATTGTAGAGGAATTCAATAATTCGAGGAGAGAGAAATTCAAATTACGACGGAATTGGCAGAGTGATTCCCCAATCCAGAAGACATTGCCAATCTCTCTCTCTTCCCCTCTCCTCCGACAACAAGAGTACCAGACTAATCACCAATTTTAACCTACCAAACAAAAACCCAATGAAATTCAAATTCATATAAACCCTAATCGCAAACAACAAAATTGGTACTCCACAATTACGAATCCATGCGAGAAATCTACAGTAGCTATACCTTTGGATTGTAGAGGAATTTAATAGTTCGAGGAGAGAGAAATTCAAATTACGACGGAATGAGCAGTGTACAATAAGAATTCATATAAACCCTAATCGCAAACAACAAAATTGGTACTCCACGAATACGAATTTACGCGAGAAATCTACAGTAGCTATACCTTTGGATTGTAGAGGAATTCAATAGTTCGAGGAGAGAGAAATTCAAATTACGACGGAAATGGGCAGAATGATTCCCGACGGCGGTTGCGACGCTCGTGATTGCTCAGATAGAGTGGAAGGGCGCCGGCCGGAGGTTCGGAAAAGTAAAAAATGGGGGGAAAATGCAAGAAAATGTTCGTTTTTCACTTTCTTTTCGAGGTATTAAGCCTATTAGTCCAACTTCAATGGTAAAAATGGATAATTTCCATCTTGAATTTCCTAATTGTAAACGTCGTTCCTCTCTCCTCTTTTTCTCTCTTCTCTCTCATCTTTTAGGGTTTCAGTTTTCTTTGCCGTTTAGGCCGGAAATAATCTAATTTCTTCGGACCCTTATTCTTGTTTTTTCATTGTTTTCTCTTCATGTATTGTCTTGTTTTGTTTTTTCCAGTTGTTTTGTTCCCAATTTATTCTTGGGTTAGGGTTTCAATAATTGGAAAGGAGATTTGGATTCATACAGGTTTAGGGTTTATCATCAACTCGTCAATCAGAACAATTCGTGCGCATATTGCGAAGGGCTCTACTTGGAAAGATGCGAAAACATCGAAAATCACTGCTCGCGTTAAGCTAGAAGCGGTGGGTACGAGATGTGCTTTAGGATGCAGAATAGTAATTGTTTTAATTGTAACAGTTATGTATTTTCTTTGAATCTGTGGTATACAGATCTATTTTATTATTGTAGATGTCGTATGGCTGATTATTAATGAAATTGTTCTTCCCCGTCAAAAAAAAAAAAAAAAACTTCAATGGTATGTTCAAATAAAAAAAAATGTGGGTTGGCCCGTATTAATAACCGCCCAAACCAACAAGTTAATGGGAGCCCAACAAGGTGGGAGGGAGAGTTTGGGCTCGATGGCCGAGCGGTAGATGTGATCAAAATTCGGGTCGGATCAGGCCTTTATACAAAAGTCATGTCCAAACTCGTGAATTTGGTGTGGATTTTTCGAGCCGAAACGGATTTTTCGGACTTTTCGTGTTTTTTGTCTAAAAAGGCGTATTTGAGATTGCACAAACCCGTACTTTTTGGGTCGGGTCAGTGGGTCGGGCTGTAGATAATCAGGTCTAGTTGGTGGAGATGGATGAAGCTAAGGCGTTGGCAAATGCGGTAAAATTTGGTTGCAAGTATGACATTATGGCTTTTCACAATTGGTTTATCTTTAAAAGCGAACCGGATAATAACAATTTCACTTTTTTTTCATAAACAACAATAATTGTTCAACTTTTTCACACATAAACAACAATTACATTGTTTGACTTTTTCTGTAATCCCCCGTAAATTTATAAATTTTATTAACATATTTTAACGTATATTATTTATATTTAAATAGAATTTATGAATTTTAGTAATAAAAATATAATTAACGTACATTTATTTTATTTTAAGTACGTTCTAAATATTTAACGATTTTTGAACTTTATTATATTTATATATTAAATGTATATTTAATTTTATTTAAATATATTCTAAATATTTTAACGGTTTGTGCAATCAAAAATAAGGTTTGAATTTTAAGTTGAAAAGAATTCGAATTACGAAAATCGATTGAATTTAGAAAACGATCCTATTCGGTTTTAGATTCAAATCCTAAAATAATATCCTAAGTCTAGCCCAAATGGGTAAAGCCCAATAGTATAAACCAATAAACCTCATCCTCCCTTCCTCCTCAACTTCACGTAAAAATAAAAACCAAAAACCCTCCCCTCTATTCCATTCACGTGAACGGTGAACCAGGACCTTGCTTCACCTCTGCCTCAGCCGCCACCGTCACTTCAGCCCGGACCACCAGTGTTCGTCGTCGCCGGTAAGTTTCCTCCTCATCTCCTCCGTCGTCTCTTCCTCCCTCTCTGTTTTCGTCCTTCCTCTCAGCCCTTCGTTTTTGCGCAGCAACACCGCAAGCCACGCCCTGTCGCCGCCAGCAACCGCCCCTTTGCCTCAGCCACCGTCGCTGCAACCTCGACCACCGCCGCCTTGCACGGTATATTTCGTTCCTCCTCCCTTCTCTTTTCTGTTTCTTTTCTTCCTGATTTGGTTCCTTACTCTCCTCCTCTCATGGCATTGTGTTCGAACAGCCTTAGTTGCGCCAGCCACACCTTCTCCCGCCGCAAGCCACGCCCTGCCGTCGCCGTACCTAGTCACCGCCGGCAGTCTCTCTCCTCCCCTTCTTGTTTTGGTTATTTCTTAAACCCTAAGTTATTTAAATATTTTGATTTAAGTTTATTGATTTTAATTTATGTTTCTTGAATTAAATTATTAATCTTTATAGTTAAATTATAATTTTCGAATTTGATATTGATATTGTAAATTAATTAATTTCAGTTTTGGTTGATTAATATATAAGTTAGGGTTTAATTCGAATTATGTTTTCTTGAATTGAAGTTATAGTTTTTATGATTTAAATTATATATTTCATATTATACGAATTACATAATAAAGTTACTAATTTTCAGATTATATTATATTGATTAAATTAGTGCCCTTAAGTAGTAAAGTGTGACTTTTGAAGTTTTAATGGCTTTAAATCATAATATAACGGTTATATATTATTAAAGTTATTATTTTTATGATTTTAAAGATGTCGAATATATTTTGAGTAAGCTTTTAATTATTTTATATTGCTGGAAATTTTTAAAAAGTAACGTTTGTTGGAGTTTATGATAATTAGGGGTCGTTAGGGAATTAATCACTATTCTAGGAAGTTAATTAATTAAGTTTCGATATTGGGGAGTGTTCTAAATATGTTTAGGATGTGTTTGGAGTACGTTAGTGTTGCTGTAAATTATTAGGAATTGATTTGGGTACGTTTCTTGATTATTTTAGGCGGAGAATTCTTTGTGGGCGACTTTTGAATTCGTTAAAGTGGCCTATCAGTTTGTTTACACAAGGTACGTATATACCTGTGTGCTTGGAATGTGTGTGATTTGTTGAAACCATATTGAAATGATTGATGAACTTCGTTATGTTGAAACAATTGAGGAACTTGGTTATGTTGAAATTGTTGATGAACTATTTTATGTTGAAAATGCATGTTTAATATTGTTGGATGGACATGTTAAGCATATATATTTCGTTATGAGAATTATAGCATGTTGGTATGGATGATTGATGCGAACATGTTGGTTGGGAACATTAGATTATTATATATATTGATTCAGATCGATTGTTCATTGTTCCCTTTTAGCTTTTCACTACTTTATAAGGGTCGAGGACCTTGTTTAGTAAGTTGAAACCTTATACCCATATAGAGGGGTTGATCAGTACAATTCAAAGATAAAAGAAGTTGTGTTTACTTGTTGAATATAATATTTATGTTTGATGAGTCATAACCAAGTATTAAAAGTTAAGTCATGTAAAGTGAAACTGAGTAGCAATAGCTTTAGACTGTGCACGTCTAAAGTGACGGACAATCATGGGTCGCCTATGGCTTTTTCTGGGGCCGGATTGATCACCGGTTCTATTTTTATTTAAAAGTCCCTCGATATCGCAGGTCATTGGGGTTTACGGAGTCGCGCCCGTACCTCGTCTTCCTTAGTGAAGAAGAAGAAGTTTTAGTAGACAACTCAGTCCATTGACTATTTCAATTAAAATAGTACTCTTGTTATAAAAGTCTAGTCCAGTCTAGCTTAGTCTAGTCAAGTGTGGTATTCAAATTAATATGTGTCGTTTGCCCTTACTTATGTTTCATCAGCATCATGTTATGATTGTTCGTTTAATAGAATCATGTTAGGATTATTATTGATTTAGTATGTAGTACTCAGCTTTGCTGATTACGTGCTTTTGCTTGTGCATGTTGATCATGGTTATGCCTTATTGATCCTGTGATGACCCAATCTTTGGTGAGCAGTCTCTAAATATCAATAAGCATTGTCCATCTGCAGGTTTGAAGATGTTGCATCATTGGGATCGGGAATAGAGAGCTTGTATTTAGTTTTGATTTGCTAAGTTGACTTGGGTTTGTTAATTGGGACTTTAAACTTGTCGTATTATTTATATTCCCTTATTTCTGTTGGATGATTTTTGGGATTAAACCTGTAATCGATTATTTACAAACCTAAAGTTAGTTTTATGTTTTCCGCTGCAAAATTCTGGATAAGCCGTTACGTCTTCACACGGGCGATAATGCCTTGATAATTCTCTACGTTTTATATTAAAATGTTGTTTTAGAAAAGAGAGAATTGTCGGGGTGTTACATTTTCACACTGAAACAAAAGTTTACAAAGAGAAACAAAGAGAGAGAGAGAGATTTAGAAAGAACAAATCTTGGGAAGTGGGTGCCCAAGTTGCTAACTTGCAGAATTGTTAACAAAGTACTCTTTGCTTAATCGGGTGATATTTTATCGTCTAACACTTACTCCAATTTTATTTATTAGTTGCATGTTAAAAATGATGGTAATGTTGTAGGCTTGTAGCTCATCACTTTGCGAGCCTAGTTCATTTTGGCGTTAAACGAATTTTGGTGAATCACTTTCCCTCAGATATTTCTCCATATATGCGCATGGACACCGTTGTCCTTGATTAATGAACTAGATCGGATTTACCCTTTAAAAATATATTAAAAAAATATTTAGGTACAAGCTTACTATTGAGTTGATTTTCAAAACAAGTTGTCACCATTGAAAGTGAAATCCCAAATTTTCATTATTTTCCCTCACTAGTCTAACCACGGAGGCTAGCCTAAAATTAATCTAATTATTTTCTTTTCTTTCTTTTTGCCATGACCCAAAGTTTGGGTATAAATACTACTCCGTACAATATATTTTAGATTGTGGACCAAGGTGCACAATGAACATGGTGCACCCAAAGACACACAAGTACATAGCGAAAATAACATTACTTTATGTGAAAATAACATGAATATATTTATTATTTATAGTCTTAACAAAAATAAAAATAAAAAAAGTGAAAGAATATAACACATGTTCTTTTGTTGCAACGTCTTCCATCGTAATTTTTAGGAGTTACATATATTTCCGACCGTATTCTTTAGGAGTTACATTTTCATTTTTTTTAGTATTATTTTACATTAAAGTATTACATCTAAGGTCCCTACCCCCTGTTTTATTTTTTATCTTTCTCACATGGTCCACAAATACTCGCAATAAATATTACTACTTTATTAATCATACTTATTAGTTATTAATTACTCCATTTAAGGATGCGTTCTATTTACCTGATTTTCACTTATTTTTTCTGAATTTATCTTATCTAAAGTTATCTGAACTTAACTAAACTTATCTGAACTTATCAAAATTTATCAAAACTGATTTTAGTTATAAATTGTACTTGGTCAACCTTATTTTTCCTAAACTTATCTTATCTGAATTTATCTGAACTTATTTTTCCTGAAATAAGTGGAAATAAGGTGAACAGAACAAGGTCTAAATATGCTTCGTTAATACGACATAATAAACTTTATTAGTTATATGACGTAATTATATAATTTGGAATCGAAATGACCCGACTCGGATTCCAACCCGATCCGATTAGATCCCGAACCCGATATGAACCTGAATCCGGTGTAACCCAGCTAAATCCGTTTCAATCTGACCCCGTTTCAATCCGCTATGCGATTAATTCGAGCCGATATGAATCCAATCTGATACTAGTTCGACCCGATATGAACTTGAACCTGATATAACTCAGCTTAACATATTAACAATCTCTCACGTTCCAACCCGATCCGATGCGACCCAACCCGAGTACAATCTGACCTATTTACAACTCGATCCGATGTAAACCCTTGCAAAACATCCAACACGGTCCGACCCGTTATGTATCCAAACCGACCCGACCCAACCCATTAGCCAAATGATTCCATTTCAAACCAAATCCGACAAATCCGACCCAAACCCGATCTGTTGCTCCGATTTGACACCAATAAATCACATTTCATTCGCCATCTTCGAATAATTAGCACTATCAGACAATACCAAATCCCAGATTTCGACTAAAACCGTTGTTTACTGTTCTTCCTCTCCCACCACAACACAATCAAAATGCAAAGCTCCTGAAATTTGTAGCATCATCACCTGAACCCAAAAAATACGCTTCATTTTCTCTCTCCTAAACACCCTCGTTGCCCGAAGCCGTTCTTCTTCTCAAATCCACAATAGAGTTTTCTCTGGGTCTTCCACGACGATTTAGGTGAAATAGGTAATCACCCATTTGGTAAAACCCTGCACTTTTTTTATTTAGTTTTTGCTGCAAATCTATTAACTTATTGTTGGGCATAGTTTGTGCTAGTTTTTCGCTGCATTTTATACCTTTTCTAGCTGGTAGTTTGGATTTCTGTTTCATGGGTATTGAATTGAATAGGGTTTTTTTTAGTGATTATTGTGATAGAATTTACCTGGGATTTTATTGAGTTTTGATTAATTAGAGGGTTCCTGTTAGTTGATTCATTTTGAGCTGTTCAATGTGTTCTATTAGAGTTGTGGTTTTTTTTAGTGATTATTGATAGAATTTACCTGAGATTTTATTGAGTTTTGATTAATTAGAGGTTTCCTGTTATTTGATTCAATTTGAGCTGTTCAATGTGTTCTATTAGAGTTGTGGGTTTTGTTAGTGTTACCTAATTCGCAGTGTTGAGTTTATCTATGTAATTATCTTTTCTAACTTGTAAGTAGACAAATATGTGGATCAGTAGAGGTTCTAAAAAAACTATTAGCTGGGTACTGGTGGTGGGGAGCATATCATGGCTCATTCTTCTAATATATTTTTCTTGTTATGCAATTAGCAACTCCCTCAATCCCAAAATTGCTCTACATTACTATTCTGAGATGTTCTAAAAGGAGTTCCATTTTCTTTTCAAGAGTTGTATATATTCTGATCTGCGCCTTATAGCTGATTAGTTGGAATTTTATAATAATGCATGAATTTGATTAGAGCAAACGTATGGAATCGTTAACTGTGCCAAATATGACAGTAAAAAATTTCTCCTTGTCCGCCAGTTCTGATCAACACAATGTTTGGGCAAACCGGCAAAGTACATTTACCTATTATTCTTCGATACGACAATCTTTTTCAATTTGTTTGTATGTGAAATCTATTTCTTCATTAACATATTCGATACTTGGTGGTCTCTGATGGCCAAATGAGTAGTTTTCTTCACATGCTAATGCCCCATTTTCTCAAGGATTATCTTTTGAACTACTTGTCAATTAATTTGTTAAGTTTCTTTCGTATTTTGAGCATCTCACTTGAAGTATGTGTTTAGAGTATATTTTTATTACATTTGCTCATCATTGATAATCTATCAGCATTTGTATCATCTTCAATCTCCGTTGGAGTTATAAACTCATAGTTATGACTAGAGTTTTCTTTCTGATTGCTTCAGGTTGGTCATGTAATAATGGATGTCAGAAATTATGCATCCGCTGATTATATGCCTATACTTAATCTGAAGACATCCAATATTTCAAATAAGATACCAGAAAGTTGTCATTTTGAAGGGCGAGAGAGAGTTACAGCACCTGTTGTTGCTGATAAAATGCCAGAGAATCCTCACTCTGAAGGGCGAGAGAGAGTTACTGGCCATGCTGTTGTAGCTGGTGTTGATATTGATCTTAGGGAAGTTTACTTTTTGGTCATGCATTTTCTATCTACTGGACCATGCCAGAAAACATTTGCACAATTCTTGAACGAGCTTATGGAGCATCAGCTCTTGCCCAGAAGATATCATGCTTGGTATTCAAGAACTGGGGTTCATAGCGGGGAAGAAAATGACGATGGTGTCTCAGTCCCTTTGACCTATGAGAAACTTCTGCATAGGTATGTGAGCGATACAATATTGCTCCGTCTTTTAGCCTGTTGTATGTTTTACAAGGGTTTCACATGGAAACTGCTCAAATATACTCACCAACATTATTCACAATCAATCTACTAGTAGTATTATTAGTATTGTTAGTATTATAATCTCAGTCATCACCATAATTACAATTACCATTATTGTTCTTATAAAAGAATATATGTTTTTTAAAAAAAAAAGTAATATTGCTAATTGTTTAGAGGTTACTGTTTTCTGTGGATTGAAACCTGATATTCTGAGAGCTGTTTTTTTCTTTTTTTTCTTTCTGTCAACAGGTATCCTCACATCACAAAAGATCATTTTGTCAGACTTTTGAAGCAGCTGATGCTGAGTTCCCCTTGTCCGTCTCTTGGCATGGGCAATGGTCCAAATGCAGCTGATGTTCCTACTTTAATGGGGACTGGTTCCTTTTCTCTTCTGAGTTGTATGATCAATTACCTGCTTTGCTGTTATTTTTGTTTCTTGTTTATGAAATAGTTTCGGTACATGTAAAAACTAAATATAACAAGAATAATATTCTTATTTTGCTTTGATAATGTGGCTGTGCTGAACGCCTGAACTGAAACTCTTTTTCGCCTTATGTCATGATTCTTAAGCGCCAACTCATCCTATTATTTTTGTAGAAGTAAGTTTCATGTCTCAGACATCAATTAGCATTGATACACAAGTTACTCCACTTTGGAAAATGATGTGATTGCATTGTTATGTGTTCATCTCCAAGGCTGAAAATTTGTTTCTTGCTCACATGAAGACAATTAGAGTCTTTAGAGAGAGAAATTTCAGGTCTGAATTGAAAGCCTTCTTTGGGGGATACCTTTTCTTTGTTCATGTATTTGGGAATATGTACTGCTACTATGAGATATTGCTGCTGTTTTTGACATGTTATAAACTCTTCTATTGGAGCCATAATTGTTAATTTGTCATTTGTGAAGCGACTTGTTCTTCACAAGAAACCATTTATTGTGCAGCAAGGCATGTTGATTTTCTGCTCAGATCATAGTGACAAGATTTGTGTTCAATGCTAGACCAATAAAGTTTTGGTTATGGTCTCCACTTTCAGGTGATAAAAATGCGGAGAATAAACAAGCCAAACTTCTGCCTCGTTACTTGCGCTGGCCTCATATGCAGGTGGATCAAGTACATGGATTGCATTTGAGGGCCATTGGTGGGGGTTTTACACGACACCATCGTGCTTCATCGATACATTCTGCTTGTTATGCCATTGCAAAGCCATCAACTATGGTGCAAAAGATGCAAAATATAAAGAGACTTAGAGGGCATCGGAATGCTGTTTATTGTGGTAACTTTCTCATCATTGAGTTTATGCTTGCGGCTGGCAGTTCTGTGGATTTGATAGGAGATGTGTGTGGTTGTGTTATTTTCTTGACAACTACAGAAAAGATAATTATTCATATGATTATGTTTGTATAATTTGACTTGGCAATAACTTCCCAAAGTTTGGTACTCGGTAGTCGGTACATTATTATTAGTTTATTGTAACTTCCTCATTGTCATCCTGGCTTTGTTATTGATATAACACTAAAAAGAAAATGCTGTCTGGGTTAGTTATATAAGATGCCAAAAGATTTCAACTTTGCCTTTTCTGTCTAGTGGCTACTAGAAGTATCAGTGCCGTTGAGTTTAGTCAAACTGTTAGTCAACGCAACATGTTCCCTCCATTTTTTAGATGCCACCTTTCTAATTTTATAGTATTTACACACTCTACTTTCTCTACTTATGGTGATTTGTACTTTAGGAAAAACATAGTCACGTGGTATCTTGTTAGATTCGTCTCAATGATTACTTTCAAAATATTAATTTTTTATAATTTTTACTTAATTAATTATATAAGACATTAATGATTAAAATAATGCATTGACAAGCGTGGAAATAGAAGTTTCCTCTGAGTCCATTGTGGCAGAAGTGACCTTTGTATTTTTTTCAGTGCCATTTCATGCTTCTTCACTAAAAATCATCCATATCTTGTGCTGTTGTATACTTGTATATTGTCTGTTGTTTATTGGCTTGACTCTTGAGTATGATCCTTTTCTGTGTATGTCACATTTGTACTTATTTGGGGATATATTATGCCTTTAACATAAATATTATTGCTCTGCCTATTTTTGTAGCCATATTTGATAGAGCAGGAAGGCATGTAATTACTGGGTCTGATGATCGCCTTGTAAAGATTTGGTCAATGGAAACTGCATTTTGCCTGGCCAGCTGCCGTGGGCATGAGGTGAGTTTGACTGCTAGAATAGTCCTTATTAGACTAAACTGAAATGGTTATTAATTTGTCACGCTTATAATGAATTTAAATGAACTCCTTATGCAAGGGGGATATCACCGATTTAGCTGTGAGTTCAAACAATGCTTTGGTTGCATCTGCGTCAAATGACTTTGTCATTAGAGTGGTAAGAGTCCTTTTACTTCAAACTAACTCTTGGCTGTTTCTTTTATAAGTTGCCTAGTAATAGTTTTTCTGCTATTACACAGTGGCGTTTGCCAGATGGGCTTCCGATATCAATATTGCAAGGCCATACTGGTGCTGTTACTGCGATTGCATTTAGTCCCAGGACCGCTTACCAACTTTTGTCGTGAGTTATATACTTTTCAACTTTTTTCTAAGTTGGGGGATTTTTTTTTGCCTACTCTTGTAAGTTGAGACTTGTGCGTGGTTGTTTGCAGATCGTCAGATGATGGGACTTGTAGGATATGGGATGCAAGGAATTCACAGTTCAAGCCTCGAATCTATGTGCCAAAGCCTGTTGATGCTGGGATTGGTTGGTTTATCATATACCATTCTTGCATATTTTTGTTTTGGAGGTTTTTCTCCCCAATTAAACCTTCTCTTTCGCAGGTCCAGCTCAGCAGAATCATCAAATTACATGCTGTGCATATAATGCTAATGGAACTGTCTTTGTGACCGGTAGCTCTGATACTTTTGCAAGGGTAAAGCTAACTGTCTTTTTTATTGTAGTTTTCTAACATTTGAATGATCCTTGGTTAGGAGCTATACAACCACTCCATTCTCCCCATATTAATTGCACCACTTTATACTGACACATAGTTTTAGAGATTTTAATTGACTACTTATTTACGCAACACAAAGCTCTTTGAATCAATTTGCCGAACCTATTGTGTGTGCTCCACAATATTTTTTATTATGAATGGTACTTTTGGACAATATATCTTGTTTTATGCTTTATTTTGTTATTATCCAAACTCTAAAGAAGAAGAGCGATCCAGAGCAAGATATTACTAATGATCAGTCCTATGCGACATTGCCAACGTTAGAACTCCATGCATACAAAAGCTGTTAGCAACTTGAGAAAGACCTGGTCAAATGTCTTGTCTATAATGTATTCCATCTGTCCCATATTGTTTACCGCTGTTGTAATTTATGAATCATATTTTATTAACTGTTTTGGGATGCAAAGCTAGGGCTACTATGAATCTCTGATTGGAGCTACATCAGGAGTGCACTTATCCAGCATTTTTCTGAAAATATGCGTGGTCATCTATGTTTATTTACTGAGTTATTTTGCTGCAGGTTTGGAATGCTCCCAAGTTCAGTGCTGATGAACCAGAGCAACCATATAATGAGATTGATCTGTTGGCAGGACATGAAAATGATGTCAACTATGTGCAATTTAGGTCTGTCTGTTGCTGTTCCTCTTGAACATATTTCACCTTTAAGGAAAGTAATTCTGAAGGGATTCTGTTATTAATTGCAGTGGCTGTGCCATTATTGCAAGACCAGTCACTAGCGATGCTCTAAAGGAGGATCAATCACTGAAATTCAAAAATTTGTGGTGGGTACTGGCATACTGCTATGTCTTATTGTTTTGTACGTGGCATGATCTCTTGCTGTGATTCATGCTGGCGTGTTTAATTCCTTCTTTTCCTTGCGATTTTCCTATTGAGCTTGGTTCAAAGTTTATTTTAGTTCCCCAAGACCCCAACACCCAACCAAGAATATTTTCTTGATCTCTTGTCTACTTTGTTTTTGTAGGTTCAGTCATGATAACATCGTAACATGTTCTCGTGATGGAAGTGCAATAATTTGGGTGCCAAGGTCGCGTAGATCACATGTGAGTTTGCCAGTTTATTAGATTAGCTTTCTCTCTCTAGACAATCTTCGAGAAACCGCCTAGCTCCCATCTTTTAGGATGCCTCAACAAGTTTGGAACAGAAGCTGTATTGTGGCTGGAAATTTTTGTTCATGCATTTAAATTTCCTCTTTCGCTTTAGTTTTCTTTGCTCTATGATGCTTTTTCTCTACTTTGAGGAGTTGGTAGGTTGTATTTTTTGTTATATATAAAAAAAATTAAATTATGTTTTGGATGATTTTGCAGTCTTCACTTTTCACACATGAAAGAACTAACTCTGCTTATTCTGCTTTTAAATTAATTGACTGTCACAGGGAAAAGTTGGGCGTTGGACTAAGGCGTATCATCTCAAGGTGCCCCCTCCACCACTGCCTCCACAACCACCTCGTGGGGGACCGCGTAGGAGAATCCTTCCAACTCCTCGTGGAGTAAATATGATTGTCTGGAGTCTCGATAATCGTTTTGTGCTTGCTGCTATTATGGGTAACTTTCTTTTGTCCTCTTGATTATAAAAAGGTGTATCGGTGTAGTATTCATTTTCCTGCCTTAATTACAAGTTTCATTGGCAGAGTGAGTTTCTCTATAATGTCCAGGTGCTATTGGAAAACATTTGCTGATTTGCCTGGATCCACTTCTTTAATTAAGTGGAGGGCTGTACATTACTCTTTTTCTCTCAAGAACAGCTTCTGTCTTGTCCTTTTCAAACTTTGACATTATTACCCACACAAAAACACATTTTAGCAACACTCCCTCGATCTTTTGTTCTCCCCACTTCCTTTTTCACAGTTGCTAAGGATGGAGAGACTTTGGAGTCACATGGGTTGTCTTCTGAGGGCAAAAGTAAAAGTACAAAAAAGAAAATACATCCTCGAAAGGAAAGTGAGAAAAACAACGAAAAAACTGAACAAAACAGAGGGAGTATGCTTGAAGATAAAGTCATGATCAAAGTTTGGCAGGAGTATTACCCACTTGTATTCAGTGGACCTAGTAGCATCTAGTTGGCTGACTGTTTTTTTTTATTTGCAGATTGCAGAATATGCGTATGGAACGCTGCAGATGGAAGCTTAGTGCATTGTTTGACTGGTCATACTGAATCTGTGAGTGCTGATTATTGTTATATTGTAAATATAAATTATGTTCTTCTAGCACCTTGATGTTTGTAGATGTTCACTTAATGGAACTGGTGAATAGAGATAAATAATATCTGAGGCTCTTTTTAGAACACATAACATGTCATTGCGTGTGAAGAAAATGGAAGAATTGACTTATAGAGAATCAATAAAATATTATTCGCTAATTATTTCGGAAGGTTGCTTGTATTTGTCTAAGAGGATACAAACCTTCACATTATTCACATAGCTAGATTCATCAACTGTGGTATGTTTGGAAGATGTGGTCCTTGCTCACAAATTAACTGTAGATCTAGATTATTCAGAATAGTGGTGTGTTTATTTGAAAGATCCACTGGTGTAGGGGGTGGGAAGGAGTGCTTTAATAACATGTTTTTGTTATAGAAAAGGTTTTATAAATGAGCAGTCAGCAAAATGTAAAATATACAAGAGCAGAGGACTAGTTCTCCTCAAAACAGTCATAACCAAATTACATATTACCCCAATTTTGCTGAATCCACCGAGTAACTATTTAAAGCCCCAATGCCTTAGCCCACAAAGAAGATAAACACCTTAATTTATCCACAGCGAATTACTAGTTAACACGGTTCCAGAGAAAATACTCACATTCCATTTCTAACCACAAACACCACAGAATGTATGAGAAGCACTGGATTTTCCCTGAACTATTTTGGATCTGCTGCAAGTTTGCTTTGTGAGATTTAGAAGGGCAAAGGAGAAGATGTTGCGTAATGCTTTTATAGCAATTCTGTGATGACATCGTAAATGGCAGAATAAATTGAGATAATACAACATGGGCGAATGACCATAAATTCCTTATAGGGATGAATCAATGCTATGTATTTAAAAGGTGTTAATGTTTTATGATTCACTTGTCAGTGACATGGCATCACATCATTCCTGTCGATGACATGGCATCACATCATTCCTGTCGATGACATGGCTTGACATGACACATGACTTTTGCTCAAGAACTTAAAGAGAGGAGTTAGTGAGTTCGAACAGAGTTCCTAGGCTCCTACATTATTGTTAAATTATCCTATCACCGTGGAGTAGAACTTGTTGAATTCAAAATGATTAGAAATGGTTTCCTATTATGCTTACATACAAGGGGATAAAGCTGATAGAAGAATACATAAACATACAACAATCATATTTGTGTCAACCATTTATTCTTCTCAAAGCTACATACCTGTTCTCCATCCAGGCTCCCACCTTCCTTTATTCCTCACAATTTCTACCACTGCTTCACTAATTCTTAAATGGACTTGGTCCACACTAAATTTATCGTGGACCATGCCTAGAAAAATTCAACAGTTTGATTCTAATTTATTTTGACGTGTTTATTAGAATTGTTATGAAAAAAACTATCATATTGGTGTCGATACTACATGTTGTGCTTGAATAATGTGATTTTATGTCACGACTCTCTTTTAAAAACATGGGGTTACTTTGATTCAGAAAATGGTTACTATCATTCATTATCATTACCCCATTGCCTCAAAGAGGCTCCCGCAAGAAGTGGGGTAAGGGGGGGTTACTATATCTAAGAAATTTGGTGCTTAATTTATTAGTCACTATGTGAACAATAAAGGTCACTATGTATGTAAAATGAGTGTTATAGTAAATTATTGGCTTTAGGTCCGCAATAATATTATTGTGGACTAGGTCCACGCAAGAATAATCCCTACTGCTTAGCCTCCACGAGCCCACTGCCACAAACCCACAAGCTCATCTCTGTCCTTAATGACTCCTATCACAGCGCTTGACGGAAGTTGTAGCAGCTCATTGCCAGTTGCCACCACTTGGTTAGTCTCCAACACCAAGGATGACTACATTTTTCTTCCATGACATTGAGTCCACTGACCATGTATAGTATAGTATAAACCCATAAATTATCGTTATGTCTGCTTGTATAAAAAAATATGTTAAAAGATGTTGTGAGTCAAATTCATGCTGTGAATTGACTTTCCCTATCATTTCCCTGAAATATTCATCTCCTTTATATTTTTTCCACTCCCATCCCACCTCCCTTTCTTTAGGGGTAGCTGAAACATGTGTTGATATAATTAATCTTCTCTCATTTTTCAGACTTATGTTTTAGATGTACACCCCTACAATCCTCGGATAGCTATGAGTGCTGGTTATGATGGAAAAACTATAATATGGGATGTAAGTTTCCCCTCCCTAAAACTTCTAGTTTCCAATCTCTTTAAACTTGCTTAATCAACTTATTCGGTGCTTTCAAATTCAGATATGGGAAGGGACTCCAGTTCGGGTGTTTGAAATTGGACGTGGTAAATTGGTTGATGGAAAATTCTCTTCGTAAGTAACCATGATGTGCAATATATTTTGCTTTCAACGTCTTTGTATTTTGTAAGAAGAAGAGTCTTTGTCCCTCTGATTTTGATTATTCAAAATGCCATCTGTCCCAGACGAACCCATGTTGGATTCATGATTACAATTAAATTTTATTTTTATCTTTCTTCTGCAGTGTTCCCTTTTCATTAACATCTATTTGCATTTTCTTTGCCGCTTAAAATTTTTCATACCATATGTAATGTTTCTTTTTGTAAATCAGGGATGGGACATCAATTGTGCTCTCAGATGATGTTGGCCAGATATACCTGTTAAACACTGGGCAAGGGGAATCTCAAAAAGACGCCAAATATGACCAGGTGTTGTATTATCGTGCCTGGTCTTTGCGTATGCTTTCAAATAAAAATTTGCATGCTTGCATCATGGTGATTGCATCTGCTGTTCTTACAGTTCTTCTTGGGAGATTATCGCCCTCTTATCCGAGATGCTCTGGGAAATGTTCTTGACCAGGTAAGAGAGTAATTAAGTTATCTATACAGTACTTAACCTAAGACTACATGATATTATTTCCGTCTGTTTGCTTATAATTACATGCTATTTTTTTGTGGGAATATAACATTGCTACTTTTGATTGGCTGATGCTGACACTAGTCACTCTATGAACTTTGCTGATACAATTTGAATTTCTACTTACAATGATCTTCTTAATATGCTGCTATTGGCTTTAGGTTAGAATTTAGAGATTCTTTTTGTCAAATGTGTTACTTGTTACTTGTAGTCTCGTACTATAGATTTATCCTTTGTTTTACTAGAGTCAGTTGTCACTTGTGAACCTGTCTTACTAGTCATCAGATCTATTGATGACATTTTGACAAGTAGTATGGAATGCTATGATCATTGCTGATATACAATGCAGGAGTCACAGTTTAGTCCGTACCAAAGGAATCTTCTAGACCCTCTTTGTGACTCAAGTAAGCTCAAAATGATATAAAACATTATGCGTCTCTTCTATTTTTGCCTCGCTTTCATTTGGATAAAACGATTACAATTTCAGGCATGATCCCGTATCCTGAACCTTATCAAAGTATGTACCAGCGCCGGCGTCTCGGAGCACTAGGTGTGGAGTGGCGTCCATCCAATATAAGATTTGCTATTGGCCCAGATTTCAGCTTAGGAGAAGATTTCCAGATGATGATGCCCTTGCCAGATCCAGAAGCGATAATTGATGTTCCAGAACTTTTGGATGTTGCTCTATGGGAACCCGAAAATGAAGCTATGAGTGATGATGCAGATTCAGAATATGATGTAGCAGAGGAATATTCCAGTGCCAAAGAGCAGGAAAGTTTAGGGACCAGTTCCTACGGTGATACGGATTCTGATGCAGAGAACTCTGATGTCAAGAAAAAGAAAAAAGACAGTCTTCGCCGATCCAAAAGGAAGAATGAGAGAGCTGAAGTAAGTCATATTCTTCCAGATGTACTCCCTCCGTCTCTTTTTATTCTTTACGTTTGGTATCATGCACGTGATTTAACAATTCATTAATGTTGATCAAGATTCCTCTTTTTTTATTTAAACAATGCAAATTACGTTTATTGATAATATTTTCACTTTTATCCAAAATATGACATTGGGAAAGTGTGAGAGATTTAATGTCTCAATGGGAAAGTGTGAAAGGTTTAGTGTCTCAATGATTTTAATTGATTAAAATAATCACTTGCACGATTTTTGACAGAATATTTAGGACATTTATGACGCGATATAAAAGGAAATATTTTAAATGTAAAAGATTAAAATGGGACACTAGAAACGGAAAGCGTAAAGAATAAAATGGGACGGAGGGAGTACTTCTTTTTCCATTTAAAGTTTACTCACCATGATAATTTGATGTTTCTTAGGACGACTTTACTGCTTCTGGGAGACGTATTAGGAGGAAGAGAATGGAAGCTCGCAACGGATCTTCTTCTGAGAACCGTAGGGGTAGGAGTTTGAGGGGTGGTCGCAAGGCTTCAAAAAAGAGGTCTTCTAAAACTCAACTAATCAGACCGCAAAGAGCGGCAGCCAGGAATGCAATGGGTGTATTCTCTAGAATCCCAGAGACTTCTTCACTTGGAGAAGAAGATGATGAGGATGACTCAAAAGATGATCCTTCAAACAGCGGATCATTTTCTCAAGATTCTGAAATTGGAGATGATGATGATGATCTTGCTTGGAATCTGCCGAGCACGTCGGATCGAGGTGGAGAGAAACTTCACTTTCATGAATCTGCTACTGTAATGGATCCAATTGGGTTGTCTGAATCCCAGGCATCTGTTGGAAATAGAAAGAAATTGGTGCTTAAACTAATTTCCAGGCCTAAAAGTGATGACAAAAAAATGTTGCCATCTACATCTTCTTTACCTCAAACGGAGGAACACAAGGATGAGGATGTGGATTTACATCCTCCTGCTGTATCTGACTCAAAGCCATATCAAACTGTAAACAAATTCACAATCAAGTGTAAAGGCCTGCTAGAAAAAATCCCTAATCGCACGAGTTCTTCTGCGGGTAGTAATATCCCTATGGAAGTCTCTTGTAGTGGACAGCTTGATAAAGGACCTAATAAAGGAGCTGCTGTTGTAGGCAATTCTTTGGAAAACGCTGTTTTTGTCAGTAATGATAACTCTCATGATTTGAAAGAGAAAGCTCAGATGGCACCAAGACCGCCAACCAGGATCAAGATTAGATCAAGTGGAACCTTGAAGCAAGAGAAAACACCTAAACTAAAATTGGTTTCTGGAATAAAAAATCTGGTTGGCACTGAAGATTCATCATCCGCACATGCATCTAGTAGCTTTGGTAGTGGCGTGGAAGAAAATATTTCCAATAATACAGGCTACTATGAAAATAGTCATGGTGCTGATTTTCCTGATGCTGAAACTGACGTGGTACGCAGAACTAGGTCTATGGAGATGAAAGCAAGCACACGGGAAGCTGGTAGAGGACACCGTAAGTTGAAGCTGCGGAAGAGTGACAGATCAGCAGGGTCATCAAAGATTTCTGAGAATTCTTCAAGAGATTGCATGCCTAATTCAAACAGGTCCAGGTCTTCTAGAAGCAGGCAAGACAACTTTTTGGAAGATGACCAGGGTCCTCCAAGTACAAGTCATTCCAATGCTATTGTTGGAAAAATATCGTGGCTGATGTTGTCCGAGCATGAACCAGGTTATCGATATATTCCTCAGCTTGGGGATGAATTAGTATACATGAGACAGGTGATTCTATTGATTCTTTTTTCCATCTATTTTTCCATTTTCAGGTGGTAAAAAACAAGTTTTTCCATTTGTAAAAAACAAGTTTTATTGTTTTTTTTAGATGGTAAAATACAAGTTTTAATTTTTTAGGTGGCAATACACAAATTTTCGATTTATTTAAGTGGTAAAAAACAATTTTTCCATTTTCCTTTTTTTGTTTTTGTTTTTGGTTTCTGTACTTTAATTCTGAAACTAGTGCTTTAATGGATTTTAGGGCCATCAAGAATATATACAACAATATGCCCCGTACGAAAGGGGTCCTTGGAATTCAATAAAGGGACAGATAAATGATGTTGAAACCTGCTTGGTTGAAGCTCTTCATTATGCCTATGTTCCTGGGTCCGGTGAGAGCTGTTGTAAGCTCACACTTAAGTTCATAGATGATTCTTCAACTGTGTTTGGCAAATCATTTAAGTTGACTCTTCCAGAGCTTCTTCATGCCCCTGACTTTTTGGTTGAGAAAACATGGTATGATCTTGCTGTTAGTAGAACTTGGACACCTGGGGATGCGTGCTCAGTTTGGTGGAGACATGAAAATGGAGAAGGTGGCAGTTGGTGGGAAGGTAGGATAGTCTCTGCAAAAGCAAAAAGTCCTGAATTTCCAGACAGTCCGTGGGAAAGCTATGCTGTTCAGTACCAGGGCGATCTTGGTCTTGAGTTACACAGTGCATGGGAACTACACAATCCTGAATATCGGTGGGAACCCCCACATATTCATTTTAATACCCGAAACAAATTTCTTGATTATCTTTCTAAATTAGAGAGGAGGAAACAGGTAACTCGTGCCTTTCCCTTTTCATCTGGCTTCTTTCCTTTTTTTTTTGGGTGATTAAGCATAAAATTAAGCTTATTTCCTCTTTGGGTACTTTATCTGCTGTTTATTCTATAATTATGTAGAATTGTTCTGCAACGAAAAGAACTCGATGCTTTGATAATATTTCTGGAAAAAGAAATAACCTTGTCATTTGATTTCTGAATATTACAGGACTATGGTATGGTTAATTTAGAGCAGGTCTCTCGAAGGCCAGATTTTTTAAACCGGTAAGTCTTGTTAAATGTTCACCCTTTCATCCTTTTGCTTTTTCTTTAGACGCATATCAATTCTCCTCGAGAAAGTACATGATGACCAACATCGTTTTTACAAGCCACAGGCTACAAAATAACTTAACTAACGTAGTGAAATATAAAGCAGAATTGACGGTCATAAGCCCATATAGAAACCCTAAGAAATACACTTAGGTGGCGTTTGGTTCAACAAAGGGAAAGGGAAAGGGAAAGGGAATGACATCAAGAAATAGAGGAGGAGAAAGGAAAGCAAATGTCATTGATTTGATATGTTGTTTGGGTTAGAATTAGAAAAATTCCAACAGTAAGTCAGTATTGTAACCATCCTTCCCTTTCTACTGTAACCACCACCTCTGCCACCCACTTCCCCTCTGTGTTGCTCCACTTCCCTTCGCCGGCGCTCCCTTCCCATTCCCTTCTCTGGCGTTCCCTTCCCCCTCTCTTCGCCGGCGTTCCCTTCCCCTCCGTTTAAGGTAATTGCCTGTGATTCAATATTTTTAACTCCACACTTTTTACTGTTTCGGGTACAGGTTTCCAGCCCCGTTGTCTCTGAATGTGGTCCGATCAAGGCTGACAAATAACTATTACCGGAGCGAGACAGCAGTAAAACACGATATTAACGTGATGGTGTCGAATGCTATGTCCTATTTTTCGAAGCAAGCTGAAATCTTGAAGAAGGTGAAACGGATGGCTGAATTTTTTGATAGAACATTATCAAACTTGTGAACCAAAGTGCCCCCTTTTTTGCGATTTAGGTTACACCAACACCACATATTTTCCAGTTCTCTGCAGATTTTTGTTCAGAAACCATGAACTTGTCTGCATCCATTGCAATTTCACCAATCACTCGATCATTTAACGAGGATCGTCTTTAACTACAGAGCTTGGAGTTGATCCCAGATGTGTATGAATCATCATGTTCTTATGTTGTGTAACTTTTTACTCCATTTTTATACTATCATGCTCCAATTGTTGAATTTCTCCTAGCTTTGGTATTAACATGTTTTTACAGTAAACAGATTTTCTATTATTTTTGTAATTATACATTGAGAAAATGGTAAATGTAACCAAATAATCTTTTTATTAGAACTATTTATGTTAGTTTACAACTTTACATGTTTCCTATTCAGAATGTTTGACAAAAAAGGATAGCGAAGTAGCTAATGTGAAAATGGGATAGTCCATTATCTGTTGCACATCATCAAAATATCAGGCAAACCCTAAACGATGTTTGTTGAATGAGCTTTGCACGGTTGCACAATGCACCAGATGGCAGATTCCATTCAAATTTCTCAATAAGCCTCGATATATGTTCGCTCTTGTCAACCGTCTTCCACAACGAGTAGTCAAAAATCACTTCTACCAGCACAGGAGATTCGGAGTATGCACGAGTTAAAAGCTACTTATATTTTTCAAAGTCAATATGATATGCATATTAAAAGAACAAGAATGAACTAGTGTGTAATAGTTGGACGCGGGCTTGTGAAATGCATAGAGTTTTAGACACCATCGTTCAAAAAGGCCGTAAATCTATATAGGAAATGAACAATAACTATAGCTTTGTTGAAATTGTTATGAAATAAGATGATAACAAGATAGTTTATTGCAAGGAAGATACACGCAATAACCAATGAATGTTTTCTACCGATTTGCTCTTTGCATTCTCCTCTATTTATAGTACAAGGGATGCACTTATGCATCTATACCTAGTGTATACCTAGTAACACCATAGATTATTAGAAGCTATGTGGCATCTCATTATTAGAATCCATGTGGCATCTCTTCTTATCATTTTGTTTTGTTTTTTTCAATTTTTCTTCATTGTTTCTATGATTTACAACTTCTAATGCCTCTTCCACTCCATTTTCATTATTCAACATCAAGTTATTAATAGTCTAATATAAATATTAGTCTCTTCCACTCCACCCCTTTAACATCCAATATTTATTCAACATATAATTTTATATTTTTCCAACCTTCAAATTACACCTCTATTTAATTCATATATTACAAAAAATCAGAAGTACTCACTAATTAAAACTTCAAAAGAACTCTGAACAACCACTATACAACCGCCCGATCTATGAACAGGCTCAAAAGCTAGTTATAGTAAAAAAATTGACACCTAGTGTACTCCGTGTATATCTACCCAATGCATAGGTTAAAGGAAAAACTAAGGGAAGCATTAAATGAGGGAATAACAATATTCAACATTTGTAGGCATTCGCATTTTGTTTGTCAACATAGATGAAATTTTTATTTGATAAAATTATCATGTACTTGTATTACTTTTGTTAAATTTAAATTTCTATATAGATATCTTATGGTTTTATTTCAAATAATTAATTTGTTTTGAAAAAAAAGTAGTAGTTGATCGCAGGACCCGTCAACAAAGCCCAATTAAAAACCCGAAAAAAGCACAAACAGCACAAAAGTGGGTCGGGTACTCGGGTTGCAAGGATTAACAAAATCAACACTCCAAAACCCTAATCAATTGCAAGGTCTGCAACCAAACTTCATCTTTTCTCTCTCTAAAAGTTTCTGAAGCTTTTTTCACAGCACAAAAATGGCGGGAGGTAAAATCAGGAAGGAGAAACAGAAAGGGAGCAACCATTTTCAAGGAGGAATTCCCTTCCATAAATCAAAGGGACAACATATTCTGAAAAATCCAATGTTGGTTGAATCAATTGTTCAGAAAGCTGGGATTAAACCTACTGATATAATTCTCGAAATTGGTCCGGGTACTGGTAATCTTACTAAGAAGCTTCTAGAAGCTGGGAAGAAAGTTATTGCTGTTGAATTGGATCCTCGTATGGTTCTGGAACTTAAACGCCGTTTTCAAGGCACCCCTTTCTCCACTCGGTTAGAGGTTTGAAATTTTTACTTTTACTTTTTAATTTTAATTATTTTTGAATTTTGTTGAAAGATTGAGTGTTGTGACTATTTGGTTTTGAATTGATTGGGTTTTAGCTTAAATTGATGGTTGTGATTTACATCAGTTCTTTCACTTTCTTTGTGATTGAAATACTAATTAATAATCTCACTCTTTTGTTATATAATTTCGCAATAATTTGATCAAGCATTGATGTTGATGATAGTATCTATTTTTATTTAATTATTTTTGAATTTTGTTGAAAGATTGAGTATTTTGACTATTTGGTTTTGAATTGATTGGGTTTTAGCTAAATTGATGGTTGTGATTTACATCAGTTTCACTTTCTTTGTGATTGAAACACTAATTAATAATCACTCTTTTGTTATATAAGTCCGCAATACTTTGATCAAGTAGTGATGTTGATAATAGTATCTAATTTTATTTATAATAACTTCCGATTTACAATTATTTGCTACTTGTGCTGTGGATATTCTGCTAGTTTTCTTGTGTGTTAGACAAATTTATGATGTTTTCTCGCAAAATTAGCAATTTAAACATCATTGTAACACAACAAGGAACCACCAAATGCAAACACTAATTAATAATCACTCTTTTGTTATATAATTCTGCAATACTTTGATCAAGTAGTGATGTTGATGATAGTATCTAATTTTATTTATAATAACTTCCGATTAACCATTATTTGCTACTTGTGCTGTCTATTTTCTGCTAATTTTCTTGTCTGTTCGACAAATTTATGAAGTTTTCTCGCGAGATTAGCAATTTAAACATCATTGTAACATAAGAACTACCAAATGCAAACAGTGAAACAGTAGCTACAAGGTTTTTATGATACGGATTTAGGATAAACATCACCACCCAAAATTCGAGCCTTTAATAAAGACGTAATAATATGAAATATAGACTTGTTATTGTGAATTTGTGATATCAAGCACCAAATGCTTGTCAATTCAGCATAAAAGTAGGTCACAGATCCTAACCGACTGTTCATCAATTCGTTATTAGAGGTACTAGGGTCATTCAGTTTGCAGGTATTACTAACTAAACAGTAAACACTGATTATACCTTAAACTTAGCTGAACATCCAAATTATCCAATTAAAACAAACAATTTTGAATTTCCAAGATGATTCAATTTTGAGTTGAATAATCATAAACACCTTTGAACTATAGGATTCTCATATTTGCAAGGAGCATTGTTCCTGGTATGTGGAGCCTCTCAGATGAACTGTATCTAGGATTAAACTTAAGTATCAAGTTCAAGAGTAAATTTGGTGCATTGACAGATATAATGTGATTGTTAATTTGTTATTAGTTAGTTAATAGCTTCTGTTGTTTGATAATTATTGAGTATTTCTTTTGAGTTATCACTCTCAAGGGCTATATGAGATGTTCTTTCTAATTTCATATTCATGCAATCCAAATATCTTTTGACTGCTGAAGGTGTCATTAGCATATTGGATGACTGAGGTTGATCAATCAGATATCATGAAAGGTGAAAAGATTTGACATCTACATCCTCTCCTACCTGTAGAATGTTTGTTGAATAATTGGATTTGTGGTGATTTGTTTTATAATTGAGGGTTTTTTTTTAAAAAAAAGTTGTTCTAGCTGCAATGGAATTAGTTGAATAAACGAGGGTAATGAGAGTTCTGTAACGCTAATTTGATTTCAAAATTGTTTTGACTTGGGCCTGTTTGCTGTCGTACCGTCATCGTTAGGTATTGGATTTTGAGTTTAGTTATACCTATGAGGTGTAATTGTAGGAAATACTGCCCTATATATAATTATTTGATTATGGTACTATTATTGTAGTTGTAGATGCGTCAATACCGGGAGTGATATAATCATAAATTGAACAATTATGCACTTTTTTTTTGGACTTTGTTAGTTTGTGAGGTAGTTTTAGAGGTTTTCAGTTCTGTGGTGAGTATTAGTCGCTTTTTGTTAGTTTTAGGTAATTTTGAGTACAAGAGTTAACAAGGAATGAATTGGGATTGCAATAAAAGGCTTTGCAGCCTTGCAGCGTTAGTTCCTCGTTGTTCATTATTTCTGAATTTGTGTTGTTTCTTTGTGTATGTAGCCCAAGGAATTCTTTTAAGTTGGATTTTGAAGTGAAAAATGTTGAACTTTTTGTTAGAGATTGGATTGTTAACAAGACTATGGTCTAGTCTAGTCTTCAGAATCTTGTTGTGCTTGATATTTTGGCTCAGTTATGCATCATCTTGATCTAGGCTCCGTTCAATTCAACTTATTTTCACTAAACTTATATTATCTGAACTTATATTATTTGAACTTATTTTGTCTGAAATAAGTCAAAATATGTCGAACTGAACAGAGGCACATAGCCCTATTATATCTTTCCTGACATTCTTCATCAACAGGTAATCCAAGGAGATGTTCTAAAGTGTGAACTTCCATTTTTCGATATCTGCGTTGCCAACATCCCATACCAAATCTCCTCCCCACTCGTGTTCAAGTTATTAGACATCAACCAAAAGCAAAACTTCAGATGTGCAATTATAATGTTCCAAAGAGAATTCGCAATGAGGCTTGTTGCTCAACCGGGTGATAAGCTTTACTGCCGTCTCGCAGTCAACACTCAGCTCCTTGCTCGGGTTTTCCACCTCCTCAAAGTCGGGAAGAACAATTTCCGGCCCCCACCTAAGGTCGACTCCTCAGTCGTCCGTATCGAACCTAGAAGGCCACTTCCTATCCCAGTTGGCAAACTTAAAGAATGGAACGGGCTTCTGTCACTGTGTTTCAGCCGAAAGAACAAAACGCTCGGGTCAATATTTGGTCAAAAGAAGGTTCTAGAAATGCTGGAAAAGAATTACAGGACTTTAGAGTCTTTAGGGCAGTTAAAGGATAATGATTCAGAGATTATTGATATGTCTATCTTAAATGAGGATGTAAGTATGGATGTTGTTGAGAATGGAAAAGCTGATGATGAAGAAGATGATCAAATGGAGGTTGAAGAAGAAGGTGAAGATGATGCAGATTCTGATAATAATGAGATGCAAATAAATGATTCTGGGTTTAAAGGTAAGGTGATTGGTGTTTTGAAGCAATATGATTATGCAGATAAAAGATCGTCTAAGCTTACACAAAACGAGTTTATACACTTATTATCGGTTTTTAATCAGGCCGGTATTCACTTTACGAGTACTAAATAGGGTTTTAGTAGTAATGTTGTTTAGTTGCTTGTACTAATTAAACACAAGCACCCAATTTTGCTTGCTATGTTGTCATACAGTTTGTTATATCAAGAAACATGAAAAATGTGAGTGGCAAGAGTTTTTTGCATCTGACTATATCTGACAAGTAGTAGAATTTGTTTTGATTTGTGTCTTCATTTTCTTATTTATTAGTTGATCAATTATTTGTGTTCATCTAATTATTTGATGTGTGTTTAAATATGTAATCACATTTTTCTGAGCCATAAACAGAGAAATTAGTTAGATGTATTTTTCTGAGAAATGGTTTTCAAAGGTCATGTTTACTTCTTCATCAGACCCCTTCATTACAGCCGATGCAGGTCAGAGTTTGTTAATGGAATCCTTCACTGATCCTACATCCTAGCTAAAGGTGGCTGTTGGCCGGGCCGGGCTTCGGGCTGTACGCCAAGCCCACTCTGTAAATGTGCCAGATCAGGTCGGGTCGAATAGTTCTAAACAGGTCTCAGGCCCATGGACCATCGTTCGGAGCGGGTTGGCTCGTCTTACATAAGCCTAAATTTGCTAAATTTAGCGTGTTTTGTCGAGTCGTGTCATGTCGAGTTTTTTCCAAAAAAAAATGCGGCCTATCAGGCGCTGTAAATTTTTCAGATAATCAGATGCAGAACTTACCATGGAACAGTTTCATATGTACCACCTTAACAGATAACACAAACTGTAAAAAAATGTTTTTTACATTCATCCTATTGCAGTTACCATGGAGAAAATCGCTTGCAATATAATCATAGAACTAAACTATACATACATGCACTTTCAGATTAAGTAACTCATGATTGAGATTAGTACATTGCTTAAACCTCATACTCTACAAAAGCTAACCCTAATAATATATAACTGCATACTGCATTTAAAACCACATTTTGCAGGTAAATTTATCTTAACACCTACTAATACATAAAAAAAAAATTAAAAAAATTGGTGAAAAACCTACTGAATTACTGATACAACGTGTATAACAGATTAATTTAAAACAGATTTTGTTTTAATTTTAGGAGCTCCTCCGCCCGAAGAGGCTTTGTAAGTTGGAAATCCATTCCAGACTCGACTATCATCTTCCCTTCTTCTCCCCCCTCCTCGTTAGCAGACAGAGCAATGATCGGTATGTGTATTCCGTACTTCTTCTCTTCTTCGCGGATTCTCCTCGTTGCTTCATAGCCATTCATCACTGGCATCTGGAATAGAAAACAGGATAAATACAATGAATTTACCTCAGGTGGATTAAATCATAAGAAATTTCGTGTTTTACCACCTAAAAAATCTGAATTTGTGTTTTAATACCTAAAATTTATTTTACAGCCTAAAAAAGTTTAAAAGATTTATTTTTACCACCTTTAATAGCAGAGTTCGGCATCGCTAGTGGGCACACAAATTAAGCTCCCCCTAAGTTTTTACCTAATTTTTGCAATTTTCTTCACTACTCCTCCTATTCATCTCCTTTCTTCTTTACTCTTCTTGAATTCTTCACCCATTTTTGTACTCCGAATTAATCAAACTAAAAACTTATATTATACAACATGCTTAATAATCATTAAGCAAAAGTTGAGAAGAAAACTTTTTAAAAAAATTGATGCATGATAATCAACAAAGGAAATCAACAGTACCGTTAACTTTGTTGTTCAAAGGTGGTAAAACGATTTTTTTTAATTTTATTTAAGGTGGTAAAATAAAAGTTTGAGTTTTTTAGGTGGTAAATCGCAGATCCGAATTTTTTTAGGTGGTAAAATACAAAATTTCCAAAACATTATGATACCTTAAAACTTTATTCTCTATATATATATATATGAACTTGTATAGTAATTTACCTGACAGTCCATGATAATACAATCATATGGGAATTTGGAGGGTTGGTCACTCAATGCTTTCCAAACCACATCAAGGGCTTCTTTGCCATTTCCACATGTCTGAGTTTCTGCACCTAAACGTCTAACACATGTTTCAGCAAGCTTTCTTTGTAATAGGTGATCTTCAACAATCAGTATTTTCTTCCCTTCTAAGGGGGATTTCTTGACCTCTTCATCCCTTCTAGCACAAAAAAATATGGAGTTTAGAGTGTTTTTCTTTTGAATCAAATACCGGTAAAGAGGGTTGTGGGCCGGGTCGGGCTCTGATATGAAAAGGCCCGGTCCAACGTGAGCACGGAGTCGTGGGCCGAACCTGGGTTGCACTTTTTTGAAAAATACGACAAGACAAAACACAACCTGACCAGACCCGACACGACAAGGACGCTAAATTTAGTTAAAAAATTTAGGTTTAGGCACGACGGCCCAACCCGACCTGGCGCGACAAGTATGTTAAATTTAGTTCGGAAAAAAAAAGACACGATGGCCCACCCAGACCCGACACGACAAGCACGCTGAATTTTTAAAAAAAAATTAGGCTTAGGCACGATGGCCCAACCCAGCCCGGCAAGACTAGACGCTAAATTTGGTTTTAAAAATTAAGCTTTGGCACGGCGTCCAAACCTGACCCAGCACGACAACCACGCTAAATTTGATTTTAAAATTTAGGCTCAGGCATGGCGGCCTAACCTGACCCAGCACGACAAGCATACTAAATTTATTTTAAAAAATTAGGACTTAGACATGATAGCCAAATCGACCCGACACGACAAGCACGCTAAATTTAGTATAAAAAATTAACCTTAGGCACGATGGCCCATCCCAATCGAACACGACAAGCACGCTAAATTAAGTTTTAAAAAATAGGCTTAGACATGATGGCTCGACCCAGCACGAGGGGCATGTGGTCCTGGGACACAGATTTACATCCCGGTATGGCCCGATGCAAAGTGGGCTTGGTCCATTTCAAGCTTACAGCCCATGAGCTCGGCCCGAAACCCAACCCGGCCCACATCCATCTTTAAATATAAGTCATGTAAATATAAATAAATCATTAAATTACCTTGGAGCTTCTTGTATTTCTCCTTTTTGCACGATTTGAGACCTCGACATGGACTTCTCACTACTCGAGCTCCTCACAACTCGACGGATTTCATGTTCACGACCATAACTATCACCACCACCACCACCACCGCAAGTAGTAAACTTCAAGTTCCTCTTCTTCCTCACCACCTTAATCTCCCCACCACCACCACCACCACCACTAGACTCACCACCAACTTCATCTTCTTCCTCTCCATCTTCATCATCTTCTTCCGTAGTTTCCGACTGTGCATTGTTGTTCACTAAAACACCCCCAAACTCAGGTAAAAGCCTCACTATTCTGCACAACCGTGACCCATGAAGAGGCTCCGATATGATCTGATCCGTCCAAGGAAGACTCTCATCACCCAACCCGCGAAAATGAGCCCGACGGGTATCGGGCCTATCGACCCAAACCACCTTGATGGTGGTGCATGTCATATGAAGGTCCTTTCGAAACTCGGAAACTAACCTGGGTTGATTCCAAATCAATAACGGGTTATTGATTAATATTATAAAATCACATGACAAAATTCTAAATAAATAGACTTCTAAAATACTTCCTTCCTTTTTAAGTATAGCACTATTTTTATCTTTACACTATTCATACTACGACTTTGGCCAATTTTTTTGATTTACATGTAAGAAAAATTATTGTAATGTGTGATATGAATTTTCTAAATATGAATTTTTGATAATTTTTACTTATACATAGTTTGAGATATTAAGAGTCAAAGTAGCGTGTTGAATAAGTAAAAGTCATACATGGTGCAATATTTAAGAAACGGAAAAAGTATATACATTTTAACATTTAACTTCAACTTTTATTCGTTTAAGCGTGTATTTTATTCTGTTAACTTCAATTTTATAATTCCGTTAACATTAGATTTTTATTCATTAATTGCACTTTTTTCGTTTCCTTTTTATTTCCATCTTTTTTTAAAAGTTTCCCAACCTTTTTTTTTTTTTACGAAAATTCCATATTATTTGCACTATTCACAAATAACCGTTATTAATAAATACTTTTCTAACTAACCTCTGCAGTTTCCGAAAATCATCCCCTGCATTACAGTCTATTACAAGCAATATGCACCCCACTGCCCCTCCTCGAATGTTAGACCTTCTATAAACCGGTAGGACTCCTTCATCGGACCCATCCATCATATTCAGAGGAAGGAGTTTAGACGACCCACCTACAAAAATCGAAAGATTGTACTTTACTACCTTAAACAAACTAAAACTTGTATTTAAAATGGAAAAATAGATAATTGCTTGAGCCCATATACATGGTCAGTCCATGGAATCAAGGAATTATAGAATTGTCCCCATGTAATCATATAAATACTCTACTGTAATCATTTTAAAAGCTATCGAATTATTACCTTAAAAAGCAAATTAGTTACTCTCTCTCTAGTTCTTCTTACTTAACCATCACTTATCCAATTTAAGTATTATACGAGATGAAACCATTGTGTGGGTCCCACTAATTCAATTTTCCTCTAACTTTTTACCTACAAAAATAAAAAAAATTATACTTTGCCGCCTTAAAAAAAAAACTAAAACTTCTATTTTACCACCAAAATAAATATTAAAATTTGCATTTTACCACCAAAAAATAAAAAAAAAAACACATGAAACCGTTATGTAGGCCCTATCCATCATATTCAAATTAAAAGGAAGGAGTTTAGACCCACCTCTACAACCACCACCGCGGTCTAAACCACTAGGGCTCGATGAGTGGACCCATTGAGGTGGCTCAATGATTCTAGACTTGATTTCCTTACCATCTAAAAAACTAAAACTTCTATTTTACCACCAAAAAATAAATTAAAACTTATTCTACCACCTGAAAACGAAAAATAGATGAAACCTTTATGTACTCACCTCTGCAAAGACCGCGGTCCGAGCAGCTGCTAGGGCTCGATGAGTTGTGAACCCACTGAGCCGGTTCAATGAGCCTAGACTTGACCTTCTTAAGAGTAATAGAGAGTTGTTTCCAATGACCAACAACCTTCAAGTTTATTCCAAGGCTATCCATGTATCTATACACCATTCCTCTTCTTGCTTCATTCTTGATTAAGAGAATTACAAGAGAAGACTTTTCGTTGACTTTAGGGCTACTACTACGAACACAAGTGGTTAGCCCTAAGTTTGAATTTGAATTCAACAACATGTCCTTATTATTATGATTTGTTCCTTGTTGTAATTGCCTTGGATTATTATTATCCAATGTTTGGTCTTGTATTTTCAAGAAGATGTTGAATTTGAAGCATGTTCCGGATTCACCATTGGATTTGTCCACTATTTCTATGTCTCCACCCATCAATCTAACCTGTAAAAACATTTCCATAGAGCTCATTAGTATGAAATTTGTGTTTTTATAGCAGATAAATAGTTTTTTTTACCACCTACAAAAATCAAAAAATTGTATTTTACTAATTTAATTTTATCTCTAATTTTAAACACTCCCTCTAAGATTTTATTTAACTCCTTCACTCTCATCTATGTACTGTCATTAAATTTTGTCCATTTTGTGAATTAATGGAAGGAAAAATTATGTGAATTTCATGGGGGGAAAAGTAGGAGAAGAAAAGTGAGTTAAATGCATGAAATAGTAGAAGAAGAGAAAATATCATAAATATTACTGTTATTGTGGGCCCCGCATAATGGGTTTTTTAAGGTGTTAAAATAAAAAAATTCGATTTTTATTGGTGATAGAAAATAATTTTCCTTTTTATAAACTAAAAACATAAAATGATACCGAACTGACCCTATGAATATGAGTTTCTACTTGATATTTACAGTTACTGTTTGCACAAATTTGTCAGACAAAAAGGGAGAGTGTAGAGAGGTGAGAGAATATAACAAAATATGCATAAAATAAGGGAAATGTGTAAAAATGTGGATTTGTGCAAAACAAAATGAATAAAGTAAGAGAAAATGATCGGAAAATTGTAAATGTTATGTGTAAAAGAGGGGTAAGGTTGTAAATATTTATGTCCAGCAATTGGAATAAACCAACAATGTAAAGAACATTATGAAAAATATTACTACATCCGCTTCTCAAAGTTCTTTATTCTTTGGAATATGTGTCCAAATTATGAAAACCTTGACTGTAAATTCTCATTAATTATTATATAATTCAAAACGTTACATGTAAGATTTTGTTAGATTGGTCTCGGTATGTATTTTCAGAATATCAACTTTTTATAGTTTTTTCACATACGAAATTGGATATATTAGTAGTTAAATATTGCATTGGAGTCCGTGCAAATAATAACTGTAAAGAACTATCAGAAACGGAAGTAGTAAAACGGAATGGGTAAAGAACGTTTTAAAAGTACGTACCAAAGATTGAACAATGCCTAGTCCCAAACCAGTACCAACTTGTCCAGCAGAAGTTTCCTTAACCTGAACAAAATTCTCAAAAATCAAACGCCTTTTATCCTTAGGAATCCCAGGACCTGTATCTTCAACCCTAAACTCAAACTCAACACAACCACGATCTTGTATCATCATCGTCTTCTTCATCACTTCAAGATCATTATAAGCATTTTCCAGATTCCTGTAAAAGAACTGTGATACCCTGTTTAACAGGTTGTTGTTGTTCCTGTTTGAATTAATGATCGAATTCTCAAAGCTTGTCTTCTTTTTTGCTTCGCATTTGATGCAGATGTTACCTGTTAGAAACTATACACTTTAAATTACAATATTGAAAATTACATAAAGTAGATTAGGATTTAGCACGAGTTAAACCTGATTAACTATAACCCGGCCCGCTAGCCCAACCCGCCATGGCCCGAAAAAGCATGGTCTGGGTAGCCTAAAATGTGCATTTTTAGACAAAACCCGAGCCTTGCCTGGAAAAGTCTGTTTCGGCCCGCACCAAATTTATGGGTTTGGGCATGATTTTTTATGTTAAAGCTCGGTCTGGCCCGAATTTTGATCACCTCCAGGACGAGTTAATCTTTGTCCTTAGGAAATATTAGCCCACACTATATTGATGATTGGGTTCAAAAGCTAATCTTATCCCCCAGAATTCCCTAATCAAGATTGGAATACAACAAACTCAACCATTCTCATTAATTTGTCTTTTGGAAACTGATTTTTATAATTAATTAAAATATTAATAACCGCAAGTTCTAGTCTTGCTTGATTAATAATATTATAGCCATATTATCAACCCAAAAATATCACACCAAGCCCAATACCCACTTGGCCCAATAACTTAGCCTATATCATATTTAATATATGTAGTCATGGGTATATCTAAAGTAGACCTGATAAATTATAGTCCGGCCTGAAAAAGTGTGGTTTGGGTAGCCTAAAGTATGCATTTTAAGACCAAAATCCGAGCCCGGTTAAAAAAAGCTCGTTTCGGCCCGTAAAGCCCGCATTAAATTTAAGGGTTTTGGCATGATTTTTTGTGTGTAAAGCCCGGCTCGTATTTTGATCACATATTTCTTCCGTGTGGGAGAATACTCGCACATTAGACTTGATCAACTATATGCTGGTCTGTTGGCCCGACCCGAGAAAATTATGGGTTTGGGTAGCTTAAGATATGCAGTTTTATACCAAAGCCCAAGCCCGGACCAAAAAAACCCATTTTGATCCGCAAAGCCCACACCAAATTTACAGATTTGGTCATGATTGTTTTGTGTTAAAGCCCGACCCGGCCCGGCCTGATTACTCCCACATATAGAAAAAGTGAAAGACTGTATATTTATCTAACATTTTTACCTTCTGAAGTGAACTTGACTGCATTGCTAAGCAGATTTCCAAGGATCTGTTTAAGCTTGCCTTTGTCACCTCTAACATGGGAGAATTTGAAGATGGAACCATCACATGGGTCTAATATTAGGTCAACTCCCTTTTTCATGGAAATTGGGTGGTGTAAATCGGCTATGTCTTCTAGAAGTTGGGGTAAGCTGAAATCTGTTTCTTCTAAATGCATTTTGCCTGCTTCTATTTTGCTGAAATCCAGTATGGAGTTAACTAATGCTGCATTTATTTATCAAACAAGGAAAAAATAAAATCAATTTGGCTTAAGTAATAAGGGAAAAGTTAGAGTTTTACTACCTTAAAAAAATAGACAATTTGTGTTTTAGTACCGTATTGTATTTTACCATCTACAAATAAAAATTGTTTAAGTACCATTCAAGTTTTAAAAAGTACCATTCTGTAATAAAAAAGTATCATTCTGTAAAAAAAAGTACCATTCAATTTCTTTTTTGTCTTTTTTCTATTTTGTCTTTTGCTATGATATGCATTTGCAAGCACATATCAGATATGCAAAGACACTTCCTCCATTATGTCCCATTTTAACGGTTATATTTCTGGTTTCCTTCTTTTCTTCCATGATTTTCATGTATATAAGCTACTATTTGTCCTTGCTTCCAATTATTTCACATAATTTGGTAATATAGGCATAACCCTTTCACTAATTCTTTAATGGACCTGGTTCACACTAAGTTTATTGTGGACCATGTCTTAAAAATAAGTTAACAACTTGATTCTAATTTATTTTGACGTGTTTATTAAAATTATTATGAAAAAATTATCAAATTGGTGTTGTTATGACATGCTGTGATTGAATAATGTGATTTTAAGTCGGGATTTTCTTTTAAAAAAAACATAGGGTTACTTTGATTCAAAAAATGGTTATTACATCTAAGAAAATTGGTGATTAATTTATTATAGTCACTATGTAAACGATAAATGTCACTATATATGTAAAAATGGTGGCAGAAAAACTGTTTGCTTTGGGTCCACAATAATATTATTGTAGACCACCAGGTTCACGCAAGAATAATCCCCTTTATTTTTCAGATTTGCAAAGGAGAATCAAGATGCTTTAAGGTATAATTTATGGTTGATTTGCGTATAAAAGGCCCTCCACTAGTCACTAACGTTTTCGTAAATCTTGTCGTTAAAGGATGGTAAAAAAACATTTTTTTATTTTATTTATAAGTAATCAAATACCATTCCTATTTATTTAGGTTATAAAAAATATTTTTTCTATTTTTTTAGGTGGTAAAATCAATTCACCCAAGTAATAAACTAAATTAAAAATAAAATGTGAATATGATTATTTACCTAAAAGATCCTCAGCACAAGTGTTGATCTTCCTCAAGTTAGAAGCAATTTCAGAAGAGGGAGCAACATCACTAGAAGATAGTTCAGTCAAGCCCTTAATGCAAGCTAAGTAGCCTCGAACATCATGTGTAGCACTTGCAAAGGCTAAGCTTTGCTTCATGCTCTTTCTTTCAGCTTGCGCGGTTTTCTCCATTTCTCTCATGTACGCTGCACACAGGTGTACCTCTCGTCTAGCTGCCCTAACTATCAAGGCCACAAACGCGAATATAGAGATCACGATGCAACCCATTGTTACAATTAGAACTATGAGTGCCACCTTCGTGTGCTCGTGAACATGGCTAACCAATCCATTGCTTGGACAAGCCAATACATACACCTACAAGGGAACCATATCTTTATATACCTAGAAAAGATAACAAATTATATGATGTATATGAATTATGGAATAAGGTCTTGTTCTTTTAAGCTGAATTTTACTGAACTGAACTAAACTAAAATGAATTATATTGAACTGGACATAATGCTATTGAACTAAACTAAACAGAATGTTCCAATACATACACCTACAAGAGAACCATGTCTTTATAAATACATACAAAAGTAACAAATTATGTAATGTATGTGAATCATGGAATAAGGTAATGTTCTTTTGAGCTGAATTTTATTGAACTGAACTAAATTAAACTGAATGATATTGAATAATGTTATTGAACTAGACTAAGCTGGATGTTATTGTACTGGACATAATTCTATTGAACTGAACTAAACTGAAAGAAGCTGGAATTCTACCAAAGCAATCATGGCCTAACAAGAGATCATATCATTGGCACCATGGCAACATCAATTGTAGAGCAATATAAAACAAAATTTTATTATTAAACTGAACCAAATGCTATTGAACTAAACTAACTAAACTGAATGTTATTGAACTGAACTAAATTGAATGTTATTGAACTGAACTAAATTGAAAATAAATGAAATTCAACCAAAAAGAACAAGGCCAGAGAACATACCATTGGCACCATGGCAACATCAATTCTAGAACAATAGAAAACAAAATTGGCTCCTCCAACAGAAAAGGCGGTACCATCACCATTTGCAACACCATTGCTTGGATTACATTGGATTTCACCAACAAAATCATTGTTGCTATCATGCACCAAAGCTTTATCATCCTTAATAGTTACATTAGCCTCTTTTAAACCTTCAATTAGCACCTTGCCATCACTAAGGGATGCCATGTACAAGCTTGCACCACCTAAAAGATGTTTACTAGATAAGAGATCGGTTAGTCCCTCGACCTGAAACCCTAGAGATATAGCCCCGGCTCCACCTAGGCTAGCGGTGTCTAAGAACAGGCTCGAACCCTCGTTTCCATTAGGGCTCCATCGAAACCCTAGCGCTGCATAGCCGGTTTTCGGGCTAGCCATAGCTTGTTTGTACCATGTCTCATTGATTACAATGTGTGGTTTGGTGATCGTGGCTTCTCCAAGTAACTCTCCACTAGTAGGTGTTACTAATTGAGTGTACCAAGTGTAATTACCAAGGTTAAAAGTTGTGTTGGCATATATTGCAATTGTTTGATCACCCTCTTTGAAATATGAAAAGAAGAGGCCATCTAATCCAATGTATGAGGCTTGGATTGTATTAGGGATGATCATTTGTGCAACATATAATGCCGGTGCAACCTGAAAACAAAAAAGACAACAATGTAGCTTAATTAACAAATTATTTCATATGTCCGAAATTAATAGTCACACTATTCAACCCCTTATAATTAAATAAATTTGTTGTAAGTTTATAACTAAGAGCTCAACGTGTGTTTAGTCAAACACGTGTAAACTCTTAATTAAAGTGGGTGTACAGTAAATATTGTAAGGCGGGTGTAAAATTATTTTAAAAGGCTTAAAAATTAACCCGATATATTGTATAAGTCGTTTATTTTTTAATGATAAATTTTTCTCGTTAATAAAATTTACCCCTTTAAGATCACTCATAATATATAATGTATAAAGGTAATCATACAACAGTTTAAAAAGTTTACATATCAAAAATTACATCATAATATATAAAGTGAATAAAAAACGTGTTAAAAATTACTCTGGTATACAAATAATACAATAAACCTATTGTACATCAGACGCACACAAGAAGTTTTGTTACTCCGTATTAAAGTAGTCACCATATCTTTTACTAGCTCTATATTTTATTTTATTTTTTGGAGGGGAGATAACTCATGTATTTTATTAATTAAATCGATTTCCATCAAAGTAGTAGAAATAGTATATCTACTAGCTCTATACAAGTGGACGTATGTTTGAAATGTGACTACTCGTATTATTTTCCGAGTGGACGTATGCAACTATATTGGGTTTTAGTTCGAACGTGGATTTTGAACCTTTTTATTTTATATTTGGGCCACTGAAATTATAATTATTTACACTTCACATTATTTGATTTGTCGAGTATTCCAAATTTTTACTACCAAAAATATATATCACGATCTTTACACCTAGTAATATTAGTTGTCATATTATAGGAGATATTAGTGATTTTGGAAAGTTATTATAGAATATTTTATTCTCTAATTAGGAATAAATAATTTATTCTAGGAAATTTGAAATATTTGTATACAACTAATCGTCTAATACAAGGTAATTGACATTATGATCGATACATTAACAATTTGTTACTTACTTGCCCAAAAAAAAATGATTTGTTACTTAATCATCCTATGTCTTGCAAGAAAAAACGATAAATAAAATAAGACTGTAAATATGTACTATGTATATGTATGTACTCTCATAAAATTAATCAATATTAATCCCAATATTTGCTAAATTAGTTAATACAAAATACCAATTAGTACTCGTATAAGATACTAAATTAGTTAATACAAAATACTAATTAGTACTCATAGAAAATGAAAATAAAGTGGTAAACAAAGATCTTGAAAACACAACAAAAAAAAAAGGAAGCAAAATTATACGAAGTATATATACCTTATTTTGTATATCGGAAAATACAAGTTTGTCCCGAGTAATATGAGTGCCCAAAATACTTGCAACATTGATCGATGTTGAATTTATGGGATATATTAGTTTCGCTACGTCTTCAACTTTTGTAACAAGTTGATAACGAGCATAACTTGCTTCCGTTTCCACGTGTTTCTCGATTTTTTTCATCATGTTGTACCATATTGGAATGACCACGCTAGGAATTAATAGCACGATAAATGTCTGTACATATGTAACATGTAACAAAATAATCATGGAGGGTACGTAACATGTAACAAAATAATTATATAAGGAGTAATTTAACATAATCATTTTAATTATGTTTTTGAATGTAAAAAATCAAGAGATTATTGGTTAATTACCAAGAGGAAGAAGAAAGTAACGGGCCTCATTGCGATTATCGAGACGATTTTCCCCATTGTAGACTTTGCTTGTTAGGTGATGATTGTCTGTATTCCATTGTTGTAGATGGATGAAGAAAATCAAGAAGAAATAAGAGCTAATTATGAAGAGGGTTTTGTCTTAATTATGTAAATGTAATGATTTTATATATAGGGTTGTGAGGAGGAAAACCTATTTATATAAATAATAATTAAACCTCCCTTAATAAAACAAGAAAATTGGGCTCTATTTTTCTTTAATTTAAAGATAATTTTAAGTTTATATATATGGGGACAAGAAAAACTTTTTTAAAAGGAAAGATAGTGATTTTTTGAAATAAAAATACAAAACATATATAAACTTGAACTTGAAACTTCAAATTCCTTTTGTAAATGAGTGGATCGGTTGAGGTTTTTGCAAATTTGGTCGAAGAAACCTTTAATAATTATTTTAAATTAAAAAAGGTTGTTAATTTAGTCGAAGAAACCTTTTACTTAGTACGAGTAACAGAACTTAAGACTGAATCTCGTCTATCACTAACCTTTGTGACTCCTTCTAAACCGGGAAAAAAAATATGAAAATTATAATATTTGTACTATTGAAATTTGTATATTTTTCATTGAAAATTCTTTTGCAAAGTTTTTTAATTTCTTCCTTTCACATGGATGAAGAAAACTTATGAGATCAATTTATACACGAGATATTTATACGAAAATAATAAGGTCATTCTTGGTGCTCAAATTGATAAAACGGGGTTTAGAGCGAATCAAATGATAAGAGTTTATACTCTTTTTGGATACATTTGTTATAAAATCGTAAATCTTTAAGAAATCACAATCTTTTAACACATTTAAAAAATATTAAATCTTTCAGATGCCAAAAAGATTTATTTAATTGAATCCATAAAAGTTCAAGAGATCATCATGAATATGAAAAGGATCACACATATATTTGGTAACAAATAGCCATATGATTTCAGTATTTGCAAGTTCCAATATGAAGCACCATTAAAAAACACACATAAACGAATAATTAATTATCCCGTGCACAGCACGGGCACAAACTAGTACTAATATACGTAGTACAAGAAAATTGACTTTTTCATCGGACTATATCTAGATGTTGATATGCATGTATGGAAAATGGGTTTCAAACTTTCAATGATGTACTTTTATTTTTATTGTTACTTGTTAGGAAGCCAACATGTATATATGGTTGATAAAACATGTTAAAGTTTCTTTATATCCAATTAAATTGTCTACACCCGCTTAAACCACTATTTAATTATTATTAAGTTAAAATTATAAATTTTTACCTATATCTGTTGTAGATGACAGATGGCACAACACAACTTTATGAACTAATTAAAAAAAATACAAATTTATTCTTTAAATAAATTCCCAAAACTACAAGCTAGAGTTAAAATCGTTACAAGAAGATAAAAATGATTATGAAATGATATGTAATGTAACAAATGTTCTTAATATATGCAACAATATATCATGGAATTATATTTATCATAATTCAAAAAGTTTATGACTCAAGAAGATCCACTTACCAATAGGTGGAAGTGTAGAATGAAAGAGGAAAATTATTTGCCAAATAATTTATAGCAAGAACAACAGAGAAATGAGGGATTTAATTATCTAGAGAGAAGTGAGGATTTAATTATCCATAGAGAAATGGTTTTAGTTAATAATCTTATTGCTATGGATATTAAAGTGTGAGCTTAATGTGTTGTATTACCTATATTTATACTATTTTGTGTTACATAATATGTATAGAAATGAAAGTTGAAGTTCTATTGGCCAATAATGTTGCCAAATATTATGAAATGTCAAAATTGGCCTTTTAGTTGGTGAGATGATAATTATTTTTCTTAGTTGAAAATGGTTAAATCAACTAAGTATTTTATTCTATTATAACCAATATGCAATAAGTTATAAATGCAGCTTAATTAAGTTTATGTTATGTAGATGGTTCTAATCGATATATAATGATATGTGTGTATTATGTAGTAGAACGCATATAAGTAGCTATGGTTGCCCAAAGTCTTGCTAATGAGTTTTAGGTTGTAATTTATGAACTCTTTGTTTTATGTAAGTTTAGCCTATGTAAAAAAAATTGTGATATTTCTGTACTTTAGTTGTCGGCATGCATGAAACTGAATGCACATGTGTACGTATTGGTCGAATGTATATAAGTGACGTGACCACAACACATTGATAGGAAGATTTACTTTTTTACTAAATTAGAACCACTAACTATATTCGGAATCCTTTTCCCTTGTACAGTGTAATTAATGTCGTTGGCTGTAATGCAAGAAATTCATTTCGAAATTTATTAAATCGTTATTTGAGTTCCTTTCTTTATTAGACGCAAATTACCCTAATTTCTGACACATAAATATCATTTTTCGTTTTCAATGACGTTATTAATTTCTTGTTCAAGCACTATTATAATAGAGGAATTAAAATGATTTGTATTGACCTAATACTTAATCCGTTCTAAATTTGTCAAATCTTTGTTTTTTTATTTGGTTGAGAAACTTGTTAGCAGACATTCCATTCAAATCTTTGCTTATTAACTGGGCTAACTACGATAATTGAGAAGCATTACGAGATATCAACCATGTTTGTGGCGTTATATGATAATTAGTTTTGTGCATTCACTTTTCCTAGTGAAATGTTTATTTTTATTCAAATTAAAAACTTATTTTCTAAAATATTTATTTACATTTTCCACCCAATTAAAATTATTTTATTTTTAGATTTAATATCAAGGGTAAAATAGGAATTTTGACCTCATTGTCAGCATTGGCACAAATAAACCTAACAATTTTTAAAAAAAAATATTAGGAAAATGTTTATCTCAATGTAAAAGTAATAATAAAAAAATCAATGTTCTTGGCCCTTTGTTGATTGTTTTGGACAAGTTTATAGAACATCATAAATGAGGTTGAAAAATTAAGAAATTTTATCTGGCTTAATACCAAATTATGAACTGTCACTTAAATATATTATTTTTGAGTGATATGTTTCTAAAATCTAAAAGAACAATTATAATTTTAACTACTTAATTTGCTCAGATTTGTATTTCTATGTTTGAGTATGAAAACAGTTGTCTTCACTTGGATAACATCATGATGGTATCTCATTGGATATTTCTATGATTCTATGAAATTAATATCCAGATGATTTTTTACTATTTGCATTTGCTCCAATTATTATCTAGGTTGAATGGGCTTTGACTATTTGTTGTTGCATTCAAAGTTGAGAGTTTTGACTATAGCTGAATACGGTCGGATACATACAGGTCTAATCAGTTCGGATCATATCGTATAAAGTTTTATGTAGAGTCATTGTGCGTGCCTTTACGGATTTTATGTGTAATTTTTTTTCTCGTAGATCTCTTCGACTTTTTAGAATGTCGGTCGAATCCGGTCAGTTTTTAACAGCTTCTATGGCGACAATTTCTTGAATTCTAGTGGGCCTTTTCGACAGAATCAACGGTTTCATGAGTTGGATTTTTATCCAAAACCCAGTGTGGTCCAGCCCAATCACAGTCCAGTGTGGTCTAACTTACAAAGGCTGCATTTGTTGTGCCCAAAACCTGCCACTTATAACCAAAATAACGGGTTTTCGAGTTATTTTCGTGTCGGGCCAAATTTATAACTAAAATTAAAGTTTTGAATTACCAAGAAACCCATCATAAAAAATCAAAATTGGGTTGGGATGGGATGGCCATTCTGCCCAAACCTCTAATTCTTTGGGCCGGGTCGGGCTCAAGATAACCTGGTCAAATTTTTTCCCACTAGGCCACTACATTACTCCTTGGTAGAGGACCCAAACGATTTAAACACAACCATGCCAAATAAGTGAAAGTAAGATGAACTCAATAAGGCCTTATCGGCCTGGCCCGGCCCGGTCCTTGTGTGTAAAACGAAGAATGTTGTGTCCATAGACAGAAATGAGCAGCAAACAAAAGAAAATATAAAGAACTCATCAAGGTCTTGCTCTGTACCTGAACAGAATGAATGGCAAACAATGAAAAGTGTAGTTTTTCATAACCAAGGCAATCAAGCATAATAACATAACAATATTCCTATATTCGAAGAAAATGAAGGAATTTTCACTTACTATACACAACGAATGACAGTCGAGTAATACGAAATCAAAGGTAACACTACAATTCTCGTGTTGGAAATCAATCTAACATTTCGATCTTCACTGTAATAATACGGATTATGTTCTAAAGCCATAGTAATAATCCATGAAGTTCACTCATAGGTGTCAAACGTAAAGATGGATGTGGGCAAGGTCGGCCCAGCCACGAAAAAACACGGCTCGTCACAAGCATGAAGTTGGGGGCCGGGCCTGGGCTTTTTTTGGGGAAAAGCACGATAAGGCACAGCACGACTCGACCCAACACAACAAAGCACGCTAAATTTAGTAAAATTGGACTTACACACGACAACCCGTGGGCTTGGGCCGGGCATTGGCTATGTTTTGAAGTTTCCAGTCCGGCCTGATGCCAAGTGGGTTTGGCGTGGGGCAGGCCCGTTTTGGCCCGACCCGGCACACAACCATCTTTAGTCAAACGTGCCGCTTCTTGTACCTCTTTTCTCGTTCAACTGAGCCCATCTCGAAAAAACTTCAGACACTTCAGACTTCCCACACAACCTCATCTTCCTCGCCAATTCCTCCAATATATTAGGTCGTCCAACCCGAGAAAAATCAGCTGCAAACTTGTTAAAATCAAGTTCCGGAACTTTCATCCCTTTATTAATAACTTCCTCAACATACTTACACGCCTCCTCAGACCTCCCTTCCCTTATAAGCCCACCAATAAGAACAGTATAACAATTCTCATCAGGGCAACAACCTCTTTGCACCATCTCATCCCACACCGCACAACCCATCTCACTATTTCCAGCAAAAAAGTAAGATTTCATCATCATAATATAAGTATGAATTGTTGGCTCAATTCCACTATGAATCATCTTCTTGTAAACACGAACTGCATCATCCGGCATTCTTCTATTCGTCATCAATTTAATCAAAGCATTATACAGTTGCCCATCGGGAGGGTAACCCTTTTCCTTCATCTCTTTTAACAAACCAAACACCATATCCATCTTTTTAAGGTTTCCAAATCCTGTAATCAAACAAGTATATACAGCAGCATCTGGGTTACAACCTGAAGAAGTCATCTCATCAAAGTAAGCAACAGCTTCATTCAACTTTGAATGCTTGCACAAATCCCTAATCAATATAGTATAGGTCCGTACATTTGGAGCGGGACCCTTAACCTTCATCACCTCGAAAAGCTTGATTGCATCAGATTTCTTGTTAACCTTTAATAACCCATCTAACATTATGTTATGAGTAACAACATCTGGGTTCAAACCTTGATCAATCATCTCGTTCCAGATTTTACCAGCTTCCATAAGATTCTTCATTCTACACCAACCACTAAGCAAAACTGAGTATGTCTTTGTGTTTGGAGTAAACCTGTTCTTCAACCTATCATACAAAACTTGAGCTTCTTTCACTAGTTTCTCTCTAGCTAAAGCATCAAGCATGCAATTAATGGTTTCAACCCCTGCTTTAAACCCATAATCCTTCATCAACTCAAACACTGCAACAGCTTTTTTCCTCTCTTTACCAGAAGCATAAGCTTTTATTGCAATCAAAAAGCTGTCCATGTTTAAAAGCTTTTTTTCCCCCATTTCGTTGAGTAATGATCCCATTGTCTCAAATTGCCTCGTCTTCCCCAATATCAACAACATTGCATTGTAAGTTCTGGAATTGTGTGAAAAAAACCCTGGTTTTTGCCCAGCCCAACAAAAGAACCGAAATGCAGGCTTTCTAGCATGCTTAAACCTTTGCAAGACATCAATAACCAAATCATGAGTTAAATTAATCCCAGATTCATCAAGAACAGCCTCCATATTTCGATCTAAAGCGAACAATTCATCAATCAATTTAGCTACTCTAGCAACTTCTTCTGGATCAGCACTTGACTCAAAAGTTCCTTCACTCCTTTGACTCTCTTCCTCATCATCATCATCATCATTACTTTCTCTCTCCTCCCTAAAGCTAGAAAATGCCCTAGAATGACCTCCAAAACCCAGAATTCCCATATTTGTAGAAACCCCCAATTTAGGTGATACCCAATTCGAGTTACAACCTGTAATCAAAACCCCATCAAGGCAACCCCTGGAATTTGCACTATTTATAGAAACCCTAAATTTAGGCAATACCCAATTCGATTCCCAACCTGAAATCAAAACCCTATCAAGGGAACCCCTACAATTTGCAGAAATAATCCTTGATCTACCTAAACACTCAATTGAAAACCCATTTTCAAAACTCTTCGAAATACAATCCCTAACCTTTGAAGCTAGCAATCTTTCTTGTAAAATAGGTAGTGTAATGGGAGATGGCAAAAGAGATGAAGCTTGACAATCAGAACAATGAATACAACGATTAAAAGGAGACTGATGAAAACAAGACAAGGGCATAGAGCTACCTTGAGGAGCGCGCATTTGCTGCTGCTGTTGTCGTCGAATGAAGGGAAGTCCTCCTTGACGTCGTAGTCGTCCCTCACTGTAGGCGGAGCATACGGCGGTCGAATAACGGTGGCGGTGGTGGTGGAAGCCATGAGAGGTGGTGGTTGACGAGAGGGTGGTTGAAGTGGTGGTGGTGAAAGTGCGTTTTGTTAAGGAGAAGAGAGACATTCGCAGGCCATCAAAGAGGAGTGAAGTGTTTGGAGATATGTACGGCGGAACTTAGAGATGGTGGTGGTTGGTTCTTGAAAATTACGGTTTACCTTGCTATAATTTGATAGTGTACTAAAAATAAAACAGATAGCAACCTTTAATTACTTTGGCGCACCCCTGTAAAAAATCAGAAATACCCTTTTTAATTCTTTGGTTTCTCCCTCAACGTGAAACTCTCTGTCTCTCCCCCACAGCCTTCAACCTCCTCTCAACCTCTGAAAGAACGTTTTTGATAAGAACAATTCAATTATAATACTGCAAATTCAACCACCTTTCAACCTCTGAAAAATAGTTTTTGACAACAACAAGGAAAATTCGCGATGATGTTACTAACCAAATAGTAGTAACTGGAGTAGTAAATATGATTTTGTGTGCGTTTTAAAATTAAAATAATTTATCGCTTGCATAGAAAATTAGTAGAGTATTTGTTAACTTTACATCACTTAATATTTAACTCGATTTGATTTGGTATAATATTTAAACAGTGAATTCATTGTTCTTATAATGCGTTCTATTCACCTTATTTTCACTCTTTTTTCCAGAATTTATTTGAACTAAATTTATCTGAACTTATTTGAACTTATCAAAACCCATCTATTTAATAGAACTTATCAAAACTTATTTTAATTATAAATTATACTTGGTCAACACTTATTTTTTCTGAACTTATCTTATATGAATTTAACTGAACTTATATGGACTTATTTTGAAATGAGTGGAAATAATGTAAATAGAACATAGCCTAAATCTTTTTTTTACAATATAAGTGAATTCATTGTTCTTAATCTTCTTTTTTTACAATATAGGTAATGTTGGTTAGATATGACGGAAAAAATCTATGATGCGAATGAAAGCGAAAAAGTTGGAATATTAATATGTAACAAACTAACAACTAACAAGTGAACTACTACTTTGTATTTACATGTCCGAACAAGCTTTCTTTAAATGCGATACGAGAGTAATGCATATATTATCGTTTTTTAAAACTGCTAGGTACATGTATTTAGAACTGTTGTATTCTGATCATGCTCCTTTGTTGGTGAACGTACTGTTTTCCAAATTCCGATGATTAATAGGAACCTTGTTAGTCTGCTAGAGATGCATGCATTATCTAAGTCAAGTTCAATCTCAGCTACAAACTGAACATATGCACTTACAATATTTGATTGCATTGTATTTGGGATATTTTATTTTTCAAATGGTTAGGTGTGAAGAAATTAAAGTTACGTGCAAATTTTCCAAAAACACTTCAATTTGGTATCTTATCTTTATAAATGATGACGTTAGAGGCACAAGCTAGCTAGAAGATTCAGAAAATCAAGAAATTAACTGGAAGTTCTGAATGAACATCATTTGCTCGTAGGTTTTGTATCCACATATCTGATATTTGTATGACATCTTCATTTGAATATTTAAATTCCAAAACTGACAGCCGATATAAATTCAAAAACGCACGCGGAAGTTTTGATAGAACTGAATAATATAACAAAATTGCATTTTTATCATTGATTACATTAATAAGAATTGTACAACTATATTTGCGAGTCTCTAGCTTATCTCTTTGGTTGAACCCTTGTGTTTCTACCCCACATATCTATTTTGTAGGAGCTCTCTTGATTAGCCCGACTCTAAACGTATGCACATACAACATATTTATAGTGGTTGTATTCTAGTTTCTAGATTTCTCTACACTTGTCTAACGTTACATATTTCCACATCACATATCTATGATATTTCTAGATACATCATCACTTGATTTTTCACTACATATGTAGATTTTTCTAGAGTAATCTCTAATAAAAATCTATCTAACACTAATGATATTATCTTGAATGCGATTAAAATGGAAGGATATAGTTTTGAAGTGATTTTATAACAGTTGGGTTACTTGTGAGGAAAGGTATTATTCTGATTAATATCTGTTTACGACTACTCCAGAAACAGAGAATACCATTTCTTGATTTTGTTTTACTAAAATTATTATCAACCCCTATAATTCATGAAATAGACTTTTAATTAAAAGGACTGTTTATGAATCTATGTTCTTGTGTATTGGTCTCGACAATCTGTGGTTTACTAGTGGTATAAAATAATTTATTATTTGTAATTAAATAAATGGCTTATGATATTAGGAAAACGTGAAAGTAAAAGGATATATGAAAACGTATAAATTTAAAGTTGTGTAAAAGATATTCAAATGAACTAAATTTGCATTTTAATACAAAGTTAAGGATTATAATTGTGTACTTGTATGTAGAATAACCAAATCCGAATGACGGACACTGGATTGATTTTCCAAAAAAGACTCGAGCACAATTGAGTTAGTCAATTTCAATAAATGGAGTTCCAATGTTCGTCTACTTACTATGTACTATTATCTTAATTAACACTCGGACTTACCATGTATTTTTATTTTAATGTCAGGTCATATTCGTGTTCGTGTCTAATATAAACGGGGTGAGAAACCTCAACATTAACCCGACCCATTTAATAAATGTGTCGTGTTGACTCGTTTAATTAAATCGTGTTGAAAAAGTTTAGACACTAACCCGTTTTTTACGCGTCGTGTTTATTCAATAAAGTTGGTTACATCATAAAGGTTAATTTATCACCATATATATTAAACTACCAATTATTTTTTCTTTGGCGGTTTAAATCGTGTTAGTTTCGTGTTGAGAATCTCAACACTAACCAGACCCATTTAATTAAACGTGTTGTGTTGTGTGACTCGTTTAATTAAACAACTCGTAAACCCTTGACACTAACCCCTTTTGTTCGTATTCGATTTGTCTCGTGTCAGATTTTTCCAGCTCTACGTCGAGCTAAAGATGGTTGTGGGCCAGGCAGGGTCGGACTTCATGCCGAGCCCACGACCGGGCCGTCTGACTATGTGTCAGGGTCGGGCCGGGGCTGAAAAGTCCATAACAGAGCCCAGACCCGGCCCATGCCCACAAGATTTCATGCCGAGCCGTCGTGCCTAAACCTAATTTTACTAAATTTAGCGTGCTTTGTCGTGCCGAGTGGAGTCGTGCCGTGCCTTGTCGTACGCGCTTTTCCCCAAAAATATCGGCTCAGGCCCGGCCCACAATTTCGTGCTCTTGTCGGGCCGTGCTTTTTTCGTGCCCATGTCGAACCGGACTTTTTTCGTGTCGGGTCGGTTCAGGTCGGACCTCGGGCCGGTCCGGCCCACAAGCAACTTTACGATGAGCCACTTGCCAGGTCACTCTTTCTTACTTCATTTCCCATAAACCCAAAAAGGGCGGAAAACCAGCATATAAATACCATCTTCCCGCCAAACTCCATCGTCTACCCTCTGCAAATCCCCGTAAAATTCCCGCCATTTCTTCCCATTCTCCCCCAATATCTCTCTCTATTTCTTCATCCTTCCCTCCATACTCTCTCTCCTCTTCTCCCCCTCTCTCTCTCCTACGTTTACAGTACAACTTTCATCAATGGCGCCTTCACGCAAGGTCACCAATGGCAGATCACCATTAGTCAATAAACAACACCAAATCACCGCTTTCTTCACCAAAGCTGCTTCAGCTTCTCCTTCGCTCAAACCCAATCCCAAATCCTCCCTTCCTAAACCTAATCAAACCCCAATTCCTAATTCCGAAAACCCTAACCCTAACCCTAGTATCAGTCCGGGTTCATCTCCCCCAACGACTCCTTCCCCTGTTCACGCAAAATTGAAGCCTAAATCTACACCCAAGCCTCTATTAGTGATAGGGTCTCAAAACCCCTCTCCGTCACCTCCGGAATCGACATTTCCGGTTTCTGCGAATAATTTGTATAGGGAGGAAGTGGTGAATCGGAGAATTAGGGTTTATTGGCCGTTGGATAAGGCGTGGTACGAGGGGAGGGTGAAGTCGTTTGATAAGGTTTCTGGGAAGCATTTGGTGGAGTATGATGATGATGAGGAGGAAACGATTGATCTTTCTAAGGAGAAGTTTGAGTGGGTTGAAGTTGAAGCAGCAGTAGCAGTAGCAGTAGCAGGAGAAGGTTCTTCTGTTAGGAAGTCTAGGAAGAGGAGGTTGAGGAAGGCGGCCATTGTTGTTGATGATGAAGAAGAGGAGGCGGTAGACGGGAATGTGGGTCCTATTGATGATGATGATTCCAGCGACGAGGATTGGGTGAAGAGTACAGTCGTTGAGGAGGAAGACTGTTTGGAGGAGATGGAGTTGGTGGATGAAGAGGAGGTTGGGAGTTTGAAGAGGAAGAGAGGAGAAGTTGCAGGTAGCATGGCGAAGAAGAAGGGTAAGGAAGACGATGGAGGTGACACAGATGCAAGCAAGAAGAAGAAAACTGGGTTTGGAGTTGGTGTTTTCGGTAGCAAGCCTGCAAAACCAGTTACCAAAGTTCAAGGTAATTGATGGAGTTGTTGTATATCATCAATTGTTAGATAGCTTTTGTGTTTGAGTTTGTGAAAAGGATCAAGGGAAATGCAATTAGTTTCTTTCTTCTTTTAACTAATTGCATTAGTTGTTAGGTTTTGTAGTATTATTACTAAACAATGTTGGGTTATGCTGTTCAGTTCAGCAACAAGATTCTATTGCTTCTTCAGATTAGAATAAGCTAAGAGTACAGGGAAGAATCAGTGTGCTTTTGTGTTTGAGTTTGTGAAAGGGATTAAAGGGAAATGCCATTAGTTTCTTCCTTCTTTTAACTAATTGCATTAGTTGTTAGGTTTTGTATTACTACTACTAAATAATGTTGGGTTATGCTAATTCAGTTCAGCAACAAGATTCTATTGCTTCTTCAGATTAGAATAAGCTAAGATTACAGGGAAGAATCAGTGTCTGCTGTCAATGACAATGTACCTAGATTTTGGTAGATTGTTTATATCAGTCCTGTGGCTAAGTACGAGTTTACGACCCTTGGATTGAAATTTCACTGTCTATAATCAGTTTAAACTCGAAAGTAAGGATTACAGTTATAAATATACTCCGTATCAGTACTGTTCCGATTAACGAGTTATTGTTTTTTATGGAAATTATTGATTTATCTTTGATGGTTTGTAACTTGCAAATGTATTTAAATACGGAGTATATTTTTTTTTGCATTACTAATGTGAATGCGTTGGGCATATTCTTGTATGTTGTATCCTCTCATGTTATGAGCATTTTGTGTGTTTCTTTTTTATAGGTCAAGGCCCACAAAAGGTCTTTGTGTGCAAATATCTAATGATCATCAAATTCTTGTATGTTGTATCCTCTCATGTTATGAGCATTTTGTGTGTTTCTTAGTTTTTGTGTGCAAATATCTAATGATGAACTTTTAACATCAAATTCTTGTATCCTCTCATGTAATGAGCATTTTGTGTGTTTCTTAGTTTTTGTGTGCAAATATCTAATGATGAACTTTTAACATCAATGATCCCATTTCCCTGTTTCATTGATGTGCATGGGAACAAAGCTCTAATTCCCTGGTTCCAATGAGATTCACTTCAATCAGAAACTTGACAAGGAATGATTTTAAACGAATTTCATGCCTTTTCAGTTTCCAGTCAATGATTTTTGGTTAATTTGTTTGGTGCTAGCGCTTAATGTCACTCTGTCTTCTTATTAAGACTTTAAACTGTCTTCTGCAGAGGCAAAACCACCTAATGTTGTTAGCAGCGCGGATACTGATGCATTGGAGAGGTTTGGTATTCGGGAAGAACAAAAGTTTCCATTCCTTGGAAAGTATGGGCTAGTTCAATCTTAACCTCCATGTTTTTCTTTATTCATTTGTGCAACCATACTTTGTTTTTTCTGTAATTAAAGGAAGTTGATGGAATAGCCTTTTTAATCTTTTTGAGCTAATATCTTATCCTGTTAATTCCTTCTCTTGTGATAGAGATCGTATGGATTCCAAAAGGAGGCGTCCTGGTGCTGCAGATTATGATCCCAGAACACTTTACTTGCCTCCTCAGTTTCTGAAAAATCTGACAGGCGGTCAGGTGAATATGTTAACATTTAACAATGTTTGGTGATATTTGTTGCTGCTCCGGTCTGATTATGTGATTTTATGTCTTTTTATAGAGACAATGGTGGGAGTTTAAAGCGAAGCATATGGACAAGGTCCTTTTCTTCAAGGTATAGCATTAATCATAATATCTAACACAAATTACTCAAATCTTTATGGCGTGAAGGTTTCTGCTTTCTGATAATTAATGTGCAACACTATTGCTTATGATTGAACTTTTATCAGATGGGCAAATTTTATGAGATTTTCGAAATGGATGCACATATTGGTGTGAAAGAACTTGATCTGCAATATATGAGGGTATGCATGTTTTGCTTTAGATGTATCACGCATTTGTTTTCTTATTACCTTGAGGATTTATTTCTAAATTAAGGGAAGTTAACATAAAAGAAATATTACCAATCTTATTATTATCCTTGAGTTGCCTGTTTATTCCTTCTACTCTACTTCTGAAAGATGTTCATATTTTCCAGGGAGAACAGCCACATTGTGGATTCCCTGAAAAGAATTTCTCAATCAATGTAGAGAAACTAGCAAGAAAGGTTTGTCCCTGAGTTAACTTTGTTTTAAATTTAATAATGACCTGTGCATCCATCTAATTTAAATGCGTTCCTATATTGCTATAAATTTAATGGAACCTGTCTTGGCTGGAAAATTGATTTCGTTTGGGTTGTTTTTGCATGGCAGGGTTACCGGGTCCTTGTAGTGGAGCAGACTGAAACTCCAGACCAGCTTGATATACGCCGCAGAGAAGAGGGATCGAAAGACAAGGTTTGGAAATTTACTTTAATTTCATGACCAATTAGTTAATATGCTGCACATATCTGCCCCTTTCCTCCAGTGCATGTTTTTAGTATTTTTTTTATAAAATAAAAGCCAAATATATGGGTGAAAGTAAGCTGCTCATGAGCTAACACTCAGTGCTGGGTGATTGGCAATGCCAAAATTTCCTTTTCCTTACTGGAGGTAGTGTTTAGTTTCCAGACAAGAAAAATATAACATGAGTTTTTTTGTTTTTAATGAAAAATGCTGTTTTAATTCTTGGGATCATGAGCTAGTTGGTTCCCTAGTTCTTGGCTGGTGGATGTAATTGGATTTTATATATAATATATTTTAATTTGGTTTTGAACTTATTATTCTCTAGATTTACTTTTAACCTTTGAATGTACAGGTAGTCAAAAGAGAAATTTGTGCTGTGGTAACAAAAGGAACGTTGACCGAGGGAGAGATGTTGTCAGCAAATCCAGAGGCTTCTTATATTATGTCAGTGAATGAAAGTTGTCCTCTCTCTTCCAACAAGGAAGAAGAACGCCACTATGGTGTATGCATTGTTGATATCACCACAAGCCGAGTAATTATTGGCCAGGTACCTCTTTCAAACTCCATAGCTCAGAAGCTCTTACATACAAAGTAAATATCGCCTCTAATTTGTCCGTGTGGGCTTCTTACCTCTTAAGATGGGCATGTGTCATGATGTTGCATTAGTGCTTGTGAGTTATATGGCTAGCTTAGTGCAGGAGATGCAGTTATACTTTTAGCTGAAAACTGTTATCAGCTTGATCAATCAACTTGTTTTTTCTTTTGTTTTGGTCGTAGCTGCAGCGATTCTACTACCTTTTTTTCTCATTTTATGCTGCTTTTTTATTTAGTTGTGTGTTATATCCTGTTTTGAAAAGTTCTTTTTTTTAAATACCCTTCTCCTGTTTAGTCCTTGTATCTTTAATCCACATTGAACTAAGATCAATGCGTACACCTCGTATCCTGTATAAGAGTACTCCTTCAAAAGGAAAAATAAATGCTTAATATACCGTTTTATTAATCATAATTTTTTTCCCTTCTTCAGATAAAAGATGATTTGGAGTGCAGTACTTTATGCTGTCTTCTGTCCGAGTTAAGGCCAGTTGAGATTATTAAACCTGCTAATATGCTTAGTCCTGAGACTGAAAAGGCTCTCATCAGATACACTCGAAATCCTCTCATTAATGACTTGGTTCCGAACGAGGAGTTCTGGAATGCTGATAGAACTGTCAGTGAACTCGAGAGTTTCTACAGTCGCATCAATAGTTCATCTGTTTCTTCACTACAAAAGGAAGCAGCAGATGCCACTAGCTCCAGTATTAAAGACGAGTCGAGTGTACTGCCAGATGTCGTAAATGAGCTGTTGAGTGCTGGTAGAGATGGTAGTCTTGCATTATCAGCTCTTGGAGGCAGCCTTTACTACCTGAAACAAGCTTTCTTGGATGAGACTTTGCTTAGATATGCAAAATTTGAGTCACTTCCGTGCTCTGGTTATAGTAATGTTTTTCAGAAACCTTATATGGTGTTAGATGCTGCCGCACTTGAGAATCTGGAAATATTTGAAAATAGTGGAAATGGAGGCTCCTCTGGGTAGGTTCCTTTATATTTTTGAGTTTTGAAGATGAAGTCTTGTTCTGGTTTTGGTAATATGGCTTGGATTGATTTGATGATTTTTCATTTGTATAGGACATTGTACTCTCAGCTTAACCATTGTGTGACTGGTTTTGGAAAGAGGTTGCTTAAATCGTGGCTTGCTAGACCCTTATATCACGCAGGGTTGATTAGGGAGCGACAAGATGCTGTGGCAAGCCTTAGGGTATGCTCTTCCTCCTATTTTAGGATTCTCTGACTTTGTGCCTTTTGATTTTTAATTTTCCATGACGTAATAGTCCTTGTGTTTTAAGCCTTTTCCAGTATATTAGACATGATGATTTGCTACTTTTTTCCCCTTGAATGCTACTGCTACTGCTACTGTAACTTGTAGATTTTATAAGTAGTGATGTTCACATAACTGATCCCGCAAAGCCACTTAGGTATGAATCTCTTTCTTTGTTTTCCTCATCAAACTAGAACTATTCACTGGTCTTGCTGTGAGTTTTCTTAGGTTGGAGATTTGGTATACTTCTGAGTTTCTGACTACAGCATATAAGGTAGAAAACTGCTGTGTTGTGCTGAGTAATTAAGTGTTCCTTCCCAAATTATGCATTTTTGGTTTAGAAACATGAATGGTTTATAACCTCCCCCTTAGCTCTTTGATATCACAGCATCATTTAAGTGCATATTTGGAGGAATTAGCAAACATTATTTGTGTTGGCCTCATGTAGTCATGTACTCTGATCTTAACTTTAACGTCTCAAATTTGGTTTGGTCCTTCATTTTATCAAATATCAAGACTTTTATACCCGTGTTACTTGCCTGATGTGAGTATTATTAGTTGCTTTTGTTTCTCTGCTTTCAACATTTGCCCTCACAATGTCACAGCGTCACTTAAATTCACTGATACAAACAAAATAGCATATAATCTGGGGGAACATTTCATCATAACACGTTAAACCTTTCATCTATCAGAGCCATAATGAAGGCTATGTTCCATGATCCTTGATAGAACTTTGTTTATGTACTATTAAAAGCAGTGACTTGTAAATCATGGCTTTTGATATCGTTTTTCAGGAAAATATATCATTGGTGCTTGAATTCCGAAAAGAGCTATCCAAGTTGCCAGACATGGAGAGGTTGCTCACGCGCCTCTTTGCTAGCAGGTGAGCTAACAACCTATAATCAGTAACATTTACTTAATTTACTGTTCCAGAAGTTCACTTTTTGGTCTATGCAGTGAAGCTAATGGAAGGAATGCAAATAAGATCGTTCTTTATGAAGATGCTGCAAAAAAACAGCTTCAAGAATTCATATCAGCATTGCGTGCTTGTGAAGTAATGATTCTGGCATGCTCTTCTCTAGGTTCTATCTTGGCTAATACTGACTCAGAATTGTTACATCATCTGTTAGTTCCTGGTACTGTCACCTTAACTTTCATAGTTGCAGTCCTTTATCTTGACTAGTTTATATGCTGTGCTGATGGCTATAGCGTGTAATCTGCAGGCAAAGGTCTTCCCAATATGACTTCCATCATAAAGCAATTTAGGGAGGCGTTTGATTGGGTGGATGCTAATAGTACGGGTCGTATAATTCCTCATGAAGGAGCTGATGCTGTATATGATTCTGCCAGTAAAAAGATTAAGGAAATTGAATCTAATTTAAAGAAACATATCGAGGAACAGAAAAAATTACTTGGCTATACTTCGGTAAAGAACACTGTGTTAACTCAAAATTAAAACTCTCATTTGATCTTATGTGCTTCATTAATTTGTCTCCTTGTGATGTTTGTAGATTACATATGTCCAAGTTGGAAAGGACATATACCTGTTAGAAGTGCCTGAAAGATTTAGTGCAAGTGTTCCCAAAGACTATGAGTTGCGGTCATCCAAAAAGGTAAATAACAATCCAGTGAATTTCATTAAGTGTTTACTGATGTCACTTGGATTGCAGTAGAGTAGTAGCCAAGTGGGCAGTCAAATTGTTACCTCAATAATGCTGTTGAAAATTTGCATGATATGGAGCAAGAATCTTTTAGTGGCTGATACTTGAGTTGGTAGCCATTATGTATATGTATCTTGATTTTATTGGCGGATAATGGGATTAAGTAAGTTACTCTACAATCACCATTTAACTGCTTAACAGTAACTAGGAATAACTTGGCAAAGTGTTTGGAATTATAATTGTGATGTTAAGGTAAGTGAAATAATTGATATTTTTCTCTATTTTTTGCTTACAAAAACAAAGTAGAAGAGGTCAGATTCTTGATGTCCGTGTCATTTCTTACATTCACTCCTGTTGTGTTTTTAGAGAGTGAATACTACCATTTTACTTCTTTTTATATTCCATTCCTTTAATCCCAGCTGCCAAGGTAACATTATCTACGTCTTGACCTTCTTATACTTCGACTAGTAGCAAAAATGTGTATTGTGGGTTTGTTGTTGTGAACTTGACTAATCTACATCCTGATCTTGTACTTCTACGTGTGCATTTTGGGTTTTTTGTGTGAAACTTGACTGATCATCTTTTCTCTTAGGGTGCGTTATATTCATTTCATTTAACTTATCATAACTTATTTTAGTTGTCAAATGACCTTGTTGCCCATATATTTCCGCAACTTATCAACTTCACTGAACTAAATCTGAACTTATTTTTCCTTGAATAAAGGGAAATAAGGTGAACAGAACAAGGCCTTAATCCTTCATCTGTGTGCTCTTTGAGGAATGCAAAGATCATCACTGTATTTAGCGAGTACTAGTGTGTGATATATATGCATGTTAGGTGTTTTTTCTGCTGACCAGATTGTCTCTGATCTGATTTCCACAGGGTTTCTCCAGATATTGGACGCCATATATCAAGAAGATGGTAACAGAACTCGCACAGGTTGAAGCTGTGAAGGAATCCAAACTAAAGTCCATGTTGCAAGATTTGGTTGGGCGTTTTTGTGAGCATCATACAATGTGGAGAAGCTTGGTTTCTGCTGTTGCAGGTATATGGTGGTTTAACATGTTTAGTTCTCAGTTGTCTCTACTCTATACATCAAGAATCTTACACTTAGGCTCCGTTCTATTCTACTTATTTTGACTGAATTTATATTATCTGAACTTATCTAAACTTAACTGAACTTAATTTATCTGAAAAAAACTTATTTGTGTGTGAAAATGTCTGAAATAAACTTATGTTAACTAACTTTATTAACTGAACTTATCTGGTTTATCAGATACTGTAATCTATGCACAACATCCATTCAAGGTAAAATTGTTTAACATTTCTGGTATTATTTGTGCAGAACTGGATGTTTTGACCAGCTTGGTAATTGCAAGTGATTATTATGAAGGACCAACATGCCGTCCAAGTATTTCAACTGGGTCCAATACTAATGAAGTACCTCAATTATCAGCTAAAAGTCTAGGGCATCCTATCATTAAAAGTGATTCTTTAGGCAGAGGTACATTTGTACCCAATGACATTAACATTGGTGGTTCAGACCATGCTTCCTTCATCTTGCTTACTGGTCCTAACATGGGTGGAAAATCAACTCTTCTTCGCCAAATTTGCTTGGCTGTGATTTTGGCTCAAGTAAGAACTCTTCTTATGTAAGAATGTCGAAATTGTTATCCTGTTTCAATTTTTCTTCTTCCTCTCACAGCTGACTTCATCTCAGGTTGGAGCAGATGTCCCTGCAGAACACTTTGAGCTATCGATTGTTGACCGAATATTTGTTCGTATGGGGGCAAAAGATCACATTATGGCAGGACAAAGCACCTTTCTTACGGAGCTTTCAGAAACTGCATCTATGTTGGTGAGACACTCTGGATTTCTTTTCATGCTACTGATTTATCCTCAGAAAATAAAATATTAAAAGTGTGCAATGAAATTTGTGTTACATTGTTTAATGTTTTTCCTTTGAGTAAACATCTCAAGGCATTTAGTGAGCAAGAGACCTAGCTTTCCCGTGTCAACTTGCCTTGAATTGGGCGACAATTTATCAGGATAACTATACGGATTCCCTTGTCAATTTTATGAAAATCTAATGTATGCATTTCAAATCTGTGTTTGTGGAATTGTTTCAAATCTATGTATGCTCAAGATTATTAACCAACAACTTGTGCAATCAAAAGTCCATTTGATGCAATTTTGGCTCCGTTTTCATTTGAGCTCATAGTTGTCTGGTCTCATGTAGACATCTGCTACTCGTAATTCACTTGTGGCATTGGATGAACTTGGGCGTGGCACTTCAACTTCAGATGGACAAGCAATTGCGTAAGTGCCTTGAAACAGACTAGTTAATTAGCAGCAATATTTTTATCTTACGATTTAGCAGTTGTATTATTGACCATCACTAGCTTTTTTAATTGAGATTAAGTGAACTAATACAGTGCCACTTTTGTTAATTCTGCCTTTTTCTGTTTCCACACAGGGAATCAGTCCTTGAACATTTTGTCCGCAAAGTGCAGTGTTGCGGAATGTTTTCCACTCATTACCACCGATTAGCAATAAACTATAAAAGAGATCCCAAGGTCATTTTTACTCTCTTGATTTATTCCAGTGGCAAGAATATGTGCTTATGGTTGATGACTTGATGTAGCTTAGACCTAATCTAAAGGCGGATCGGGACAGGCCACGACCTTAAAAACTGCCCATTACACCGGGTTGGGGTCGGGCCAGCTCCGGGGCGATTTTGCGTGCCCAAAACCCACTATTTCGGGCCAAAAATAGCCTTGTTTTTGGGCCAGACCAAATTTATAACTAAAAGTGTAGTTTTATGTTGTCCAAAACCCGCAAAAAAGTAACAAAATTCAGTCCGGTCCCGGAGCTCAGGCCTTAAACTCTGCCTATAACCGCTGATTTTCGGGCCAGCGGGTCGGGCTAATGTTGATCAGCTCTAATATTATTGTAGCTCATTATGAGAGCTGCTAATGCATGGGTCTATGCTAGGATTTTTTTGCTGTAGAGTTTCCAATCAAGTTTTCTCATTTTACAGGTCTCGCTATGTCATATGGCATGCCAAGTAGGAAAGGGCGATAGAGGTGTGGAAGAAGTCACATTTCTTTACAGGCTGAACCCAGGTGCATGTCCCAAAAGTTATGGTGTTAATGTTGCACGCCTAGCTGGTAAGTTTATATACTACGCAGAATCTCTTGCATTTTGTGAAACACTAGCCTCAGTCCAAAGCTGCATATTATCATATTCATAAACCAAACGCGTGTCACGAACGATTAGGAATAAACCCTACATATACAATGTAGAACAAATAGCAAAAACAACAATAAAGACACTAGTGTTTGTGTGGAAATTATAGTTACGCATAAACCTCCTCTTACAGGCTAAACTAGAAACTCACGTCTATTAGAATTATACATGCTCCCCAATTCTAGAGATACATATCAAAATATATATAGTTTCCTAATTACAATTCTAATTTATCTAGTAAACAAATAATATAGCAAGCTAATGTAAATCTGCCAAACCAAATAATTTACTTTGAGTTGCCTTATTACCTTTGCATGATACATATCAAAATATATATAGTTTCCTAATTACAATTCTAATTTATCTAGTAAACAAATAATATAGCAAGCTAATGTAAATCTGCCAAACCAAATAATTTACTTTGAGTTGCCTTATTACCTTTATGATACGCTCCAAGTAATTGCCTTATATCCTTTGCATGATATGCTCCACCTTTGATTAAGAGTCCAACATGAATTAAGATTCCCGTACGCATATCACGTCCAACATAACACAAAGAATACTTGTTTGATTTGGTGTGTACTACAAGCTTAATTTTGACTCTATAAGTCCGTTTTCTATTCTTGTCGTCTTAATTAAGTTGTATTTAATTCCTAACAACCATCATCATCTCTCTATTTACGTTCCTGTAAATTTGATCATATGCCTTACATTTCAGGAATTCCTGATTGTGTACTGCTCAAAGCTGCTGCCAAATCCAGAGAATTCGAGGCAGTATACGGTAGGCAGCAACAAAGATCCAACAACAACGTTCGAGATTGGGATGAAAAGACCATCAAAAAATTCTTCCAAAATTTGATCAGTTTTGGTACTTCTTCAGTTGATAGTTCCTCAAATTCAAGTATTGCCTCACTTACTCAGCTTCAACACCAAGCCAGGGTTCTTCTGGAACAAAATTGATTTCATTGCATCAAATTAGTCCTAATTTTGGTCATCTAAAATTAGTCCTACTCACTAGTAATTAGGGCACTTGCACATAAGCCTCCTAATATCCAGGATCGGGTTTTTGTCAGTCATTCTGGTCCTGCGCGTAGCCTAACCTCGTAGAAATAGATGATTCACATTGTACATCAGGTAATGTTTCTAATTAGGGGTGGACACGAACATAACTGCTCGTGAACAGTACGGAATTGGCTCGGTGAAAGTTCGGTTCGTTCATTTATAAACGAGCAGAGCTTAAGCTCGAAAATATAGGTCGATTAATTAACGAGCCGAACTCAAACTCCACTGAGTTCGGCTCGAAAGCTTTCGAACTTTACTTTTTCCGAAAAAAAAAAACTAATTGTAGAATCACTCTTGTACATGATCATTGTATTTACCCTAATGTCGAAATTATTGTGATTATCATTAATCTATGTTATCCAAGTGGGTTAGTTGTTTGACTTCATTTTCATCACCCACTTCTTTCTCCAAACGTGTGGGAGTTATGTTTGTTGCAAGATTTGGCTGTTCATCTGTGTTTGATGCTAAGTCTTAGGGATGGAATATTATATTTGCTGGATATTTGGATACAAAACTTGGTCCAAGATTTGGCAGTTGATCTTCCTAACTTCTTTTGTTACCTAAAAACAAACAATGAAGTTGGTTGGTTGGTCGTTGAATTTGTGTTTCTGCTCACTGACATGCATTCAACTAACAATGCATGTATATGTGACAACCAGAATTTCTTGACATTTTGAATATACAAATTTCTGATTAAGACTGTCCTATAAGTATAAGACTACAAATCTACAATTACACTTTATGATAAAATTGCTATACTCCCTACTTTATTATTAGAAAGTTCAATCTGATTTTCAAACAATAATGCTTAGTTTTAACAGTAGTTATGCTCAGTTAGTTGTCTTTTCGAATAAATAAAAGGAGTTAATATAATGTTTACGATTTAATAGTTGTTGTTTCGGTGTCGAAACGATGGTATGAGCGTACTTGATGTCTTGAGATCCGGCCACGTACGGTGCCTGCAAGATGAATTCCGGGCCAAGGGGGGTTCCCAAGGCGGAGCCTCCGACGCTCAACTCAGCACAATTGGTGTATAAAATGAGGTATTTTGGGGTGAGATAGAGAGTAGGGTGGCTTCTCTAGGATTAGAGAATGACCTCTTTACCTTACCCCTTGAGGGGTATATATAGTGTCTTGTTGGGCATTTGAGGCATTGTAAGTGATATTGGGTTTGAGTGTGTTTTATTGGCTTTTGGGTTAAAATGGTGTGCCTATTTTAACACCCCAACAGTTGTAGTTTTGGCTTGATAGTTATGATTTTTTGTTAATAAGCATAAGTTTCATGTTACCAATTATGATTTTTGTGTTAATAGTCATGGTGTTAATCGTTATGTGATATCAACGGTCTTATGACTTGTGAGTATAATACGATCTTACATAAAACTTTTTCAAATACTTCTTACTAGTTAATGAGGCTGAAAAAAATACAATGAATTGTTAATCAATTATACATATAAAATGTACAAACTAACTTCTATTCTATTTTCCTTCTTGAGGATTTCTCTTTTTCTTCTTTCTTTTTCGAGTGTCGATGTACATTGGTGTTTTACAAGCTAAAAAATAATTATGAAAATGTACAAGTTCTTATCATTCTATACTTGATGAATTTGCTCCTCCTCGTCATATGTATCTCTGTTCTCATTGGTATTTTGCATAAGATTTTCCTGATGTCCAAAAAAAAAAAAATCCTTGTTAGTTAAAATGTACTAATAAATCAAGCTAATGAAAGTGTAAAGCAAGTTTGAAGACATCTTAACAAGGGCATGCATCTTTAACAAATTTGACCCTTTCATAAAAATCTTAGAAAGTTAGAGTATGTTCTATTCACCTGATTTTTACTTATTTTTTCTGAACTTATCAAAACTTATTTTAATTATAAATTATTGTACTTATTTGAACCATTATTTTTCCTGAACTTATCTGACCATATTCTTCGTGAAATAAGTGAAATAAGGTATAGAGATCATAGGCTTACATGAAGGACGCGATGCCGTCTGATGCTGTTTTGGACAGCTGATATTGTCCTAATTATTATGTACATTGGAACTATTACTCCACAACTACGTAGAATTAGTACCTGCATTATTTTTGCAATGAAATGTTAACTTAAAATTCATATTTTAGATGTTTTTAGTTTGAATTAGATGCTAAATTGGAAGGAAATATCAAAGATGGAGATGCTTACAGTTAAAAGTGAGAAGGGGTGTTGTTCTGCTCCTCCAAGTAGCACATCTAACGTGTGTCTCAACAATAAAAGAATTGTAAACTGCCAATATTACAAGCAAAAACAATTATTAGTATTTTTAAGTCTCAGGAAAAAAAAAAAAAAAAAAAAAAGATAAACCATTTATAGTTTCTTTGAGTGTTTCAGGGGTGCTTGGTTATGAGATGTTTGTAGAAAAAACATTTTGATGCAAATTAGAGGTTTATCTACTTCAAAAAGATAATGGGAGTTTTTTATTGAAAAGGTTTAGAAGATGGTTTTCGACTTTTGGGATGAATCAACGTAGGAGTTTTTGCATTAGAGGTAGGAAAAAGTGGGTGTAAGATGATTTTTGTCCTTATATTGTCTATAATTTACACGTCTCACAAACCTACATCACTTTATGACAATGTCTTTAACGATAATTTCACACATAAAACAATTAATTTACCAAACACTTTACACAAACAGCTAATTCAACTAGCTAGTCAAACCTTCTGACACAAACAGCTAATAACTAGTCAAACCAGCTAACGACTATCATCTAGCCGCTGATGGCTAAACACGACCTATATAGAAACCCAAAGTGATCGGTTGTTGGAATAATCCATAAAAGGAGACGTACTTTAAAAGCAAGAAAAATGCAAACCAAATACTCCTTAAGGTTGTCTCAACTATGTTTGGTACGAATTAAATGCATTCAAGTAACAAAATTGGTGAAGCTTATTAATGAATGATATAACTTAATTTGATAGACTTGGAAAATAGAAAAGGATGATGATTAAGTGCCAGCTGATAATAGTGGTCCAATTAGTAAAAGATTAAGATAATGACTGTAGTGATATATCATGATCAAGGCTAACTAATAGCCACTATTATTATGTTCTCTTTTTTTTTTTTGCAAATTCAATTCATACACATTCAATGGTGTCAAACACCTCTTTCTATGAATGGCCCACCAAAGTGTGCAAATGTGTGGTCCTTCCTTTAGATTAAGACATGTTTTGTGCTAATCAAAACATTATCCTTTGTTTAGATTTCTATCTATATATACGTAGGCACAAATAAATTACGACTCTGTTCTGTTCACCTATTCTGGTCTGATTTTTCTAGTTTTTTATCTGGTCTGGTTTGATTCTTGTTTAGACTGGTCTGGTCTGGTTTAATTGATTGTATCTGTAAGTATTTTTTTTTTTTTTTTATTTAAGTTTGGCCTAGTCTGAATTTAAGAAAACTACTAATACGGAGTAATAAACAGTAACGATAAGGTGAAAAAATAGGGCCTTCATGTTTTTGAGGGTGCTTGTGTTATTTTAAAAGGTCATCCTGAGTGCACAAGGCTTTTGTTATAGTAGGGTGCGAGGAAGGTCTTACTGTGCGTAATTTTACCCTAATTTATTTAATTTTCGCGGTGAATAAATTGTTTTGAAAAATTAGAAAATTATAAATAAAATTGAAATACTTACAATAATGGCAACTGTTCTGCAACAAGAAGCACTTCTTTCTGCTTCTGATGAACATTCAGCTATGGCTAATAACTCTTCATTTTGAGATTCTTGTTCTCTTCTTGGAACTTCCAAACTTCCCCTATAATTTGAAATCTTCTATTAGTATATCACACAAACAAATTATATACTCACTACAAGAATTTGTATCTTTAACGACAACCTAATTACGACGAGTTAAAAATCCCGTCGCAAAAACCTTTTACGACGGGGCTAACAACCAAACAATGACGGGAATAACCGTCGCAAATGTCTTTTACGACGGGTTTACGACGAATTTACGACGGGATTTCTATTAACGACGGCCCCCTTTTATGACGGGTCCGCGACAGGAAATCCCGTCGTTAATCAACGATTATTGGCCTTTCGCGACGGGATTTCCCGTCGTTAATAGTACAATTTCTTGTAGTGACTATTCCACGTATTTTATTACAGTAGCGCGATATGCCTAATGTTTAGACGCTACATATAAAAATGTATCGGTTTACTAATCATAATACGAAGTAATAAAAATCATATTTGCTTAATTTAAGTCGTGGTAGTAAAAAGATGTCTACAAGGGAAAAATGTACACAAAGTCACAAGTTAACTTTGGTAACACTTTTTACTGTCTAAACCTTAAACCTTTAGCATTTTACGTTTGATTTTTTTTTTCTTATGCAAAGAAGAATAGAAGATCATTAAGCATATGATAACAAGGAAAAGAAAGCAAAATCAAAGTTGCCAATAATTTTATAATGAGTTGACAAAAATAATTCTAGCTTACTAACTAGATGTTTCTTATGAGATAAGGAAGCAACAATTTAGAATTTCCCCATACACTCATGCATCATGGAGTGTTAATAATAGTGTATAACAATAAAAAACTAAACAATAAATTTTAAAAAAGAAAAAGAAAAAAGAAGCTAAGATTGAAGTATTAAAATATTAATAAAATTAGTGACAAGGTACTAGGAACAATTTTGATTAGAATAGTGGAACTATACAAAAAATTATCCAAACTTTTCATAGCACATAATACAAGTAGGCGTGCTCTTGTTTTATTTTTATTTGAAGTAGAGCAACGTTGACAACTTGACATCATTGTTTTGGACTATTTTTAACCCTTCAAAATAGTTACAACTTCATTAAACTAGCTAATCACATTATTTTAGAATAAACATATTATACATGGCGCTTTATAAAGAGTTCGGCTAATTTTCTAACAGATAGTTTCAGATAGTGAAATTAAGATAAAGAGTACGTCAATTTTACCATACTCACCACGTTTCGTTTCTCAGTGATTTTTAGGTAAACGTGGATGTTAATATAGGAAGAGGTTCAACAACCAATAACAAACACATTTTTTAACTTTTCTTACTAGAGATTTTTTTTGTTTTTTTTGTGATAGAGGAAAAAGGAATAAGAGGGGAAAATATTATGTTACCTGATGCTTACAACTTCATCTAAGACCACAATTTTCTTGGGTTGTTTGGGAATTGCTGTGTATCCTGGTTCATATTTCTGCATGAATTTAACCCACTTTTTTTAAATAAAAATATTCAAATTTCCCACCAGAAAAAAATAGCAGTAAATATTTTATAATAAAAAAATTAACCCAATAAAACAGTGGGTAATAATAATAAAAAATGGCAAAATCGTTTTAGATTGCACCAAAATTTGTTTTTTTAATTGTGAATAAGCCATTATGATAAATATTATAAATGGATAAATTTCAACATGACATCTATTGCAGATGTACACTTAAATTTATAGTTGAATGATTAGAAGTGTACAAATTTTGTAAGAAAAGTACAAGTGTACAACACCTAAAAAGTCAATGTTTTGTTGACTTTCAATAGAAATAAAATTATTTTCTTATCGTAAATATTAAAATTAAATACTCCAAAATTTTTGAAGAAAGAAAAAAAATTAGAACTTTGAAATTCTGGGTTTAAGAAAAAACTTTGAGTTGAAGACAACTAAAACTGAAGGCAAAGCCAAGCTTCAAGGAGGGAAATTTAGATACTTATTTTCATTAGAAAACAAAAGTTTTTTGTATTACTTAATTTAATTTAATTACTAAAAACTTAAAACATAGTATTTCTTTCAATTGAAAACAAAAAAATCAAGAACAAAAGTAGAAAATTAACTTAACTTTTAGAAAAGAAAAAAAAACATATTATGTGATATTATGATCATATTATGTACTAGTATGATGAATAAAAAAGTTATTTACAATCAAAATAAAAAATAATAAAAAAAGAATGAAACAGAGGAAAATAAACAAACCTGTAAGCAAATTTCACAAATTATATCTCCTTTTTCATCACACCATCTTTGAATGCATTCTCTATGAGCAAACTGCAAAAAATAACAAATATTACATAATTAATTAATTAAAACTTTGTAATTATATGAATTAATAATATTACTAATTATTATGAATTACTTCAAAATACCTTGACTGTTCCAGAACAAGAACAAGGAGCTTCTAATTTCCTGCAACTTTCAAACTCTGCTTCATGACAAATTCTACAATAATTCGGGAAATTATCTAAATCTTCTATGAATAATACAATTTCACTCATCTTCAAATAATTTCTTGTATTTCTTCTTCTTATTTTAAATTAAAAGAAAATAAAAATATTGTTTTCCTCTGTTTTTTAGTTTGGTTATTCTTTTCCTCTGTTTTCTGCTCTGAAAATTTCAGCTTGAAGTGGAGTTTAAATAGGAGGATCAAATAGGGGAAGTGAAGTTACAATAATACCCCTACTAGTGTAAATTGAAATGGATATGTTTATTTTTTTGTTTTGTTGGCAGTCTTAGCTGTTTCTCTCTCTCCATAGGAAAAGGCCAAAATATCCCTACAAAAAAAAAGGAAAAGAAAAAGGACAAATAAGGTTACATCAATTAGATTCCTAGAAAGTAGAAATACCATTTTGTTGGGTATTATTTGCAAGAATATGAGGGTATTGCTTCAAATTAGGAATTGATCACTTGATTTTTCACATGTTTGTGAAACTAGGTCTTGTATATATTCTCCCATAACTAAAGTTAGTTAAAATTAACCACCATTGAAAAGGAGAGTGGTCCTAAATTCACATTAAATGAATAAAAAATAGAGTTTTTAAAGAGAAATTTTAAATTCTAATTTAATAGTTATAACAAGTAAGACGTGAAACAAAAGAAAAATCTTAAATGACTTATTAGTCTTCATCTAACGATCTAACACCATGTGCATTGACATATCGTCTAGTGTATCTAAAGTTCTAAACCCGATTTAGATACACACAAAATGAATGTAAATATAACTAATATTCATATTGAACTGAAACGTCATTTACTAGTAATAATCGTGTTATTGTAATAATTTAATGATAATAATGATAATCTCTTTTACCATTTTTGTAGATGCGAATAGAGAATATAAATCCTTTAAAATGTGATGCAGAAAATTTGTTTTTGTTACAAATTTACAATTATATACTTCCTCCATTTTTTAATAATTGCACCATCTTGGTTTTAGCACTATTCACATGTTCTTATATAGTTATTTTTTGTGATTTATATGTAAGGAAAAATATATTCATGTGGGATTTTGTTAGATCCGTCTCGAAATATACTTTCAAATTTTTAAACTTTTATAATTTTTTAAAATGTATAATGAGAGATATTAGTTGTTAAAATCGTGCATTGACAAGCGTGAAATCTCAGATGGTGCAATTAAATAAAATGGAGGAAGTACGTAGTATGTCATGACGTAAGTTTTGTTATAAACTCTTATTTAAATGTTGTTATTTATAGAGGAATACATACTTTTAATTCATCGGGTCAAAGTACTTGGATTGAAAGGAGCTCAAAAGGTCAATGGATAGAGCTCTCACCTCCTAAGTCCCAATCACGAGGTTGAAAGTTTGGAGAGAACAAAGTCTACAGAATAGACGTACAATGCAATTCAATAAATAGTCTCTAGAAATCAATCCAAAATGAATAGTTGTATAATATAGCCTCAATGTTTTTAAATATGAACTTTGTAAACATTTTTTTCTTGCTTAATATTTGCTATTAGTTGTAATAATACAACTTTTATTTTCTTCTCAATTGGTGGTGTAGCATTACATATTTACATGCAATGAAGCAACTTGCACCACGTTTTTCAATTAAATAAAAGAGATTTCAATTAATCGTATCAAATTTGGTCAATTGAGGATCTTATTAATCATTAACTCATATCTTTGCATAAAAATAGGCTACTAATTCTTCTTCATTGGTATTTTTTTTTTTTTTTTTTTTTTTTTTTTTGGTGTACCATCCGGTTCACCCTTAGGGCTAATCCGGATTCGGGGCGAGTTCTGAGTGGATAGGTTCCATTCCCCTCCCAATTGTTGTTGCGGGGGATCGAACACAGGTCCTCCCTACCAAGTTCTTCATTGGTATATGGAATTATGGAGTCGTGGAATTGTTCTTGGGTTGTAATATAATTCTACATTGAGCAAAAATTAATGGGGCACAACTTATAAATTAAGCGACGCGTTTAATTATTCTTGACCATTCTTATAATTTTAGAAATAATAATGGGAATTGCCTCAATTTAATGCCAACGAAAATTCAGGTTTTACATTCTTAGAAATCAAAGTCAACATATACTATGTTGTAGTTGTACCCATTCTTGCATTAAATGGTATCCTATTCCTATTTGTTAGGAGTACATTATGCAAACTTTCTTAATGAAGAAGGATTTTTCAGATATTTCCTACATGTTTCCACATTCTTACAACTCTTTTATTTCCATTCTTAGTTATGATCTTTCTAATTTCAATACATGTTGAGGACTATGTGTATGTATGAAAGACTAATCAAAAGAAAATATGACGTTAAGCCGTAATGAACTAACGATAAGGATCTGTTTGGTTTGGCGTAAAATTTTTGCAGTGAAAAATGATTTTTTACAAAACACAATTCACAACACATATAAGACTGGTATGGTTTCATTTTAAAACCAATTGATAATAGGTGGAGACGTGGAGTAGTTTATCAATCTTACTTCGTATACTGGTATACTGATGATAATGATCAGTATATGTTAGATTGTTAGTCACCCGTCCTTTTTCCGATAATGAGTCACAAGTCTCCCAACTCACCTATGAGTTATTAACTTATGTGCGTAGTTATGTTAACAGGGATCCTACTATATGTACACTAGGCGTACAAGATATCTTGTACACCATATTTTTCTATTGGTTGAAATGACATATTTATTGTCTTTCATTCTCATTTTTTAGTGGGTTTGATGATGGGTTAATAATTTAATCGCGGTGTACAAGAGAATCTTGTACACCTAGTGTACAAGTAGCCTTTTCATGTTAACATCGTTCCAACTTAATTATTACTCGATAGGCTAGGGAGAATTACAAATATAAAGTTCTTGGAAAATGTTTGGTTGACCCTAAGGGTTGGCAACCCCTAAGATACCTATAACATAAAATAATATATAAGCATAATTAATTGGAGAGAGAAAGTGTTGTAAGTAAAAGTTTCAATACATTTGTAACCAATCAAAATTCAATATTGAAAGGGTTACCACCCTTAGGGTCACTCTATCATTGTCCAAAGTTCTTCACTGTTTTGAATTGACTAATTAGTACTCCGTTTCTGAAAGTTCTTTACGCTTTGGAAAATGTGCCCAACGTATAAAAACTTTGACCGTAAATTCTCACTATTATATACATCAAAATGTTACATGTAAGATTTTGTCAGATTGGTCTTGGTATGTATTTTCACAATATCAAATTTTTATAATTTTTTCACATACGAAATTGGATATATTAGTAGTTAAATATTGCATTGGAGTTTGTGTAAATAGTAACTGTAAAGATCTTTTGAAACGGAGGAAGTAGTTAATACAGTCTTTAAGGTAATTGCATTCATGAATTCGGGACTAATGATATGTTTAACTTTTTAACACGTCAAAATCCTATCTTGACTAGAAAAATATCTGATTAGTGAGTTTAACAACATGCATGGTGCCTTGCGTAAGCAGAGTAAGCCACGTGGCATTCCCTAAGGGGTGAACTTTTGTTTGTGTGTCATCTTTCAATTCAGACACGTGGCACTTGAGGGTAATGACACAATTTTACTATATACACTAATTTATTATGCATCAATGATAAAATAAAATAAAATTAAAAACGAGGGAAGTCGACACATGCGTGGATAGAATTGGCTCCACGACATGAATTGGAGTTTATTTAAGAAAATTTGTGGAGCCTATATTCTTAAACTAAATTAAAATAAGAGTATGCAAATACAAAATTGAGAAGAAGGATGTTTGCCACCAATGAGAAGTGAAAACATACATGGGTGGTTTCTTGAATCATGACCATCGATCAGTGGTGGAGCCAAGGTTGTTAGGATCGGGATCCTATTTTGTATGGATGAGGGGGGTAGAATCGAATCGGTAGAATCGGATTCTAGGATCGTAAGATCCTACAAAATTGTAAAAAAAGAGTAAAAAAATGCTGCTAGATGAATAAATATATATCTTTGGATGTTAAATACATATTTTTTCTCGCATAATAGTGATATTATAAAGAGAATATGTCTTTGTAATAGTTATATAGATTAGAGAAGAGAAATATTTTCGTTTATGAAGTTGAGTTATCAATTTTTAGCTTAAAGAGCAAATTAGTTGCTTTAGGGATCATTTTAATAAGTATAAAAGTAGGATCGACAGATCCTGCACGATCCTATACGATCCTGGCCGATTCTGCATCAATTAATCTTAGTGAGAAGTAGGATCTTACGATCCTATTACGAACCCACTGATCCTATACAATACTACCGGTCCTGCTACGATTCTGACCGATCCTGCTACGATCCCACCATCCCTGCGATTCTGCTTGCGATCTGGATCGTTTTGCAAAAAATGGATCGTAGGATCCTACGATCCGGATCGCGAATCTAACAACATTGGGTGGAGCAAATATTTTTTTAATCGGGATGTCAACATGTTAATAAAACAATTAATTTAATCTGTATTAATTTACATTTTCTAATAAATACTCCAAATAAGGTATATATGTTAGTTTTTGACCACCCCCTTTGTCTTACGGTGGCTCCGCCCCTGCGAGTGTGCGACTAGTGAGTCTACCACTGATACAGTGACCCCTAAATTATTAATATATTTAATTATATTTTGATATGTTGTTTATATATTGAAACATACTAAGATCTTGTATGATAACGTTCATCTGTGTGGATCTTATCCACATACTAATGCCCTGTTATATTCACCTTATTACCGCTCGTTATATACTTATATTCGAAGTACTTCGTATTAGCATAATGAAATCTTATGATTGATCAAATTAAGTTAATACTTCACTAGTGTATAAATGGTGTGTAAAAGTTAAACTACATTATTATTGTAGCTTAATTATGGAATAATCCATAGATCTTGAGTATTATTGATGAGTTCATTGGATGTAGTTCATTTAAATTAGCCGAAAGTATATAATTAGTTTGTTATGTTGGGTTAGCAATAAAATATGAATTAATTGATAAATAGGTACAAACCGAATAACGGCTATACTATTGAGTACCCGAATTTTGAAAATGTGGGACATCAGAAACTTCACAACACGCTCTCACCGAAAATTAAAGCATCTCCAAAATAAGCTGTGATCGATTTTTAACGCGGGGAATAATTAAGCTAGTTTTTTTTATTACTTAACCTAATATTTTTTTTTTTTTTTGTTTATTTATGCCACCTTGGCATTTTGCCTTCTTTTTCTAAAGGTATTGCTTGTAGAGAAAGTATTTTCGGATATCTGATATGTGTTTGTAAATGCATATCATAGCAAAAGATAAAATAGGAAAAAAGACAAAAAATAAATTGAATGGTACTTCCTTCAATTACACATCCTTCATTCCTTCTAACTTTGTCCCTTTTTTTTTATTGAGATAAGACGAAGGCGGGTTTCAGTTCATCAGGTTGATCAGGTATCTTCAACATTACATTCAATAGGCTATGTACCGAGGTAACTTGGGTAAGAAATTATTTAGGTACAATGCGTTATTGTTCATTTTATTTTCACGTATTTAAGGACTACTATGTACATTTTAAATATGTATAGATAAATATTATAGGTTAATATAATGATATAAGAGTTGATAAAAGGTTATACCAAAATTCGACTTATAACTAAAATAAGTACAAATAGGTTCAAATGAATGAAAATCAGGTGAGTAAAGCACACCATAAGTAAAACTAACATTTGATCACCTAAGTACTCTATACTAGTATATCCCTGCTCAAATAAAGTATTGTAATCATATAATTAATTTTGGGCTCTGCTAGCTTGTTTCGACATAAAATACTCCATAAAGAGATTTTCTCATTTCCCTTTATTTAATTTCTAAGGTAGGAAATAATTTTTTTTTCAAAAGAAGGAAAATCACATTTTCTTAACTCTGGGATCCCTCGTATTTCCTCCTCTCTTTCCATCCTTACTCTCGTTTCCACTTCCATTTTTTTGTTTCTCTATAATTTTTCTTATAATGAAACAAACAAATGAAACATACTTTAAAATTTTAATTTTCTCGAAAATAGTACGTTTTTCGCTGAAACAAACAAAGCTTTAGTTGATAAGCCCCATTCACAATTTAGTGTGACATGATTGATTTTATCCGATGAGTAATGAACCATTCTTGATCATTGAGAAAGTTAAGGTAGCTTTTTGAATCATTAATCAATATCGACCGACCAAATTGCATGATGTTACAATTCCTATTAAACTTGAAGGGATTGATCAATAATAAAGTAAGCAATTACTAGTACAATTATAAATCAATAATTAACATTACTCGATCATCAATTTGTGCTTCATTCATTAACCAATTCAGTACGAATTACTTTTTTCTTTTAATATACAAGGACTTTATAATTGCTTAGTCAATTATAGGAGTTAGTTGAAAAAGTTTGGCAATTAAGCATACAATTTCACTAATTAATAAAGGTTGAAGAAAATATTTCATGTAGTATTTAGTATGCTACTCCATTAGTTTTTTTTAGAGTTAGTACTTAATTACTACTCCATAACATTTATTAGAAACCAATTACTTCGTACTTATTAGAGATAGTTTGTAAAAGATGAACTAGGTTGTGGATTCATACTTTTAGGCTTTGGTTTTGTTGTAATTCCTCCTTTCTATTTTAGTTATAACATTCATTATTCATTTCAATTTTTGCAATAATGTAAGTGAATAGATAGTAAATTACATTCATACCCCCATTTTAAGATGTAATTAGGAGAAAAGATGGGTTATTGAATATGGATGAGGGTAGTTTGGTAAAGCCAAGTGGATAAAGTTGCAACTAAAAGAGAACATATTAAGCATAACATGTACATTTACTACTTTGGCTAATAAATCATAATTTTACCAAAAAAAATCACATTTAATAATGTTTATCCTTATACTCCGTATATAAATTATAAATACGATCACAGTTTATAAGTTGACTTAAAAAAGTCAAATATGTAACAGTTAATTTGGGACAAAGGCGACATGCAAAATCGCCTTTTAAGTAATCTATAAGAAGATACTTGCTTCAATCTTAGAGTGAAACATTATGATAATTCTGTAGTTAGACTCGTTAACCTGTAATAGCTAGTTATTGATTTAGTAGGGTCCCTTCTTCTTACCTGTAAAAAAAAATAATATTTCGAAACACATAAAAGTAGAGAAAAGAAGTTCTACAAGACAAAATGAAGTCGTATTTGTTAAATTAGTTTTATACGGGATACAAATCATATACTAGTACAAGGTAGTTGGAGAAATTTGCATAATTGCACCATAATTTATGAATCTAACATCAAAGACAAGGACAGTATACAAATATATATGTGTGTTCCATTCAACTGAAATTATAATTAGTTGATAATTAAGAATATAATAGTGTGGATTGATGAGAATATAGTGTTAGTCGACATAAAATAATGGTTGCTTAATAATTCTTATCCTCTTAAATTCTTGTTCTTATCATCAATCCCTTTCAATTATGGACCTCACTCTCCCACATTTTTAGACTTGAATCTTTTTACCAACAAAAATCTAAACCCAAGTTGCCAAAGTTGCTAAGGAAAAGTAAAGAAGTTGCTAAGAACAACATTAGATCATTGAGTTGTTAATTGTACGGAGTATCTTTCAAGGCCCTCAAACCCAAGTGGAGGCCAAGGAGTATATGATTGATAATTTGAGTCATCATCTTGCAATCTATTCAGGGTTCTAAACTCAACGTTGACAACTAAATACCAAGTACAAGTTGAGGGACGTGTTCGTCGTGCGACTTATTTTAGGACTTTATGACATCATGGGCGGGATTACAGGGCTGGTGGGGCCATGGCCCCATCATATGTTTAAAAATTAAATATGCGTTATAAAATACATGTTTAATATAGCTCAAGTGGTAAATTTAATTTAAAAGTTAATTAGAAGTTGTTGGAGATACAAGGTTCAAACCTTGCTTGTTCGCCACTGTCATGAGATGACACTAGTTGTGTATCATATGATGTCCGCATTTCTGAAAGCGTTGGGCCTCTCTTTCAAGAAGAAACCTAACATATCAAGCCCACGCTAAGTAAAAAAAATGTGATTTTTCTTTCTATTTCTTGTTTTTTCATCAATTTTTTTGGGTCTGTGGGATTTTCGAGGTGACCAGTTGGTCTCGGGTGGTTGTGGTTGCGGTACTTGCGGGTGGTTGTGGTTGGTTTCGGAGTGGTTGCGAGGGTGGTAGTTGTGGTGTATAAGTTGGGTGGTGGTGTGGACCGTGTGGTGTATACGTTGGTCAATATTGGTCAAGGAAGATGAGTTAAAGAGGAGTTTGGGGGTAAGGTTTATACTCTAGGGGGTGGGGAATTACGGTAGAGGAAAGTTGGGGAATGACTCAAATGGACAAAGGGAATGAGAGATGGTGATACTCTTTCCTTTTTCCTAAAAACCCTGAAACAAACGTCCCCTAATGAGTAATTAATTATGGCTAAAGCCCAACTCATGAAAATGTTGATTGGATTCTAGAAGCCCACTGGGAGTACTTGGAAGCCCATTTACTTTGAAGGTGCTTTGGCTTTGGCCTTCGGCATACTAATATTTCAACCTTTTTCGAAAACAAAGTATTCCATCAGCCCACTATTTTTTTGTAGTCTTTTATACTTCCTTAATACTCCCTCCGTCCCTTAATACTCGACTTAGTTTGACTTTATGCACTATTAACATAATTTACTTTGGTCCTATTTTATTTCTAGTATATGAAAAAAAATGTTAGTATATAATATATAGTTGACTTCATCTTAATATATATTTTCAAAATAGTAATTTTTTTAATAAGTTTTTATAATATGTAGTTAAAAGAAATTGGTGGTCAAAATTATGCATTGACAAGGGTGTCCGGTCAAAATAGATCGAGTATTAAGGGACGTAAGGAGTATTATGTTTTTTGTGGGTAAAGGGAGACACAAGTCACACAACTCACAGGGACAACAAATGATTTATATGAGATTGAATTATTAGATATTTAGGTTTTGAGTATCTGTTATAACGGATGCAAAGAACGATTAAAGAACGCAGAGATTTAACGTGGTTCACTAACAATGTGTTTGCTACGTCCACAAGAAGAGGGAAGGAAAGTTTTATTGATCTTGAGGAGTACAGATTACAGAATACAACTAGGTTATGACCTAGAGAGTTTATATAGTACTTTCTAGACAGATGCGGAAAAGCCCAGAAAATAGGCCCAAAACAGCTAACCCTAGTCCAGAATAACAGATACCGTAAAAAGTTCGGGGGCATTGCAGTACGGGGCTTGACTGATTCAAGGCATTACTTTAACAGTATCAACTCCTCAAAACTTTACAAGATAAACTAGTTGACATCCACTTCCACGCCAGCTTCTAATTAATTATCCTGTTTGATTTTTCGCATAGCTTTCAAGTTTCAATGCAAACTTTAAAATCTAAATACGAAGTATTTGTTAGTATAAATTTATATAACGAGAAGAATATGTAAATACTTTCAACATGACAAACAATTAAAAACGAATGAGTAATCTATTTTCATGGGGATGAAAAGTTGAAAACAAAGTACGTACTTCAAGTTCGAATTTAGATATTTTTATATAGGTTTCATCCAAAAAACAAAAAGATTTTTTTTATTGTGTATTGAAAAACAAAAGATATTTGCATAGGAAGTGACGTAGTGTTGAAATATTGTGAGTTTGTGAGTGTTTCTTGCATCAATTATTCAATTGTCAAGAAAGTTCAAGCCTTCCAAGTTCCAAGGCTTTATTATGTGTGGATTATGACCAGATGATAACGAGTGTTTTTCATGCATGTATGTGTGAATATAATCACCACATACATATACTACCATAAAACCATCCTTAGATATTTCAAGTTAAGTATCTATACTATATATTAAAAGGCGTTTATAAGAAAGTTTACGTGACACGTGGCACTCTGCTTATGAGTCATCGTTCGCTCCATGTACATAAAAATGTCAAACATTAAAGCTTTTACCACTAATCTATTAGATGTTTGATGTTACAGTTGCAAAAAAAACTATACATAACTATATGTGAATTTCATTAATGTACTAACTCGGGGCATCGCCCGGGCCCAAAACTAGTTTTACTTTAAAACTAGTTCTTGAATTAATCTGGTGTTCGGTAAAACTAAATGAAAAAAGCGCAAAAAAATAACTATTTTCTATCCCATAAATCACTTCTGTTATCATTAGGGAAAATTACCAAATACCACACTCTCTAATTTACCGTTGGACGATTCTCTATAAGAAAAGTTACTCTTATATCAACCACACTAAAAGCTACCCGAAAACAATATTCCCCTAATATATACGGAGTACTTGTATTACTTTTTACCTTTATGTAAAACCCTAAAAGCTAATGTATTTATGTAAGTCGTTTATGTTTATAGAATAAGACCTAAATATGAACTAAGTACTATTACGTACTTAATTGGAGTAGAACTTACCTCATTTTTCTAGAATAGCAATATATAATTATTGAGAATGGCCTTCTTCTTTCCCCCAAAACTTTCTTACTCATAATTGGAAGGATATAATGCAAAAAAAAAAAAAAAAAAAAAAAAGGAAAAAAGTGAAATGATGAAAGAAATGTTTGTGTACAATATTTGTTATCCTTCATTTTATCCATCTACAATCTACCCATTTGTCATCAATTAACATGGACAATGAGAGGCTTCTCTCACAAAATTCTCCCACTTTCACATCCATCATCAATTATTTGAAGTTGAAACCCAAACAACCCTTTGTTTTATTATTTGATTATTGATTGCTTAGGTTGCTTGATTAATTGAATCTCTAGCTCAAGAAGCTTTTTATCAACTTTAGTTCCATGAATTATTGCTTTTTGATTAACTAACCTTAGTTCATTGTTACACAATTGATTCCTTAATGTTAATTTATCATCCTAAGTAAGCCTTATTTATTAACGGAAAAAAGTTTAGTTGTGAAATATTAATATTAACAACTGGCAATAATAGGAGTAACTCTTCAAGCTTAATTACAAGTTGTTTTTTTTCTCTACTCTTTTTCCAGCGTATAACAACTGATCACACGTATGTGGGTAACAATAGGGATGTCAATGGGGCAGGGCGGATGCGGATGTTGGTGCCTCCATCCCCATCCCCACCAATAAATGGCATCCCCATCCCCGCCCCATCACCCATGGCGGGTACAAAATTCATCCCCATCCCCGCTTCACCGGGTACAACCTAAAATCCATCCCCGCCCCACCACCCGCCTGGGTATCCATCCTCACCCCGTACCCACCTAGTTTTTTTATTTAGTCAACCCCTAACAACGCATATAATGAAAAAGAACATCAAAAAAATACCTGATAATTGAATATAACACATATAATGGAAAATAAGTACCCCCGCACAAACAATTTTTTTTTAAAAAATATCTTCTAATACATCATAATTGTCTTTAATTAAGCTTGAAGTAATCGATCTCAATCCACGCAAGTCACCTCAGTTAGTTTACTAACCGAGGTGAAAGGACAATACCCGGGTCGGGTTGGCGGGTATGAAATGGGGAGGGTGGGGCGGGGATTAGGCGGGGTGGGGCGGGTCCAACATAAAATCCACACCCGCCCCATCACCCAACGGCGGATACGATTTTTGTACCCATCCCCGCCCCATCACCCACCAAACCTCCCCCATCCCCGCCTAATTGGGGCGAATGCGGGGCGGGTCTCCCATAAAACCCGCCCCACTGACATCTCTAGATAACATTGAGTTTCAACATTGATACAATCCTCATGTCCAATCAAGTATTCAATAATTATGTTAGATATTTCAATTCTTAGATATATATAGGAAGTTGATTTTACTCTTAAACCCTTGGCTTGTAAACAAACAACACCTCATCAAATTGAGAAATCCAAACAACTTAACACAACCTAGAGTACCTTTATCTCCTCCCTCTATAAATAGAGTCAAAAAATCTCTTTTTCTCCTCACTTACTTAAAAAAGCAATTGTATATCTCAAAAAAAAAACCATAAAATAATTATTAAAAAAAATAAAGAAAAAATATAATTTTATATTTTAAAAAATGGAAGTGGAAAATATAGGAGAAATGAAGAAAATAGTGGTAGCAGTAGATGAGAGTGAAGAGAGCATGTATGCTTTATCATGGTGTCTAAACAATGTTGTTTCAGTTTCACATCAAAATTCAGTTTCTCCAACTCTTGTTCTTCTCTATGTCAAGCCCTCTCCTCCTGCTAATTACTCTGCTTTTGATGTTGCTGGTAATTAACCTATCTTTTCTCTATTTTTACGTGTATCGTAATTATTTAATACTCGTAAATTTGAACTTTTTACGTTTTATTTCTTATATTACCTCGATTAATACTCGTAAATTTGTACTTTCTACATTATAATTTCTTACGTTACCTTAATTAAGTCTGGGACAGAGGTAGTAATTAATATAGAACGAGTATGCTCTCTAGAGGCGTGCAAGTACTGTCGTAATTTAATTTAATTTAAATTAAATTAAATTTAAATTTAAATTAAATTTAAATTTAATCTTCAAAAATTAACTTAGTTGAAACACTTTTAATTTAAAATTTTAAAAATTTGTACTCCACTATATGTTAGTTCGGACCTAATGATCTAGTGGATGACTACAAGAGTATTCATATTTAGAACTAGTAATTGAAATGGTAAAAAAGTTTTTTTTTAAAAAAAGGGTTAAATTTCAATCAAGTATGCGATTTTTTAAATAAATACTTAATTTTGATTTAATTATCTTTTGTAAATGTCGTATGAGTTGAGTAATACTTAAATTAATAGATTTGATTTGCAGGGTACTTGTTTGGAAATGATGTAGTAGCAGATTTGGAAGATTACTCTAGGAAGCTTGTTGATTCAGTCATGTCTAAAGCCCAAGAAGTTTGTATGAAGTCCAACATCGATGTACAATTTCTCTGCATAATCACTTAATTAATTAATCTTCCTTATTTTTCTTGATTATTGATTAAATTAGTCATATTTGATTGACAATTTTACAATTTAATTAATGTTGTTTTCCTCTATTTTTATTAATAATCAGATTAAGGTAGAAAAGAAAGTTGGAAGTGGAGATGCCAAAAATGTGATTTGTGGGACAGTTGAAAAATTAGGGGCTGACATGCTAGTTATGGGAAGCCATGGTTATGGATTTTTAAAGAGGTACTTTAATTTGTAATAATAATAATGATTTAATGATGAAATACTTTAATTTGTAAATTATGATACTCTTTTAATTTAATTTTTAAAGTATATTTATAGTATTATGAAAATTTTGTGATTGCAGGACTCTTCTGGGAAGCGTAAGTTATGACTGTGCGAAACGAGTAAAGTGTCCCATGGTAGTTGTGAAGCATCCAAGGAACGTTTTATGAATTCTCCGATCCTCGTTTTTTCGATCTTTTAAGTTGTTTAAAGATCTTTTTCACAACTAGAATGTTACACACCCCACCTTTAATTACGAACTTGTAGAATAGTGTATTAATGATGATGTAGTTTTGAATTTTTGATCGGACAAGCAAATGTTGTACTAGTACATTTTACATGTACATATAGTTGTATGTGTTGTCTCTTTGGACGAAATTTTCACCGATCAAAGTTCAATTATATTTTTGACTTTTGGGTAGTATTTACACTATTTTGGAATGAAATGAATAGTATAGGAATAAAACAAGATATTTATTTTGTTCCTACTCTCTCACTTGACTCCTTGTTCTTGACTTTTTTCAATCTAAAAACTAAAAAGTTTCGAAAAAAGAAAAAAAAAAGTTTCATCGACAAACGTACTAACACTAATATACTCGAATTTTAATAATTTAAACTTATTAACGTGTATTATTTGAATTTTTTTGAACTTACAATAACTATGAATTGAACCAAACACTAAAAGGACTTTATGGACTCCGATTTAAACTCGTCATGATTTTTTTTTTCTTTATTTAAAGTTTTTTTCCTTAAATAAGTTGAGATCAACTGAGGAGAGCAAACTAATTATTAACTAATACTAACGTAATCATGAGAATTTTGTATACAAGGTACAAGAAGATGACTACACTAAACAATCTAATCTCTCTTTTGATTTGTTTCACAATAATTGTGTTGAAGTGCCAAACTAACAAAGAAGACCTCTCTAAACTAACAGTAAATTGTTGCGTAAAATGGGTGAGTTTTGCAATACAGAATCAAGAATGGTCTAAATTATGTTTGATTGAATTAGAAAATTACAATAATGTGTTTGGTACTTTCCCATAGAACTTTTACTGAATCAAAGGAGATAAGTAACTTGTTTCCCATTTTTCTTGTAGGAAGTCATTTTTTAAAGAAAGTTCTAGTTTACCTATTTCTTCCTCTTAGTGCAAACCAAACAAGTACCCTAAACCGAAAGTAATTTTATGGACTTATTAAACTTGATTAGAAGTTATTGGACCGGTTGCAATGAGTCCGTTTGTTTCAACTTATCTTAACTTATTTCGACTTATTTCAGTAAAAATAAGTCTAGATATGTTCGCATGTATAAGCTCAGATACGTTCAGTTCAGATAAGTTCGATAAAATAAATTTCTTTTCCAAAACTACTTAAGACACAAGTTATTTTCGGCAAAAATAAGTTCAGATAAGTCATTTTCAGTTAAATTTAATTGAACCATGCAGAGCCTTAGGACAGTAAATTTATGGAACCTGATTGAAACTTTTTGGATTTAGATTGAACCAAATTAAAACTTACATTGTACATTGTCTAAATTTATCTAAACTTATTAATTTATTAGATCTGAAACTTATTTTTCAAATGAGAAAAGGACTCATCTTTATTTTGTATAAGACGATCTTACACAAAAGATCACATTGGTATCATATAAGTCAAGCAATGAAATTAGTTAAGCACCAGAACTAATTAGTTAACCAATGAAACAAATTAATTAAACAATCAAAGTGGCTTTTTAGATAAGGCGGTCTTACACAAAAGTTATCTTTTTTTTAAGTAACCAAACATACATTTAGTGTGCGTTCTATTTTTATCCAAAAAAAAAGTGTGCGTTCTATTCACCTGATTTTTCACATATTTTTTCTAAACAAATTAAAACTTATTATACTCCGTATTATTTAACCAACCATTACTTTTCCTGAACTTTTGTAGAACTTATTTTATCCTAGTTGGTCTACCTTTTTTATGTCGACTTAAATTTCAATCAATTTTTGTAAAAAGTAGATTGAATTGAAAAGAGTACATGTAAAATTCCATTGTTCACCAACCCAAATACCCAACAAAATGACACACCCTTACACCACTCTCACATCACCTTCCCCTCTCTCTTTCTCTCTCTAGACATCCTCATCACTCCATTGTTACCTCCTCAAACAATCTACCTGTCGGCTGCATTTATTAGTCAAGAAATCTCGTTGATCATCACACATTTTTAGTCTACAATATTTTTTAATTCCAGATCCCAGAAATTTAAATTCAAAGCTTTAAATCATGTTTCTTTGGGATTGGTTTTCTGGGATCTTAGCTTCTCTTGGGTTATGGCAGAAAGAGGCGAAGATCTTGTTCTTAGGCCTTGATAATGCCGGCAAAACTACCCTTCTTCATATGCTCAAAGATGAGGTCTTTTTTTTTACCCTTTTCTCCATCAATTTTGCTTTATTTATTTATTTTGTTCATGTTTCATTGTTGATTTTTATTGTTTCTTTTAGGAATTGCTTCAATTTGGAATTTATGATCATGATTTTTTTTTGCTTGAATGATTGGATTGCACCCATCTCATATTTATGATTTTGGGGGAAAAAAATGAAATTTGGAATGCTTGTGCCATGTTTATGAATTATTTGGAATTGTAGGATTGCCCAATATTTATGAAATTTATTGGGAAAAATTGAATTTTGGGAATCCCTGATTTGCTGAACAAGAAAAATGTGATGGATTTGGGGATTTCCATGAGTGATATGATCCGATCCATGAGTCATATAGCTGGTTTTCTCAGAATATGTAATTTGATATGAGAATGAAATATAATCTGGTCTTAATTATGGTATAAATTGCTTGTTTCTTGTATTTTAATTTGAAGTAATTCTGAAATGGGTGTTTTAAAATTGACAAGGATCCTAAATTGAGTTAGTTTTTGATATTTTTGGTATTGGCTAATTGTTGAGTGCAGAGGTTGGTTCAACATCAGCCAACTCAGCATCCGACATCGGAAGAGTTGAGCATTGGGAAAATCAAGTTCAAGGCTTTTGATTTGGGAGGTCATCAGATTGCTCGTCGAGTTTGGAAGGATTACTATGCCAAGGTACATTCTTTTGGTATGATAATGAGCTGAAATGTACTATTAAAAGTTTAAAACATATGTCTTTCTTTGATAATTGATGAAAATTTTGAAGAAAAAGTGATAATTGAAGAAAAATTACTTATGATTTAATTGCCATTGCTTATTACTTGTGAATTTATTACTTATGAATTTCCTTAGAAAATTACTTATGGTTAAATGGGCCGTAATGGATTTTTGGATTTCATTGAAGTATGATATTGTTGGTCCAACTACCTGTGAATCTGTGATGAGATGCTTTTGTGGTTCGCCTGTTAATTTGGTTGTTTTATTCTGCCATTTTTCTGAATTGAAATGATAATTGTTAGAGAATTGGATGGACGATATGTTGAATCTGAATTAAAAAACGCGCAAGCTCTGTACATATCATATTCAGAACATTAGACAAAGTGATGTGCTAATATGCAATCACACATTTCTTTGGCTTGATTAAGGAGGTAAGAGAACACTGTAACTAATAGATACAACCCTTGGCAATTAGCTGACTCTTAATGGCTTTAAAACACCAATAGGTACTATAAAAAACGTAGCTTAAAACTAGTAGAACATAGAGTATTAGAGCTCTCCCACCCATGAGAAGAAAAAAAAAAACGCTCGCGGGTGAAAAATGGTGAGGAAAAAAGTTCACGGGCTTCCTAATGGGGAGTGAACAAAGAAACACTCACAAAGTCACAAGTGAACATAGAAAAACCATGAGTGTGAAAATAAGAATTCTTCCTCGGCCTTTGTGTAGGAGTGGTCCCTGAATGCGTGCGGATATAACCTTTTTTGCTAATTGGCGTAATTGCCACCTAAAACGTCGCGTTTTAGAGAGGTTCATGAAGGCCTCGTTTTGGTCTGTTTAGCCAAAGAAAATGTTTATACGCACGCCCAATGGGAGCATGCTATGCATCTCTGTCAATACTCTTGACCAATTATATACTCCGTGACAAATACATTTTTATAGGCTATTTTTAACCACAAATAATTTATATGCTTCGTGTAAAATAAAATTAAACCAACGGTCATAAAATTTCGAGATCTATGAATAGAGATTCATTTTGCTATATTTTGACACAGTTTCAAAAACTTTTCTCTCTTTAATTCATTAAAATCAATTATCAAAGAGAAAAGTGATTTTTAACAGTGTATAGCAAATGGGTCTCTATTTATAGATCTCAAAATTTTATGACCGTTGATATAATTTTCTTTTAATAAATTATTTTTGGTTATAAACATAGATTTAAAATGTTAACATTACAAATTAATTAAATTATGATTGGGCAATATGGCTGATAAGACGCGTGGCAATCTGTTCGCGTGGCACAACCTATTCGCAGCGTTGCTCTGTGCTCTGTCTGCATCTGCAATTATACTTTTTTTGACTGATTACAGTAAAAAACGCTGTAATTTGGACTGCCAGCCTTCATGGCTTGCACCTAAACGACCTTTATCAGGTGGATTTCAGTGAATTTTTTTAAACACGTCTTTGTGGGGCCCAATGGCCCACTATACACACGGGCCAAGGAGTATTTCACACCAGAGTAGTCTTCACACCGGAGTGTTTTCTTCTTTGCTCGCAAGTGTTTCTTCTTCACTTGCCATTGAGAGCCTGTGAACTTTTCTTTCCTCACCAACTTTCACTCATGAACGTTTTTTTTTTGGCAATCATGAACGTTTTTTTTATTAATGAGTGTGAGAGCTGGAGTTGAATTGAGCTGCATCTATGAGGATGCTAAGACTATTGGTTATAGCATATGCAATCGTGAGTAGCCACTAACTCACAATGCTCTTTCTCCTTTTTGTGAGTTAACTCACCCTTGTAGGTAACGCTGGTCACCACCTACAATGGTGAGTTAACTCACAAAGAAGAGAGAGAGCATCGTGAGTTAGTGGCTATTTACACTGGTACCAACAAATAATGAGATGGAGGTGTAGATTGGTGGATATGTGGAATGATCAATACCAGATCATTTTTGCTAACCACCTCAAACAACAATCATAGACTAGCACTTTATTCAATGGGATATTTCTTGGGAGACTCAAAATCACTGTCACTGAATGTACATCACTTATACTTTTGATTTTTGATAAAAGATTCCATTTTTATATGGAAAAGGACAAACTGTAATTATCAGTTGTTTAAAGAGTGGTTGTACTTTCCATTGCTCTAATGATGCCAACAACCCTTCACTGATCATTGTCTTATCAGTAAAAACTGGCTTGGTGTGGCCACGACAAGGGTTGAGTGCTTGACTGAAACAATTAAATTGAAAAAACTCTTTTTGAAAGTGAAATTGATTTTGCGCTTTTTGCAAAATGACGAGGGGAAAACTTAGGAAAATAGATTCATTAGAGTTCCCAGAAGCACAGATTGCTCACACCTAAGGTGTTGTTTGGTTGACATGAAAAACCATGGGAAGTGTAACTTCCTTGGAAGTGGAATATTGTGATATTTTTTGGTTTGCAATAATATGGGAAGTCACACTTCCTAAGAACTTCCACTTCCTTCAAAATGGAGTAAGTTGCTTACCATGTTTAACCAAACAACATTTTCTACTTCCTAGGAAATGTCAATACATGGGAAAGTAGTCATCCTAGGAATTTTTATTTCCTACGGTCAACCAAACGATACCTAGGTTTAGCAAGCTGGAGACTTAGCTTAGGTGCATAGTGCTTAAAAATCAAAATAACTTTCCGCCTTTCCCTAGATTCTCCTATGAGTCCTACCATGTTACAAAAAGTTATTTATACCCCGTATAATCTTAAAAGGAACTGTCCGTAAGGGACGGGGTAGGCCTTTTATGGTCTTAGTCATTATCATTTTACACCGATAGTTGACAATATGAGTTGAGGGCAAACTAGTCTCCCTTCTCAGAGTCTCACCTCAGACCATCTTTGATGAGGTTTTTGTAGAGTATTTATTTCTGTTAAGGCCAACATAGCAATTTCTTTTGTATGTAACACTTGAAAGGGAATTCAAGCTTTCTTAAAAATTATCATGAAAATCTTGTTTATTAGCTTTACATCTTCTCTTGTGCATTTATTTCTTGCATTCTTGTGTTGGCAGTTTCGATTCTTCATATCATGATCCTCTTTATCCTCTAATGTGCTTGCATTTTGGATGATTTTTTAAGTTGTGGGTTTGGCCTTAGTGAACTCAGTTTGTTAATTATAATGTTCCAATTATGGTTACATCATACTTTGCATGGCTCATTCAGGCGATTCTGGTTAGATAAGCTTCTGCAGATTCTGCATACTTGATTAAGACTTAAGCAAGTTTACTTCAATGGTTAGATTAACTGATCCTATACGTAAGTAAGCAAGGATATTGCCTTCTTCAGGAGGTAATAGAAAAGAGAAAGGAACTTGCATTTGAGACAGAAAGAAAACAAACTTATGAATGGTGGTAAATAGTGAGTATTTATGGGTTGTTACAGATTGAGTTTTGAGTTATTGAGATAGGTTAAGTGGTTTGGTTGCATTTAACCATCAGTGAAACGATTAAAAATTTCCCTTTTAGCAGAGACTACATAGCAACATAGGTAGAAATTTGGCCCGTTTCCCTCTGATATGTAGAAATTTGGCCCGTTTCCCTCTGATATGCAGAAATTTAGTCCGTTTAGTTGGAAAGATCATAAGGGAGAAGAGGTGAACACCAAATGTCCTTTTCTCGGGAATTCTAGTTAAGGCGGTCAGTAACTCAGGTACAGTTAACTTCTTATTTTCCTAGAAGGGTAGTAGAAAGGGGAAATGTATTATGAACTTGTAAATTGAACAGTCTTATTTCTTTGGAAAATGGATGACTTTTTCATATATTAGTATCAAGTATCGAGGTTCCTTTGGTGATAGAAGCGTATTGGTTGTCATTAGCTCAAAGCAATCGGCCTTATACCTCCTTAGCCGACAAAATAATGTTTAACAACGTCAAACCAGTTTAACCTTTCCCTTCTTGGTTGCTATGGACTTTCTTTAATACTTCCTCCGTCTTTTAATACTCGCAACGTTTGGACTTTTGCCACTATTCATATAATCTACTTTGACTATTCTTAGTGCTTTTTATATAAGATAAAACATAGTCATGTGCGATCTTGTTAGATTCGTCTCAATGAAAGAAAGTCCACTCTATGGACTTTCTTTAATAAGATAAAACAGGCTATGAATTACAGTTACAATGACAATATGTGCTTTTGATCTTTAGATGCTTGCTATTAGTCCACTCTTAATAAAGTTCTGTCATTTAGAGTGCTATATACTTGTTTTTGTGTCCCATACTCCCTTCTATTTAAAAGCCGGTTTCTTGATAAAAGACAACTTTATTGTGTGTGGAATGTGGATTGTACTCATTTACAAGTTGTCATCTTCTTTTTTCTTTTTACCCTAAACAATAAGTTTCAATAAGAAAATTTTAAATAAGGAAAGGTAAGTTCGGATAAGGGCTACCCAAGTACAATTCACAACTAAAAATAAAGCTCAATAAGAGGGGTTTCCCGGTGAATCTGTACGCGGGCATCACTTGTAATCCCCTATTTCTGTTTGTGGCCATAGATTGATGAGATAAGAATGCTTTTGGCATGTTTACTGTAGTCCGTAGACCTGATAAACTATAGTTCGGGCCGCTGACCCGACCCGAAAAAAGTACAGCCTCAAATATGCATTTTTAGACCAAGCCCGTACCAAATTTATGTGTACGCATTTTTAGACCAAGCCCGTACCAATTTTATGTGTTTGGGTATGTATTTTTGTGTTAAAAGTCCAGCCTGGCCCGGCCCGGATTTTGATCACCTATAGTTTAGTGCAAGTTATACATTTATCTTCTCACTGCAGGTGGATGCCGTGGTGTACCTAGTCGATGCATTCGATAAAGAGAGGTTTTCCGAGTCAAAGAAAGAACTTGATTCCCTACTATCCGACGAAGCCTTGGCTAGCGTTCCGTTTCTCATCCTCGGCAACAAGATCGATATACCGTACGCCGCGTCAGAGGAGGAGCTTTGCTACCACCTCGGGCTTTCCAACTGTACAACCGGTAAAGGGAAAGTTAACCTCACGGACTCCAATGTCCGACCTCTCGAGGTTTTCATGTGTAGTATCGTTCGCAAAATGGGTTATGGTGAAGGATTCAAGTGGATGTCTCAGTATATCAACTAGATGATGGGTTAATTATTTGGATGAGCAAAGTTTTAAACCTTGTTAACAGGGAGGATTATGTAGGTTAAACGAGGTTAGATGTTATACATCACCTTATTTGAAATTGTTTTTTTTTTTTTTTTTTGTTAAATTAAGTGGCTGGATTAAGAAAATTACTGTCTTGGATTTGCATGGAACACAGCCAGTGATTTTTTTTGTAACATGCAGTCAATTCAGAGTTTTTTTTGTTTGTTTGTTTGTTTTTTTCTTTCTCTTTTGCTTTTTGTTTTTATATAGTTTTCCCTGAGTTAATAGTTCATATCTGGTTGAAGTTTAATTTGGGGTTGCAAAATGTATGAATTCGGAATCAAAACTGAAACTAAGGAAATAGTTACAATGTAATATTAACTCATAGTACTAAATAAAGAGTGGAATTGATATTTAGTATTACATTAAAAAAAATTATTGGAGAGTGGTGTAAAGTTGCACTAAAAATATCAAAAGTCAACCAATCGTAGTAGAGGAGTAATATTCAATTTTTATTAATTTTATAAATGTCCCTCGATGTACAGAGTTCCTAGTAGCTATTGAAAGTTTCAAATCTTTATACTCGTTGGTTTATTTACTCGAATTAAAACCACTCTCTGATGTACAAAGATAATCACAATATCAGTGGGTATACTTTCGAGTATATTTGACAAGAATTATACTTGAATTAGTTTTGAAACTTCCGGTAAGCAACGCCTCAAAACCTCTGTTTAATTTTTAATGCACTAAGTAATTTCATACCCTAAGTTTTTCATATCCGGTAGTGTTTGGAACAACTAACAAAGTTTAACCACTTCACTCCCTACTTCGTTTCCCTTAACCGTCAAAACTCGATAGATGATTATTAGATATGGCAGATACGAAATAACATATGAGTCAGCTAATATGAAGGCTTGGGGCGAGCTAAATATAGGCAATAACACATGAATTTCCTCTCTCCCACGTGAAAGAGATACCATCTTTCAAATTTAAGATACATAATGTATTATTTTTTTGACAAGATATTGAGATTATCAGAAGGGAAAGATGAGTATGACTACTATCTTTCAAATTTAAGATATATATTGTATTATTTCTTTGACAAGATATTGGGATTATTAAAAGTATACCATACATCTCCTTTACAAGATTGGTTATTAGTCTTATCTTGAAAAGAATTCAACTAATTAAAAGAATTTGTCACTTAAGACTATTTACATTTCAATTAAAACTCTTTACATTTACGAGGAAATAGAAATGACATATGGATAGATGAAATCTTGAAACAAGGGGAAATTAAGCTTCAATTTGGAGAATAGATATATTTGATTCAAATAAAAAACAAAAATAAAAGATGATCAAAATTTTATAGTAGTACATGTTTTCTGATTTTGGTGAAAAGCCAAATAAGACGATAGGAAAAGTAATATTTGGACGTGGATTTATTAAAAGAGAGAAGATTAGACCAGCAATATTTATAGATGATCAATATGTTCAATTTGTTGTATGAATATTATTAAAATATTTTGTAAGATTCTAACATATGGCATCGAATCAGAACTACTTAGATATTTAATTATTTACCTCTTTTGTTTTCCGTTGGTAATTAAATATGAAATATTATACAGAATAGAAATTTCATGTAGCTCAATTAACCCAACTTATTGACCACTAAGTTCCCTAACACACATTCGTGCATATTTTGTGACTAAATAATTATGAATAACTTAATCATATAAAAGTCCTCATTCGTAATATTTGTGCTTCCATTTTCTAATTTAACTATAAACTTCAACTTCACACACTTTGATTGTTTTTCATATTTATTAAAACGGTAATAACCATATAACTCATAATTATCTTGAATGATCATACATAGACATCTTAGCGTATAACAATTAACAAGCTAAGGTAGTTCAAAAATATTACATACGGAGTAGTAATATTGACCATGTTAAATATTACACCGATTTCCCTATGTTCATCCTTTCATATTAAGTTCTTAAAATCCACATTTTTAACTCTATTTCATAAAATTCATAGAATTGATTAGCATGTGAAAAAAACTTCGCAGGACGTCTAAGTATATACTTCCTCCGTTCATTTTTACTCGCAACGTTTGTCACTTTCATGCATGCCAATGCACAACTTTAATTATCAATATCTTTGATTCTCTTTAAGCAAAAATTATAAAAGTTAATATTTTGAAAATAAATATTAAGACGAATCTAACAAGATCATGCATGAGTATGTTTTAACTTACGTATAAATCACCAATAATAGTCAAAGTATAATATATGAATAGTGTAGAAATCACAAACGTTGCGAGTATTAAAAATCGGAGGAAGTATTTTATTTTTTTCCTTCAAAAAAAGTATATATTATTTATTTTAACGTTATAGATATTTCTTCATTTATTTTCCATAATATTTTATTCATAATCAAAATTTTGGATATGATATTTTGAAGCAATATTTACGTGAGTTCATATGAATTCATTTAGTTTTATCCTACGTGTTTCGCAAGAAGAAAATAAAAAAATGCGGGTCTCGACAAATCTTCGAATGAAATGAGGATACTAACTTTATTATTTATTACAGCTGGGCATCCGCAAATTAAAGTTAGCAGTTTTGATTACGGAGTAGTTTCTTACTTTATTTTTTTTTATGTTTTGTATAAACCAAACATTATATTAATGTACTCCGTATAGTGTAATGTTGATTATTTATAAACATTATTTCATTCGAATCCGCAAAATAAAGTTAGCACGGTTGATTAGTTTCTTAATTTATTTTTTCAAAAACTCTCTCACTTCCCTCTCTAAACTCTCTCACTTTTCTCTAAAATATCCCAAAAAACCAAAACCCTAGTATCTCCCCTGCTCACCGGCGGCCAGATCTTGACTCATAAATCGGGTCGCCGGTGAGCCTCTTTTATAGTTTAGGGTTGTTTTGTGTTTAATTCTCGTTGGCAAAGCTTGCATCAAGGATTCCGACCAAATCGAAGTTAGGGTTTCGACTTTGGGTGACTGAAATCCTTTGCAGCTCTTTTGCGGTGCCGACGAAGGTGGTTTTCCGGAAAGAGAAGAAGAAGAAGGAGCCAAGCGGTAGCTTCCACCTCCTCTTAGTTACGCCGCTCTTCTCACCGGGTCTGTTTCAACCGACAAGGGTTCGCAAGTTTTCTTCGACTTCGGAGGTGATCGGTCCAGTTCACATCGTCTTCTAATCCGAGCTCCCCTAAATCGCCGCCTCCATTAATTGCAGGTAAAGGTAAAAAACCGCCTCTTTTAATCTGTAGGTAAAGGTAAAGGTTTAGGGAAAAGGGTTCAATTTCGGTTTAGATTGTTAATTTTTGGTTGTGATCTGTGAGTTTGGGAATTTTGGATTCTGAAATCTATCACCCGCCGCCGTCCTGTAGTGTCGGATATATCCCGATCTTGATGGTAAAGGTAAAAGGTAGTCAAGGGTTTCAGTTAAGTGCCAATTTTTCTTTTGTTTCAGTAGCCTCTGGAGTTTGGTTGTTGGCTTGTTTGGTTGTTTTTGGTTGTTTTATTAGGTCTAATGTCAATGCTTGGCTGTTGTGGGTAGTTGTGTTGTTTTCTCTTTTTGATGGTAAAGGTTTTCCTGTGATTGTTGCTAGTGGTAATCAATTGTGGTTTATGTTGGTTAGGAGGGTTGTAGTAGCAATAAGGGTGGTTAATAATTGGTGGGAGGTTAAGGAATTAGAAGGTCCCCTCTCCTCTGCAATGGGGTTTTGGTCTGCTAGAGGAGCAGTATGGGTATTGGGGGAGATAGTCATCTCCCGGGGGATCTTGGAGGTCGGTGTTTTGTGTTCATCTACCTTGGTGAGGAAAAGAGTTTTAGGTTTTAGGAAGGGCCTGGGTATTGGGGTTTTGGTTGTTAAGTGGTTTTGGAGGATAGTTGTTGTTAATCCTCTGTTTAGGTTAGCGTTGAGAGTTGTTCTCGATGCTTTCAAAATCTGTTATTTGAGCGCTGCTCCCCAAATTTTGGGGTTTCATAGTATGCTACCTAAGTCATGTCCCATGACTGTAAATGCTTGTGTGTTAATCACAAGGTTTAACCAAATTCCCTGTCACTTTGTTTCCCTTCCACTCTTTTCTTTGTTTTCCATGTATTACAGGTTAGTTAAGGAACCTCCTAGTGTTAACTACTTAAGCTACTGGCCAATCTCCTGCATTGATATCACTACCATGAGTGATCTTGGCACAATAACACCTTGTTGGTGGTGTAAACAAGGTTTTGACAATCAAGGACCGCCAGGGGAAGAGCCGGCTTCCCTTGCAGCTGTTAGGCATTTATTTTTAGTTTGTTTCGTAGTACTTGTAATGGTCTATAAAGGCCTTAGTTTAATTGTTTAGTTTGTAAAACTCTTTTATTTATGTTAAATTGAGCCTATGTCAAAAAAAAAAAAAAAAAAAATTTATTTTTTCATGTTTTGTATAAAACAAACATTATATTCATGTATATTGTAATGTTGATTATTTATAAACATTATTGGTTTTATACAGATTTAATTAGCAGGATTACACGTACTTTTACAGTTATAAATGCCATCCCGCGGTTTCGAATCTATGACCTCTCATTTGTTAATAACACATTTTAACCACTATGTCACAACCCATTTTGTTGTTTCTTATACGTTCAAAATTATATTAAATCAATAAAATTAAAAAGTGATCTAAAATTCTAAATCATTTCTTAATAGTTTTGCAAAAAAATTAGTCATTAATTTTACAAGTTAGTAATCCTTATATGATAAAATTTATTAATGTATACTCAAAGCAAGATACATTGTAATCTAATAAATTAAATTAGACTCAAAACGAGTTATATATATAAAAATCTAATTGGTCCATTTTATACTATCTGGGTCATCGCCCATGGCACTGACTAGTTAAATATCGGTTTGTATAAGGTTTGAACCTTCAACCATGACTTTAAAGAATAAAGCATTTACCAGGACATAACATGTTTCATGTTATTAATGCAAAATAAATCTAACTAAATAAGAATGTTATTAATATAGTAACCTGGGGCATCGCCCGAGTCCAAAAACTAATTAAAACTTTAAAAGGTAGCTGAACAACCATTATACAACAGCCCGTTCTTTAAACGAGCTCAAAAACTAATTAATCATTAAACATTACGAACACGCGGGTAAGTCAAATGGAATAGAATGTCTGAATGAGACGCTATCTATGGACACACCGAGTCTTTATCTTTCTATTTTTTTTTCATAGTTTCATTTCCTAAACCTCATTTCATCGACTACCATCCATTTCCTTACAAATCAATGACCCATACCCACAAAACCGACATCACCGTCCGAGGTAGTTGGTGGGAGCGACAACCTTCTCACCGAAATCCTGTCGTACATCCCGTAAAACCTCTCTTATGATTCAAATCTACCAGCAAGTAATGGAACACCGTCATTTCCCATCTCAAATCTCACGCTTTCGATTTTCTCTAGTCTTGCAATGGCCTCTTCCTTTGCTCTTTTAATTTGTCAATTTTCGGTTGCAATCCGACTACTAACCAGGAAACTCCTATTGATTGATTTTCCTGTTAATGTAACTGAGGCAGATGATTTTCAGTTTTGGGAGTTTAATTTAGGGTTTGGTCCTGCAAGATCACCGTATTATCAGGTTCTTTGTGTTTCGGCGTCTAAGATTGAGGATAATGCATACTTGATTGATTTATATTCCTCGGAAACTCAACAATGGAGGAGGGAAGTGATTGATGTTTTTAGGGTTTACTGGCTCAGTCATACCGAAACTACAATATGCTTCAATTTTGAGAAAGAATGTGTGGAATCATTGACATTACCAAAGGCAATTGAAGGAGCTTACATAGAGAGGTTCCGATATTTTGGTGAGGTCTTGTGGGTATAGGGTTAACCTCGATGTCCTTACCCATGGGTTTTATAAGCTTCATGCTTTATAAATTGATAAATGAGGTTTGTTGATTTACTGATCAAAAACTCAATACCATTAATCCAAACCTGAAAAGCTTGGTATTAACTGAACCAAATTGCGCAATAACACATAAAATTCCCTAAGCCACACATTTTCTGTATCCATTGTAGCCAATAATGCAACAATTCACCTCTGTTGTCTCAATGAATACTATATTTCAAATCTGAGATATATATTGGATTATAATTTTGACAAAATATTAAGATTATTAAAAGTACGTATACCGGATTGGTAATTAGTCTTATTACAAAAAGAACTTAGCCAATTAAAGGAATTTGCCAGTTGAGTATCCGACTATCTAAATTTCAATTAACACAAATACCACATTCTTTACTACTTTACAATCAAGCTATATGGTGTTGTTTTACATGTGGTCGAGTTTGAGGTTGATATACGAGGAAATGAAATATAGATAAATAAAATCTTCAATTTAGAGGATAGTTTTGATTGATAGAAAAAACAAAAATAAAAGATAATCAAAACTTTATACATCTTTACTGATTTTGGTGAAAGCAAGTAAGACTATAGGAGAAGTACACTATTTGAACGTGGATGAATTAAAAAAGAGAAGACCAGACTTCAATATTTGTAGATGATCATTATTTTCAAATTGTTGTATGAATACTATTAAAATATTTTGTAAGATTATAACATATGGCAATGAATCAGAACTAACTAGACATTTAGTAATTTACCTATTTTGTTTTCCGTTGGTAAAGATGAAATATCTTACCGAATAGAAACTTCATGTAACTCAATTAACCAAACTTGTTGACCACCAGTTCCCTAGCACACACTCATGCATAGAGCCATTAATATAAATTCATTTGAATTCTATACCCTACACGTGTCAAAATATTAGCAACAGAATCGAATTTAATTTTTAGCTATTTGGACTGAAATTGACGAACAATCAATAACAATATTAGTGTAACACACACAAGTACCACCAAGCCACCATGATAACTTCATAAACGTTACCATATGTGTTACGTTGAGTTTTTTTTCACATCTAAAATTCTATTCTATACTTTATCCGTTCATTTTTACTCGCAACGTTTGTCACTTTCACGCATGCCAATGCACAACTTTGATCATTAATATCTTTAATTTTCTTTAAGCAAAAATTATAAAAAGTTAATATTTTGAAAATACATATTAAGACAAACCTAACAAGATCCCACATGACTATGTTTTAACTTACGTATAAATCACCAACAATAAGCAAAGTATAATATGCGAATAGTGTAGAAATCACAAACGTTGCGAGTATTAAAAATCGGAGGAAATATATGTTATTCAATTGCCATTTTTTTCAGGCCTTATTTTGTTCATGTAGCTAGTATTCGTGTAATTAACTATTCAGACAAGTTCAGATGAGGTCTAGTTAAATTGACTAATTTTAATTTTATTATAACTCTCTTAATTTATTTAATCAATTCGGGTCGGGCCAAATCAACTCTACCACGTCGGTAGAGCTTAGGAAGTGTGAATATATGAGAAGAGTATCTCACATATGATCAAATCAAATATAACTAAATTAACTAGACTAAAGTCAAAAGAAGACAAATAATCTACCATTTAACATACTAATTAAAGAAGGCAAACCTTAACCCAAATGTAGGCAATAACCCATGAAATTTCCCTTAGCCACTCATTGCCTTCCACGTCACAATTAATTAATACAAAAAAATATTATTCAATTCAACGCATACTCGTTTAATCTTTGTTACCTTTGACTTTTGATCCCTTCTCTTAAACCACACGTACAACACTCCTTTTTAACATTGACACAAATCCTTTATATATAACCTCTCTTTCTCAAAATCTCACACTCAAAAAATAAACTACCAACTTCAAACCATTTTAGTGTAATTTAGTTTGTTTTGTAAAAACAAAAATTAAAAATTCCCTTTCTCTCTAGAAAACCACACACAAAAAGCCTTTTAATTTTAGTTTAATTTAGTTTGTTTTGTGAAAAAAAAAAACTCCTATTTCTCTCTATTAAAAAAAAACTCCTCTAACCTCTCTTTCTCAAATCTCACACTCAAAAAACAAAATATATAACTTCTTGTTGAGCATCGTGTTTATGTGATTTTTGTTTAATTTAGTTTGTTTTGTAAAAGAAAAAAAAAAATTAAAAATCCCATTTCTGTAGAAAAACACACACAAAATTCCTTTTAATTTTAGTTTAATTTAGATTGTTTTGTAAAAAAAAATAATTAAAATTCCCCTTTCTCTCTATAAAACCACACACAAAAATCCTTTTAATTTTAGTTTAATTTAGTTTGTTTAGTAAAAAAACAAAAATAAATCCTATTTCTCTCTAGAAAAACACACACCAAAACAAAAAGATGGGAAATTTGAGTTCATGTGTAAAGATCCAAAGTTCATCATCAAACACAAATAACATGGCAAAGTTAGTTGATTCACAAGGGCAACTAACACTAATAAACCTCCCTACAACGGTTGCCGAATTAATGCTAGAAAATCCCGGCTTTGCCCTTACTCCGGTGGAGGAACTCCGGGAGACTAGCCGTATTCCGGCGATGAAAGCTGATGACGTGTTACTTGGTCGGAAAGTTTACTTGTTAGTGCCGGTTGACAAAGTCAACTCTAGGTTGACTGACTTGCAATTGGCTGCTATTGACTCTCTTCTTTGTTCTTGTAATGGGAAGGTAGGTGGGAAAGCGACACGTGGCGGTTCTAAGGTTTCTCCTACTACCGGGGTTAATGGTAATAGTTTGGAGGACTTGGTGAAGGATTTGAGTGGGAAGTGTACCGGTGTAACCGGTCAAAGAAACAGGTTTTGTAAGGTTTGGGAACCTGTTCTTGAGCCAATTTTAGAAGGCTGCTAAATTTAGAAAGTAGAAGTATATATGAAATTGTAACTAGGGTGATTAAATTAGTTTACTCAATTACTCCCTCCGTCCCGGAATACTTGACCTGTTTTCCTTATCGGACCGTCCCTTAATACTTGACCTGTTTCTAAAAAATAGAAATATTCTAACAATATTATATTATTTCTTATCCACCCCTATTAACCCACCTACCCCCTACTCCATACAAAAAATAATTAAAAATTCAACCCATACTCTCCACCAACCCCACCTCTTAACCCACCTCCCACTAACTACATTAAAATAATACACCACTATCAACTACTACCTATTAAATTAAATAAGTCAATTCAAGTTCCTTAAACTCTGTGCCGGTCAAACCGGGTCGAGTATTCCGGGACGGAGGGAGTAGATAGTCAATGTAAGAGAAAACGAGTTAAATGGATAACATATTATGTACAAAGGAAGTTACACGAATTTTATGGTTAAAAAAAAAGAAGTTACACGATCTTTGTTATATTCTTGCTATTTTTTGACTACTTAATCATTAGTTTAACTGCTAGTTAAAATTTTAATTTAATGTCCTCTACCAAATTTATTTTGAGGTGGAATGGGTTACGATATTTTATTAAATTGAAAGAGAGTCCATATACATAGGATGTTATTTCATTAGGTATATTATTCTCCTATTAGTGTTTATATAATATCGAACACCACAAACCTAGTCAATGATAGAAGGGTTATACATCACTCCCGTCTGTCTTAACATGAGACCAACTAAGAAAAATTAAATTACTACCACTACAAGAATTTGTATCTTTAACGACAACCTAATTACGACGACGGGTCAAAAATTCCGTCGCAAAAGCCGGCCCTTTTGCGACGGGCTAAAACCCAAACAAAGACGGGAACAACCGTCGCAAAATGTCTTTTACGACGGGTTAACGACGGCCCCCTTTTATGACGGGTTCGCGACATGAAATCCCGTCATTAATCAATGATTATTTGCCTTTAGCGACGGGATTTCCCGTCGTTAATGATACAACTTTTTGTAGTGTACTAGTTGAGGCAATATCCTCCAAGACATTATTCACAAAAGAAAGTTATTTTTTTGCGGGAACTAAAGGAAAACATGAAATAAACTTTTTTGATCATCTTATTGCTAAAAATTTGGGAGTTTTAATTAATTATTAGTTTTAATTAATGTTGATGTTCTCTATCATAAACAACATAGTACTCGTAAATCAACATTAATTATATTTCTCTGAAAGATATCAAGCAAAAGATTCTTGTCTAGTGAATAAAAGCATAAACATTAGCCATATTCAAACATTAATAACACCGAGCAATAATATCAGTAATTTACATTCGTACTCCTAGCTTACTCGCATTAAAAATAATAATTTGTTTGACTTTGGAAATTACGAATTTGTGGATATATATATAAAAGAGTAAATATGCAACAAAATTAATTTGTAACACATGCATGTCTCACAACAAAATATCACACATAACACATGTTTTCCAATATTAAAGATCAAGCAAGGCTGAAGTCAAACCCTAAGAGCAGTGGCGGATCTTTGTGATGGCTGGGGTGGGCCTGGTCTCCCCGGCCGAAAAATTTTGTAGTGTATTTTTAGTTACGGCCCTCCTAAAATTTGTGTATAATTGTATAATTATATAGTATAATGCTTAATTTTTCTCTACCGGCCCCCTCATAAAACCGTTCAAGGTCCGCCACTGCCTAAAAGAGCATGAATCTGCCACATTATTCAAAACATTAGATAAAAAAGCAATAAAAATGACCTATGATATTTCCGTAACACGCATTTTAATTATACGTCACGTTTTAATACAAAAAATATACGCCATTTACCATCACTCCTTTGACTTTAGTTTAATTTACACTTGTTGACTTTTCTCAATTCCTCTCATAAACCACACGTACTCAACTCCTTTTTAACAACAAAGTCAAAATTTCACTCGCTTTATATGGCTACATATGCACTTAGTCGGTTTTACGTACTCCTAAATCTCAATTTATACACTAAATAGCCAACAATAATTTCTTTATGGATTACTATTTCCGGCAATTGTCTTACCATCTATCTAAAAAGGTATTTCCTTCTTTGCCCATATGTTTGTATACAAACTTTTCTATAAGGCGATCTTACACAAAAGACCACTTTGGTGTCATATAAGTTAAGCAATGGAATCAATTAGTTAAGCACTTGAACTAATTAGTTAAGCACTGAAACCAATTGGTTAAGCAAAGGAATTAATTGGTTAAGCAATTGAATCAATTAATTAAGCAATGTAACTAGGGGCGGAATTAGGGGGGCTGGCGGGGGCCATGGCCCCCCATGATACGTATTAAATATGCATAAAGCACATGTCTAGTATAGCTCAAGTGGTTATTTTCCTTAGAAATTGGAGGTGTAAGCGAGGTACAAGGTTCGAATCCTTGCTCCCTCAATTTTTTACTTAGTTTTCTTATTTTATTTTTGTTTTTCAATGTTATAAAAATTGTATGTTAAAATTTGGCCCCCCTATGTATAATTTCTGGTTCCGCCACTGAAATGAAACCAATTAGTTAAGCAACCAAAGTGGTCTTTCCGGTAAGGCGGTTTTACACAAAAGTTGCCGATGTTTATAACTGGTTATACAGAGAAAAGACTCCCTACTATTTAATTAACTCTTAAATTGTCGATCGATGTATAAATATGAAATATTTTTCTTCTAATTTTGTTTACAAACTTTTTATTAACTAAGGCGGGTGTACAATAAATAATGTAAAACAGCTATAAAGTTATCTCAAAATGCTTAAAAATAAAAGTATATATCTACCACTCATAATGTATAAAAATAACCATCTAATCTTTAAAAAAATTATCCATAAAAATTTATTTCATAATATAAAAAGTTAATCAAAATATGATTAAAAAGTTAACCCGTTATACACACAATAAATTTAGTTTTCTTGCTTTCCTATTGTTTTCCTTTACTAAATTAAACTTTAATGTGTGTATTGTTTTCATAAATTTAATTAAGCACGTGTCATATTGTGTGTACACATCAAAGAAAGTATCCCCCTTATTCATACGGAGAATTTTTGGTAGCTTCCTTGTATATTTCGAATTTCTAGCTTTGTACACTTTCCTTATTGTTATTAGGTTTCCTATTAACATCATGTTAATTTTTTCGGATTGAATAAGATTTTAATATATAAAATATATACCGGTGTACTCCTTCCGTCTCTGTTTGTTCTTTCTATCCCACAAAAAAATTCCAACAAGCTAAGAATATTGATTTCATTACAAAAATCTTCGCAAAAACAATGGGAATAATTATGAGTTCATGCTTGAAAACTCAAACTTCATCATCCAACTCAGAATTTACGGCAAAATTGATTGATTCAAAAGGGAAACTAACCCTAATAAGCTTACCAACAACAGTTTCTAAGGTATTACTTAAAAACCCGGGTTTTGCTCTTTCTTCGGTCGAAGGATGCCGGAAAACTGGCCGGATTCAAGCAATGAAGGGTGATGACGTGTTACTTGTTCGGCAAGTTTACCTACTAGTGCCGGTTAATAAAGTTAACTGTATGGTGTCTATCTTGCAACTTGCTGCTATTGATAAGATTGTGATACGTTATGATATGTTGCGTAGGGAGACACGTGGCGGTTCCAAGGTTTCACCGGCGTCGACGGGTACCGGTTTAGCCGGTCAAAGGAGGAGAGTTTGGATACCTGTTCTTGAGCCCATCTTGGAAGCGTGCTAGGTAGGGGTGTCAAATCGGATCATTGTTCGGTTACGGGTCGGGTATAATCGGATAATGTAGTTGTACGGGTCAGTGTGCCTTTGCGGATTGAATGTGTGATTTTTTCCCCTCGGGTTACTTCTATTTTTGCCCGGAATCGATTGGATCGGGTCAGAGTTTGACAGCCTAGGTAGTAGAAGTAATTAGGGATTTAGCTAGATAGGTAATCCATGTAATTATTGACTTAATTACCAATTGTTTGTTGGTTCAGTGGTGATTGGGGCTGAACTTGGTAGGGAGAACCCGTGTTCGATCCCCCGCAACAACAATTGGAAGGGGAATGGAACCTAACCACCCAGAACTCGCCCCGAATCCGGATTAGCCCTAAGGGTGAACCGGATGCTAACACCAAAAATACCGTAATACACTGGTATTACGCACTTCTGTTATCTATTTTTTTTGCTAATTATTATTTTATTGATTGACTCTTTATTAATTAGGAATTCTTGATCATAATATTAATGTCTCCTTTCTAATGTTGAAGTATGATTATTTATTGACGGACTGTATAGTCAAACTCTAAAATTTATGCTTAGTTCGATGCACTTTGTTTGGTTCAACTAGATCTTACTGAAATTATCTTATATGAACTTATTTTTTTAATAGAACTTATATCATCTGAATTTATTTATGTTTTAAATTGTCTGTAAAAACTTAAACTTATATTGACTTATTTCAACAAAAAAAAAACTTACAGGAACTTATTTGAAATTATTTTTGCTGAAATAAGTTCAAACTATAGTTAAAACGACCGATCGTATTCTACGTATAATTTGATTGGAACTTAAGGAGCCGGTAAAATTGATTGCAACTTATCTGAACTTATTAAACCTAAAACTTGCAAGATCGAGAACGTGTTTATATGTCGTATTTATTTTTGAGGGCGGTGGAATATAATTATACGGAGTATTTTTTTATAATCAAATTGATTCATTGATATAAAGTCATACGACATATAGTAGTACATAAAGAATTGAATCTAACAAATACATAAATAATATAATCAAATAAAAACTTTATTTTCACCATAATTACGATCATATAGTATATCGAACATTTTGTATACCCTATTTTATTGTTTTGATTACATTCTTATTCGACGAGGGGGTCTATCAATCTGTTGTAGACGTACATTATACTACGTGGAATACCTAGTCAATAAATTCATTATTATTACGAGTAATAATCAAAACTTGCATGTATTTTATTCCACATTGATGTGTTTCTAATTATCCACTTGTGTCGAAAATAATTACAGTAAATAAATAAAAGTCTGACTCAATCAAGAACTAAGCACAGATCAAATATTATTTTTGGCCTTGAACGAACTAGGTCTTTTGTGGCCCATAATAAGTTAATGACTCAATAACTCAAACTGGGTCTTTTGAAACCGTACTTAAATGATTGGCTGATTCCACTTTGGAGTTTGGACTAACCAAAACTAACTAGGCTCCATTATATTTGACTTATTTTGACTGAACTTATATTATCTGAATTTATCTGAACTTAACTAAACATAATTGAACTTATCTGAACTTATTTTATCTGAAAAAAACTTATTTTGTCTGAAAAAAACTTATGTGTGTGAAAATGTCTGAAATAAAGTTTTTTTTGCTGAACTTATATTATCTGAACTTATCGCAACTTATATGAACTTAAGTACTGAACTTATCTGAACTTATTTTGTCTGAAAAAAGTCAAAATAAGTCGAACAGAACAGAGCCTAAAGAAGCGTTGTCCCTCAAAAAAGAAAAAAAAAAAAAAGAAGCTATGCAAGCGTTGACTATTAAGCCAGGCCTTGACCTCGCCTCTTTTCGATGAATTATACCAATTTGTAGACTATAGAGTATAGACCATGGTACACAGAAAGAACATATGTGCGTACTTGCGATATAATATTTTATTTTTTTTCATGAAAAATAATATTTATTTCACTATTTATTAAAAATATAAATAAAAAATATATACATGTTCTTTTTCACGCAATCAGATATTCTTTTAAATATATACTAGTGTTGTTAAGGTACACCATACTCATTGTACACCATGATCCACCTTCTAAATTGCGGAATTATACTTACACAATTTTTTCAGGACGGAGGTAGTGTGGTTTGGCAAATGATGACACAACATCATTAACTATAGCATCGATTAAAACTTTCTTAAAAACTTAATTCATTACGTAAACCTATCTTTAAGTGAAAAATATGTCATTATCCATCCCAAAAAAAAAGATTAAAATTGGACTAAAATCCCCAGTTCAACAACCCCATGAACATGTCATACGAAAGCCTACATATTTGTTTAGTTGTTACCAAGTCCACCTTTTCTATCTATCATAAGATGGATTGGTTTAACTAACACTTTCCTACACTCTTAAATATAAATAAATCTAACATTTGCAAAACTTATACTCAATCAAACAACATTCTATCCATCTAATTACTTTCCTGATTAATAACTCAATTACATTAATTACAAAAATGGGCAATCAAGTCTCTAATTATGGCTCGCCGGCGACCGGAAAAGTGATCCTTCTAGATGGTTCTATCCAAGAATTTGACAACCCTTTAACGGTGGCTGAACTAATGTTGGAGTACCCACAACAAATGGTGGTTGATCTAAAATCATCAACAACACAGAAAAGAACAACTCCTTTACCAGCTGATAAAACCCTAGAGGTTAACAAAGTTTACCTAATGGTTCCATTAAGGAGAGGTAAATTAGCTCATTTATCCCCTCAAGAGGCTAATCAAATTCTTATTAGGGTTAATGCAATGTTAATTAGGTCTAAAACAATGAATTCTTCATTGAAGTTTTTACCTCTTATTGCCAAGATTTGTCCTACGGCGAGTGCTGGTGGTGAGAATAATTATTGTAAGTCCGCTGCATATAAGAAAGATGTGTTAGGGTTCGAGGGCGGTGGTGAGCTTGATGATGATGATTTGGTTGAAAAACCGGATTATCTTAGTAGGCAAGTATCCGGGAAGAGTTGGAAGCCTAGTTTAGACACTATTGAAGAGAAGAAAAATGAGGTTAAGAAGGGGTCTAATTGGGTGATTGTTGCTAATAAGGTTGGTAAGAGGATTCATAATAAGGGCTTGGTTTGGGGTTAAAAACACAATATTATATCATGGAGTGCCATTTTATGTTCTACGTAGTATAATACGTAGTTTTCAAATATCAAAAAGTTTGAGTGTAAAAAGTTAATTAGGAATGTTATTTATTTCCTCTAGCTTACTTGTGTAGTTATTTTGATAATTCCTGCATAAATATGCATGAGAATTAATATTTATTGGACTTTGTGTAATCTTTTTTTTTGGGGGGCAGTTTAGAGTTCAGTTCCCTTACAAATTCAATGGAGGTTCCACACTAAAATCAATTGGCAATTGTAGGAGTAACTCCATAAATTTATAAGTTGGTATTTTCTCTCATCTTTTTCCAATGTGGGACGACTGTGAAAAACATAGGCTTTCAACAGCACCCTCGCACAATTGTGCCAACCGTTGAGCTCGCTGGAGACGGGGAAGGGCAAGAACATCCCATTCCGGTGATTTTTCTTGTTTTGTGTTTGAGAAGGAAGAGAATAGATTTGGATTTAATGAATTGGCTAATTGCATTTCATTCACCAATTTTAATAAAGAAGAAAAAAGTTAACTAGAATAGGTAGGCCGTAGGCCAAATTTTCAATTATTCCGGATCTTAGAATTCAACTCGGACTCCTAAATTAAGTTAAAGCCTTGTTTCAAAAAACCAAAGGCCCATCAAAGTTTATGTGAATAAAGCCCACTAGGACTTGTGGGTGAACTCCAAGTTAATGCATATAAAGATGGTTATGGGCCGCACTGGGCTTCGGGTAGAGCCCACGGGCTGTGGGCTTAATCGGGCCAGGCCCACGTTGCATCAAGCTGGGATGGCCCGGGCCGAAAAGTTCAAAACAAGGCCCAGGCCTGGCACGAGCCCACTGGCTTTCGTACCGGGGCTGGAGGCCCGTCGTGGCGAAGGATAATTTTACTAAATTAAGCGTGCTTTGTCTTGTCGTGCCTTGTCGTACTTTTCCAAAAAAAATAAGGCTCAAGCCCGGCCCACAGCCCACAACTTAGGGCCCATGTTGGGTCGGGCTTCGAGCCGGCCAGACCCACAACCATCTTTAAATGCATATACTACGTAGTTACGTTGTTTAAACAAAACTTACCGTACACATGCTTTCAGTGTTCATCATTATATTAAACCTCATTGGTTTTGTAATATGTAAACCAGCTAGTTACACCAAACTTTGGCCCTAGCTAGTTAAAGTGTTCAAGTACTTGTACCATTGATTTCACAAATTACCATTTTGTCAATAAAGTTGGCCTAGCATTAGCAACAACTTTTGATTTATAACAACATTGTTCTATGTTTATTTAATTAGTAATGTGATCGATATGATTACTTCACTAACTTCTTTTATTAGATCGAGCACTTATTATTACTAACGAGATCGAGTACTTATTACTAAAGTGTTTACATTATTTACATATTTAAAGAAATATTGTTGCCTACTATTTATATTATTGGCGGTTAGACTTATGTCTTGTTCTGTTTGCCTTATTTCACATATTTTAGGAAAAATAAGTTTAATTAAGTTACGATAAGTTTATACTTCCTCCATTATTATTTACATGACACAATTGAGTTTTAGGCACTATTCACACAAGATCCTTTGACTTTCTTTTGTGATTTATACGTAAGAAAAAACATAATCATGTGGGGTCTTGTTAGATTCGTCTCAATAAATATTTTTTAAATATCAACCTTTATAATTTTTTCTTATCCATAATTGAAGATATTAATGTTTGAAATCGTGGATTGGCAAACGTGACTAAATAATTGTGTCATTTAAATAAGAACAGAGGAAGTATTACATACTGTCATACTCTGTATATGATAAAGTTCAAAGCTAATAAAATAAAATATGTGAAATTTAGGTGAAGAAAACACTGCTTTACGATAACACGCTCATATAGGTGAAAATTGGAGTAAAAGTTACTCGATTGGGTAACCAAAAGACAAACATAGCTCAAAAGACATTACCTACTAGTAAATTGTAAGTCAGTAAAAAAATAAACTTGAGTGCTTTCCATCAAATGATCAAGATTATAAGATCTTAAATGAGAAGAAAGATCATTGCAACCTACAACCATTATGTGTAGATGATTACACTAATTTTGCAATTGGATCTCTTCTAAGTTGTAACTTTTAAGCTAAGCAACTTATTTTAATCCAGTAACTTTATTTTCTCCTTAATTTGGTCGAGCACGAGGGTTTCGCCTTTCAAAAATGATACAAATAATTAGGGGGACATGAACAGAACTGTTCGTGAACAGTTCGGAATCGGTTCGATAAAAGTTCGACTCGAGTTCGATTCGTTTGTAAATGAACCGATCTCGAGCTTAAATTTATGGTTCGATAACTAAACAAACCAACTCAAACTCAATGGTATTCGACTCGAAAGCTCGCTACCTCGTTAATTTAAGAATAATAATGCATATTTATGAGATTTTTATATATCGTTTAGTACCATTGTTTAAACTATCAATTAAATGACAAATAAGGGATAATATTTTACATAACTTGTCCATGAAAAATACTATTATAATGTTAGATTAAGAAAATTACTAGTAATATTACATGTTGGAAGAATATAGTTTATCAATTTATTGAATCAAGGCTCGAACAAGCTCGAAATCGAATGATTCTTATCAAGCCTGGCTCGATAAGGAATTTTAAGTTCGAGGTAAGTTCGAGCTCGAGAAAAAATAACCAAACCAAGCCGAGCCTATTATAGTTCTCACTACAAGAATTAGAAACAACCAGGGCGATTTTTTTATAAAAAGAAAGGCAACTTCTAAATCGTCCTAATAGAACAAATCAAATATGGCAAACAAACATTGCCTTGGTTGGTAAAAACAAAGAGGGCGAAAGTATTCTTTGCCTTCTTTGATTTACATTAAACAGGACGACTTCTCACATTTCGCCCTCTTTGATCAGTTTTTTTTTAAAAAAAGCATCCCCAACTCCTTTGAAACTGCAAACTCCGAATACCAAACTTCACCCAAATTTTCTTTCTAAGAATCCCAAAATGAAAACTCCAATATTCAGTTAGCTTGTTCTCTCCCTAAATCTTCAATTTAGCTTTATCTTCTCAATTTCTCTTTCTCTCCCTTAAATATTCAGTTTAGCTTTCTCTCTCCCTCTCCATCTTCAATTTCTCTGGTCATAAACCCTAATTTTATGCGTTTTGGTTGAGTTCGCCTGAAATTTGATCGAGTTCGCTTGAAATTTGGTTGAGCTTGCTTGAAATTTGGTCCAATCGCACATATTTGCTTCATATCCGAAGTTCGTCTGGTATCATATTTACTCAACTTCTTCGCGTTTTTTTGCTGGCATTTGAATTACTAGTTCATCATTACTCCGTATTTATCATCTCATGTTACTGTATTTTAGTGATAAGATTCGAATTATTTTCTTAATTAATGTTATTTTTCATTTAAATTGTAATTGATTTGTTTACCATAAGAAGCAGATTTGTAATTCGTATTATTTTGAATTAGCGATGTTTGTGGTTTTGCCTGTTCTTTTGATGTTTGTGAATTATTGATTTCTTATGGAACCACAATTTGTTAATTAGACTCAATATATGTTCGTCTATATAATTTGTTGAGTTTACTGAAAACTCAATACTAAAATCCCTGTTAATTTGCTGTTTTTGGTTAATTTTAGGGTTTTGGTTTGCGGATCTATGGAATCTTACAATTTGAGGTCTCTGTTGGAGTTACTCGTTCCTTTCAGACCAACCTTCAATTTCAGGTACTAGGCCTCTATCGTACTTTTTGAATTTGATTTCTGCAGCATATTCATGCTAATTGATGTTGAACATTCAAATTTTGCAGAATGGACATAATTCAAAGTTTTTCGATTTTTTTATTTTCTATAATTTTATATCTATGCCGTTTGTGATTTAATCATTGCAATTTATTTGTGTTATTATATTAATTTGATTCATATGTTGTAATTTTGTTGTTGATTTGGATTTTCTTTATATTCTCTGATTACTTGATGTGAGATTAGAGTTATAGTGTAGTTCTTTCTCTGATTCCTAGTGTTTTTTTCTCTGTAATGTACAAATACAGTTGGACTTTTGAATGTTTATTCGTCCTTGTATGTTGCCTATTCCGTTTAAGTCTATGTATGTGGTTCTTATATTATTGTGGAGCTTATGCATGAGATGTGATAAATTGGTAACTGGCTAATAGGCAGAAAAGTTGTACTTCGTATTATGTATGAATATGATTATATAATAATGATATTGTTAGTTTGTCCTTGTGGTCTGTGGGCTGCATATTCATGGAGCTCATGAACATAAGACCTTTGTTTCCGGGCAAGGACCATGTTCACCAAATACGGCTGTTGACAGAGGTGAGATTCTTGTCCGCAGACAAACTAGTAATACATTGCTGAGTTTGAACAAGTTTAACGCCTGTCTCTTCGTGCTGTTGGGTATAGTAATTAATTTATCAGTTTTACATTTTACATTTATATTGAAATCATGGTTGCTGTTTAGTTTCTTTTAGATGGCTAAAAGTAGAAATGTAGAAAGTTCTGCAGGTATAAAAAAATATCTTTCACAATTTAGGTTAGTTTTTAGATGTTATATGGATATTTGCATTGCCAAGAATTTTTGTTCAATAGTGTCAAGTGAAGGTACCTTTCATTATGATGTAATCATGGTTATGGGTTTTTCGCCTTTTGGTCTCATAAACCTTCACAGTCATCAATTGGCTAATACCGAAAAGGTTTTGGTTGTGTGTGCTGTTCGCAAGCTCACTGATGATGATTAGAGGGCATATTATGATCAGTTGATATTTCAATGCCAAAATATAATTCCCAATCCCTATTTTATTTTATTTCTATTGATTATTTGTTTCTTAGTCTTTTATTTACTATTTTATTTTTCAGTTAGTACTTAAGTTAGCTAGTTCATAAAATCTCAAAACAGGGGTTTCTAACTTTCATTAGAAATAGTTTGATAAAGCCAATTTTAAGTGGGATTGACCCTACCTTTCCCTATTACACTATTATGAGGTTAGAGTTAGGTTATTGTTGTTCGAACCAAAAGGCAAGTCACCACTAAGGTAGTAAGCTTGCTCTCTTACATGGTCTTTTTCTCTTTTCTGCTACAGAGAGTGTTTAATCACTCTAGATTCATTATATTGTTGATCTTTCTGAAGCAGGTCTTTTATACACCTTGTTCTCCTCTGACCTTGCCACTGCATATAGGTATCCTTCTTTTTCATATCATTAAGCTACCTGTTTCCCTGGTTAATTTCTTGAGCTGTGGCAAGCAATCTGATGAGTTACATATTTCTGTTAAAAGTCTTTCACGATGATACATTTTTATGTGCATATGTTCTGGTATTTTATTGCTTAGTTTCAGTTTCAGTTTCAGTTTCAGCTTCAGCATAGTTATATGTTGTTTGGGACATTGTGTTTGTTCAAAGTGTTTCATGTTTATTTTTAAATGTGGCAGTTTTGCATAATAGCCTTATTTGGATATGATCTATTCGATGAAGTAAAATATAATTTGGTTTTGCAAATATTTTTTTAGCTCAGGTCAGCACAAGGAATGGATTCTAGGCAATCTCTACATGGCACCAGGAATGAATCCAGACAACCTGTACGTGTCTTGCAATTTTATATGAGATATCTGTAAAAAAGGTACATGAATGCATCAACTTAAAAAAGGTACACGCCTCTTGAGCTTTGATTTCAGATGACAAAGTATATAGGATTAGATAGCAGTATCTAGTTGGTTAAGATAGTATTTACTAGTACTTTAAAGCTCTGTCATCGGAACAAGGACAACTAGCTCGCATGTTTATCTCCTCATTTTGGAATCGGAGATCTAAATATATAAGTAGCACTAACCTATTAGCTCAACTGGAAGAGCATGCTGCAAATGCGCAAAGATGTGGGTTCGAATCCCATGTAGGTTAATTTATTTGCTGTATTGGCTAGCCTATAAAAAAAAAGAAATAAAAAAGCAAAATAGAGGGCGCAAAAACAGGTGTCCCTAGATACAATCAAAGAGGGCGAAATAGACTGCCCTTCTTGATTCCAATCAGTAAGGGAGAAAATAGAATGCCTTCCTTGAAATAATCAAAGAGGGCAAAAAAAGTCGTCCTCCCTGATTTCAATCAAGGAGGGCGGGAAAAAGTCGTCCTCTCTGATTTCTATCAAAGAGGGCGAAGCATATTGCCCTCTTTGATTTCAATCAAAGAGGGCGAAAAATATTACTTGCCCTGCTAAGCTAATACAACGAGCCTAACAGGGCGATGGGAGGGCGATATAAAAATCGCCCTGCTAGCCTAAGAGGGCGATATTTACATCAAAGAGGGCGATATTTTTCGCCCTCTTTGATCTTATATGTTGTAGTGTCTGCTCGGTTAGGCTCGTGTCCTTCCCTACAAATAATTAAATGAGGAATATACAAAGTAGTTTTCTACCTTATATACAATAAGATCAGTAACTAATTCAAATATACAAAATTTATTTATAAACAAAAAATACAAAATTTATTTTATAACAAAAATTATGATTTGCCCATTCTACAATAAATCGGAGCCACCAAATTGAGTTAATAGCGACACACATAGTAGCTGGCTTTCTTATCCGCTATAGCATCATATTTTAAGTATATGGATATGATATATTATGCCAATCTTGTTTGATTTGTGTCCTTTGTGAGGGAATCAAATTAATATCAATTTCATCTTACTCCATTATGATCGAACATGAACACACTTACAGAACATAAACGAGTCGTTTACGGATATTAACGAATCGAGTATATATGAAGTTGTTCCAGTTTAATTTGACTCGTTCATTTAACGAGCTTAAACTTTCTGTTCAACCTTGTTTATTAACTTAACAAACGAATTTTGACCGAGCTCACTTACGAATAGTTCAAGCATATATCAGCTCATTTTCACCCCTATATTCCAGTTGAAATTAACAAACGAGCTTAAGGCCCTGTTCTCTTCACCTTATTCCAACTTATTTGAAGACATAAGTTCAGTTAAGTTCAGATAAGATAAGTTCAGGGAAAATAAGGTTGGCCAAGTATAATTTATAACTAAAATAAGTTTTGATAAGTTCTAATAAATTCAAATAAGTTCAAATAAGTTCAGATAAAATAAATTCAGAAAAAATAAATGAAAATCATGTGAATAGAACGCAACCTAAACCGAGCTCATTTATTCAACTTATTTATTAACCTAACAATCTGAATTATTGTTGGATGTGGTCTTATCTTGAATAGAATATGAATATGAATAGGCCTAAATATCCAAAAACCCAATTTCAGATTTATGAGGGGGTCCTACAGAATATGTTGGCCCCAAACATCCAATTGCTAACTTGACAATGTTTTGAGCAGACCCTTCCCATGACTTTATTATGATCCTGTTTATTTTGTTTGTTTTACAATTTTGAAGGGTTCTACTTTATTACACTGTACTAGATCTGGTTATTGAATAGGATAACTCATTCGCTAGATAAAGACTTAGGGTTAATATAAAAAGGCTTTTACATTTATATACGTATTCAAACACTTGTAATACTATCCCTTCTCTTAAAATTCTTTACATTTACTTCCTGCACGGCTGCATATACTCCAATACAATTTTAACCAATAATATATCAAATTTTGTTTGTGGAAAGATTTATAAAAAGTTGGTATTATGAAAATACATATCGAGACCAGTATAACAAAATCTTATATGATACTCCCTCCGTTTCTAAATAAGTGTCACATTTCCATTTTTGGCGTTCCCTTATAAGTGTCACATTTCTATTTTTGAACATGCACTTTTCCCACTTTTCCATACACTTTTCACACTTTTTTCATACACTTTTCCCACTTTTCTACAAATCATAATTACTTTTACTTACACATTCTACATTTTCCACTTTTCAATCCTCACATACACTTTTATTTGTACTTTATTCAATTAAACAATTATCTACTTTATCCTTTTCCCAAAAAAAACATTCCCAATCATTAACTATTACACACTTTACAATTTTATTAATTACCGTGCCCGAGCCCAAATGTGACACTTATTTAGGAACGGAGGGAGTAATATTTTGATATATATAATAGAGATAATTTACGGTCAAAGTTTTTATACCTTTAGACATATATTTTAAAGTGTAAAAAACTTTCATAACGGAGGTTATATACTTATATAATATAGTAAAATTGATTGTATCATTTACTAATTATGAGGCATAAGAGTAAGTAAATTTAAGAAAATCCCTCAAAAAGAAGTGACAATAAATATTAAGATGAAAGTAAGGAATTTAATTGGCTAATGAACCTAACCAGGTTTAATTGGCCAACTGAAATCATTGAAAATCCAGGTTTAGTACAAAGTCATACTTCTATAATTGCTCACAACAACTGCTAGTTACAGCCACTTTTTCTCACCACCCACCAACTATTCACTTGCACTCTTCATTTGCTCCCCCACCTCTTGTATTGGCAGTTTACCACTATCTTTTTTTTTTTTTTTTTGTTGAAAACAGCATGATTAGAGGAGTTTACGTTTCGGCGTTACGCCTATTACAATCCGAAAGGACTAAATTTAAACAATAACTAGGAGGAATAGCCAAATATCTAGTTACATTAACATCAAAAGAAGCATTTCTCCCCTTCCTTGCTAGAGCATCTGCCAACTTGTTCCTGTCTCGATCAATGTGGAGCAATCTAGCCTCGTGGAAAGATTGGTATAACTCCCTACATTCATTTAAAATGCCAAAGTACATGTCAGTTTCAAAATCAGTTTTGTTGAACAGATCAACTGCCTTTTGGCAGTCTGTGAAGATAATGATCTTGTTGTAGTTTTCCCTTAGAGCGCACACCATTCCCTCTTTAATCCCAATGAGCTCCGCTTGTAGAGGGTTGAGTGTATAGGTTTGTTTTTGAAATCCCTGCAACCAGTTACCTGCAAAGTCCTGTAATACTCCTGCCACACTTGATATACATGTAGGAGTTATGAAGGAAGCATCTACATACACATGGACAAACCCCAGACAGTGTTTACCACTATCATGTTTTCAAACCGTAATAGATATCAACTAGGTTAGTTGGTTGTCTTAAAAGATACGAAGTGATCGAGATACATACTAATAAATATGGCACTAGATCGAGTTGACACAAAGCACGACACAATCCGACACAGGGCACGAAAAATTCCGGCACAAAGTTGCGGGTTGTGCTCGAGCCGGATTTTTTGGGAAAACCATGACAAAAATATTGCACGACACGACCCAACTCGATATGACAAAATACGTTAAATTGAGTGAAATTAGGTATAGACACAAAGGTCCGACCCGACCCAAAGCGAAGGCACGTGGCTTGGGCCGTGCCCGCTTTTTTAAAATTTATGGCCCAACACAAACAAGTGGATTTGACGTGGGCATAACCTATTCTGGCCAAAAACACGTGGGCTCAACATAGAACACCGCACAACTCAACACGACCCACAACCATCTTTATGTACCACGTAAAATACATTTAAGATCGAATATTATCTAAATTATTTCCCCTACAATTTCCTGTACACCGAATGTTTAAACTCATTTATCGAAACAGCTAAAGAACAGTTACATTCATACGAAAATCCAAATCCAAATTCAATCACCCATATAATTCCTCTCACAATCACACAAACACTCCAAAATTCCAGCCATCATTTTCATTTTATATTTCTATTATTATAAAAATAAATACTCCCTCCGTCTCAGATTAGTTGTTACACTTTTTTTTGCACAAAGTTTTAGGTGATAAGTGGTTGTTTGGTTATCAATTGTTATTTTATTGAAAAAGTAGATGTGATAGGATTTAGTGGAGTATTTTTTTAATTGAATGAGAGAGGGTGTGGGGACAAAAAAAAATTAGTGGGAAGATAGACAATATAATAATTGTGGGGTCATTCCTAATTTAGAAGTGTAACAACTAATTTGAGACGGACAAAAAAGGAAAGTGTAACAACTATCCTGGAACGGAGGGAGTACATAACACAAGTAGCATCACACATATATTCACACTATATATACTCCTCCACTCACAAACCTTAAACCCCAAACTCAAACTCAAAAAATAAAAAACACAACCTTCCATTTCACACTCCCTAAAATGGAAACCACTATATTTATCTTTCTCCTTTTTCTAGGAATTGTTTTAATATCCCACGTGGAAGCCCGGGCCCCATTTGCTTGTAACCCGAAGCATTCGGGTACCCGAGGCTACCCGTTTTGCAACACCAAATTACCGGTGGCTGATCGTGTCAAAGACCTCATCGGACGGCTGACATTACAAGAGAAGGTGGCGCTATTGGTGGATAATGCGGCCGCGATTCCGAGACTCGGGATTCAAGACTACGAGTGGTGGTCGGAGGCGTTACATGGGGTGTCTGATGTGGGCCCAGGGACTAAATTTGGCGGGAGGTTTCGTGGGGCCACTAGTTTTCCTCAAGTTATTACGACTGCTTCTTCTTTCAATGCTTCCTTGTGGGAGGAGATTGGACGGGTGAGATTGATTTCTATCTTCCATTTCTACTTGCAACTTGTTAATACTGCTCTGTTCTGTTTGACTGATTTCAGACAAAATAAGTTAAGTTAAGTCCTGATTATATAAGTTTAGAAAAAATAAGATTTTTTAAAGATATTTTACATATAAATAAGTTTTTTTTTTTTTGACTACATATAAATAAGTTAATTCCATACAAAATAAGTTAATTTCATACAAAATAAGTCGAATAGAATGAAACATGTCTGAAATGTTGTTGGTTTTTCCATAAAAAGAGTCTTAGACATTCTTTGAAAATTTTGTTACTACACTTCTCACAAAATATCTTATAATCTAAATATCTTTTTGAGTACGGTTTATGTAACTTTAATAATACTCCTTAGAAAGGTACTATTCCAAAAATAGTCATATAAATTAATGTATATTTTCTCCGTTTTTTTGGATTTTTCACACTATTTATTTACTAACTTGATCATATTAATTACATGTGAAGATAAATTATGTGTTTTGAATTGTTATTGAGTCAATCTCGATCTATATTTTCAACATATCTAATCAAAGTTAATACAATATATAAATAGTGTAGAAAGTCAATATGGTGCATCTATTGTGAACCGAGGAAATGTTTTATCGCGTCTATCCGAGAAGGTATCTATTTCACATATAATGATTGGAAAATGACAATATTTACTCTATACGTAGAAAGTCAAACGTGATATGATATGAAATAGTGAAACTTTAGAAGCATATGGAGTATTATTTTGAGATTATTGCGATTATACAAAAACTTTACCTTTTAATTTCTAGTTTTGTATGCAATCCCAAAAATAAACGATAGGAGTACATTTCTTTAGATTTAGGTAATGGAGAGAAAAAAAACAGAGGAACAACTTTTAGAATATGTCAATTTTTTGTATTAAAAAGGCATCATATTTCATATAGAGTAGCGTATAAGTGATAAAAGTAGTTTAGCAATTTGGCTTTGGCAGGCAACTCACGTAGTAGCACATAATTTAGAAGTGTAAGACCGGTGTATTTATTTGTTTTGGTAGAACAGATAAGACTAAAATAATGCAAGTTGTGGTAAGTGTTTCAATGAAGTACTACCTCCGTTTCAAAAAGATCTTTACAGTTACTATTTGCACGAACTCCAATGCAATATTTGACTACTAATATATTCATTTTCGTATGTGAAAAAATTATAAAAAATTGATATTCTGAAAATACATCCCGAGACCAATCTAACAGGATCTTACATGTAACATTTTGATGTATATAATGGTGAGAATTTACGGTCAAAGTTTTTATACTTTGGACACATTTTCCAAAGCGTAAAGAACTTTATGAAACGGAGGTAGTAGGTAACTACAATTAACAAACATGCATGCACATGTTGGTTTCACGATTGTGAAATGTATAAGTTGTTCATGTAATAATTTCTTGTTTCATCTTAATTTAATACGTTATGTGTTACATTTTTCTTTCCTTAAGATAACCAACCCTATTTCAAAATCTATCACTCTAAAGTACAGAGTATTCCGTCTATTAAAAGTTAAAAGTAACGTAATATTATCCCTCCAAACTATAGCATTTCTTTTTTCTAAAGAACGTATACTCCTACAGATGTATGAAGATTAGATTTGTTCACAGTATACCAAAAACTAAAAATGATAACAAACGATCAAACACGCCGCTTAATTGAAAAATACTTTTCTTTTCTTGGAAGACATCAGAAAAATGAAAAGCTATAAAGTATAGATGTCTCTCCATAGCTAAAGATTCATGGCTAATTAATCACCTAGTAACGCTTAATTTGTTTGTAATTAAGATAATAATACTATTGAGTTTGTTATATAAATAAAGAAAACTTATATTCAAAACTTATACTCTGTATTTACAGCTTTAAGAGTTTAAGACTTGAGAAGAACGTACCAAGTTGTTGGGACTTAGGTGAGTGGTTTTTCAGCCAATTCATTAAATAGACCTTACTTGTATGATAAAAAGACCTTTGCAAATTCTATTAGATATCATTTTGGAGGTCCATTAGATGTATTTATAAGAGCTACAAGCCTTCGTTCTTTTCACCTGATCTGATTTGATTTTTCTAGTTTCTGGTCTGGCATGGTTTAGTCTGATCTGGTCCCTGATTGCTTTTTGCCTTTTCTGATCTGGTCTGCTCTGATAGCTTTCTATGATTGTTTATGCTCAAATATTTATATTAGTGGGCCCAATAGTTGTGTTTATAAGAACTATTAGGCCTTTTTTTTTTCTTTTTTTTTCACCTTATCTGATACTTCCTCCGATTTTTAATACTCGCAACGTTTGTGATTTTTACACCATTCACCTATTATACTTTGACCATTGTTGGCGATTTATACGTAAGATAAAACATAGTCACGTGTAATCTTATTAGATTCGTCTTAATGTGTATTTTTAAAATATAAAATTTTTATAATTTTTGCTTAAAGGGAATTAAAGATATTAATGATCAAATTTGTGCGTTGGCATGCGTGAAAGTGACAAACGTTGCGAGTAAAAAAAACGGAGGAAGTATAATTTTTCTAGTTTATGGTCTGATATGGTTTGATCTTGTGTGATTGTTTTCTGTGATTGTTTTTTTTGCCTTTTCTGGTATATTTAGATCTAAGCAATAAGAACAAGGTGAAGAGAACATAACTTAGTCATAAAACAATTTTTTTTTTTTTTTTTTTGTCCA